>NC_037301.2:14472593-15116305 GCF_000002775.5 Populus trichocarpa | reverse complement strand
ATGTACCTGGTTTCGGATACCAAAGCCGTTGATTTCTGTCTCTGTCACTTGGTGATCAATTGCCTAAGAATTTAATGGAACGCCTATCTGCTTTGAGAACTCGTGTTGTTGTTATGGCTGGCCAAGAAGCACCAACAGTTTCAAGAACAAGGAGAAAAAGTGCTACACAACATGGTAGGTTGTAATAATACCAGTGCAGATTGATAGATCAGCAATAGGTGAAGTTGTTTGAATTTCAATGTTATTTGTTGTCTGCAGGAGGTTCAACATTGGCCGATCTTCACCAGGCTCTTCAAGACTACTTGCCTGTTCTGTTGGGATTGTTTAAAGATGGAAGCCAGCTACAACACAACGTGCAATTTGCGTGGATGAATCAAGAAGATGAAGCAGAGGTGGGTGGGAGTGTGCTCTAGCTCATCTATTTACTATCAGTTGAAATCTTCTGTTTTATTGTTTGCACTTCCTTCTGAGATGGAGAATTATTGATTTGATATGTACTTTGGAATTTTGTAGGAAACAGCCATTTCTAATGCATGGTATGAGGTGTTGTCAGTTTTGCATTTGATGGCGATGCTATCATTATCACAGGCCAACTTGTTACTTCTTCCAAGAACATCTTGTGATGGTTATCAGCCAAAAGTATCGGAAGGTAGTTGTTTTCTATAAACTTTATGTGAATCGAGTGATGAAGATTGTTGTGTGTGACATTTCTTAATAATTTTATTTCTAGAATTGAAAACTCATTTGGCAAACATAAGGTCTTGTCCTTGTCCAGCAGTTTGGAGAGTAACTGCTGGGTCAGGAAGCCATTTATGATATTTCTTATACTGTCTATCTGGATCTTGGCTATAATTGCATGCTCGGTGTAATTTGTTTTAATATATACAAAAAAAGAGAGATTGAATGGCGTGGCGGACAGAGGTGTTGATCTAATTAGTGACAGAAATGTTGGTGACAGTTTAGTTCATAAATATGCTTTTCAGAATCTACTGTCCTAATTAAGTATGGGCATGCAATTAGAACAGCAGGATATTTCTTATGCATTTCAGCATATAGCCTCCAATCAATTAACCATCCATCTAACTTGAAGACCACAAGAGTATACTTAATTTGAGTAATAGATAGATGGGTGTGAAATGAAACCTAAAAAACTTAATTGCTCCAACTCAATATGCCATATGAGATTGAAAGACCAAATACCATTATTCACTTTTGGTCTTACAAGTGCATGGTCCTAGATGGGCAAATTTGGTGATAATTCTATCCTTTAGCATCTGCGTGATGAATATATATATATATATATATATATATATATATATATATTGTTTAGATTTTTTGTATTTTATAAGCAATATTTTTTAATAATACAATTTCTAAACCAGGGAAGATTGCTTCGACTTTGATAGTAATTTGAAAACCACAGTGAATTGGGAATGTTACCTTGTTTGGAAGGAGTTTTCCATGTGTTTGAGAAAGCTGCGTCAATGATTCAGAAATTTATCTTGCTAGTTGATCTAATCATATTTGATGTAAGATGAATTCATGTGCATATGCTCAGTTGTTACCTTTCACTATGCTTCACATTAGATCTCCACTCATCCTGTTACAAAAGTTTAATTTTGCTCCTTTATTTTTGTGCGTCTGTAACAGAGAATAGGCGAGCATCAGTTGATATTTTCTTGAAGGCTGCAGGGTATCTGGATTGTGCTGTTCGGCATGTGCTTCCACAATTTCCTACTTCACTAAGGTTTGCATAGCTGAAAGACTTATCAAGAGTGGAATTGCTCATGTTTCATTATAATTATCTTCATTTCATATCCAATCTGACTTGAATAACTATTGCTTCCAGGGAAGATTTACCAGTGGACCTTGCAGAAGGTGTTCTTAGAGCACTTTGCCTTCAAGCATTGGGACAGGTAGTGACTTATTTTCCTTTATGGTTTTGTTTGATGAAGTCAGAAATTCTGTCCATGATATCCTCGACATGTATGAATGGCGGTTGCACATGGAGACTATCTAGAAGATTTTAGATGAAACTTCTCTTTTTACATCTTTCTTGATTACCAATACATAAGTTGGCTACCTACTAACTGATATCAATCATTTTCTTGCATTGTTGATATATATGACTCCAACCCCTCTTCTTTTTAGGCTTGAAGCACATAAAGGACGTATTAGGAGCAAGAAACCTCTTTGGGCAGTAAAATTGTGATGATGATTTGTTGGAAAAACCCCTTTTAGCAGTTGACATGTTCAGAATGATTAAGATTTCTACCTTCCCCACTTTTTGTTTGGAGTTGTCTCTTTGAGCTGCTAATTCATATAGACAGTTCTCTTTTACAGTTTTCAGATCACCTCCTTTTCTTGTTTCCCTCTGTTTTGGTTAAATATTCTTTTTACTGTCTTATGGTCTTTCTATTCTTTCCATCTGATGCAGGGTGTTGATATCCAATTAGGAATGGCAATCGATAGTGCCAAAGCTACTCTTGCAGTGAAGCGAAGGCTTGCTTGTGAGATGGTAAAGTACTGGCAGCAGGTATGAGGGCACTAACTGTGTTCATCCTGACAAACAAATAAATTATAAACTCAGTTTTTGTACAAACAACAGTTGTGTATTGATTACAAATGGTTCCCTTGTAGCTTCATCTTCCTTTTTCTTTATTGTTTTCTTGACAGGCTCAAGATAATATAATGAACCTTCCATTAGCAAATGGTTGGGGGGAAAAGCACCGGCTCTTCATAAAGTGGAAATATGTGGAGGCAAAGGTATGCAAAAATTGCTTTCATTTCTTTGTTTCCTCTCTGTATTTTGTCATCATTCACATTAGAGGCTGTCCTTCCTGTTGCTTTCAGATCTTAAAACTATGAAAATGAAAGTGTGTATTCTCCCAATGCAATGTTGCGCAGAAAACATGAACTAGTAATAATTGAACCAACCATCTAATTCGCAGCATTTGATTGGCATTGGAATAGGGATATTAATGCTGCCTTAAACACAATGAACTTAACTAGCTTCCTTTCTTCTTCTTACCCTACTTCTTTGCTTCCCATTTTCACCTTTTTCCACATCAATGATCAAGTGATTGGTAAAACAAGCTGAATTGCACTCAAGAAACTGTGCTTGCTGTAACAACTCTCAAATTGCCCTTGACCTTTAATCTCATGACAGCCTGACATATTTTCTCCTGATTCTTGAGCGCTAAACAAATGGTTTTGATCAAAACTGATCAGTAACACCTAACCATCTTGTCCACTCAGAATCTTCCAACACACACACACACGGGCTTGTGCACACAAGAGCAACCAGATAACAAAAAAAATTTGTGTGCACCAGATAACAAAAATAATTTGTCTTTATGTCATTTGACCTTCCCAAAGCGTGAGACTTGTTGCAATTTGGATCAGCAGGCTGAAATTGGTTTAACATATTCTCACTGTTGACTTTTCTAGCCATTTACTTGTTGGCTCGTACTTTGTTGCTCATTCCCTGCTGTAATTAGATAATATGTTTTTCTTGTGTTTATTTTAAAATCCTTTCTATTGTATTTTCCTTTTCATAGCTATCAATCAAAATCACCTTTCTTGTATTAATATTGTTTCACCAAACCAGGCTGCAGCATACTATTATCATGGTTTAATCCTTGATGAAGGGAACACAGAAAAGTCTCATGGGATGGCTGTAGCTGCTTTGCAAGCTGCAGATGAGTATTTTAAAGAAAGTAAACGATCATGTGAGGCATTCAATGCAGCTTCTCCTTTGTCAAGGTAATGCATCTACTGAAGTCCCTCCAGCTCATTACCTTCAAAACTTGCCTTTCTGTGATGAGCAATGCTTTGGATACTTTCTCATTTTATTTTATGGTCTAGTTTGTTTGTTGTTTTTTTTCCCCTCATAATCTCAATACAATGCAAGTTGTCAGGGGATCTTAATCTTCACTAAAAGAAGCAGAAACGAATTCATTTTTTCTTGATCTCATTGCATGCTACAAGGAAGTCTATGATACCATTAAAAAAAACAAACCGTTGCTAGGATTCTTAGCTGTCAATGCTTCAGCGTCTTGGCATGTCTATGGAATTGTTAATGCTCTACCTTGTTGTTTCCATGGGCCTTTGCATTAGGACTTGGATTTTCTTAATTATGTGACTTTTCTTATTGAATTCTACGCGAGTGATTGTTAATGCTCTACCTTTTCTCACTGACTGACAACTCTTACCCATACCTTACCATTTCTTCAGGTCTCCTTTTCAAGTTTTGATTTGTCTTTGTGCAGAAACCCACCGCTTTGGGGAACCATGAAGTACCTCTCTGAGAAAATTCCAAAAGATACTTCTAGCAAGGTGCGGATAAACCGTGATCTATATTCCCATGAAAAGTAAGTGGTTCTTTTAGCAGGTGAATTTTTCCTTGGAATCATTTCCAAATTGCTTGGTTAACAAGCGGAGTCACCTGATCCTGTAATTTGGGGATTTGGTGATGTTGATTGCAGAATCATGGAGACAGCACCAACATTGCCTGATTTTTCTTTGGCACTGAAACCTGATGAATTTCAGCTCCCTCCTGTGGTCCCGTCCTGGAATGAGGATAATGTTGGTGGTGGACAAGCCAGTTCGAACCACCTGAAGGGTGAGCGAAGATAGGTCATACTGCATTTTCAGAAAAGATACACAAATGGGGCCAAAAATTTGTTTTGAGACGTGGAATTGGCAAGTCAACAAGAGAACCATTCTTAGATTGTGTGCCAAACCTTCCTTTTAGCACCCGGTGTTCCAGCCTCTTCTGATTTTTTCCCTTCTGCATCTCTTCTCCCTTTGTCAAGACCTGTAAGTGATCTGTGTTGTCGACCTCTGTACAAGTTCTTGTTGTGTGTAAATTAGATACTGCTTGAAAAGTGTTGATTTTTCTTTACCAACAATGACGTTCTCTTCATTGATATTGAAATTGTCTAGTTTGATAGAAAGCTGGTGTGAAAAATTGATTACAGTTGGTGTGTGTGCACGGCTTGGAATGGCGTGGGAAAGAAATAATGTCATCATTTTTCTCTGTTTTTTTTTCCCGAGTAAAACCTTTCTTGATGTACAGCAAACATTTGATGCTGCATTTTTCATGTTATATAATCTCAAGATTAGTATGTCGTCATTAAGATTGATAGCAAATGAGCTGCTTCAAGTGCCTCATCAAATACCATCTTAAAAAAATAGAAAATCATATCATTTCACCAAATAAAACTCTGATAGAGAGTGACAAATGAATCCGGAAGTTGCATGAACTGCAAGCAGCTTGGTGCTAAACAATAAAAGGCCATTATCACATACATCTAGGTTGTCATATTGCACATAACATGAAACTCGGTTTCCTCAGTTACTAATATTTCCGATTTCGTAATGCTGGATTCATTACTGAAGAAGTAAACCAGTTGTGCCACAAGGCTGCAACTTTAAAAGGTCAATCAAACTACAATTCTGTTCTTGGTAAATATGCTGCTAATCTTCAATAACATTGCCACCATTCTCAACCACTTGCTTTTCTTTTTCTTGTTCCTCTGTAAAATGACAGTGATAAGACTGATTATTGATCTGATGTTACTTTAAATGGAAAATAAATGATAGCTTTGTTAATTTAAAATGGCTAATATTCATAAGAGACTTCATCACACATGCAAAATCAAACACTGCACGATCACTTACCCATAAGTTTACATATTGCCTTCAGTGTACGTCTTTCAAGCTTATCGTGCTTCTTCTGCACATCTCTTCGCAGGTCCCAGTTTGGCTTCTTTGGAGCAATGTTGAGAAATGGATCCTAAACATCCACCGAAAGTCAGTAACACAAATTATAAGCAGAAGCAAAAAAATAAAAAATAAAAAATAAAAAAAGAGTGAAAAAGAGCAAACTCACAAGACACAGGCTACTACTAGGAAAATTTGGTACTTGAAGGTCACAATTACCTCTTTCTTCTATAATGGAGGAGGTACTGATGCAACAGGATCTTAAAACTTTGGTAGCACTGGCGGAGCAAGCTTACCCTCATGAAACTCCTTGTCTTGAGGAACATAATTTCGAAACTTCATGCTGGGATTACTGAAATGAAGAAAATGCAGTAGTATACATTAACACATACTCTATGACATGATCAACACACGCATACTCATGACGCGCTGCTGCTGCTTGTTCGACGGACTCCTTGAAAAAGGTTTATAAAACCACCACGCTTTACTCTGGTGGTGATGTTTCTTATTTATAAGAAAGTACAATATTCATAATACACATTTGACAACTAATGTAGGATATCTCCTAAAATATTTCCTACAATCCAGAGGATCATGTGATCAGGATACAATATTCTTGCATCCTTAACACTGCCTTGCAAGCTTAGTGTGGGATTGACCTGAACACGAAGCTTGGAACGAAAGAAAATATAGAGAGATTGAGAGAGACTCTTTGTAAATATATCAGCAGCTTACATCTAGGATGGCACAAATTGAGGTTGAATAGCACTAGCGGCAATTAACTCACAAATAAAATGATAATCAAGAACAATATGCTTAGACTGTTTGTGAGAAATAGGATTAAGAGTTAGGAAGATTGCACTTTTGTTATCACGGGTAAGCGAAAATTGATGTTTCATAAAAACCCTGAGGTCCTGAAGAAGGTGAGAAAGCCAAAAAACTTCAGAGGCTGTGTGAGCCAATGCTCGATAACTAAAACTAGAAACAATGAATTGTTTCTTAGCACACCACCAGACAAGGTTTTCACCATGAAAGATTGCATAACCAGAAATGGAGTAACGATTGTTAGGGAAACCAGCTCAACCAACATCAAAATAGGCAAGAATGCCTGTAGGTGGAGAAGATATCCCATAGTGGAGTGTGCCCTTGACATAACGAAGAATACGCTTGAGTGCTTGAAGTGATCTACAATAGGATATTACATGTATTGACTTACAAAATTTACAGCATGAGCAAGATCGGGATGAGTAATAGTTAAGTACTGTAATGTTGCCACCATGGAGCAATACAATGTGGGATCAGAGAAGGAATCACCATCACTAGTGAGCCATTGAAAAACAATCATGGGTATGGACACCGACTTGCTATCAAAAAGTTGAGCACAAGCAAGGCACTTAAGTTGTATAAAGGGATCAAGGCATCTAAATACCTTGGGAGATATCCTATAACCAAGAAATACAATCAATACTACGAGAGGCAAACTTATAAAAAACATAATCTCGTAAATAAGAAAAAACACGAAAGCCAAAAGGATGAAAATTTTCATATGTGGTTGGCTTACCATATTGTACCTCATAAGGAGACAACCCATCAGGAACAAGTGTGGGCAACTGATTGATAGTGTTGAGAACAATACTAAATGCCTCAACCTAACAAGATAAAAGGACATGAGATTGAAATAACATAGCAAGACCAGTTTCAATAACGTGTCAATGTTTAGCTTGACCGTTCTAAGATGGAGTGCAGGGGCAATAAATTTGGTGATGAATGCTAGAAGCAATGAGATAAGATTGAAATTGATTACTTATAAATTTAACCTCCCAATCATTTTAAAAAGTTTTGATCTTATGTGAGGATTGAACTACAACAAAGGTTTGAAATTGTAGAAAATTTTTAAATGCATGTGATTTTAATGTCATGGGATAAAACCATGTGAAACAAGAGTGATCAATAATAAAAATAATATAAAACAATCATTTGAAGAAGATATAACATAAGTAAGGTCCAAATATCACAATGAATAAGGTCTAAAACATTCTTAGAGTGCTGATCATTAGAGGTGAAATGCAGTTTGATAAGCAACACACAAAGTAGAAAAAAAAAGTAAAGAAATAACAAAGAGATGCTCTTTTTTATTCAATAAAGAAATAACAAAATATGTAATAACCCAAACATGCATACCAAACAATATCATAGGAAGTATGAAGGGAATTATTTTTAAGAGTAGAAAGAAACGTTGAATGACTACGCTCAAGCACATAAAGATTATTTTCACGATAATCGGTTACCACCATCTTTTTTATTGCATGGTTCTGTATGGTAAACAATATATCAATGAAAGTGTTAGAAAGTGGATAATCAAATGTTAATTTGCTGATAGATAACAAATTTTTAGTGAGTTGAGGGGTAACTAAAACATTTAGATTTGTATTTTTAGATGGAGAAAGAGTACACATGTGGGTGATTGGTAAAAAAACTCCATTACCAACTATTGCACAATCCTTACCATTATAGGTTGCAACCTTGTCCATCTAAGATGAATCTGGAGGCATATGAGCAGAGGATCTAGTGTTTGTGTACTAGTCAGTATTGGTACCTACCAGAGAGAATTGAGAAAAAGATTCAACAAGGTGAGCATAAGAATCAACAACCCTTACATATCGATCATGATATTGTTCGACATTGTGTCCTTCACTACGATAGATTTAGCAACAAGGAGTATACTTTCCACGACCCCTACCATGACCAACATTAAAAATTCCTTTACCATATAATTTATTCCCTCCGTTACAAAATGTATTGGAGATGCCTTTAGTGGCAGTGCAAGCAATTGATGAAGCAACATGTGCTTCAAGAGATTTTTGAAATATTTCTAAGCTTTCAGCCTTTGAAACAAGATCATAAAGAAATGACAGAGAGGAAATAGAGAGCCGAGTGGTGGAGAAACATGTATCATAAAGAAATGACAGAGAAGAAATAGAGAGTTGAGTGGTGGAGAAACAAGCAAACTCGGGACCAAGACCATGAAAGTACCAGTAGACCTTGTCAGTGTCATCAACAGAACGACCCATGACAGCCAGTTGATCGCATATTGCCTTAAGAGAGTACTCAGTAACACTGTGAATACCTCGTTTCAAAAGTTGCAAGTCATCCTTAAGACGAATTTATGAATCTTCGATATATGGCTAAAAGCAAACTCCAGCGCAGTCCAAATACTATGAGAGGTAAAGAGATCAATAACCTTAGCCATGGCTTTCTCTATGAGACAGGGAAAAAAATAATAATAAGAAGGAGCTGATCTTCAAATGTCCAAACAATATGTTTGGGATTTGAAACTATAGAAGAATAAAAGGTGATGATTTCTGGAGGCTCAGATAAAGAGCCATTAATGTAGTCAAGAAGGTTTTAAAAATTGAGCAGCAGAAGAACTTGGTTGCGCCAGAGAAGATAATTGGAAGAGGAAAGCTTGATAGTAATCATACAGAACATTGTTTGAAGAGGAAGAGAAGAGCTTGGAGCATTGGAAGTTATTGGGTCGATGAAGTTTAATCCAAGAATGCTTTGATACCATGAAAAGGTTCGATGGAGTTTAATCCAAGAATGCTTTAATACCATGAAAAGGTTTATAAAACCTGTCAAAGAATCAATTCAACCCAACTTAAGCTGTTAGGTGAAGTCTCATGATATGATTTATATTATTTTTTAACGCACCCCCTCAAGTGAAAGTTCTTTGAACTTGAAACTTGTATAGACCTACATTACCTTGTATTTTATTTTTATCAAATAAATGAGGATAGTAAGATTTGAACTCGTAACCGTTTGATCATTAAGACTCTGATACCATGTCAAAAAACTAATTCAACCCAATAGCTTAAGCTATTAAGTAAAATCATATGATATGATTTATATTATTTTTTAATAAAATCATCATAATTTACTTTGGGGGTGATGATGTTTCTTATTTATAAGAAAGTACAATATACATATACGGTAGAATGTACAATTGTACAATACACATAACCGCCCTTACCCTTTTTCTTCTAACTGGTCCATTGCCTTCACGGGTTTTATTATCGGTTTGATAAATCGTATTTTACTAATAATTTCACTGTTTGATTAAATAGAAGAAACGGAGATATGGTTGGAACCAGTCTCTCGAAACATTAACACAACTATAAAGCATCTAGCATCTATATCTTGTCATATGATAGCTAAAATCTGACTTGGTTTGATCGGTTGAAAAGATGTTTTTAGCATAGTGATTTGATGTCTGTCAGTAAGCATGCAGTGGGCTTGCATTTCCATTCAACAATTTTCTACTTTCCCAACGTAACTGTATATATTCTTAATCACTGATATTTTTTTAAAAAATTGTAAATATAGAAAAAAAAAAAACAATAGCATCTAGGATACGAGTGAGAGCTAAATGGCCGGGGAGAAATGAAAAGAAAAAAACAGGCCTAATGCAATACGTGGCATGGAACTCAAAGCTTTAATTTAAACCTGCAATTACTAGCTTTGATGCTGATTAGATTGTTGGTAGATAAGCTATCTACCACCAACAAACAATCCCCCAAGATCGTCACCTTCCTCAGCTTCAACCTACCAAGTTTGATAGAAACTGGTGCATCAACTTTAAGATCTAATGGAATACGTCCTGTTTGTTGTTGCTCTTGCAATGCCCTCAATAAAGTGCTTCCGTACTGTGTTTGCCCCGTTAAGCTCACATCCAGTTTTGTTATGTTCTGGTGACCTTGGTAGAATTTTGGTATTGAACCTGCACAGAGCTTAGTGTTTGTGTACCACACACTCAAGAGCCCACCTTTCTCGTAGTAAATTCCAATTTTCTTGTTGGGGTTATTGGCTGTGATCTTCACATCAAATTTAGCATATAGGGACATATCAAAGTTGAGCCTCAGGTCACTTATGCTCAAACTATCAACAGAGTAGTTGGGAATTTTTGGTTTGAAGACCAGGTAAAGAATGCCGGCAGTGGCTCCGACAATAACTAATAGCAGGACAAGTAGACCTACGGTCCAACATACGCACTTGCAACAACAGCTTCTTGTCTTTTGTGGTTTACTAGACTGCATAGCTGCTGGCATGGTGCGTAATGGCAGTGGAGGTTGCTGCTGACTCTGACTCGAACCACCCTTTTCGGATGTTGCCAAGCCTCGAGATATCAACGGTGCTGTTGGTGGTGGTGCTTCAACATCTACTGCTGGATGAATTTTCGGCTTATCTCCCGTCATCTGCGTTCTTGTTTTTTCCATATCAAAACTTAAATGGAGACTTGGAGTTTGTTCTCAATGGTGCTTTCTTCTTTCCTTTAAACCAGTTGTTGCACCTCAAAAGCGTGCAAGAAAGCTATGACAATATATTAATGCCATTCGTAATTTATACAAGTAGAGGGAGCTAGCTGACCGGAGAAGCTTCCTAGTAATTTATGACCTATGATTTTGTCCTTGAAACACTTTGGTTAGGGAAGGTCTTGACCTTCCACACCTAATAATTAACGACACATGGGACACACTTGATACGAGACAAGGTAGTTCAGCTAAGTAGGAAGTCTTTGTTCAAATTTCAATCACTTTGCATGACAGGAATCTTTATATGCAACATGTCTACCCTGGAAATTTATAAAAAAATAAAATGAAAGAATGTGGCAAGCCAGATTCCAATTAATTAGGTGACCAGTGACATCAATGCTTGACAATTACAATCAAACACGTTACACGTATAAACCTTACTGAAACATTACAGTTTATTCTGGAGGACAAAATTGATTAAAATAATTATTTGGGATATTTCAAAATTGGTATAGAGCCCAACGATTAGTTAGCTTTTTCAACATAATATTCCTTTGAATTCCACTATTTCGCAGCTAGAGTATAAACATTATTTATTTCCTAGAATAATTTGCTTGCACTGCAGCTCGTGAGTTGTATCCTGGTTGAATTGGATGAGGATCCCAGCAATAATGGATATATGATCCTCTTGGCAATGAGAACAAATTAGTAACAGAGAAAGTGTGCTAGCTGATCATGGATGTCCATTTTCATTTGTTCAAATCGAAATTAGCACTGCAAGTTTTGGAAATCCCAAGGACCACAACTTAACATGATTTTCACTGAGAGAGTTAAGATAATTATTTGATAAGCATGCATATGATAGATGCACCGAAAAATCAAAACACATCGAGTGTGGAACTTATGAGTGCTAGGGACGCTCCGGCCAAAAATGATGCTTCTGGTCATGGAACCAGTAATGGAAAGCTCGTTGACAGTGCAGTGTGTGACAAATTCATTCCTTTGTGTTGTGATGCTGCTGATTCTGATGCTCAACAAGATGTCACGACCACTCAATAATACACGAGCTTCAAAATAAACTTTAAACCAAAAAGGTTTTAGAATAAGCGCTATAGTTTTTAGGGTATCCATCAAGATGGTTGCCATGTGACTTCCACTCAAGAAACTTGCAAACTCCCTTACTGCTATCCTGTTGACCACAGAGCATCTCAACTATCCTTTTCTTTACGGTCAAGAAACTCCAGCCCACAAATTCAGAGACATGAGCTCCATCAGATGTGTTCTGAATTGTTTTTGGTTTTATGTTCACTGAATTTCGATTCTAGGAAAAATAATTAGTTGAATTTACAAGATTGTAAACCAGGAGGACTCGAAACAAACCCAATCACGAAAAAGAAGAAGCTGATGGGGGCCTTAACGAGTGAACATCCACGACTCAATTCACTTCTTCACCAGAACATACATAGCTACTCTGGGGCTGCAATATTCTGGATGCCACCGTGTCTGCTCCACACGCCCAACAACAAATTCCTTCATCGCAGCATCAAGGAAATACTCGAGGACAGCATCTGCCACAGGAATAAGCAATAAGAATTTTAAAACTTGCATGTGTCTGCGTGTGTGAGGTGTGTGTGTGGGGTGTGCAAGCATGCATGGGCATGGGAGACTGAGACACTCACCATTCCGAAGTTCTCCGGCCAAAAATATAGTTGTTTGGGCTCCACAGAGTTGCACCAATGTGTCCAACAAATCTACCACAGCACCTTCACTATAGACCACATCCGATCCAAGGACTGATAAGCAGAACACATAATCAAGTTAAAATGCTGCTTTTCCAAGGACCACACAAGCATGATTTTCCAAATTTTTGATCATTCGCCATGTATTGGAAGAAATTCAGGAAAATGAGCAGGCTACTGCAACTATCAGCTAATCCAAGTGCAAACATTGACAATTCTAAGAAAGAATGCTAAAGAAGTCTACTAAAATGTTTGCTATTCCACAAAATTAATACAGTTACTCTATCACTTAGAAAAATCCTTATGATATGTTGCTAGCATGGGGACCAATACCAGCTAGAAAAATAATTGCAATATGCAACTCACTATTTATTTTCATAAGCAACTTAGATTACACTGGATAAACTGTGTGAACAGATAACAGCGAAAGGTTTTGCAGCCAACATGAAATTTGTGTTAATGTGCTTTTCCAGTACTATTGAAACAGAGCTAGCACACCCTCACCTTCCTGTCATGAGACATCTGAAGGATCCAATCCTTAGTCTCTTAAAAGTTAAATGACTCCATATAACTTATCAGCTAAACTAGTTGTCACCTGCGCCAATTATCATGATAATCTTACAAACAGAAACCATGAAAGAACAAATATCAATACAAATAAAAATCAACTTCATGTACATCTTATGATGATGATGGAAATGCTTGAGTTCCTGATTTCTCAAGTCTTGCTTCTCAGTACCAGAAAATAATAACCTCTATCTTTTTTGCTGTTATTCTCAGCATTACTGTGTATCTTTTTTTTTTTTTTTAATTAGATTCATCAATGGACATGTGCCAAATTTATTGTATATCACCTTTCTTATGAATGAAATGTATGCTTGATTTTTCATAGATAATTCATGTGAAATACTCACATGAACTGTCTGCATATCCAATTCACCTTAACCAATCAAATTCTCTTGCAAATCACTGCCAATTATGATTTGAACAGTTCTGTAATTTCAAGAAATACACGTTATTCTAAATTGAATTGCCACAAATTTGTCACAATATGGATTCAATAAAACATTAAAAAGTTGCTCACGTGGAACCGATTAGCAAAAAATAGGTACATTTCAATTTCAATTCACGCTCCAGCAGGCAAAGATAACAAATAAGTCGTACCGTAATCAGGAAAAGGAACAATCAAATCCTGATCTGGGTCATCTCCCCATATGAGTTCCCTAACAACTGCAGAGCCCCGCACGTTTCCATGCCTCAGATTTGTTTCGATATTCTTTTTCAGTAACCTCAGTCTATCAGGCAGATCAGTGAGTGTTACTTGAGCACCCAAGAGAGCTGCAATGCAGCTGCAAACCATAAACATGAGACATATTCAACTCAAAAAAGTGAAATTTTTCCTCTTCTTTCTCAGCTAGAAAAGTTGAATTCAGAAATTAGAAAATTCAACCAGCCTAATATCAAAAAGTTTGAGTCTTTGCATGCCAAAAATCACCGACATTTCTTATTGAGCATCTTCATTTATAACAAAAGGAGGTCCAATTCCAAAGGGACCTCTTTAAATTAACTCATTTATCAGGCTGGATGGTGAAAAGTTTCCGCCTTTTGCCAGCCCAATTAAGAGAACAATTTTCCATAACAAAGTATGAATAAAAGGATAAAAAAGAAAGTGATAAAGAAGCAATCTTTACCCTACCAATCCACAGCCAGAGCCCAACTCAACAACCTTCTTGCCATGAAGAAGAAGCAGGCCAGAGTCGACAGCATGTTCCAAGAACTTCCCCAACACAACACCACTGTCCCACATGACCGAACCAGTGACTCCAGGTGTGCTCAATGAAGAAGGAGACTGGAGGATGGAGAGATAATGACCACAAGCATCAAGATTGAGTTGGAGAGAAGATTGGGAGACAAAAGAGTTTGGTTTTGAAAAAGTGGGCTGTTGGATACCCCACAAGAGCATGGTTTCCGCAGCAGCTGATTCTTCATCTTGTCTTAGCACCCTCACCTTTCCACCATAAGATCCCAATTTTATTTCTTCTTCCATTTCTGATTCAGCAACAGTACTACTAGCCATCAGTTTGATACCCTCAAACTCAAAGAGTTGCCAAAGAATAGCAGGAGCAGGAGCAGGTCTGTTGCTCCTCTTTAGATGGTGAGAAGCCTAGTAGCCAACCTTTTGTTGCTTTCTTGACTTTGTCGGCCCATCCCCAAAGTTTGGGGTCAAAGGATTTCCGGGCCTAAGGTTTGAGCTAAAAAAACATTCAGTTTCGAATTAGAACCGGTACATGATCAGGCCTCTCCTTTTTATGATAGCAAAGGGTATGACGTCCCATACCCATACCATAACATATACAAAAACCCATATCCATACCACCCGGTATTAAAGAATTGTCAATGCTAATTAATAACCTAGTATTAAAGAAAATATCCTAAAATTGAGTTGATGATTGATTTTATAAAAAAATAATTCAATTTTATTATTTAAAAAATATTAACAATGAGGAAATCAAAATTGAAAAAATAAATAAATTAGGAGTCATAATTAAAAAAAAAACAAATTGGTTTCACACCTTTTCCTTTATTTTTGCTATAGGATTTTTCCAAATATCCTTTTTTGATCATTTTAGGTCGGAAATTAATTAATCTATTTAGTTCAAAATCTTATTTTATTTTACATTTTAGTTTTTCAATTTAAAAAAGGATGGAGCGAGTCGTCAGAAAACAATGAAAAAGAGAGGGAATTATGTGAGTCTATTTTTTTTATAAAACAAATAATCAAAGTTAATATCAAAGTATTTCTATTGATGAGAGAAGTGTCTTCAAAGTGTTTTTATCTTCCATATTAGCTAAAAAAAATACATCATTATTGAGAGAGGTTTTTTTTTAAAAAAACAATTTGATTATGTTTTTTAAACCATATTTGAGGTTTTTTGGGTTGATAAATTAATTATGAGGTTCTAAAAGTGTTTAGTAGATTTTTTAGGTGAAAATAAATTGAAAATTAGATTTTTTATTTCAAAAAGCACCTTGCTCAACTTTTCATCCACCTTTATGCTATCTGAATTCTAAAAAGTAGACAACGTGTTGTTTCAAAAGAATTAGGCTATCCAGGCTTGATCGCTTGGCTTTTTTTTAAAAAATCTTTTCCCCACCATTTTCATACAATTTCTTAGAAATTAAATAAGTTAAGATATACTAGGTATATTTTATTAATTATTAAATTAATTAAAAATGTATTTTAGATATTATTTTATTAAATTCCCTTAAATTTTAATCAATAAAGATTATAGAAATGTTTTCAAAATATAAGCAAGTGTTTTTTCACACATCATGATTTTTTTTTAATTTTTTTAATTTATTGTGATTGTTTATTTTTGTCATAATATAATTAAATTAAACAAGTTTATTGAAGCTATAAATTCTGTTTTTTACTTTTAGAAAATATGCTACCTATGTCTAGACATTTTTTTATATTATATTTTTTTAATACAACCCACAGGTTAATGCCGGCTAACTATTTAGTTAAATGCTAAAACCTAAGGCTAATCTTCCTAGTAAAAAAAAAAACAATAATTGTACATGTATATATTTAACCCCAAGTGTTATTTTTATGTTATATGTTTTTATTTTTTTTTAGAGGTGAATTTTTATTACCAAGAACATATACTTTTTATTTTTATAAATGCATCATGTAAGTACAATTTATTTATATAAAATAAAAAATAAAAAAATTAGAAAACAATTATAATAATCTCTTTGAAGCACTATAAAATTAAAAAAGTAATTAAAATATTAATTACTATTAAAAAAGTGAAATAAAATTAGAGAGAGGATGTTAATTAAAGTTTAAATAAAAAAATTAATAAAAGCTTTCTGAAAAAGGAAAAAGCTAGGTGAGAGATTGTAAATTGAAAGAAATCGCAGGGATCTAAAAGTTCTATTTTTTTATATTAAATTTAATCGTTTTCTTTTAGTTTTTGTTAACTATGAATAAAGTTTTATTTCACAAAATGGATCAATAATTCATGAGAGAGAACACAAACTTGAAGAAATCTCAACACGTGCAACCTTGTATATGTAACTTTGAAGGATGAAATTACAATTCAAAAACTTCAATGATGAAAATAAAAATAATTGCACCGTTACGTTAGTATGAACATTGCACACGTAGTTCTTGGTATTCGATGATCATTCTTATTTATATAATCATCGGATATTTACCAATGTTATATCTGTTCAAATATCAATTTAAACGGGTTTTGGATTGAAATATTGCCATAGGATATTAATGATAACGTTAAAAATGAAAAAATGAAAAAAAAAAGATAGAGAGATAGATAAGCGATGAATGAGCAGCACCATTTCTGAAACAAATAACAAACGTTTGAAGATGAAAGGTTGTTGTTTTGAATTTTGATCCTCTTCTTGGTGATTATGGTACGTGTCAGCCACTTTGTCCTAATCTTGGTTCAATTCTTGTTTTGATGGTTCTATGCAAATCTATGTTTCTTTTGGTTTATTCAATGTTATTTAAAGTTCCATTGCTCTTTCTCTCAGGAGGTTCTCTTATGGACGTCTTGCGCAGATAAAATTCTTACTTCCTGAAGCTACACAGATTCATAAGATTATGTTACATGACAAGCTAGAAATCACCATGCAAGAAGTCTGATATGATTGCTCTGCTTCTAGCTAGGTATGACATTTCCCCCTCTATCAGTTTTCTTGACGCCTGAGTTTTCAAGTGGATCGATTCCTGTGGAATTGTGAATTAGTTGGCTTGAGTAAGAATATAACATTGCAGTTTAGATGGAGGGGGAGCTCATCTGTAGATCAGAAAACCTGCCAGCCTGATTCAACGCACCAGCTGATGCCTATTCATTAGCCTGACCTTCTTTCTCTGATTCACCACATGTTCCAGCAGCTAGCCTCTCTCCAGTCACAAAGGAGGAACTTGTGCACAAGATAATTCTAAATAGTTTAGATGTGTCAAAATGGCTCTGCCTTTATAGCACCCTTGACATTTTTCTTTTTGAATCACTGGTCAGTGAACTCACCCAGTCTTCTCTTACAGCCACAGGGGAGATTGAAGAAAAGATTGGGATTCTAGAAAAGCAAGTTCCGGATTGGATTTGCAGGATACCAGCACCTAGCGGCGATGTGTTGTACGAGTGGGCGTATCGTACATCTCTTTGATCTTACATGCAACCATCTTTCCATGAAGAGAGTACACCAGCGCAAATATTGTGTGGGGGCACCTTGCCATTAGAAGATGAATATGCGTGCTTCTCTGTATAAGTGAATATTTGCAGATGCTTATAAGTCACAATGAAACAAATTAATCTAGTTGTTTTTATGGTAAGAAAGTAACACCACAATTTCCCTTATGAGTTGGCCCTGTTGTCATTCCCTTCTGCCTCTCTGGCCCTGTGCAGGATCAAGAAAACACCAGGCAACGGTATAGCAAAGGACGATATCTGAAGGCATCTTGATTCAATACAAGTAAAACTGGCACTGGTGGGGAAATGCAATTGATTCATAAATTTGGAGTCTTGGACATTGTGTTCTCGCTTAGCTGGTCCTTGCCCAATTACGTGCTTTCTTTCATAGACTTGTGTGTTTGGCCTTGCTATAACTTATCCGTAGGCTACCTATCCATTGCTGGATACATCAGTCTACATAGTTTTATGTCCGCCATGAAAGTTGGTGACCAAAATGCGCCTCTTATTTAATTTTGATGACTTAGCTTTTCCTTGCTGAAAGTGGAATTTAAAACCCTGAGAAGGTGTTTTATGACACTGACCAACACATTTGTATGTCTGGTGGCATTTTTGATAAAATTATAAATAGGCCGACTCTGATGCATCTCTGCGTGCGTACTATAGATGAATGAAGCGCCAGAGCTTAAAGCTTCTGCTGCAAAGTTGTGCAGATCTCGTTACTCTCAAGCAAATCCATGCCCAAGCTCTCACTCAAGGATTACTCTTCATTGAGCAACCCTTAGCCTGCAAATTAGTTAATAGCTATGCTAAATCGGGTAATCCACATGATGCACAGAAGGTGTTTGGTTATATTCAAGACCCCGATAGAGTAACTTATACTTCTCTAATCAATCTTTACTTGAGCACTCAACTTCCAATCAAAGCCTTTTCAGTTTTTTCAAAGCTGGTAAATGAGGGTTTAAGGCCTGACAGCCATTCAGTTGTTGGTGCATTATCAGCTTGTGGAAAAAAACAAGATTCGCTAAATGGGAAGCTAGTGCATGGGATGATCTTTAGATTTCAGTTGGGGGCGAATTCGATTGTTGGTAATGCTTTGATTGATATGTATTGCAGAAATGGTGAAATTAAGATAGCCCAGTTGGTGTTTAAGCAAATGGGTATCAAAGATATGTCTTCTTGGACCAGTTTGCTTAATGGGTTTGTAATGTGCAATGGTTTAGAGTCAGCTAGGCGTGTGTTTGATGAAATGCCATGGAGGAATGACGTTGCTTGGACTGCGATGATAACAGGTTATGTTCGAGGAGGAATGCCAATTCGGGGTCTTGAAATGTTTAAGCAAATGAAAGCTGAAGGGGAAAACCAGCCTACGGTTATCACGGCAGTGGCTGTTCTCTCGGGTTGTGCTGATCTTGGGGCTCATGATCATGGTCAAGCTGTTCATGGTTATATCAGCAAAGTTAATCTCGATAAGGGTGTTACTGTGAGCAATGCTTTAATGGATATGTACTCAAAGGGTGGGTGCGTTGAGTCTGCTATGAAGATATTCGATAGATTGGTGAAAAAAGATGTGTTTTCATGGACTACAATGATATCAGCGCACTCATCTCATGGTAAAGGAAACCATGCCCTTGAAGTTTTCTATGACATGTTGGAATCTGGGGTCATCCCAAATGATGTTACATTTCTGTTGGTTCTATCAGGTTGCAGCCATTCAGGATTGCTTGTCGAGGCAAATAAATTGTTTAACGGAATGATCCAATGTTACGGTTTTGAACCCAAGATTGAGCATTACGGATGCATGGTAGACCTTCTTTGTCGAGCAGGGCTTTTGGAAGAGGCAAAAGAGTTGATTGATAATATGCCTATGGACCCAGATGCTGTTATCTGGCGATCCTTGCTTAGCGCTTGTATGAACCAGAGGAACTTGGGCTTGGCTGAAATTGCAGGAAAGAAGATAATTGAATTGGAACCGCATGATGATGGAGTGTATGTGCTCCTCTCCAACATCTATCATGTAGCAAATAGGATGAAGGACGCACGGAAGATGAGGAAAATGATGGGTGATCAAAAAGTCATGAAAAAACCAGCATGTAGTTACATTGAGTTAAATGGTGTTGTTCATCAATTTCATACAGAAAATGCAACTCATCATGCTTCCACAAAAATTTACATGTTGCTAGAAATGATCAATGAGCATTTGAGATTGGATACGGATTACTCTTTGTTGGAAATGGACTTGGTATATGACGGGCTGCTTTGAAATAGGGCAAGGTTTTGGCAGAGCATTGTGGAGAAGAGTTTTGGTTAAGGCAGCTGTGGATTGAAGCACTTGTAAACTTGAGACAGTTAAATTTTTTACATGAATTATGAAGATGCACTTTTCCTTTACTTAAGTGGCTCATAATAATTAAATTAATGAAGTCTTTTCTATGCTTTCTACATGAATTTTCCATACTTAGATTGCTCTTATGTCCACATTGATAGAAAACCAAATCAGATAGCTACCAAGACATTACTGTTAATATGTATAATATGGCAGTCAAGGAGACCATTTCTAATAACGGCAAATGTTGACGCTAACGTGTTCTCATGATCTCCTCCTTGTATTCTTCTCTCATCAAACAAGCCATGTGAAGTGAATTGAACTACAAACCAGAAATTAATTAAAAACGAAGTTGTTGGGATGATGCGATGTAGCAGATAAGAAGTTCTGACTTCTGACTTCGTACAGATCTTTGACATTGCAACTTTAATAAAAAACACACTATCAACTATTGTAATATACAGCTTTCTTTTATTGCCTAAGGGACTCTGCTTTCCAGAAAACAGGGTGTGGTTTTGGACCATCCCAATTTTATCAAATAATACACAAATATTAACAAAAACGGATCCTATTGTACGAGCTACTAAAGAATATAAAATATAGGAGCAGGTTTATCCAAGATCTTTTAATTGACTTTATGGCTGGTCAAGCCACCAGTTTAAATGCCATACACAGCGCTCCTTCAAAAGTTCTTACCAGAATCATGCAACCATGCAGGCATCCCATTGTATTGCTAATGAACTCTATAAATTAAAGCCTCTTCCCATTCATTCTAGCATAAACACATCACACACATTTAAAGTCACCCACAACGACAATGAGAGCTGCAATTCTAGCATTGTCCTTCCTTCTTTTTGCCTTAGCTGCAAATCAATATTTGCCTAGGGTAGCAGCTACTGCTGCCCCTGAGCCAGTGCTCGACGTCACCGGTAAGATACTTAGAACCGGCACTAGCTACTACATCCTGCCGGTGATCCGTGGGAGAGGTGGTGGGCTCAAAATGGCTAGCACTGTAAGAAGAACCTGCCCACTTGATGTTGTCCAGGACCGATATGAGGCATCAAATGGTCTCCCACTGAAATTCACACCTGTGAACACCAAGAAAGGCGTCGTCCGCGTCCACACCGATCTTAACATAAGATTCTCTGCTGCATCAATCTGTCACCAGTCAACAGCGTGGAAGCTTGACAACTATGATGAATGGACAAAACAATGGTTTGTCACAACCGATGGAGTTGAAGGAAATCCTGGTCCGCAAACAACAAACAACTGGTTCAAGATTGAGAAGTTCGAAGACAAGTACAAGCTAGTTTTTTGCCCTACAGTGTGTCAACACTGCAAAGTTATGTGCAAAGATATCGGGATTTATGTTGATGCCAAAGGAGTAAGGCGCCTGGCTCTTACCAACGTGCCTCTCAAAGTTATGTTCAAGAAGGCTTGAAGATCATGATCGATGATGCATGCTCAAATACAATATATATCAATAAGCTACGCCATGTGCTTCTGTAGGAATAAATTCCATATTTGGAAATTAAAATGTATCTCATGTCGTTACATATAATTACATATATGTTGCTAGTGACTTGATCTCTTACTTAATAAAGAAACAAGTTGACTATTGTGACGTCGGTGTCCTTACTTCCTGTGCCTTCATGCAAACTTGCGCTTCTAACAAATTCTATCGTAGTTCACGAAGAATGACCTCCCTTGTGCGCAACAAGTCGTCCATTGCTTGGACTTGTGTTGTTCTCGGAACGTAGGATATTAGAGAGGGAGGATGAACACTGTAAAGGGCTTTAAAAGGAGACAATTTAGTGGATGAATGGATGGTAGTATTAAATCCATATTCCGCCCACAAGATCCTTCCATCCATCTCTTGGGTTGGTCAAAAGAGAACCAATGTAAATATTGCTCAAGAGTGTGGCTCACCACCTCGGTTTGGCTGTCGGATTGTGGGTGATAACTGGAATTGAAACATAATGATGTCCCTTAGAGTTTGAACAAAGATTTCCAAAAGTTACTAAGGAATATTCTATCGCGATGGCTGATAATGGAAAGAGGCACACCATGCAAACGCGCAACATTGTCGACAAAACTTTTAGCTACTGATGTTGTCGTGTAAGGGTGTTTTAATGGCATAAAATGCCCATACTTTGAAAGACGATCAACAAAAACTAAGATCAAATTGTGTCCCTGTGATGTCGGCAACCTTCCATAAAATCCATGGCGATTTCTGTCCATATTCGTTGTGGGATCGGAAGGGGTTGAAGCAGTCTAGTAGGACGAAGAGTCTCATTCTTACATCGTTGAGACACATCATAATTTTGAATGAATTTCTTTTCAGAGGTGCGCATGCCAGGCCAAACAAAGCTAGCGGAAATTCTGCTGAGTGTCTTTAAGTAACCGAAATGTCCACCCACTGGAGAAGAATAGGCATATGCCAAAACATATGGTAGCATCGATGAATTGGGGCTTAAATGATTTTTTCCATTTTGCATCCACAAACCATCCCGTTGAACACAATTTAAGAACTGATTATTAGATGAGGAAGCGTAGTAAGGATGGTGTAGTACCTCCTGTTGAAGGGTTGACCACTAGTCGGCAACTGAAATTAACAAAGCCTGAAATTGGAAAGCTGCAATGCAAAAGAGAGCATCCGTGCCTTGATTTTCCTTGCCCTTCCATTACTGAATAGAGTAATCGAATCCCATAAGTTTTGGTAGCCATATTTCTTGTGAAGGTGTGGTAATTCGTTGTTCCAAGAGATATTTTAGATTGCGATGGTTTGTTTTGATGACAAACGACTTTCCCAAGAGATATGGTCACCATTTTCGAACAACCTTCACCACATCCAACATTTCCTTATCGTAGGTTGACAGTATGTGGCCTTCCCTTTCAAGGCTTCACTAAAATAAGCTATTGGTTGGTTCTGTTGAGACAATATAACACCTAAACCATCTCCACATGCATCACATTCCACCACGAACTACTGTGTAAAGTCTAGTAACCGCAATACCGGAGGTGATGTGAGAGCATACTTCAACTGATTAAAGGCCAAGAGCGATTCTTCGGTCCAATGAAATCCTTTGTTGGTCAGAAGCTTTGTTAAGGGAGCAACAATCACACCAAACCCCCTAACAAATTTGCGGTAGTAACCAGCCAACCCAAGGAAACCACGAACCCCTTTAGGTGAGGTCGACACAGGCCAAGTCTGGACTGATTGTATTTTAGTTAGATCTATTGCCACGCTGTCAAAAGAAATTAGGTAACCTAAATACCCTACTGTCATCACTTTAAACTGACACTTGGAGGACATGATGTATAGTTGGTGCTCAAAAAGAATTTGAAGCACTTGTGTTAGATGATACAGATGATCTACCCAAGACCTGCTATACACTATAATATCATAAAAAAAAAAACAATAACAAACCTTCGTAAATATGGTCAAAAAATATCATTCATGAGACTCTGAAAGGAGGCAGGGGCATTCATCAAACGAACGGCATCACAAGAAATTCATAGTGCCCATCATGAGTTCGGAAGGCGGTTTTGTGAATGTCTTCTTACTCGAAGCGGATCTGGTGGTACCCGGAACGCAAGTCTAACTTTGAAAAAAATTTCACGTCATGTAACTCAACAAACAACTCGTCAATGACCGGTATTGGAAGTTATCCTTTACCATGATCTCATTAAGTGCCCTGTAATCTACGCAAAAGCACCAGGACCCATCTGACTTTTTGATAAGCAAAATTGGTGATAAAAATGGGCTCCGACTAGGCCGAATGATTCCAGTTTTGAGGAATTCTTTGACTATATTTTTTAATCTCAGTTTTCTAGTTGTGAGGATACCTGTAAGGTCTTACATTAACTGGTGGCTGGTTTGGTGCAATGGTATCCGGTGATCATGGATGCCCGTAGGCAGCAACCCAGTGGGTTCTTCAAACACATGTGCAAATTCTGATATTCTTTTACTGAGGTCTAATGACATTTTGTTTGCTTGAATTGCATCATTTGTCATCTCATGAACAAAGAACCCCATACCTGATAAGTGCAACAATTCCTTTTCACTCATAAGAGCGAGCTCATAACTTCTCATCCCTCGCATTACATGAGTCCGACCAGATTATATGAAAGTCATACCGAGTTCCTTGTAGTCTATTTGAATTGGACCCAATGTCGCCAACCATTGCACTCTTAAAACGGCTTGATAGGTAGCCTCGGGAAGTACGTAGAAATCAGCTTGTACAATGAATCCTTGAATGGAGAAGGAGAGTCCCATACAACGTCTAGTGCACTCAATAATTTCTTTGTTTCTGACTGTTACCTGAACTGATTTGCCACATACCACTTGTAATCCAAACTTGGTAACTACAGACTGTTCAATGAAATTATGGGTACTGCCCCAATCAATGAGCATGATCACTTCTTGGTTCTCGGTCTTCCCAATAACCTAAAAGGTTTGGGGATGGGCAGTTCCAACAAAGGCATGAAATGATATTTCAGGAATGGCATATTCTAGTGATTCTATATCCATGTCCACATCAACTGTTTCTTCTTCTAACTGTACATCAACCATCATAAACATCTGTGGTCGCGTACAACGATGTCCCGACATATACTTTTCATCATAATAGAAAAATAATCCCTTTTCATGTCTCTCCCTAGCCTCGTGTCCCGTGAGTCATGTCCATTGAGAATGCCAGTTGCCTGAGGTGATCACTGCGAGGGGGAGGGTCTAAGCAGTCCCATTGTGGTACTCTGTTGAGGTCGGGACTGATAAGAGGGGACTGCTGGTCGAATTTGGTTACCAGGTTTTGGTTGAAATTGGTTTCATTCCTCAATGAGATGAGCTACACTAATCATTTTGGATAGCGCTTTCGGCTGCTTAACTTGTACATCCAATCGTATGTCATCCTTCAATCCTGCAATGAAACAACCAACAAAACATTTTTCTGGTAGATCATCTACCTTGTACGTGGGATAATTTTTTGAATGTCTCTTGGTAAGCATTAATTGTGGTCGTTTGTCTAAGACAAGACAATGCTTCTAACGAATCATCATAATCTGTTGGTCCAAAACGGTGGAGGAGGGCTTTGGTGAACTCGCCCAAATGCATTAGACCCTTATTTTTTGTAAACCAATAATACCATCGAAACGCTACATTTCCTAGATGAAATGATGCCAACTATACCTGTTTTGAAAAGTCAATATTCTGAAATTCAAAGTACTGCTCATCTTTGAAAATCCAAGCTGTGGGATCCTCGTCATTGCCTGTAAATGTCAGAAAATTCAACTTGAAGTGAGTATGATTCCGTTCTAGAATGGGGGTGGTTGATGCGGAAGGCCTGTGGTGGGAAGTCCCTCCTGTTGCGAATGGATTAACTTCTATGTCAGGTGTTCGATTAGATTGGGCATTTTGCATTGTCTGCAGCTCGGCCATGACGCCTTGTAGGGCAGTACTGACCAAACCAAAATTGTGATTTAATTCCTCAAAGTTGGTATCGTGACGGGCAAGGGCTTCATTGACCTCGTTACGAAACTCCATGTTGGTTTTACTGCGTGTATCCATGAACCGTAGGGCTCTGATACCACTGATAAGAATAGAATTTGGGGAACAATAAGAAGAAGAACAGGGATCTGGAAGAAAGTATTTATATTATTCTACGCCCCTATTCAATATAATAAGTGAGCTTAAATAGGCCTCAAGGCCACAACGTTACAATCTCTCCCATGATAATAGGAATTTAACTAATATAACTAAATACTAGGAAAGCTTTCAACAATTTCCTGATCATATCTAATTATTCATTGTCTATTTCAATTGTAATTAAATAAAACAAAAAGAAAATATCTAAGCTCAACTCTCCACCTCTGCTCTTCAACGTGTGCAACTTCCAATCATGACAAGCCATTGAAGAATCATATCACCTAAACATAGAATTAAAAAACCAAAGGGATAAAAATGAGTAGATAGAGACTTTTGGATGAAAATTAATTTTTTTACGCGAAAATGAGAAAAAGTCTCGTTTGGTTTTTTGTGCATTTTATTTTCATCTTTCTTCTTTTAATTATTTTTATACTATAAATTTAAACCCAATTTAATTTAATCACTCTCAAACTAAAAATTTGAAAATTAATCAATCACATTAAATTTGTTAGAATGTGCAAAGAAAAGAAAATCTCAACACATAAAACTTCATCAACAACAGATATAAAGATAGAATTGAAAAGGAATAAAGTTATTTGTGAGAAATTTCATTAAATTGGACTATAATTTAATTTAATCTTAAAAATCAATCAAACACATTGAATTAACAAGAATATGCAAAGAAAATAAAATATGAATACATAAAACGTCACCAACATCACATGGGCAATTTCTGTAAATTGATCTCCAATTTAATTTTAAAATTTAATTAATTAAACACATTGAATTTAAAAGAATATACAAAGAAGATAAAATCTCAATATATAGAACATAAGTAAGTACTTCACTGACACTGATGGGTTGGAAAAATCAACACGGCACGGTTCATTGGACAAATCCATTCACCATGATTTACAAGTAGAATAACCGGAACGCAATTTAAAAATTAGTTTTCTTCTCTTCTCTTTTATTTTACGATGATCGTTCTTCTCAATACTTGTATTTTTTAATAACAAGCCATGCGATGCGATGTAAGGTGTAAACCGCAAACAAGAAGTATATAAGGTAAAATATTTGACTTTCATGGACAGGCAGGCAAAGTATTTGACTGGTCATCCATTCCAATACACAGAAAATTATAAACACTGATTAGCACATGATTTGTAGTCGCAGACAAGAAGTTCTAACTTTATTTTATAACCTCATAAAACTCTTCGACATTAATGCAAGTTTTGGCAAAGGACACAGTACTATATATGAATAATACAAACAAAGGAACTCTTCTCTCCCGAAAACAGGGTGTTGTTTTGGACCATCCCGATTTCATCAAATAAAAGATAATATTGTACGAGCTACTCAAGAATATAAAATATAGGATCAGGTTTATCCAAGATCTTTTAATTGACTTTATGGCTGGTCAAGCCACCAGTTTTAAATGCCATACACAGCGCTCCTTCAAAAGTTCTTACCAGCATCATGCAACCATGCAGGCATCCCATTGTATTGCTAATGAACTCTATAAATTAAAGCCTCTTCCCATTCATTCTAGCATAAACACATCACACACATTGAAAGTCACCCACAACGACAATGAGAGCTGCAATTCTAGCATTGTCCTTCCTTCTTTTTGCCTTAGCTGCAAATCAATATTTGCCTAGGGTAGCAGCTACTGCTGCCCCTGAGCCAGTGCTCGATGTCACCGGTAAGATACTTAGAACCGGCACTAGCTACTACATCCTGTCGGTGATCCGTGGGAGAGGTGGTGGGCTCAAAATGGCTAGCACTGTAAGAAGAACCTGCCCACTTGATGTTGTCCAGGACCGATATGAGGCATCAAATGGTCTCCCACTGAAATTCACACCTGTGAACACCAAGAAAGGCGTCGTCCGCGTCCACACCGATCTCAACATAAGATTCTCTGCTGGATCAATCTGTCACCAGTCAACAGCGTGGAAGCTTGACAACTATGATGAATGGACAAAACAATGGTTTGTCACAACCGATGGAGTTGAAGGAAATCCTGGTCCGGAAACAACAAACAACTGGTTCAAGATTGAGAAGTTCGAAGACAAGTACAAGCTAGTTTTTTGCCCTACAGTGTGTCAACACTGCAAAGTTATGTGCAAAGATATCGGGATTTATGTTGATGCCAAAGGAGTAAGGCGCCTGGCTCTTACCAACGTGCCTCTCAAAGTTATGTTCAAGAAGACTTGAAGATCATGATCGATGATGCATGCTCAAATACAATATATATCAATAAGCTACGCCATGTGCTTCTGTAGGAATAAATTCCATATTTGGAAATTAAAATGTATCTCATGTCGTTACATATAATTACATATATGTTGCTAGTGACTTGATCTCTTACTTAATAAAGAAACAATGTTGACTATTGTGACGTTGGTGTCCTTACTTCTTTCTCTATGGTTGTTGAAACATTAATGTCCAATTTTTACTTCTCTAGTTTGGGGGACAAAAAAAATTAATGTTTCAGGAATATGAAATAGCTGAAAAATATTGAGTATCAAACACTGATAATCGAATAATATATCATTTGATATAAACTCATCTCTAGAAAAGCAAACAAAACCCAATCTCAAATAGGAAAAAAAAAAGCATAAATAAAAAAAAAAAATTGCATGAAAATGAAGTTTTTGGTGCAAAAATGAAACCACAATGTTTGCCTTTTTATTTTATTTTGTTTTTAAATGTGATCCTTACTTTTTTTAAACCGGACAATATTTAATCTGAAGTGGTAAATGTCACATTGTCTCCTTATTAAGATTATGTTCATCGAAGATGGGTGAAAAGTCAGGGTTTGAGTTTTCAAATCTTAAAAACCTATTTTTCAACTTCTTTTCATTTAAAAATACAAAAAAAAATGAAGAAGTCTAAGAACCGTGATAAACCAATTTATAACTCTAAAATACTTTTTATCGGTAAAAAAACATGAAACTAAAACAAATACAAAATATTCTTAAGCCCTAATCTATTTTCTATAGCCAGTCTAGCGAGATGACAGTTATAGAATACATTTATGGCACTTCTCTCATCATCATGAACTAATTGACACAAAATTAGACTTTTTTTTTTGTTGATGAAGCATGGCTAGTCGACAACTTCTTTCTCCTTCCCCTTTGTCTAATAATTTTCTCTCTCCTCTATCAAAACTCAAGAACTAAAACATGAAAAAAAAGTTTAGACCTTAACATAGAATCAAAAAACCAAAGGGAAAAAAATGAGTAGATTGAGGCTTTTGGATGAAAATTAAATGTTTACACGAAAATGAGAAAAGGTCCCGTTTGGTTTTTTATGCATTTTATTTTCATCTTTCTCCTTTTAATTATTTTTATACTATAAATTTACACCCAATTTCATTTAATGACTCTCAAACTAAAAATTTGAAAATTGATCAATCACATTAAATTTGCTTGAACGTGCAAAGAAAAGAAAATCTCAACACATAAGTTGAGAAAAAATAGGAGGCTTAACCTATTATTTACATTCCATGATATGCCTTCTCAAGCCGAGGGTGGAGGATCGACCCGAAGCTTGAATCGAAAAACAGTAATGGAAGCAGATTTGGAAAGGTCCTTATCGCCACCAACATGCAAATAATCATTATCAAAATAGGGTATATAATCGGTCAGAGTTGCAAGATCAGGCGTATCGTGTTGGTTTGCACTAGTGTTCGGGAACCAAGTAGGGCCAAAAACAGTACCACAACAAGATGGGCAGATAGTTGTTGGCCACTACTACGAAACTGGGCACATCGAGGGGCTATGTGGCCGGAGGAGAAGCACAGTTGACATATGACGTTCTGCTCAAAAGACCGGTGAGGAGACCACTGCCCAGAACGAGGGGGCCGTCTATTCTGCTGCTAGTTGCTCTGCTTTCAGTCGGTGGGAGCAGAGGAATGGAAGCCACAAAAATCAAACCTGTGTTGGTGGCCGTGGCGGTTGTTGTTGGGATGCTAGTTGCCTAGAGAACGACCTCTGTTACGACTGAAATTGGGGTTGTGTTGATACTGGAAAAGATGAGCAGAGGGCAGTAGAGACGGTGTGAGCAGCAGAGATGGGTTAGCAGCCATGGATTGAAATGAGGTCTTGTGCAAAAACTCATGGGTAAGGAGATGGCTATGAAGATCAACATCTGACAGTGGTTTTGCTTTGGTCACGAGGCTGGCTACCAAGTCTTTGAACTCACCACGAAGGCCACAAAATACATAAAGGTTAAAGTCTTTAAGGGAGATAGGTCGGGCGACAATAGCCAATTCATGAAATAATAACTTTGCTTGCTGCATGTACATAGTAATCGAAGCATCACCTTGCTGAAGATCTTGGAAAGACCCATAGAGTTGCATAATACGAGAATTAGATGGAGAGGCGAGAGCTTTCTCAAGAGTGTGCCAAACATAATGAGTGGTCCGACAATCTACCACAAGGTGCAGTAAATCCATGGAAAGAGAGGAGAGTAACACGCTCAAAATAGGCCGATCTTGTTGCTTCCAACAGAGAAAAGAGGGGTTGATTGGCGAAGAAGAACCATCAGAACAGTTAGAAACATGAGAGGGAGGAGATGGCACTGAGCCAACAACAAAGTGGAAGACACCCTAACCAAGAAGATATGACTTCATCTGCATTCGCCAATAGAGATAGTTGGTGGTCGTAAGCTTCAATGAGACCACTTGATGAGTTGTGGACAACGCAACGATAGAAGGAGTTGTTGTCCCCATGATGTGAAGAGGGATGACAGAAACATGGGAGAAGGAACCATGGTTTTGCTCTGTATGTTGGGGCTGCTAGTGGTGGGAGAAGAAACCAGCGGTAACAGCTTCTGAGAGGCTGGCTAGCTGTGCTGCACCGCCGGTTTGGTGGGGGGGGGAGAAGGCGGTAGCAGCAGCAAAGTCCATTTAGGAGAGGGAGAGAGGAGGCCGGCTGCTGAGGGGAGAGGGAGAGAAGAGTTCTGACGGCAGAAGGCTCTAATACCTAGTTGAGAATAATTGGGAGGCTTAACCTATTGGTCAACCAATTTTTCTATATATATATGTGTGTGTGTGTAGAGCAATATATAAAAGTAATGGTGATATTACAACACATGATCAATATGACTAAAATATTTTTTATATAATATGCATACAATATTTCCTACATAGATAGAGTAATAACTAAATAAAGTTTCGATGACTATAGTGAAAAAACACGGCAACGGTTCATTGGACAAATCCATTCACCGTGATTTACGAGTAGAATAACCGGAACGCAATTTAAAAATTAGTTTTCTTCTCTTCTCTTTTATTTTACGATGATCGTTCTTCTCAATACTTGTATTTTTTAATAACAAGCCATGCGATGCGATGTAAGGTGTAAACCGCAAACAAGAAGTATATAAGGTAAAATATTTGACTTTCATGGACAGGCAGGCAAAGTATTTGACTGGTCATCCATTCCAATACACAGAAAATTATAAACACTGATTAGCACATGATTTGTAGTCGCAGACAAGAAGTTCTAACTTTATTTTATAACCTCATAAAACTCTTCGACATTAATGCAAGTTTTGGCAAAGGACACATTACTATATATGAATAATACAAACAAAGGAACTCTTCTCTCCCGAAAACAGGGTGTTGTTTTGGACCATCCCGATTTCATCAAATAAAAGATAATATTGTACGAGCTACTCAAGAATATAAAATATAGGATCAGGTTTATCCAAGATCTTTTAATTGACTTTATGGCTGGTCAAGCCACCAGTTTTAAATGCCATACACAGCGCTCCTTCAAAAGTTCTTACCAGCATCATGCAACCATGCAGGCATCCCATTGTATTGCTAATGAACTCTATAAATTAAAGCCTCTTCCCATTCATTCTAGCATAAACACATCACACACATTAATTTAAAGTCACCCATAACGACAATGAGAGCTGCAATTCTAGCATTGTCCTTCCTTCTTTTTGCCTTAGCTGCAAATCAATTGCCTAGGGTAGCAGCTACTGCTGCTCCTGAGCCAGTGCTCGACGTCACCGGTAAGATACTTAGAACTGGCACTAGCTACTACATCCTGCCGGTGATCCGTGGGAGAGGTGGTGGGCTCAAAATGGCTAGCACTGTAAGAAGAACCTGCCCACTTGATGTTGTCCAGGACCGATATGAGGCGTCAAATGGTCTCCCACTGAAATTCACACCTGTGAACACCAAGAAAGGCGTCGTCCGCGTCCACACCGATCTTAACATAAGATTCTCTGCTGGATCAATCTGTCACCAGTCAACAGCGTGGAAGCTTGACAACTATGATGAATGGACAAAACAATGGTTTGTCACAACCGATGGAGTTGAAGGAAATCCTGGTCCGGAAACAACAAACAACTGGTTCAAGATTGAGAAGTTCGAAGACAAGTACAAGCTAGTTTTTTGCCCTACAGTGTGTCAACACTGCAAAGTTATGTGCAAAGATATCGGGATTTATGTTGATGCCAAAGGAGTAAGGCGTCTGGCTCTTACCAACGTGCCTCTCAAAGTTATGTTCAAGAAGGCTTGAAGATCATGATAGATGATGCATGCTCAAATACAATATATATCAATAAGCTACGCCATGTGCTTCTGTAGGAATAAATTCCATATTTGGAAATTAAAATGTATCTCATGTCGTTACATATAATTACATATATGTTGCTAGTGACTTGATCTCTTACTTAATAAAGAAACAATGTTGACTATTGTGACGTTGGTGTCCTTACTTCTTTCTCTATGGTTGTTGAAACATTAATGTCCAATTTTTACTTCTCTAGTTTGGGGGACAAAAAAAATTAATGTTTCAGGAATATGAAATAGCTGAAAAATATTGAGTATCAAACACTGATAATCGAATAATATATCATTTGATATAAACTCATCTCTAGAAAAGCAAACAAAACCCAATCTCAATTAGAAAAAAAAACATAAATCAAAAAAAAAAATTGCATGAAAATGAAGTTTTTGGTGCAAAAATGAAACCACAATATTTGCCTTTTTATTTTATTTTGTTTTTAAATGTGATCCTTACTTTTTTTAAACCAGACAATATTTAATCTGAAGTGGTAAATGTCACATTGTCTCCTTATTAAGATTATGTTCATCGAAGATGGGTGAAAAGTCAAGGTTTGAGTTTTCAAATCTTAAAAACCTATTTTTCAATTTCTTTTCATTTAAAAATATATATATAAAAAAGAAGTCTAAGAACCATGATAAACCAATTTATAACTCTAAAATACCTTTTTATCAGTAAAAAAACATGAAACTAAAACAAATACAAAATATTCTTAAGCTCTAATCTATTTTCTCTAGCCACTCTAGCCAGATGACAGTTATAGAATACATCTATGGCACTTCTCTCATGATTATGAACTAATTGACACAAAATTAGACTCTCTTTTTTTTGTTGATGAAGCATGGCTAGTCGACAACTTCTTTCTCCTTCCCCTTTGTCTAATAATTTTTTCTCTCCTCTCTCAAAACTCAAGAACTAAAACATGAGAAGAAAAATAGTTTAGACCCAATGATAAGAATAGAATTTGGGAAAAAATATGAAGAAAAACAGAGATCTAGAAGACAGTGTTTATATTATTCTACACCCATATTCAATAGGTAAAGAGCTTAAATAGGCCTCCAGGCCACAATGTTACAATCTCTTCCATGATAATAGGAACTTAACTAGTGGAACTGAATACTAGGAAAGCTTTCAATTACTTCCCTGATTATAGCTAATTATTCATTGACTATTTCAATTGCAATTAAATAAAACAAAATGAAATATGTAAGCTCTGCTCTCTACCTCTGCTCTTCAACGTTTGTTAAGCTCTACTCTCCACCTCTGCTCTTCAACATGTGCAACTTCCAATCATGACAAGCCATTGAAGAATCATATCAATCCATCCCCCTGAGAAGGGCCTTGTCCTCAAGGCCTAACTTTGGATAAGTTTTGGAGAAAGGCCACAAGTTTTCCCATATAGCATCTTCTAGGGAAGCTCCTTTCCATTGAACCAAATTTTCTATTTTTGGATGATATTTTTCCTTCTGAATAACATGACGATCACTACACCATTAAACAGTTTTACCGACAGATTCATTTCGTCGGTGTAAGACACACAATTCATCGGTAACATTTTTACCGACGAAATCCATCTTTCAGAATATTGATCGTCGGTAATTCTCATCGCTACTTCTGTAGGCAAAAAAAAAATTCAAACACCGATGGTCTTACAAACGGGGGAAGCCCGCCAAAAAAAAAAATTTCCCGCGAGAACTTTACCGACGGACTTATTCCGTCTCTATTTTCAATGATAAATCACCAATGGACTGGTCGTCAATGATTGTGGCATGGGCAGTAAATATTTCAGAACTCTCTGTAAAATACCGACGGAATTTATCCGTCGGTAATATCAACGGTAAAAACCGACGAAATAACATCATCGGTGATTGTGGCATGGGTGGTAATATTTTTGCAACTCTCGGTAAAATACCTACAACTCGGTTTCGTCTGTAAGGCCGTCGGTATTTATTTAAAAATAGTTTTTTAAAAAAAATTATTAATAGTAAAAAAAACTAATTAACCAAATAAAATTGTATTAAACATTAAAAATATAAAAATAATGTTAAATAATATTCATCCAAATATTCATTACAAATTTAATATGTTTCAAAAACAAAATTAAACTAGATTAACGACGGATCTGAAGGAGGAGAAGGAGGAGGCTGCATATGTATCATCACCCATCATTGAGCTAATGTTCATGACCATTTCACGGAGCTGATCATAATCCGTCGAGAGTCGTTCATATTGTTGTTTCAAGGCCATGAACTCCTCAGACTGGGTGCTCGATACTGATGGAGAGCTCCCAACGGTTGAGACACTACGAGTCGCCCACAAGTTTTCGGCCGTAGTGTTAGAGAGCCCGTAGACCTGATTTTTATCGGGTCCACCAGACGATCCTACCTCCATCCATAAATCTGGATGGGTCGAAGGATCGTCCCCATATCTCTCCCTCAACCGGTTATTATAGGTCTCTTGAAAATTAAAAAAAAATCATCATATTCAATTCAAGAAAATAATAACTTACAAAATAAAATGATTGAACGAACATACAACGAAGTGTTAAGCACGGTTGTCCACAAACTGTTGCATCCCCTTTTGGCGGTCCAAAAGACGTAGCCTGTAAGGAAAAAAAAGGTTGCAAGTTAAATATATTTATAAGCAACAACCATTAATTAACGATATATTTCATTTAAATTAATCTTACCATCTGCTTCGCATGTGCACCGAACGGGACGGAGCCGCCGGTGTGTGTGGTCAACGAACCATGAATTTGCCGGTTCTGGTTGTCGGCACCGGACTATGAGCGTCGTGCGAACCGCTCAGATGTCACGTGCTCAATATATTGCATCCATATATCCCCTGAGATGAATGGCGGTTTGAATTCCTGCCAAACCGCCACCTCATTCCAGCCTTCTAGACCGTTATCTCTCTCATATCTTTTTGCTTTTTTTAGGTGTCATATCAAAAATCACGCAACCTACTTCCATAGTAACAAATTAGAATTTAGAACATAAAATTATAAAACAAACAATTATATTATTTTTGATGTTACCTAGTTGCCGCGTGATTCTCTCATACCCTCCTCACAACATTGTTGTCTGCGCTATCCCACTCAAATTTGTGCTGTGTATAAATAATTCATGTAAAATAAAAATAGTACAAGATATAAAATTATAAAAATAATTTATTAAAAATAAGCTATAAATTAGAAGAAACCATCCATCGATATTAGGTCTTCACTCAGGATGTTTGGAAACCTGACTCGATTGAAATAATGGAATCTACATCGACGATTTAAACGCCGATGTTATTGTTTGGGCAGCCTCAATGTTTGTGTACATGAAATTAAATAAAATTAATAAAATATTAATTAGTTGTTCATAAATTATGTTATAAGTAAAAAAAAATTAAAACCTAAACAAACTGGCATTGAAAGGTCATCCCTCCATTGAGTCTGGTACTTGCGGGTGAATTGACCCTCTTTTGAAGGCATACCGCCTCTACGCTGTGAAACCACGCTACAAGAGGCAACATCACAAGTTGTGCGCGGGTGCCTCTTTGTGATCAGCACCCAAGGATAAGTCATCCTCGCTGCTAGAAGAACTATCTACAACCGTCTGCTGACAAGGTGCTGTTGATTTCATTCTACGCATCTACACAAATTTATACGAATAATTACATAATTACAAAAAATTCAGCAGCACCTCCCCTATACTGGAGACTACCTACAGTTTTCAAACCTGCAAATCTTTACAATGACCACAAACCAATTGACTCCATTGGAAAATCTTATATACAACCTAACATCTATAGAAATTTAACATCTATAGAAATTTAACATCTATATATTTTCAACTAATATCTATAGAAATACATAAATGACAATTAAAATTAATGGAAATAATTAAAAACATAACAAGCAATAATATAATAAAATTGAGATAAAATAATGAAATTTAATTCTTCATTTTCAATTACCATTTCCATGGAAAATTCAACAATAACAATTAAAATTCAACAAAATTTTCAAATAATTATTACAATACAAACAATAATATAATTAAATTTTCATTCTACACATCTACACAAATTTATACGAATAATTAAATAATTAAATTCAATTATTTAAAAAATATTCGTCAGCATCTCTCTTATATTAGAGACTAACTACAGTTTTTATACCTACAAATATTGATAATATCCACAAGCCAATTGACTCCATTGCAATTATAATTATTCTTCATTGTAAGATTCAACTCAACTTTGTCTGGTTACCTCCTGTGCTGGTATGGCATCCATCTTATTCTATTCTTTTGGTTGATGAGCAATTATTGAGACCATGAGGAGGAGGAAATGAACCAAATCTTAAATTTTGTACAAGCTTGAAAAATTTATTGTGGTGATTTATTGTTTTTTCACTTGAATTGAAGCTTGAAAAATTGATAGAATATTCTTGATTATAAAGAAATGAGAGGAGATCAGAGAGTACATCATAGATTGAGAGCCGCTAATTTTACAGTAAGAGTGGGAAAGGGAAGCACGTGATTTACTTCTTTTTGACCTTTTAGTGGGACTGCCAATAATGTTTTGGGGTTTATAACAAAGTTGTTAAAAATATATTTTTAATATAATATAAATTTGAATGGTAAAAAACAAATAGTAAAATTGCAACAAAAATATATATATATTTCAAACATCTTAAAATACATAAATCAATATTCTTACGAGTACAAACAAAAAAATATTTGAAATAAAAAATGCTTTCACTGATAAATTTGTAACAATACTTATACTGAATTTTTCTTGAATTCTTGCCATAAATATCTATACCACGTTGTCAAATCATATCAAGCATATTATCAAATTTTTTCTAGATGTCATATTTATTAATTCAAATCAACCCTTGTAGAACCAAATTAATTGTAATCACTTCAAACACAACTCAACCTACTATATTTTGTAGATATCCTTTGGGAGGCGTGATAGAATCTGTTAGATATAAAATTCTTCGCTTGTGTTCATCTAAATTTGTATCTTTAATATTATTTTTCCTTCAATTAAATTTGATGGCAAACATTAATTTAATGGGCATATGACAAATTCGATGGAGGTTGTTTTTTTTTGTCTTGCAATGCTGTGATGCATCAATCCAGTCATCGTTAGAAGGGTGATCTACCATGAGTTCTAAGGAATTGCAATACCATTAATTGGAAGCAATCATGACAGACTTACAGATATAGCAGATTCTGCAACCCTGTCAGGCTTGGAGGTATAGACCCGGTCAACGAATTGCTTGCAAGTTTCCTGATGTTTATCAAAAGTCATTGTACCATTATTTAGAAATAAGCATAGCCCATGCGTGCCATCATTTATGTATATATAGAACAAGGAATCCTACCTTTAACATACAAATATATGAGATGCCGTAAAGTCCCCAGCGTCCACGGAATCCCACCAGAAAGCTGATTATCGGCAAGTCTACGTACTGTTGTGGCATTATGATCAAACCTCAATTTCATCAATGGTTAAAAGTGAAACATATGTGGAGTTTTTTTTTTTTTAGTTTAACGTGGGTGTCCGGGCCAGCTTGCGCGCACCTCGACTAATCTCACGGGCCCTGAAGTTAACGACCATGTAAGCCTCCAGTGGCCATCATATGAGCAACCACAGGGCTCGAACCTGAGACCATAGAGGGAGCAAACCTCTTGGTCCCAAGCTCTTACCACTGGGTCACCACCTAGATGGTTAACATACGTGGAGTTTTGATACTTACAGTCGTTGCAAGTTTTCAAATAGATTTATTGAAGGGTGAATAAATCCATCCAAATTTTTGCTTGACAAGTTTCTGTCAAAGAAATTGAAGTGAATCACGTAGAGAGAATTGTTTTTAAACAGGTTTCATGCAATTTTAATTGCTCTTTAAGGTTTTTCTTTCTTTCTTTCTTTTATATTGTTTGGTTTTGTTAATGACAATCAGATTTTGAATTTATCAAGTTTTGAACTTACATTATAGTGATCGAACAAACCGATCGATTATTGTTGTTGTCGCATGAGTATCCGATCTCGGAATTTTTGTCGGTAGAACAAATCGGATATGACAAACTTAACTCTTTGATGCTTGTGGACTGCAAACTCTCTGAAATAGTTGAGAGAGTAGAGAGAGCAAAAACCAAGACAGTTCAAAACTTAGCAGGTTGAGGAACTTCCAACTGATTGACTGATGTCCACTCGTCTACTTCTCTGTCAATGTTCCCCCGAACTCCCTCTTCATACACTATGAGATCTCGGAAGTTTCCCAAGCCCAGAGCCGCTGCATCATTTCCCGAGTCTCGTTTTCTCTGCCCAGAAAGGTTCAAGGTTTCTACAAGGAAAAAAAATATATTTTCTTTTAGATTTTGAACAATTAAAAGCGCTTTGGTTTCGACAATATTACTCACCAGCTTCATCACAAGGGACGTAGCTCTTTATCTGCACTGCATTTGAACCCGCTGCCAAGTTGACAAAGAAGAAGAGAAAGAACGGATAGAAGGAAAGGAGTAGCCCCCATTTTTTTTTCTTTTGTATTTTCTGTCAATCTTTAAATTATTTGCACTGTGGGGGTATCAAATGTGCAGCTGTGAGTGAGGGTTATAAGACTGTGGTTGCCCTTCCTTTGTTTTTCAAATAACTTTCATGCTAAAATACATATCGATGATATTTTTTTTTTAAAAAAATTATTTTTAATATCACCACATCAAAATAATTTGAAAACACTAAAAACATATTAATTTGAAGTTAATAAAAAAATAAAAAATTTTCAAATTTTTTCAAAAACACTTTTAAAACACAGAAATAAACAGGAGATGCCATTTGATAATGCGGCTGCGCACGATGTTATAGCCGGCAGCAGTTTTTTATGTTTGGTTATATTTCAAACTCACTTTTATTTTGATGGACCCATCAATTCTTGTGGCCAAACATGTGGTTTAACAAAAATTGGAAAAGGCAGCTGCCAAGCAACAACGTTGCTTATTTTCCTCTTTCTGCCGTACAGAATCTCCGCTGTTCCCATCAGATCGGGTCCGGTCCGGTTCAAAATTAAATGTATTGAATTGGATCCGATCCAGTAAAATAAAAAAAATATTTTTTTTATTTTTGTAATTGTGTTTTATTCAAAAAACTAGTGTTTAACATTACGGTCCAGAGCTAAATGCATTGAACCGGGTTCGACCCAGTAAAATAAAAAAATATATTTTTTATTTTTAATTGTGTTTTATTCAAAAAACTAGTGTTTAACATTACGGTGCAGAGCTAAATGCATTGAACCGGGTCCAACCCAATAAAATAAAATAAAAATATTTTTTATTTTTAATTGTGTTTTATTCGAAAAACTAGAAGGAGATCTTTTGATGACGTAGCATTTGCAGAATTTGATTGCAATTCCAATTTTGTTCTTGATGAAATTTTTACCTGATGTTGTTGCGCGCTTAAGAAACCATGGAAAATATAGTACTTGTTGGATAGATTTCGTACGTGATAAAATTGCACATAATTTAATTGAATAATAAAAAATATTTAATATCAATATTATTTATTTCATGATGTAATAACAGTAGTTAAATCTACAATATTTAAATTAAAAACCATTAATATTAATATATATATTTTTTAATTATTTTATAAACTCAATTTAAAAAGTATTTTTTTAACCAAACACATTAAACTATTTTTTGTTTAACCTCAATTTCAACCACAGTTTTAACCAAATATATATTTTTTCAAACCAACCTCAACTAAAAATACTTTTTATAAAACAACTTTTTTCAAACCATAATGTTAAAGACTAATATCTAGGTTGTTGAGACTCATCATCCTTGCAAAAGAACACATAATTTTTTATTATACAGTTGAATTATATTTGAATTTTGGCAGGAGTGCAACTACAACAACAAAACTAATACGATAAAAATTATAAAGTTAATTTTTTAATCTATCCAATATTAAAATATAAAATTAAAAAATATATATTAAAAAAAAATTAAAAAAATTGAGTCAACTTGACTAACATGTAAAACTTGCTACCTGAATCATAAAATCATGATAATTTTATAAAAAACTAAAAAAATAAAATCAAATTTATAATAAATTTAATATTAAATGATAAAATTAAAAAAATAAAATCAATTAAAAAAATAAAATCGGATTAAAAATTTAATTTAATCAATTAAAAAAAATAGAATCGGATTAACCTATCCCATCAATCCCTTTCATGGTCTTCGTTCTCCATCTCTTATGCGCCAGTGACTGCCTAGGTTGTTTTCTTTGAAGACCCTCCACTTCAAAATAAGACATGGAGTTTTGGTGATTAGCAATGAAAGTTTGTGGTTTCTTTGTTCTTTTAATATTAAAGCTTCCTCCACTAGACGACATAAGCTTGTCTGTAATAATTATTGTTCCATTAATCATTATCATTCAATCCAATCAAAATAAATAAATAAACAAAAAACCATAGTTCTTTCTCTTTTTCTTAGTAATGAATTGAATCTGGCTTGTTTTTTAGAGGGTGAAAACTACACGTGTTGAAGCACAATATCAAAACTCAAATTTATAGTATTGCAGGTTACATATCTAGAGATTATGTGGTTTGGGCCTTTTCTATCCATTGTTGGGCTATGTGCTTTGTTGTTTCGACTCTTAGCTAGGAAAACCTGTGCACTATGCATTGCTGACCTGTGATAATAGGATATTATGATCCAAAGCCACATCTGCCCCGGAAGATTTTAAAGATTTATATAGAAAGGATTTTGTTTTGAAATTAAAATAAAATAAAATAAATTTTAACCGGGTTAATTATGTCTCTAATTGACATGTTAGAATATTCGAGTTTCAACCAAAGTTGTCAATTTCATTCTGTTTCGCTTGGAATGGCCGAAACATTCCATACCAATTAACAAAACGGAACAAATTTCATCTCTTTTTAAATCTCGGTCCGTTCCGGATTTTTCGGCTAAATTCCGCCCGGAACGTTCCGGTTTCATTCCACATGTTCCGTTCCGCTATTGAAAAGCCATTGAATCAAATTGAACCTTGTTCAATTTAATTAATTAAATCACCCAATTATAAAAAGCTATTTTTCATTATTATTTTCAATAACAATGATATTAATAATAATATTGAAAATTATTATTACTATTTTCATTAACAATGATATTAATTTTTTAAAATTAGATTTATCACTAATATATATGGTTTATATTTATGTTGTTTTTTTTCATGTTTATACTTTGTAGGAATTTAAGCAAAACAAGGGATGTTTTAGATTCCATTAGCCTTGATAACATTGACCTAACTTTATATTTAAAATATTTGTGTTAAAACATTTTACTTTCATAATATTTTGATATTTTGTTTAAGTTGAATTACTTTAAGTTAAAAATCTATTTAATCTTGACTATTTAGAAATATGTTAAATTTTAAAATTATATTTGTTTGGCATTGTGTTTGTATTGCATAATTTATAATTAATTTATCTTGAATTTGAATTATATTTGTTGAATATATATATATATATATATATATATATATATATATATATATATATAAACAGTACAACCCCGAAACGGCACGCCGAAACACTCTGAAACTGAAACATTTCATTTCAATTGAAAAACAAATTAAACATCTATCGAAATAAAATTAACAATCTTGGTTTCAACGGCTTAAATCTTATTTGAATTTTTTTTTTTTTTAGAATCAATGTGTTACGTCATGCCACATTTAATAAAACAATGACTGAATTTGTTCTCATAATTAACTTTTCATTAATGTATAATGGGACTCTTTTCTTTACAGTTTGTAATTCGTCTAATCAAACACTTTGGGTTCTGATATGTGATTCTTTCTCTGGGTGGAGACCTTGGCTCTGCTATGGTGATGTTTGAATGAAACTAATGTGACCTTGTATTTTGCTTTTGAATTTTAAAACAATATAAAGATCTTGGAGTTGGGAGAGGGGAGAGGGGGAAGTTTATTGTTCTTGAGCTGGATTTGGACTGGGGAGAGCTTGGAAGTTCATTGGAATGGTTGCAGTATGTGGGCATGTTTTCGTCGATCACAACAACCTACGACTTGAACACACCAAACTAGACAAAAGCCTAAAATGCTTAATCAAATGCTCACTCCGCCAACTTAATAAAGATTGAAGACATGGAGACCTTAGATCTGTAGTGATTCCGTTGCAGATAAGGCATAAAGAATAAGAAGCACGATAGCATTAAGTCAAAATTAATCCAAGTTGATCGATCAATCCAAATGATGTAGCTGTCAAGTTGCTCGAGTTAACAGAAGAATTCTCACCTATGTTTTGAGGCATAGCACATACTTTAAGAAGTCAAATAAAGTTGGCATGATGGAAGTAATGATTACAGCCAAGACAAGATACATGTGCTCCATGAGTTATCCAATTATTTATTTCTAGCACCTATCGGTGCATCCCTTTCCCAATTCTAGCTCGATAAATTGAATCTCCTCTCCATTGATTTTTACATCCAAGAAAAAAATATATCAATAGAAGATAAACATGAATTATCCAATGTTATTGTTGTGCTTACTCCTCCTTGCCTTTGCCTGCACAAAGCAGTCAATAGCTGCTGCTGAACCAGTGCTGGACATTGATGGTGAAAAGCTTGTAGCAGGCACCGAATACTATATCTTGCCAGTGTTCCGTGGGAGAGGAGGTGGGATTACAATGGCTAGCAACAAAACCAGCTGCCCACTTGCTGTTGTCCAAGACCGTCTTGAGGTATCAAAGGGTCTTCCACTTACTTTCACACCAGCTGCCGACGACAAGAAAGGTGTGATCCTTGTTTCTACTGATCTTAACATCAAGTTTTTAGCTAAGACAACATGTCCCCAATCAACTGTATGGAAGATTACAAAGTCTTCGAACTCGAAGGTACAATGGTTTGTGTCAACTGGTGGGGTTGAAGGAAATCCTGGTTTTAATACGGTGACCAACTGGTTCCAGATTGAGAAAGCTGATGATGACTACAAGATTGTTTTCTGTCCTACTAAAGTTTGTAACTGTGGAGTTTTATGCAGGGATATTGGGATTTATATTGAGGATAATGGGACTAGAACACTGTCTCTTAGTGATGCATTACAACCTTTCAAAGTCCAGTTCAAGAAAGCTTTGAAGAAATACTCGTGAGTGAATGCTCAAAACCTTGCCAGAGCTAGCTACTTCGTAGTAAAAGAAGTACCCTTTTTATGCTGCTCTTGTTCTTGGTTTTAGTATGTTAGTGGTCTCAATTTCCCTGTATGCCTTCTTTTTCCAAGTAGAGCCCATGGCTCTGCTCTAATAATGTTCTCAATGAATCCATATGGTTTATCAGAATAACAAGGTTGGGTTTCTTGTATTTTGCTTATGAATTTTGAAATGAGAACTTACATATTGGTATAATCTTAGACTTGGATTGGGAGAGATGAAATTTCTTCTCTAGATCACCTTACAAAATGTCTGAAACTAGATTACTTGAGAGGCAGAATTTGCCTAAGAAATTGCTTGCTGTAGATTCCTGATAGCTTTTTTATAACACAAGAACCCCATAAACCAGAATTGGAAATTGTCATATGTGAGTATTTCTGTACTTCTGTTGTGGCTTTTTCAAAACAATAGGATTTACAAAAAAAAAAAGGAAAAAGAAAATGATCCTGTTATGTAAAGGATCTTTGTTAGTGTCCACATCAAAGAGATATTTTTTTTTAGAATAGAATTGATTATCTTTTTTTATCATGATGCTGTCAGATTGAAGGGATTTTTTCCCCTTTCTATCTGAGGACCAAGAAGTTGGATAGTGGATAGCACTACTATCCTTCAACATTTAGGGTGAAAATGAATCACTGTAACAGTCTTGTTTGCTTGCATAAACTGATCAGAACCCAATTATTGAATCACCTTGCAGGGTGTTCTGACAAATTGTCCATTAGGAGAAGGGATAGTAATTGGCCCTTCACTGCATAAGGCAATCTTATCAGTGGAGCCCTATGTCAAAGAATCATCTCAATCTAAAAACTTAAGCTGTTAGGTGAGGTCTCAGGATATGATTTATATTATTATCTAACACACCCCCTCAAGTGAAAGTCTTTTGGGCTTGAAACTTGCACAGGCCCACATTACGTTGTGCTTAATTTTTTTATCAAATAAATGAGGATGGTGAGATTCGAACTCGAGATCATTTGGTCATCAAGGCTCTGATACCATGTCAAAAAATCATCTCAACCCAAAATCTTAAACTGTTAGGTGAGGTCTCAGGATATAATTTATATTATTTTTTAACACTCAATAGTACCAGCTGTGGTTGATAAATAGCACTGTGATGCCTTTAATAGCTCTTCTCCTTCTCCGACACCAAATTCCTGCTTGAAAACATTCTCCGTCCCAGCATGTTGAGTTGTTTTTGCCCCTAATCTCAACTTCCCTTTCACTGTTTCAGAGAGTTTTGCCCCCAGTCTCACTGCAAATTAAATTATGTCACATAATGTGGACTAGACTTTAATAATTAGAATTTTTTTTTAAAAAAAATCCTGATTTCATTTTTCAATACTAATCATTTCATGCAAAGAGTACAACTTTTAGTCTTATTTTGGAGGGGAATTGTTCAGAAAGGAAACAGCCAAATAGATCTTTCTCTATTCGTCTTATTATCATTGACTAAGTAGCTAGAAAGATTGGCCCATTTAAGATGAACTTTGCTAGCTATGCCATGGACCACGTAACAGGCACAATACCCAGATCCTTATTCAATCCCAAAGCTTCCCACACAGCGTCTGATCCATCAACAATATTATTCTCACATGGTGGCAGAAACCCATGCTCACTATCACATCCATGCAAAGTATCACATTCATCCACAACCTTAGCAGTCACACTCTTTCCATTACTAGCAGTAATCTTGATCATCCTCCCACATCTTGACCCCCCATCATACCATCCTGTTGATAGCGCAACCACTCTCTCAGTTTTGGCATGGTACCTCTCATCACACTCTGACGGTGCTCCTCCTTCACCGCCTTCACTAAAATCGTTCAAAGTTAATTTAGCTTTCGTAGTGGATGTCACTGGAGGTGAGCATTTATATTTAGCTGGGAAGGATGGTTCTTTACATGAACGTTCTCCTGAGAGAGGGCAATTGCCTGAAGGTGGTGGAGAAGAAGGGCTGCTGCCTCCTCCTTCGCATATGTGGGTGCCAACATCAGGATCATCATTGCATTTGCCTTTGATGCATATAAGCTGGCCATCACAATCATTCAAGGTATTACAAGGGCCATCGCAAGAAGAAATTGCGTGCGAAGAGATGATGCTGCGAAGAAAGAACACACAAACTAAAACAAATATCTTTTCCATTTGCCGTTCTTTTTTATGCTAGCTTTTCGGTTGCAGAGAGATACAACTAGGTTAGATTTGGAATTATATATAAGCCTAAGGTTAAGGAGTTCCATGGAAGAAGCTTTCGTACGTATTCAATATTTTACTAAAATCTCATCGTCAAAAAATCAACCAAAAAAGCCAGTCCAATTAAGTGGCCATTGGGCAATAAATGATCGGTTTCCATCATGTCATGATGTACACAATATAGGATAGGATAAAGAATGGGGAAATCAACGGTCGGCTTTTGCTTTCTCGAAGAGATAGTAAGAAAACACGTTAAATTTTACGAAGAAAAAGACAAAAGAAAAAATAAAATTTATGAGCCACCCAAAATTATGGCAGTGTGGTGTCGATGGCTATTATGGTCCAAGTCTATCCCGTTGTGAATTAACTTAATTGTATCTCTTTGCATGTGTTCTGATCACATCAAACTTGAAGGACCTCAAACTCAATATTTCATGAGTTATGCACGGTGTGTGTGTGTGTGTGTGTGTGTGTGTGTATAGGAAGATTAGTTGCAAACTCTATATATGTTTATATATATTATAGCAACGATTTTTCATTTAATTTCTAAGAGACTATGGCCGCTGATGCCTTTGAGATGGTTTATGGCGCCTTACAATACGGTTTAATAATTTTAACGCTATGTTTAGTTAATTTGTTGGAAAAAAAAGTAAATGACCTTTTAATTAAATGCTAAGATTATATATAATATATAATTTTCATTGATCAAACCCAAAATGATAAACGTACTTGTTAATTTTCATTACAGGTTAGAGAGCTGCCTGCCATGTACATTGTCCGTGTGGGTCATGCAATATTAATTCAAAAGACTTGTCACTTTCCATAAATTGTGTGATGTTTTGAATAAATGAGTAGGAAAATACAATAAAGTCCTTGGAGGCTTAAAAGTTGGAGTATAAATAAATAAGGGTATTGTAGTAATTGTATAAAGAGATGATATATATAAATAGAAGGAAAAACAAAAAAACAAAAGAAGAGATCTGAATATTTGAGAGAGAATCGGCAGGAGAGAGAAGGGAGAAAGAAGAAGAAGAGAAAAGAGGGAATTAGAAGGGAAATAGAAAGGAATTGAAGGGAATAAGTTTAAAGGTAAGATTTAGGTTGTTAAATGTATAAATTTGTATTATTGAGCTTTTAATTTTGGTTTTGATAAATATTAGGGTTTTGAAAATTTGTGTTTTGGGTTTAATTGATGAATTAAATTGAATGTTATAAGGTTGATTGTTATGGGTAATTGATTAATGAGTTGATTATGGAAGATTGTGATGATTTTGAGTTATGAATTGTGTAAATGGTGAATGTTGAGTTAGAAATTTGGCAAGAACAGTAGGTTTCTGTTAAAAATTCTGGGTTGGAGGTTGAAGATGATAAAATTTCGGTTTGGTCCCTCAATTTTGGAAAATTACAGTTTAGTCCCCATACTTTGGAAAATTTGCAGATTGGTCCCTGGAGCCTATTCCGAGAATCTGAACAGAATAACATATGAATTATGGACAGAATTACTGTATAGATAAGAGAATTTAACACTTTCAATTTGGTCCTCCAATTTGACAAAAATTACAATTTGACCCTAAAAATTTGGTAAAATTCCAGAATGGTCCTTGGAGTATAATGAGATGATCTGGACAGAAATGAGGACTAATTATGGTCAGAATTTCAGTATATTCATGGATTTATGATAAATTTCAGTTTGGTCCTCCAATTAGACAAAAATTGCAATTTGACCCTTAAGAATATGATAAATTACAGATTAGTCCCTAGCTGTAATATTAGCTTTTTCAGATTAGTTTGATGAATAATTAAGGGTTATTTAGTGAATTATTATCAATTTTATTAGTTGTTTTATTATGGATTAGATTTCGGGGAAAACCGTTAAATGTTGAGTTTTTAGGAAAGATAACTAGTTAGTTCAAAAACATTTAGGGTTATGGAATACACCCTTAGATAAGTGTATTAAATAGGTTATATATATTCTTTTGAGTCATTCTTAAATATGTCTCCTTTATATTCAGATAATCCTGATATTCTACCGGTGGGACGTCAGTAGGATTTTCTTCGATATCAGCTTTGAGTTTTGTTGCTTTTGAGTCAGGTGAGTGGATAATTTTCCATATGCATGAGAAATAGTATAAATATTTGATTTGTTAATATGAATTGAATCATGCTTCTTGATAATATATATGTTGATTATTATCCTTGTTTTGATAAAGCATGATCAATTGTTGAATCTGAATTCTTGATATGAACCAGTATATATTTTGAATTGAATTCTGAATTGATAGCTCCTCATTTGATTGATGTCATGAGTTGAGCCTTGAGATATGAATATGTTTGTTTGATTATGATTATGAACCTATGGTATGTCAGTCAGAATACCCATGCTAACAGGGTAGTGTTAGTCTTTGTGCACATCGTATCTGAACCCTAGTTGGTCGGGGGAGTCACCAACCTGTATGGACTGATCATCCCACAGTACGGAGCCTCATGCTCATTGCATTTTGATTTTCTGATGAGTTTTACCATATGACATTCTTGTTATGGCCAATTTGAGAAACATTTTCATAAGAACCTAAAGCCATACTTGTATATATATTTCTCATTGTTGTATTATCTCGTGTGTGTATATTGAACGTTATCTACTCACTGAGTTGTTGAACTCACCATCTCATTATTTATTCTTTTCAGGCTTATAGCTTGATAGCAGGTCATTTTGTTGGACCTTCAGAACCTGCTTTTTGGTTGTACTTTGTACCTTTCCTTTATGTCTAGTTAGTGCTCCAAAACTATGAAATTGTATTAACTTTTGTATTAAGACAATTCAGTTATATTATGAAGTTAATTTTGTTGTTACTGCTGCGTTGAACTCTGATTGACTTATTTGAAGAATAAGTTTGTGTGTAAGTTTGGGTTCGCATAGGTATGGAACTTTGGAGGGGAACCTTGCCTATGTACCGGTCATGGATCCGGGATTCGGGTCGTGACAAATTGATTCCTTGTATTTTAGTTACGTGAAAGCATTTTTTTCCACAAGTATTGTTTGTTGTCTTAAAAAATGCCACACTTTTTCTTTAAAAAAAAAAAAACACTCCAACCACTTCAACTTCTTATCACCACCGCTATAGCAATTAAGGTGAAGGCCCAAATGGTAAAGCCAACAAAAAACTATAAAATTAAGTAAATAGAAAAATTAGGGGAAAGAGGGAGGATATAATTAAGCCTGTGACTGTGTAGAGCAACCCACATAGATCAGACAATAAAGGACCATGGATGGATTGAATGGATAATCATCTAGATTAATTTTATTTTTTAAAAAACAATAAATAGGTTAAGAATGTTGTTTTGTAAAAAACAATTAATAAAAAAATTATTTGAATTTTGATTAAATTTTACTGGGTCAATCCGGTAATAAATCAATCTGTTTATTTATTTATTTATTTATTTTTCAATTCAGACTAATTATAGACTGAATTTAAAGTCTATCAGTTGAGCCAGTCAGGTTCTACTGACAGTTTCCGTGCATTAACAATTGACATTTGAGAATATTGTGATTTTTAATTTTCTAGTTAAGAAAAGGTCATGTAATTATTAATTATTAAACAAAAGATTTTATTTTTTTTTATCATTGGACGTCATGAGAATTGAAGAAGACATAACCGCGTAAAGGTCGATTCTTAAACGTATAGCAAAATCTCAATATATCATGTTCTTCAGATTTAAGTAGGAAATCTTTCGATTTAAGATCTAGAAAAGAAAAACGTGGTGTTAATTTGTCCTCTGCGTAAATTATCGCAATTAATTGAGACGATACAGTATTATCTCTTTGAATGAGATGAAAATGGACATGGATGGAAAGCATGTGGGTACTGGACATAGTAGTGTTAATGCAGGTAAGATCAAACTGCTTGAAAAAGAATCATCTTCTTAATATAATTCATAGAATTAAAATTTGAGCCAAGCCAAAACATATTTTTAATCTCTAATTAGCACTTTCTCTGTGTAACAAAATTACTCGAACGTACATTCCATGTCCATCTTCTTAAAAGAATCATCTTCTTAATATATCATATCTCCTCCATATAGCAATGGAGCTAATAACCTCAATGAATTAATTTTTCTCTTCCTCTGAATCTTGATTAATATATATCAAAATTATTTTTCTAAAAATATATTTCCTTCTTTAAAAAAAAAATTAATTCCACATAGAATTCATGAATTATCTATCACTAATTAATGGCTTCTTCTTAAAAATAATGACTAATAATTAATTATATGTTTGGAAGCAAGTGAAAGTTTGATAATTTATTATGATTTCTAACGAGACATAGTTAATTATTAAACCTGAATCAGCTCAAGACTTGGCCCAAGATCACGGTAAGTAAGATATAGAATTCGATGATAAAAAAGGTGTCTTTTCTATAAAGTAGAAGGAAAAAAAAACATCTTATTAATTTCTATAAATAAAATCTCAAAATGCCACACTTAAAAAAACAAAAAAAACACTCCAACCACTTCAACTTCTTATCACTGATATAGCAATTAAGGTGAGGGCCCAAATGGTAAAGCCAACAAAAAATTATAAAATTAAGTAAATAGAAAAATATAGCTCATAATTTATATTCCTACTAATTCAAATTTGAGACCTAATCCACAGTTAACTTTGATGTCTTTTAATCATGAGGAGGATTTTTAAAATGATGATAATGGTGGTTTGTCTATTGAGCCACTAGTTAATGATCCTTATCTAGTTAATGATGATGATGTTATTCCTGAACACATTATCTAAAAAGATTCAAATGAGCCACAATTAATAAGATCCACTAGACCTCACCAACCTTTCACCATATATTCTTCTCAAGAATATATGTTGATTACTAATGGGGGGAGACAGAATGCTTTGATGAAGCTATGTCATGTGAGAAGAAAAATAAGTGGTTGAAAGCCATGCAAGTAAAGATGAAATCCTTACTTTTGAGTTAGTAAAGCTTCTTAAATGCAAGAGGAGCACTCAAGAATAATTACTGTTCAGGTCAAAAGTTGATGAAAACTGCTCACAGCTAAGGTATAAGACAAGATTGGTTGTGAAAGGTTTCGGTCATTAAAAAAAGTATTGATTTTGAAGAAATGTTTTCACCAATGGTCAAGATTCTTCAATCCAGGTAGTGCTTGGTTTAGTTGCTAGTTTGGATCTTTAAATTGAACAACTTGGTGTGAAAATTATCTTCCTCTATGTCAACTTAGATGAGAAGATCTATATGAAGCAGCCTGAAGAGTTTAAAGCAATAGGCAAAGAGTAGCTAGTATGCAAGTTGAAAAGGAGTTTGTATGGGTTGAAGCAAGCTCCAAGAAAATGGTATAAGAAGCTTGATTCTTTCATGGTAAATCATGGTTATGATAGGACCACTTTTTATAATTGTGTGTTTATGAAAAGGTTTCTTGATGGAAACTTTATTTTTCTCTTGTTATATATGGATGATATGCTAATTGTTGGCCATAATTCTAAGAAGATCTATAGTTTAAAGGGAGAGTTAAACAAGTTGTTTACAATAAAAGACTTGGGACCGACAAAATAGATTTTTGGTATAAAAATGAATCATGACAAAAAGAATGAGAGACTTTGGCTATCTTAGGAGATATATGTTCAATAAGTACTTGAGATATTCAACATAAGCAAGTTCAAACCTGTTTCTACTCCATTTAAAGCCACTATAAGCTATGTTCTAAGTATGTTCTTCAAGTGAAAAAGGTAAAAATGAGATAAAGAAGGTTTCTTATACATCTGTAATTGATAACTTGATATATATCATAGTTTACACAAGGTCGAATATAGCTCATGCAGTTAGTATGGTTAGTCGGTTCCTCTCTAATCCTGGTAAGGAACATTAGCTAGTAATGAAATGAATACTCAAGTATCTTAAAGGTACTTCTAGTTTCAACTTATGTTTTGGCAATGATAAACTTGTGTTAGATAGATATATAGATGCAAATATGGATGGTGATGTTGATTATAGACTTAATGACCGTTGTAGAGGGAACAGTTTCTTAGCAATTAAGGTTGCAAAAATATGTTGCATCATCCACTACAAATGTTGAATATATTGTTATTATTAGTGTGATGAATTAATGAGAATGGACTATGGAATCTTGGATATAATGAGATGGGATCCAGGATGATTGGATCAAACATGGGGTGATAAGTTTTATGTGGTTTATGGATAAGAAGTGTGATTGATTTTGATATGAATTGATGTCGACACTTGGGATGTTAAAAAAAAAAGATTCTACTGAAATTTCGATAGAAATGTTATTAATTTACAAGGATTATATGCAATACTAAGATTAGGGGTTGATAAAAAAAAAATTGAAATTCCAGAAAGATTTATAATAACCAGGTGATTGTTTCAAACTGAAAATAAAAAAAGAAATTACATTGTTTTTAGATTTATTGTGAGGGAATCTCTATACAAATGATGAGGATGTTACAGTTGCTATGGATGAAAATTTTTTTATATGAACTTAGACTAGTTCAAGAAAACTTTATGTTGCATTGTGACAGTCAAAGTGAAATACATCTCAATAATCATTCTATTTTTCACTCCCAATCAAAACACATTGAGGTTAGATATCAATAGATTCAAGATGCTATGGAGATGAAATCATTTGTTAGTGAGAAGATCCATACCAATAATAATGTGTCAGACATGATAAAAGCTTGTAGAAAAAAAAGGAGCTTGGTAAAGCTTTCTAAATTGAAGCTTACAATTTAATTATTGACATGATAAATGTGCGTAAAGGAAGGATTTGTTGTGTATGGTCTCGTACCATATAACAATTAAATCACCACATATTTTTTTTAATTATATATTTGGTTAAATTGATGTCCAGTTTTCCAACACGCACGAACTTAAATTAATCACCACTATTATAAATCTTAGAGAAATTCAAAGAGATATATTGGATCTCTCGTGCAACAATAAATGCATGCAGACGACATGTAATATATTTTTATTGTCTCATAAATTGTAAGATATATTGGACCACTTGATATGGAAAAATACTTTTCATGGGACCACTTGATATGGAAAAAATACATTTTACACGTTTAGGACTTCGTCAATTGATTTCTCAAGGATAGAAAATTAAAAATGTACCGTGTTAATTTAATAATTAATTAATTATATGACCTTTTCTTAATTCGAAAATTTAAAACCGTATTTTTAAATGCCATTGGTTAATTTTATAAGTAAAGCACTTTGAAATTTTATTTACCAAAACACTCAATTTAGCAATAAATTAACTTGTGTTCTTCTATTAAGAAACTTTTTTAAATTAAAGTTTTTTTCAATGTAAATACCAAATATTTTTCTAAACTTCACAAATAATTTCATTTTTTGCAAAGGATATACATATCTTCAATATCTTGCAATTACATAACTAATTTTCATCTAGTAATCTGTAAATTATTGGAACCAAATCTTCTAAAGCTGGCTAATTTTTGAAAACTTAACACACAAATAAATTTTGAACCTCCCTTCTTTAATTCATACATATTCAACACACCTACACCATTCTGAATGCATGAACCTTATATTTATGAAGGGATTACAGGATAAAGAGAACCCCAAATTATCATATTCCAAGAAGGATTCTAAATACTAGTTTAATAAAAATTCTAAACACAAACTCTCTTTTTAGACTACAAATTAATCTAATTACTTGATCGGGGAATCCTTCTCCTATCTCAATATTAATATCTACTATTTCCTGTTTTTCTTTTTCCCTTCCGAAATGAAGAAGTGGTTTCAATCATCCATAGAAACGGAAAAGGTAGGAAACCCTTTGAGCATTGCCTCTTGATGTGCTCTAAACTACAACTTTGTACGTAAAATGTGTACTGCACACTGTTAAAATTAAGACGACAATATTGTCTAAAAGATGAGCCTTTTTCTTTCGCCTCAGAACTTGATCACCATTGCATTTGTCTGATCTTGAGATCAACTTCTTAATCTTTTGCTTTGAAATTACCTAGGTTGGTAGAGTTTGCGCATTGCTTTCTCAAAGTTTTGACGAGCTTTTTCGTAACGCAAGAAGTCCATGAACAGGAATTCAGAATTATCTTCTGTTCGTATTTGTAGGATCTTCTGTTGTGGATGACCATAGTTGCTCCATCTAATGTTCCTTAGTGGTATCTCAAACTGCTCATGAATATATCAAATTTCAACGAGTCAGGTTTCTTTTGCATACAGGACCAATTAACCATGCAAATTCATACAGTTCAGTTGTTTGATTATATGATTTACATTCATAAAACTTATGAGTCAATTAAAAGAAACATGAGAAATTTTAAGACTAAAATGTAAAATGTTCCAAATTATGGGGATGCTACAGCGCCCCCTTTAATTAGTTCCACCCCTCGTGGAAAATACTTTTAGTTATCACCTTAAGTCTCTGTTAGCGCCAGATAATGAATTGGGTGGATTGATCTATTGAATTCTCAAAACTAGATTTTAACATGAATGACCAGATTATCAATTCACCTACTAGGTTAATCAGGACTAACTGAGTTTATTTCCACCTAATTTAATTTGAAACTTTAATCGACCTAGGTCTTGGATTACTGAAATGACCTATCAGGTCAGGATCAATTGGTCATTAAGTCAACCGAGTTGAATATCTACATGGTTTAGAAATAAAGTCTGTCTTTTTTTAAGGAAGAAATTGAAGACAGACGAACTCTGCATCCTATTCTTCAATATTTTAGTGTACAAGTGATCAATACATTTTAAAAAAAAATAAAACTACAGCTTGCAATCAATTGAATAAGACTTCGCCTAGTTGACACAAGAAAAATATAGTAAAGAGAGGAAATACTTATTCACCTGTTCAACTGTTTGATTTTGCTGCAAAATAGGAAAATTGAAGGCAATTGATCTCTGACTGCAGAATGCTATCTTTTCAGTAGAAATAAAGAGAAGTCCTGCAACAGCACCAGTTTCAATTGAAAAAAAGCAGTGTGATGCCTTTAGCAGCTTTTCTCCAGCTCTAAGGTCAAATTTCTGCTTGAAAATGTTCCTCCTCCCGCCTTTTCTGATTTTCTTTGCCTCAAATTTCATTGTGTCTAAGAGACCAGCCGATCTAACTGCAATTATAACACATGATTAATGATGTTAGTTTTCTCTGAAGAAGAATCCCATCCTTGATGTATTCATTCCTAATGAGAAAAATAAAGAGCACTACATCAAATAATTCAACGGAAGGAGTCTTAATTACCACGGTCAAAGTAATTTGCAATGGTGCTGCTTGATCCCCCAGCTGCATCTACATCTTCAGCTGCACCTGCAAGTCAATGAATTAAAGTTATGTACACAATATTAATTTATTTAGATACAGCAATCTTAATTGATGTTCCTGGGGAGAGCCAGAAGACGAACCAGGATGATTAGAGGAAGAGGGTGTTCCTGCACCTGCAAGTCAATGAAGTAAAGTTATCTGCACAATATTTATTTAGATACAGCAATACCAATTGATGATCCTGGGGAGAACCAGAAGACGAACCAGGATGAGTAGAGGAAGAGGGTGTTCCTGTTTGCTCATACTGTGGAGGTGAAATTTGCCTATGAGACATTTCTGTCACTCAAAGAAATTAAATTGCTCAGATCAGAAGAAGCTGATCAGTTTAGGCTAAGACTTTACTGTTGTTTAGAGGACGAGGGTGTTCCTGTTTAATGATTTTTATGCGTGTCTGCGAAGATAATGAATGCAATCGCAAAGGACTTTTCCAAGCAGTTTCCACGCGTCTTCGTACAATATTACTATTTCAAAAGGTCATTATTCTTCTTCTTTTTTCGCACATCATTTTCAATCCAGTAGATTCTGATTGGTGAAAATTAAGTTTGGTAGCTAAATACAAAGTCATGCTTTTTTGGGTTTATTTTTTAAAGGTTCATTGTATACAATTATTGACATTTCACCCACAGATGATTTCGACTATATTCCTCGAGATTGTGAATGCTATGCATTACGTGTTAATTTAAGATACTGTAGCTTTTATGATTATAGTTTGAAAAACTCAGGTCCAAGAAAAGCCACAAATTATAATTATTCTTAAATTCAAGTTTATATCGCACTCTTAATGAAAAACATATTTAAATAATGAAAATTAAATAATTTTAAAAGTTATTATCAGTCTAAAAACATCTCTAACCCGCACTGTATTATAATGTCAAACAGAGTATAAATGGATACGCCAATACAGAGGTTAATGCTATTGCTTTCAAGCTCTTAAGAGATGAATGAGGATGGTTATGGCTTGTTTTACTGGTCTAGAAAATGTTATTTTCTAAGTTATTATTTGTTTTTGTGGTGTAAAAGTGTTTTTGAAAAGAAAAATTCTTGTTTAAAATTAATATATTTTTGTATTTTTAGATTGTTTTGATATAATAATATTAAAAATAAATTTAAAAAAATAAAATAAAAATATTATTTTAATATACTTTCAATTCAAATAAAAAACGACAATGTAATACTCAACATGCAATTATAAAATGTTGACTTTTTTCAAGGGTAGCTATCTTCATAAGTAACCGTGTTGACCTAAGATGAAGTTGATGTATGACATTCCTGAATAGTTTAAAAGTCTGTACTTGTAGTATGGTATGGTGACAATTCTTTCAGGTTAATTCCAAGGCTGTCTACGATTATGACATTGAGGTATCATGATTAGTGTTGATAACTCAAATTTACACATATTTCTCTAAACTAAATAAATAAATAATAATAATAATTTTTTTTCCCTAAAAATCCTCCAACGTCCCAATTTTTCTGTTCTCCTGTTTCTTTGCCTCCAGAATTTCCATGAGGCAAGTGATGGGCCTGGCTTTCATAGTCCATATGCTGTTCCTAAATACTAGTTCTTGTTTGGTTACTTGGAGTCTTTCCTCTGGTCCTAAGGAAAGCGAGAAACATGCTTGAGTAAACCTAAGAGCATGGGCTTCAACCCTACTGACCACAGGGCAGTTGGCCCAGAAAGAGACGCATACTGATAAAACCTAGAGCTAAGTTCATGAGAAGGGATGGACAGACTAATCTATTCAAAGAGATCAAAGAGAGCTAATCTTTCATCCTCCTAAGTCTGTAGTGACTTTTCTTTGAGCACGGATCGCACGGGGCCCATCCTTGTGGTTGTTAGGTTCTTGGAGGATGAAGTATATCGAGACGGAGATACATGATTAATGTAGGAATTTAGGATTTGAGGGTTGCAGTCAAAATTATGAAGAAACAAACCTAAAAACGTTCAAATGATTGTCAAAGAAAAGGGAACAACAAGGCTATAACCCCATAAAAGAGAGCTAATATAAGCACAGCCCCAAAAGTCAACGTTATCGATTTTTTTTATGTTCTTGCTATAATCAGGCAGGGATTCTGATAATGTAAAGAGAAATATTATCAGAATATATTCAAACAAGACGATTAGTTGCTAGTTGGTAGAGTAGATCAACAAAAGGTAATTCGCTTCTCTTCGTGGCTTCCCCGAAGAACCATCTACAATATTCCACTTTAGCAATCTAGCAATGGTCCGAAGCATTAACCATTCCCCTTTTAAATAAGAAGTCCCTGTGCACCAGCTCCACAAAGCTACCAGCCAAGCCGATACATTTACTCAGTTTGTGTATTGGAGTCACTTTTAGAAGCCTCTTCACAAATTTATGTTGTTTTTATCATCCTGTTTGCTGCATGCGACCTAGAAGTCATGACCACTCATCATCCACATGAGCACATTGGTAGTTTGTTAGTAGCAGATATGCTGTCAAAGTAAATATATATGTGCTACCTCAACAAGAGAGTCAGAGAAAAATTTAATGGACAAGGCATCATGCTGTTTTTAAGAGTTGATCTGTTGATAGTGTGAATCTGTAGAACATGTGAAGAAGAGTTGATAGTGTGAATCTGTAGAGCATGTGCGGAAGAGTTGATCTCTATCTTAATCCTCTTGGTTGCACATCAAGCAATTACGAGAGGTGATGATTCCCTTTCTAATTAGTAGAGCGCCTTTCTAAAACAGCAAGCAAAACAATAAAACTGCATCTGATCTGAGAACATGTAAAGGCGCCATGATGAGCAACTTCTCAACTCCCGGCAACTGTTCTGCCGAAGACACTCTTCATGGAGTTATCTTCTGAGAAATACAATAATATTCTTCAGAATCACATGGAAATTAATATGGTGCCGTAAGATACCATAGCATTTGTTCTAGCATGCAGTCGGCCAGTACCATTCACCATTGCGAACAACATTAGTCACCTTAGCTGATTGATCAGGAAGCCTAGTTAATTTCATGAATGATTGCCAAAACAAAAGTTCTTGCCAAAGGGTTAGAGGACGCTAGCTAGCTGCCCGGTGTTATATCCTTTTTCCGTTGGTATGAACAAAGAAATCTCAGACAACACTTGTCATTTTTCAAAAAAATAAAAAAATCAGATTGGAAGAGCAATCAGAGGAAACTAAATATGTTTAGTTTATAATCATGCAATATTATAAGTTTATTGTAAACTTGCAATCATAACAAAAAAAACTAATATATATGTAGAATAAATATTAAATTATACAAAAGAAATTCAAACTAACTCCTAGTATACATACTAAAACATATAATACATAAATTAAAAGCATACAAAGTATTTACTTGTTAAAACTCTCATAATTTGATCAAGATGATTTTTTTATTGTCATCAGGGATCAATTATTTGTCTTTATAGATTTATTGCTTGTCACCTTATATATAAAAAGATTTCAATAAGCCTCTTAAAATTGCAACAACACCATGTTATTTAGGTGCACTAGTCTTAAACAAGATTCAACAAATTTAAAAAAATTATATTTGATATCTCTTTATAAAAACTAAATCTAAACTTTATAGTAAAAGAAAAAAATAGAAAAACAAGACTAAGAAAAACCAACAACAAATAAAAAAAAAAGTAAAGAACTTTCCATCTTTATAAGACACTTAATTATAGAACTTATAAACCAAAACATTAATTTCTTATAATCATGAATCTTTACTATTTATGAAGAATTAAATTCATGAATTTTTATATTTATAAATGTTAATAGTTCATGAATTACTCATAATAATATTTATTTTCATCATATAATTAATACATTGGTTCATATATTAAGATATTTTAGAGATTAAAATAAATTATTAATCAAACAGGACATTAATATCAAATATTTTTTATTAACCAAACTTAAAACTAAATTAATAAACCCATAAGCTCATTGTCAAATCCACAAAATTATTTTGAATTTAAAACTTTTGTTATTCAAAGCTTTTTTAGAATAATTTATCATTCATATTTAATTTATCAATAACTATTAAAACAGAAGTTGACCGGGAAGACATCACCCATCAAAAACAAAAAAAAAAAAAACAAAAAATAATCATCTAGGTGATGGCCCAGTGGTAAAAGCTTGGGACCAAGAGGTTTGCTCCCTCTGTGATCTCAGGTTCGAGCCATGTGGTTGCTTATATGATGGCCACTGGAGGCTTACATGGTCGTTAACTTCAGGGCCCATGGGATTAGTCGAGGTGCGCGCAAACTGGCCCGGACACCCACGTTAAACTAAAAAAAAAAAAACAAAATACTATAATAAATAAATACACTTAATGGTCAATAGCTAGAATATGTAACCATCGAAGATTTATTCTTGAAAAAATATCGAATTTGTCTTTCATTGGTTTAAGGCTGGGCTGTATTGTTTCTTCCTACGGCTTTCTAGTTCCTGCTGGCCGAGAATGCCCATAGGACATAGAGCTGCAGTGTAAAATGGGCCTTGTGGGTTCATCGATATTGGGTCTTGTGGGTTCATCAATATTGGGCCTAAGCCCATATTAATGAAATGGTCACCGCTGCCACAGGCACCATGGCTGAAAACTGCAATCTGGGAAAGATTTGTTGCCGTTGATGCTGTCAATTAGACCGCTAATTCAAACAGTTCGATACCTTGAGTATTTTTTAAAATTTTAAATTATTTTTTATATATTTTTAGATCATTTTGAAATATTAATCTTAAAAATATTTTAAAAAAAATAAAAAAAATACTATTTATATTTCCAAACAAAAAACATTTTGAATCATAACTACTATTACAATCTCAAATAGGCTCAATCTATTAGGTTAGATCTGAAAATAACTTGTTCGTTTAATAAAATAAATTTAAAAAAAAAATTGAAAAAAAAATAATAGAAAAAAACTCTTCTAACCCGTTTTCTTACTTATCATGGATTTAAAATAAATTAAATTGTATGAGAATTACTTGAATATAATTTAATTAATTTATTTGATTAAAAAATAAGTAGAATAACATTAAAAAGTAAATATAATGATGAAATTAAAATAAAAAATACTCTTTCAAAAAAAAAAAAGGATTTGAAAAGAGAAGCTTTATTCATATGAAGAAGAGAGATAATTAAAGTTTCAAAAGGCACTGTTGAAAATGATGGGAGGAAGCTGTAGAAGATGAAAAAGGAAGAAGAAGAAGATAATATGCTGGAACACCCTTTTTATTTGTTTAGGGTTCAATTAATTTATTTTCTTCGAAATTTCATTAACTTGTTCTTGTTTCAAAGAAAAATTATTGAAGCTGAAGAAGATGTACCAAAACAACTTATTTACAAATCAAGCCTTCCTCTACTCTTACAAGTTCTCATCATCCAAATCACTGTTCTGCATAAAACATTAATGGGATATTTTGGATTACGCTAATAATTATTTTTTAAAATATTTTTTGCATTAAAAATTTATTAAAATAATATTTTTTTTAATTTTTTAAAATTATTTTTAATATTAATACATTAAAATAATCTTGAAATATAAAAACAAACAGATATTAACTTAAAAAGCTAGAAGCCAATAATATTTGTCGAAACGGGCTTCTATCATGTCATCAGAGAACCAGCTCTGCCCCTTGCCTAGTTCTCATTATCCAAATCACTGCTTCTGCTTACAAAACATTTGCAGAAAATAACATAAAACACTAAGCTGAGTACACTTAACAAGGCTAGAAGCCAATAGTATTTGTCGAAACGGGCTTCTCTCATGTCATCAGAGAACCAGCTCCGCCCTTTGCCTCTTGAGCTTGTGAAATATTCTACTAGTGAAATCAACAGGGCACTCAAGAAGCTTCCCACCCCAAATACACTAGTGTATAGTGCAATTCCCATTGTTCTCATTCTTACAGGAACTTCACTATAGAAAAACTCTTGCATCCCAACAACAGTGAAGATGTCAGAGATGCCAAGCAGAATGTACTGAGGCAGCAACCAAAATATGCTTAAAGGAACTTCTGTTTCCAATTTTGGATCAAGAACTTCCATTTTTCTGCTGATTTCGAGTCTTTTTGTTTCAACCAATGCAGCAATGACCATGGCTATTATGGACAGTACCATCCCGATACCCATTCTTTGAGTCACACTGATACCCTTTTTGTCGCGAGTAATCAGTCGAGTAAATGGGATCAGCAACGCATCATAAAATGGCATCAGGAGGATTATAGAAACTGTAATAGCACTTTGTAGTGTAGCTGGTGGGATCTTGAAGCTGCTGCCTACATTCCTCTTCATTGTCATTCCCTGTTTGGTGAAGAATGTGGCAGGCTGCTGAAAGATGACTGCAAACATTAGCAGCATCGTCCATATCGGCAAAAGCCTTAATACTACTTTTCCATTTTCAACTAGGTAGTTAATACCACTGCAGGGTTCCTCCTTCAATCCCTTGGCATTGCCCGAATTCTGACAAAGAGGTTTTTCTTGAAGCCTATAAACAAATAAAAGAGTATCATTAACATAAATACTCAAGGAGATTTCAAAGCAAAAATACTTTGACTGACAATACGAAATCTTACTCCAGCTCAACAACTCCAGGATTGTTGTTTGGTAAGGTGATTCTGCTATTCATCAATTTCGAAAGAGCTTCCTTAATGGATCGAACTATGTCCCGCGAAGGCCTCTCAGAGATGGCATCATCCTGTTTGTATGCATAAATTCTGCTTCCACACCAAAACAGTAAAATTGATGCTCCCATTGCGATTGTAGGAATTGCAAATCCGAGTACCCAGCCAAATGTGTCTTGGATATAGGACATGACTGTGACACCTGCAAGGCTGCCACCACAAACCCCAAAATACCACCACTGAAAGAATAAGCTCTTCTTATTTGATTTCTGCTCATCTTTTGTGCTCGGCAGCTCATCATCGTTCGCAATTTGATCTGCTCCAAAGGCTTGTAAAGATGGGTTATATCCACCTTGTCCTAGAGAAATCAAACAGAGCGACCAAAACAGGTATGAGGAGCTTATTTTGTTGGTGGGATGCCTTGCCCAAGACAATGCTGTTGATGTCAATGCCACAAGTCCCTAGAAAGAACAAATTAAGAAGAACAAAAGCAAATTTACCATGGAAAATCATAAACCAAAAACTGTCTCTACAGTTACAGAGGCAAGTTGCGGTAAGCTTAATCATAATCAAGAATTTATGTAGGACTTGTGATCACCAAAATATTTTCCAATTGCTGTAAGCTCACAGAATTTCAAAAGCAGAAAATAAACAAAAATAAAATACTAACCACAACATAAATAAAGGAAGAGGTTAGAATGGTGGAATACCGATCCCATGAATCAGCAAGCGATGCAACTAGAAGTGGTAACATGGATGTGAATCCACACCAATTATTAACAGTCTTGGCTGCAGCAGAGTTGCTCATCTTAACCACATCTGTAAGATAAGTTACCAAATTTGATGCCACCCCTTTGAATGCAAACCTTTCCATACCAGCTATCACTATCAAAACGGAAAAAACATAATGAATTCAAATCAACTAACATCCTTTCTAGCAGATTGTTCATGTTCTAGCATAAAACTGATCAGTTATTCATCAGGGAAAATCTAAGAACTCGTCAAGAAGATAAAAATATAACAACCTATGAGGAGAAAACATGACTTGTTGAGCCCTTTTGGTTTCTGCCCACTGGCCATGATGAGGAAGATAGATATGAAGCTGCAGGGTTGGTAGGATTAATACAATCATGCAGATTGATTAAAAAATAAGATCATGCAATCCTATTAGGATCCGTTCAATCCTGTTACAATCCCACTAAGCTCCCATCAGATTTTGACATCCTATATAGAATAGGACGACTCCACTGAACAGAATATACCATTTCAGATCCAGAGAAACACAAACTATCGACACAAGTTGTGAGGCTTTAGAACACCATTACATTATTGGAAACCTTTTTCCTTTTCTTGTGCAACGTAAAGAAGATCAGGCGGGTCTTGTTTTATCATATATGACACGATAAACACTACTGCAATCCCCAATGTTTCTATGCTTACAATGATAACACTTTCAACAAGAAAAAAGTTTGTGAATGCTGACATAGAGGCATTACCAAGAGATGGAAAATGTCGACATGCATTGAAACTTTACGTTTGTTTTGTTTTTGATATGGTTTCTCATATGCTGCCACGTTTTCCATACGTGGCAGTTTCAACACTTGGCGTTGGATACTGTTGCCACTTGGTATTTTCATTGAATATTTTCAAAGTGTTTTTGTTTTTTATTGAGTATTTCAGAAGTGGGTTATAATTCGTGTTGGTGTGGAGGAAGAACAACAAGGTGGAGCTCCTGAACTCAACAGGAGGAGGCACTTCCTAGCAAATTTAAAATCTGAGTTGAACAGAACGTAACATGATAGGAAAGAAAAAAAGGAGGTGTTGTGGCCTGTGGGGATGCTTTTTCCTCCAATAATGGAGTCCTCATGAGTTAATCATAGGGAGGTATGCATATAGAATCGGGTTGTTGTTTTTCATGAACATATCCAAGCTTGGGATTTGAGATTTTATTTGTATATAAATCTCAAAGAATTCTACACTAATTCTGAATTTATAACTTAACAATGAAGAATTAGAAAGCTTGATTAATTGAATGATGAATATACAAGGAAAAACTTATATATATATATTATTTGAATTAATATTGAATGAATATTGATTGGTTGTGCATCTACACCTAAACACTAATGTTAAGTTACTGTTTCTGGACATAAGATAAAAAGACAGTGAAAGCAGGAGAAACATGCCCTTTATATTTGAAATGATAGAAATTTACTCTAAAACTATGACAGACTCCAAAACTATGACCGAGATAAATTTATTTTATATGTTTATCTTTATCCTTTCAATTAAATATATTTATGTATATATTACTTATTTTAATCTTTCACTTTATTTAAATAAAACAAATGCTAATATTGCAGTGAACAAACAGAGGAACAGGGAAAGTATGGCTGAATCAGAAGAGGTATCATTGGGTAGAGATTTCGTGTGACACGAGATTATATATAATTAATGTCCTTTTATCATAATTATATATGCACTGATCAATTTTATATAATCTTCCCTTCTGTTTTAAATGCTACATAAGCAGATTAATACATAAAGAACTGAAGATTATAGCTTACAAACCTCACCACTTACAAACCTCACCACTTGACGCCATCAATATATATTCGAAAGATTTCCTTTATTTTATTATGTATTGTTTTTAATACAATGTTTTAGCATCAATAACCAGCACTGTCAAAGTCACTTTGAGATAGTTTATTTGGCAATTTAATTACTATGTTTTTTTTTCCACTAAAAGTGTGTTTGGTATGTTACATAGGATAGAAAAAATAGAAATAGACAGGACTAAATTGAGTTGAGTTTTGGAAAAAAATTAAATGAAAAAAAAAATGAATGGTGAAGAGATAATGGATAATATAAAAAAAATAAAGAATAATGATTTTCCTCTATGGTATTGGAAAGGCTTCTTTCACCGTATGGGGGGACAAGAATTTTGCTCTAAAGACAACCTTGAAGAATCCTTATCCAGCAGGCTGAGAAGAAGCAAAGGCAGCAGCAGAAATCCCCAGCAAGTTATGGAAGCGGTAACAGCAGCAAGCACGGCAGAATTCCCAACAGAGTCAGTGCAGGAGTCCTGGCGGATTGGGTTTTCCAGTACCTATAAGTCGGCAACCTGAGGGAGTTTCCTAGCGGGAATTGGACTAGAAGAAGGAGGAAAAATCCTACGAGGAAAAGGAGAAGAGAAGTCCAGAAATAAGAGGCATTCTATGTGGCAGAACCACTCCTAAAATCAGGCACTCAGCCAGCCAGGCTTAAGTTCCTCAGTTGAGTCCTGAGTTATGATTTGTCTAAACTAGATTAGGGTTAATTATTTTCCACCGATTAGAAGCCTTATATATTAGGAGACTCATTTTTCTTAATTGGACCTTCCCCCCCCTTTTCACACAAAAGATTCATTTCCTCTGGATTTTGTGGAAAGAGGGAGGGTCACTGCGATGTGGGGTAGCGACAGGGTAGATAGAGTCCATGAAAAATTTGAAGTACAATAGTTAACCCTTTATCAATCAAGGGCGCTGGTCATTCTACATTTACAGAATTCGTTTAGGGAAAAGGACAACAATGATCTTAGTTTCAAGAAAATCCTGAGCTGTAATTATCCAAATCAGCTTCAGGGTAGCTTCAAATGACAGCTCTCAGTTCCACCGCCAGGGATGATACGCTTTCTGGATTGGATATACGCGACGCTATTTCAAAGATCTTGATGGCATCTGTCATAGGGAAATTGAGTACAGTCATGATCTGAAGAGACGCTACTCTTAGAAGTATATACAAGCAATAAGACTCCCTAGATAACCAAGCAATGAAGGTTAATATTCTCTGACTCAGAAAGATATTACTGGTTATTTCATTAAGTAATCTGAATGCTAATAATCCAAGTCTCCAATTAGCAGTGGTTTGTGCCATGACGTTGATGAGATCCAAGGATTTTCAAAGTTACAAGTCCAATGGAAAGTCAGAAACATAAGCTAACAGGATTAGGATCTAAGGAGTAATTCTGATATGATCTAATTAACTTCGATTACATCTTAGATTATTATTATGTAAGGCTATAAATAGATGAATCAAACACCTCTTTACAAGCTTTTCTGAAATTATCTCTCTTCTTGAGTTTCCATAAAATAAGTTGCATACAGATAAGAGTTCATATCTATGCCCATTTGTCGCAAAAATAAGCTGCCAGATTCATCCATGCATGTTCTTGTTTTTCTTACAAACAATCAGCTGACAAACTTGTTGGACAAGTGAATCCTTGGTACCAGCAGCTTCAGTTTCACCAGTAAGTGTGGCATGTCCTAGGTAAACTCCAGCTTCGAACTTGTCTCAATCCTGCACAAAAAACATCATCATAAGTTCATAGGATTTGGGTGCCTAAACATTAATAAACAAAATCTAATATGGAAGTTCCATTGCACGCTAGGATCGACTTCTAGCTTCATACATTTTCTTCCTTTCTTCATTGCTTCTCCTTCTTTTTGTTTTTTTTTTTTCCTTCCCAATCGATTTCAAGCTTGTTGATATTACAGGTTGCCAGATTATTTCCACGCTTTCATTCTACCTGTTCTTTCAAGTCCCGACCCCTCTTCCAAGCTCTTGCGTATCGGGCTAAATCAAGTACTGCTGGCCCCTCTTCCAAGCTCTTTTTTGCTCAAGTAGAAAACAATTCCAGTGATGTCACCGCATGTTGCCCCGGGATCCCAACAATGGTATATATGTGCATGCCGTTTTCGATTTTCCATTTCAATTATATTTAATCGCTGAAGATCAAGCACTCAAATTAAATTCATCTTAATTACCGCTCCTGCAGAACAAAACTGCCTTGGAATGGTTCAAAGAGGGAGGTTGTAAAGTCTAAACCGGAATGAAAAATACATAAACAATAGAATCATAAACAGAAATGCATACATTTGTCTCATTTGAAATTTATTTACTACGTTTTTGGTCCTTTTTTCTTCAGGATCCACTACTGAGATCATAAAGCCCACCTTCGTCACCCTAAGAGCTGATGATGCCTTGTCGATCCCAAAGACCCTCTACCACCCTTCTAATTCATACACAGACTTTGGGGCTTGTGGCATTGCACAACTCATCACACATGAAATTATGTAAGAAATAGCTACAATATAAAACATAATTTAGTTCAGATCAGGTAAATATTGTTCCATTGCAAGAATTACAAGGCCGACCTAGAGAGCGGCCTTTATGAGAATATAAGAATATCAGCAAAGCTTCCACCACGAATAAGAAAAACTTTCACGCCACAATCTATAGGCCATCGCCAAGTCTTGGCTGGTGAAATATTCTTAAAAGGTAACCAACAAGCAGTAGCTCAACAGGCATCAATATGTTCTCTTTTCAAGGTCTCGAGTTGGAACCTATCAGAACAAAAAGGGTTTGTTCTTCTCGAATCTATGAGTTTATATTGTTGTTTGGAAATGCAGTCGAAACCAAAACCGAAACCTGAAAAAACAAAATGACAAATATATTGCTAGAAATTAAAACGATGAGACTCAAGAATCTTCAGAGTAAAAGTCCACTTTTCCAACAAATATATTGCTAGAAATATTATTTTTGAAATTAAGATTCAAAAAATTAGGTGTCACTTATTATTATTCTTTTCACTTTCATATGAATTATTTTATTTAAGTCTCCATTAAGACAGATTACTCTTCTCTGTGCAACAAACCGACTCATGATTATTTAAATTTATGATGTTAAAAATTGATTTTATTTTTTTAATATCTTATAATTAATGTATATTAGGTTATTTTCCATATATAAATTTATATATGAGCTATTTATGATTTTGACACACGTGTATAAACATTATCTTATAATTACAATTGAATTCCTTATTATTAAAAAACTCAAACTCATGAGTTTGACTCAAAACCCAGTAGAGTAGGGTGGTGGTCATGGTCATGTGCATGCTAACCCAAATTCAAATGCAACCTGAACCCAAAACAATCCAAACCGAACCCACCTAACTTGACTAAATTGCCAAGTGTACTTCTATCCAATTAATTAGATAGGCACTTAATTGAATAAAAAATATTTATTAAAAAATTTAATCACAAATAAAATATTTAGATCAAGCATTTTAAAATTAAACCGCCTAAAAAATACAAAAAAAGAGATAATATAAAATCACCAGCTCACCAAAAATAACAACAATATTCTCACCTAAAATTTATTTATCCTAATTATATAATTTTATTTCTTTAAAATAAACACAGAAAATAACTAATATCTAAGCAACATAAAATTAGTCTAAGGTGGCACCTACCAAGCAGACACTCAATTCAATGGCTCCTACGACCTTTTATTAAGTGCGCGTGCGCAATGATGCAGTCATAAAATAAAAGATAGCCCACACAGACACACACACACACACACACACACACACACACACACACACACGTGTATTCTAAGCTGAAATATGATGCCACCTAGAAAGCTGAATGAATTATTATTATTATTCATGAATTAAAATAATGCTCACTGCTTCAAATCAATGGCTCTTCTTGGGCACTGATGACATCGCCCTCTCCCTGAGAATTTAGGGCCTAGGGGAAGGAATTTATTTCTATTATTATTATTATTATTATTATTATTATTATTATTTTTCTGCACAGTTGACTTCTTTAAGATGAGGGATGGATTCCCAGACAGAAGATGCCATGCACGTATGCTCCTTTTCAAAATCTCCTCCGAAACAAATAAAGATTCGGATTATAAAACTCTTCCACGTCAAGATCCGGTTCACGAAATTATACGAGCCAATCTCTCAATTAATTCAAAACAACTTTATATTAAGTTTCTTTTCTTTAAAAGGAAAAAAAAGTAGAAGCGACATTATTTTAGAAAAAAATTAAAAAATCAAATCAAATATCACTCAAATTTTGAGTCATTTAATTAATTTAATTAAGTTTGACTAGGTTAATTGTATTTAATTAAATCAACTCTTATTTAATTTAATATAAAAATTAATTTAGATAAGATTCTAAATGGACAAATTGACTCACTACATAAAATGATACATTAAAAGATACATGATGATAAATAATTTTTATTTAGATTAATTGAATTAACTAGATCTAATTATTTTATATTAATTGTATTTAACTAGATAAATTATTATTTACATGGTTTGCTGCGTTACAAATTATTTTTTACATAATATTGTTTTTTAAATATAATTTAAATCGCGTAAACAAACATCACTTGCTATTATATTTTTTTTTATTTTGATTTATACGCGCCATGAATTGACAAAAAAGATACACGATGATGATAAGGGACTCAACTTTTTTCACAATGACTCAACATAAGGGTCCCATCTAATCATCATTTTGGGTGACCAGTCACCATATAATAATAATAATAATAATAATAATAATAATAATAATAATAATAATAATAATAATAATAATAATCTACACTTAAAATTAGCATAATTCAATATTATAAAATACATGTTGATAAAAATACATTGCAATAAGAGAGTTGAATTATCGATTCTCAAAGGATGCCCGAACCTATGTCGTAGTAGTAGCAGATTTTTAGGCTAAAAATACCCTTAATTATATCTCAGGAAGTATTATTGAAGTTATCATAAATCTTATTAAATGTTTTTTTTTTTCCTCTAGGATCACCAACAATATGTATAGCTCCTATGAATGATCTCACCTTTCTTCAAAGTAAAAGTAATCATCTTTAAAAATTCCAAGCACCAAAAGCATGTCACTCGCCTCTCATCTCTTTGCAAAAAACAAAATTTAATTTAAAAAAGCAGACAGCAAAGGGTAAAGAGCTGTTGAAAGCAAGAAAAGAAGTAAGAAAGCAGCAGCAGCGGCAGCACGAAGCGACCCTGTCTGGTTTGTTTTCTTTATCTTTAGAAAAAGGATAAAACATTAGTGTAGATGATTTTAGATATTAATTAATGTGATTTAATAATCAATATTTGTAGACATATTAATTAGTAAGAGTATGGATTGGTGGGTCTTCTTTGTTCTTAATTATAAAGGTCTAAAAATGGTAAAATCCTTGACAAGTATAGCTGGTCTTGCCTGTGTGGTGGTGGTGGTGGTAACTGACTCTCTTCATCTTTATTGGTCTTTGTATCTCACTGCTATATTTGGGGGACACCCTTTTGTATTTTTTTCACTTTTAGACAGATTTTTTTGGGACTCTTTTAGTCAAATTTGGTAGCCAGCTTTAAGTTCTTTGATTCTTAATTTTTATTTTATTTGTTTTGAATATATTTTTTGGTGGGTTTTCTTCGGATTTGTTCATTGTTTTTGTTTTGATCGAGTCGGGTTTCATAAACTTCACTTCTTTTTTTTCTGGTGAGTTTTTACTGTCCTTTTCAATTTCTTGTTGTTCTTTGTTCTTCTAGGTTTTATCCTTTTTTTTTCGGGGTATGGATCATATGTTGTTAGTTTTGTTTTAGACAAGAAATATGGGGTTTGACTGTCAACAGAATCGTTGTCTTGTTTGTTAGGTCTTCTGGTCTCATAATTAATTTTTGAGATGATTGGATTGGAGTCACTGAGCATTTACAAGTTTTTCCTTTTTGGTGCACTGTTATTTTCCTTTATTGAGCTAGATGTTTTATTGTTTGTGGTAGATTCAAATAAATGGAGTTAACCATTATAAATGGTATATCTTGTTTTGCTTTTAGTCATATGGTGTTCTTGCTGTTGTTGTTAATGTGAAACGATATGGGCATGGTTTTGATTAGATTTGGATAACCTTAATCATCTGTTTGATCATGTAATATTCATGTGTTATGTTGTTTTGAAGAATTGGCTTCTTTTTAGCGGAATGAGCTGGTAGGTGGCCATTTCTGTGGAGAAATTTTATATTTTTGTGTATGGGATTGATTAACTTACTAGGTAAACATTGTCTTGTTTCTCTTAATTGATGTTGTTGTCGTAAACTTACCATTTGTTGTATGATCAATTTGACTTGTGCAGCCCCTACTTGTCGTATTTCGCAAATCATTTGTCAACTTTTTGTTTGTCGTACATAATTGATTAACTTCTTAATTCTAGGTTTTATGTTAATGATTGTTTGGCTTGTTTGGAAGGTGAAATTGTTTGCCATTGGAAATTTGTTGGCAAGTTACAAACATAAGATTCTATTCCTAGATATCATGCGATCTCTTAGTTAATGCATTCTCAAAACATTGTTGATAGATGGTAAATCTGAGTTGGGTTAAATAATCAATAAGGAACCTTCCATGGGGTTTAAAACGGGATAATGGTGCATGGCTTCATTTACTGCATGGTTGAGAGTTAGAAAACGCTGCATGGTCGCTAATGTAAGTTTTTATCATGAGCTTTTGGCCTACCAGATGTGACAGAGAAATTAAAGTGTCTAATGTATATGTGCTTCTAAGAGACGGAGAAAGAGATAGAGCCGCAGATTTTGGCTGTGCTGCATCATCTTGTTACCTCTTATTATGTTAGATGGACATTCATGGACCTAGTTACTGCAATCACTTTGTGAAGCAGCTTTCTGCCCTCAATATGGAGCTATTTGCCTGGTTTGTTTGACAGGGTTGTCTTACAATTACCTCCCAGTCTGTGTTTTGGGGTAGAGGCACCCTTCTGTGAAAATTAATAATGCAAGCATACCCACGAGAATGATAATTTCCTAGGACATCTTCCATGATCAATGACATAGGTTTTGTAGTATTCTAACCTTTCCCCTTTTTGTAATAGCAGTTTAAGATATATCCAATTTAATTTTGTTAGTTACCATGGTTTAAGATACATCCAAGTTCATTTCTGTTAGTTACTTCTGCATTTCCACTATCATGATAAAATGTGCACCTTGTCTGCTGTTTCTTATGTTTCCAATATTTTTAGCATTAAATTTGAGCAGCAATGTTTGTAAAAGGTGTTTGTTTTTCAGGTAGAGCAAAGAGACGACACCGGTCCTGCTGACAAGTGGTGTCAACTTCCTTTTCATCAAGGGGGCAATCAGGTCTTTCTAGTTTTGCGAGTAGCTTAAAGGTAGACATGTCTCAATTCTGGCTCTTTCGCTGCCTGGATTTTGAGTTAGATTCCTTGGATATATAAATAACAATGAGAAAATTTGTTGCAAGTTCTGACAATTCTTGTTTCATTTACTTTAATCTTTTTGCTCATTTTCCTTAGAGTGCTTGCATCACCTGAGTCTTTGGTTATCTATTTTGGTGCAGCATTCTAATTGAGCATAGGCTGCTAATGCAGTTATGATTTGACATTGGTTTTTGTCTATTTATTTACCATAGGTGCTATCTTAACAACACTTATGCTCAAATCGGATGAATAGTGGGGGATTGTTGCACTGGAAGCGAAACATTTCTATCAGCATAATTGGTTTGGATCTGGAATTCAGGTGAATATGGATGGTTTGCAACTAGTTTCAATGCCACCTAGGAATGCATTCAGGGCTGATCGACCTAAAGCACGGAGAGGGCCTCAACCTGATGTACCTCATTCCATTAAGCCATGCACCAGAGCGTTTCTTGAAACTGGTGCATGGCATCAGTCTCAAAATAAGGGTTCCAATAAAGCGACTAGATCAAATGAGCTCTCTGACTATCCTGCATCCCAGAGTTCTGTCACTTGCCCTGATTTCTATTATTCAACCACAAAAGGATGTAATGCTCTTAGTTCATGTGAAGCTTGTATTGATAGTTCTAATGTAGACAAGTCTGCAAAGAAAAAATGCAAACCAAAAACCAGGAGGAGGGGAAAACAGAACAAGAGAGTTTCAAGTGATACTGGCTCAACTGAACCTGAAGTTTTATCTGAGTACGCTCAAGGAAGTTCAACCTCCAAAGGCTGTAGTTATAATGATTTTGGAGATGAACTAACATGCTCTGCAACTTCACCAGAAGTTTCACTCAGAGATGCTAGCAGTAACCATATTGATTTTGAAGGTGACACTAGATTTAGCAGTCCTGAAGCCCCAGCAATATGCATGTCAAACATTGATGAAGTGGCTATAGTGGAAACTTTTGAAGCATTGGATGTTTCATCGCCAGATGGTAGCAGTAGCCAGAATGATTTTGAGGTTGATTCTATAATTAGCACTTCGGAAGCATTGCCGATCTGCACATCCAACATTGTTGAGGTTGCTACAGTGGAGCCCATTATACCTTCTATAGCTCAGAATTTTCCTGGGGAGCATCAGATGATTAATTTGGAAATCACTTTACAGACAAAAGGAGAGGGATTTTCCCTCTCTGACATTGGGGTGCAGTGCTCAAGTCAGACCAGCTGTTGCAATGATACACAATCCAAAGATTTCTCATATGCTTCTGATTCCTCCCTGGTGTTTGATTATCTATCTATCGGCTCAAACAGTGATGATGGCACTAATGATAGTCATCATGTAAAAACATATCATGAAGGTAGCAGCAGAGGTAGTGTTTTAGAAGCACCAGGTTTCAATTCCAAAAAGGGGTCTTTATCTCATAAAAATTCATTAAATGGTGCTGTAGATACCTATCACCAAACTGAGGGCTCAAAGCACCGCGGTCAAAATTTTAGTTGCAGTGATGCACAATTGCTTATGTCAGGCAAAAAAGGCAAGCAAATAAAAACATTGCCCAGGAGTAGTGCCAGTGCCCACAAATATGGAGGTTTTGAAAATTTGCATGGCCGGACAGGGAAGGAAAACAACCATTCTGTGTGGAAAAAAGTTCAGAGGAATGACACAGCAGATGAATGCAGCCCGAAAATGAAGATGTCTCATGCGTGCTTCCTGTCTGACTTGACTTTGAAAGAGGGTCCATCACTTAAAGGGAACTGTACTCTCTCTGATGTAAATTCATCATCCAGAACTGAGGGAAAAAAACTGCCAAAAGACAAGGTTACTAAGAAGTTGAAACGAAAAAATAGTCCAGGTTCCAAACAAGAGTACAGTTCCAAACACGAGTACAGATGTCATGGTAGGGGCTATAGTTCCAACAAGGCCATCTTGAATGCACATGCAAAGACTGGCGTGCAACAGCATGAAATATTTGATCTCACAGCTCAAGTGAATGATAAAAAAGGAGGGAAATCTATTTCAAGAACTCATTCTCTGAATAGTTGTTTAACTGCTGGATTCCATCCCAGCAGAGTTGAATGCATGAATTCAGAATCAGTTAACAGCACACAAGTTTCCCCAGATGCATTACAGCCACTTCAAAGTACTTGTGATACTGTTTCCAGCACAAGACAGTGCCATACAGAAAATGGAGGTAGCTTGCCAGCAAAGTTGTGCAACTCATTGGAGCAACATGCGGTTAAGGTGCCTCCAGTTTATCTTCCTCATCATTTTTTTAATAAAGTTCCCCAACTGGAAAAAGAAGTTACAGTTGCTGAGTACTGTAAGCAAAACCATAGTTCTGGAACAGTAATGCAGAAGTGGATACCCATTGGGGTAAAAGATCCTGAATTGACCACCTCTGCTAGATTTGGTAATTCATCACCTGATCCTTCTGATGGACCAGCTGGTGAAGATCTCACCTTGAGAAATGTTCAAGACAAAGCCAATTTTGATTCTCAAGACCTTGTTTCTTCATTGATGTTAGGCACGTGCCAGGATTCAGGAAATGCAGTTTGTTTTCCCCAAGAAGATGACCGCATTCAAAAGTTGAAGAACTCTACTCTTTGGATGGATGAGCTCAACAAGAAGCATGTAGCAGCTGATGCTTTAACTAGCGAATCCTCTTATCAACAATTTTCAGCTTTTGAAGACGAATCAATAAAGATAATACAAGCTGTGAAGGATACTTGCAGGGTACAGATGGAATCTGAAGCTATTCAGATGGCCGCTGGTGGTCCAATTGCCGAGTTTGAAAGATTTCTTCATTTATCGTCTCCAGTTATTAATTTTCCCAGTTTATCATGCTGCCAGACTTGTTTAGATGACCGGCTTGTTGGTGCATCACTATGCAGACATGAGATACCAAATATCCCATTGGGATGCATCTGGAAGTGGTATGAAGAACATGGGAATTATGGTTTGGAAGTAAGGGCAGAAGAATGTGAGAATTCAAATAGCGGGAGCTTTGATCATTTTTCATTTCATGGCTATTTTGTTCCCTTTTTATCAGCAGTTCAATTGTTCAAAAACCATTCAAGTCAACCCATAAACAATAAGAACAGTGCTCCTGATCATGAAATTTCTGATACATATAAGGCTAGTGAATCATCAGAGAACTCTAATGTTGGTCGTCTTCCAATATTTTCTCTACTGATTCCTCAGCCTCGTACCACAGCTGTAGCTCAATCAGTTAACTTGACATGTTCTGATGGTGCAGAGTTACTCTTTGAATACTTTGAATCGGAACAACCTCAGCAAAGACGACCATTATATGAGAAGTAAGTACTCTTTTTACCTCTTATTCGAAGTTGTAGTTAACATATTACTGGAGCTTTCAGATGGATCTCCATACTGATTATGTTAATTTCAGGATACAAGAGCTTGCTAGAGGTGATGCGTCTTCTCGTTACAAAATGTATGGGGACCCAACTAATTTGGCCTCTCTGAATCTCCATGACTTGCACCCCAGATCCTGGTTGGTAACAAAACTAGTTCTAGAATTAGCCTCACATTTTTCATTTTGGTTATGAAACAAAGGACTAGCTTGAATGTCATTCTGTGCATTAATAGGATTGAAGCTTGTTATATAACTGAATCATGCCAAGAGAAATTTTATAGGCGTGTTATAGATGTGTTATGTGATATGTTTTCAGGTACTCGGTGGCATGGTATCCTATATATAGGATACCAGATGGCCACTTTCGAGCTGCATTTTTGACTTACCATTCACTTGGCCATTTGGTTCATAAAAGTGCTGAAGTTGATTATGCGAGTAAGGATGCATGTATAGTTTCTCCAGTTGTGGGACTTCAGAGTTACAATGCTCAGGTAGTTATAAATGATGTTCTTCTATAAACTTCATTGCGTAATGGTGTGATTGTTATGATGCTAATAAACTTCATTGAATTGAATGTGGAAGTGGGTTGTCTCTATTTCGTTTCTCCACTTTAAACTTCCTTGTCCACTGGCAAATCCCAATTGCTTATTGCTTAAGCAAGTGTTAAATGACTAAGAAGTGGATGATTTCAAAGATGATTTCAATCAGCTTATGCAGCATATGCAATGCATGGGATAAAAAACTGAATCATCATCAACTTTTATTTTAATTTATATTTTTATTACCAAGGTAAGCCTGTTATTTATTGATTTGGTGTCCCATTTCTTCAGCAAATTTTTTTTTGGATGTTATGCATGTTATGTTGTCCACCTAAATATGATAAACCTTAAGATATTGTTCTTTAATTATGATAGATGTTAAGCTTAATGATTGATGAGAGTCCATGATCCGTTTTGAATGTCTGCTGATGAGATGGGATCTCCTTGCATGTTCAGTCCTCTTATTATATTATTGGCTTCTTTGGAAGTGTTTTAGCCTATTGATAGGCTCCTTATTCATTGCTATGCTTCTCCATGTGGAAAATACATGTAAAAGTTTCTTATCTTTCCAGCTCTTGTTTTTGAATTAACCATTTTACAGGCAACAAAATATTAAAGAGTTAAACAGTTTTTCTCTTTTAAATTCATTGGGTGTCTGTGTAATACACATTTTGAAAATGTCATTTGTGTGTTCTTTGAATGGTTAAAATTATTCAGTAGCAAAGCTTTCAACTCTTGCTGTACAGAGGTCAAATGCAGTTGGAATAATCTTAAATAGTGGAAAAGCTTCCAAAAGTGTTATAACTTGGCTTTGATCTTTGATTAGTGGCTGTTCTTGTGTGTGGGGTGGGTGGGTGTGTATGTGTACCCATTCCATTTATGCTCTTGACCCAAATGTGCTTTGTGTGCTGAGTGAACAGGGTGAATGCTGGTTCCAGCTGCGGCACAGTGTAAACCAGGCAGCAGGAACACCAATTTCGAACCCTTCTGTAATTCTGAAGGAGCGGTTGAGAACCCTTGGGGAGACAGCATCTCTTATTGCCAGAGCTGTAGTAAACAAGGGAAATCAGACATCCATAAACAGACATCCTGATTACGAGTTCTTTCTTTCTAGGGGACGATATTCACTTCCATAGATTTTGAGGTTGCCACTCTCCGGAGTAGAGTTCTTTCTTTCTAGGGGACGATATTCACTTCCATAGATTTTGAGGTTGCCACTCTCCGGAGTAGTAGTCTCTTATGGTTACCGATCTAGCTCCATCCATGTAGCATATGAGATAAAGCTGCTAATCTAGTTCCATCCGTGTAGCATATGCCTCTTGGCATGAATTCCAGTTTCTTCTTAGGAAATCCTGTAGTGCTGATTACTGATCTAGTTGTTTGTTAAACTTGCTGTAAATATTCTAGTTGTTTGTTAAACTTCTGGAAATATTTGTTTCAGTTTTAGTTGAAGTTCTTGAAAGTTTCATGCGTGCCAAGAGTGAGTGAATGGAGTCGCACCCTAGTCCTGAATGGATTTATAACATACTTTGAATTAACTTTCCCTCTTCCTGGTCCTTGTGCTTGCCATGTTCTTCGCTCGCTTAGCCTCAAACTTGTCAGACAATGTCTTCTCTCTTGCTTTCTCAGCCCTAGACTTGTGAATACTCTCCATTGGAACTCTCTTGTTCCTTGAGACATTACCCTTCCCCTTAATGTACGTGTCATGGTACACGTGCTTGCCCATCTTTTTTTATTCTTTGTACTTCCGAAGCAGACGTCTCAGGACACGCATTCTTCTAATCCAGAGAGAACTTTAGTGGGCAGTCTAGCTTCTCTTGTACCTTTTCCCTTGCTTGAAGATGTTACAAACACCTAGGCTGGGCTTGGTTAGTATTGAATGAGAAAAAAATGCAGATAAAAATAAATATGTTTTTTTATATAAATATTTGTAAGTGAATTTTTATTATTTTAAAATAAAAAAACAGCAACTATCCTAACTATCTCCGTTTTTCCGTCTTTACTGTCAAACAACCACTCATATCGGCATAACTTTCAGCCCATTTGACTTAATTCAGCACAACATAGATAAAATCCATCCACCTTGAGAAAAGAGAAACATATGCCATGTAGTCTAAAAAAAAGAAGATTAATTTGGCTACTTCATTATACAACCAAGACATGATCCAGATTCAGCACTACTAAATAGTCTAACCTCCCAATTGAACTGTTTAAGAAAATACCACTTATGTTAAGAAGAAATAATACATAGGTAAGTATTTCAAAAAATAAAAAAAATGGGGAGGAGTATGTATCCTCTATTTGTGTTATGCAATCAGGATAATGAGGATAGAAATCACTTGTTTTGTGCCTGTCCATTTACAAAAAGTGTATGGGGTTCTATTCTTCAGTTGTTGCAGAATTCAGAAGTCTGTGGGGGATTGGGCTGATGAATTTGAATATGCCAAGAGAAGTCTGCACAGAAAAGTGCTTTCCTTCTATTATTTTGAGACTAGCATGGAGTGGAGTTGTTTATTTTGTTGGGAGAGAAAGGAATGCCAGAATCTTCAATGATGTGAGTTCATTCCCGCTTGATGTACCTGCTCAGGTTATGCATTCAGCTCAGTCGAGACTACACAATGAACAAATTGCTGTTCGAAGCTCAAAACGATCCTTCTTTTAGTGAATTTTGTCGCTGGTGGAAGTTCAGTTATGTTGTATAGTTTGGCTTTTTTCCTGTTTATGGGTTTGGCTCGTAGCAGGTCATGAGACCTGCTTGATTGCTTTTAGTTGACTATGAAAATTTAAGCTTATAGGAAATAGGGCTTCTACGATCTCCTAGCAAACTCTTAGATTGATCCAAATTTGGGGAAAATATCTTGCATCAATATTACAAAGTTTATTTTTGCATTAATAGATAATTATTAAAGCAGGGCAACGTTCCGTATTCTGCAATCATCATAATAGAGCAAAAACAAAACAAAAAGGTTAGGTAAAAGTCGACATGTAAAAGAAGAGTGCTTAATTTTTGCATAACACTTAATTACATTGCAGGTTATTTGAAAAAAAACAGGCACTTACACAGGTTTCGTGCTCTCTTTCAGGGACACTTCTGGCTAGTAGCTATCTAGGACTCATGCTGATGGAAATAAGCAACTTACAATATTTAGACTCCATTCCTCATGTCTTACATTCACTTTGAAGTCGTCTGGACACTACAGGGCAAGAACCTTCTAGGATAGCAGTCTATACCTTCCAAGAAAATTGGCCTTAGTTCGATTCAATTCAGCTACAACATTGCTAATGTCCATTCTCTCTTTAGGAAACTTTTCTGAGCAAAACACTCCTATCTTGCTGATTGAAATCAAACACTCCACGATTTGATCAGTGCCTTTTCCCTGATCAACTTCTGTCAGAAGTTTCGGGTCCGCGATATCAACTACACGGTCAGGTAATGCAATTTTAACATAACTGTGAAGGTCTAGTCCATCTTTAAACATGCTATCTGTAGGTCTCTTCCCAGTAATCATCTCCAGCAGTAGGATGCCATAGCTGTGTACATCCCCGAAAGTTGACACCTCGCTTCCGATGCCATACTCTGCAGTCAGTTTGTTTGAATGGTTAATTAATCAGAGTTGTTTATGACCGTGGAGATAAAATGCTAGAAAAAACTTGTAAATAATGGAATATGTATCCCTCTAGAGTTGTATGTTACCAGGAGCTGCGTAGCCGACGGTGCCTTTTAATCCAACAGAGCTTGTCTGACTCGAAGATGACTGACAGGATGCTTCAGAAAGGAACTTTAACAATCCAAAGTCCCCAACATGAGCAGTCATATCTCCATCGAGAAGAACATTACTTGGCTTAAGATCACAATGAACAATAGGCATTTTGCATTGGTTGTGCAAATAGTCGAGCGCATTAGCCACATCAATTGCAATGTTTAACCTCTGAATGAGATTAAGATTTTTTGGCTGATGCACTTCCAGGTCCAACGTATGGATTGGATGCAACCATTCTTCTAGACTTCCATTGATCATGAACTCATAAACAAGAGCTTTGAAATCATTACCTTGAACATCAACGCCAGCACATGCAAATAATACTTTGACAAGATTCCGGTGCCTGATGTTTAGCAAGGCTGCACATTCTCTCATGAAGCTTTTGGAAGCTCCTTCGCGTAGCAAGTTGAATACTTTCACAGCAACAGTCACTCCATCAAATGCAAGTACTCCTTTGTACACAGACCCAAAACTACCAGCACCAACTAAATTGCCCGAAGAGAATCCATTAGTTGCTTGAAGGAGGTCTTTGTAAGCTACTGTTCGGAATGGCATTTCACATGACAACTCGTTTTTTGTTTTTCTCAACGATTTTTTCAAGCAGCACAAAAATAAAAAAGATGCGATGAAGATTAATCCAATAAAGCCACAAGGAATAGCGACTGTCAATGTCAGCTTGGTAGAAGACTTTGGCTTTGTTGACTTGGATCTGCAAGTGGGCAGATTCAACTGAAGTATTCCTCCACAAAGATTCTTGTTCCCTGCAATCGAAACCGCACTTGTATTCTCAAAAACACCGTGCATGGGCACCTCACCTTCAAGGTCATTAAATGACAGATCCAAACTCTGCAACAACTTGAAATCTCCCAAAAACTTGGGAATTTGGCCAGTCAAGTTGTTGTGAGAGAGATTAAGATCTTGAAGTGCTCTCAAAGATCTCAAAGACTCGGAAATGGGGCCTTGGAAGAAGTTCCCATCCAAAGACAAATGTTCCAAACTCTCGCAACTGCCAAGACTTGCGGGAATTTCCCCTGATAGCCTGTTTTTGGAGATGTCCATGTATCCAAGATGCTTTAACTTGCCAACTTCAAAGGGAAGGGAACCAGACAGCTGATTTTCAGACAGACCCAAACGCTTTGACAAGGATGAAATGCTAAGGACCTCTTTTGGTATGGGACCACTGAGATGGTTTTGGGAGAGACCCAAGAGCAACAAGTTCGTGCAGTTTCCCAGGCTTGGAGGGATGCTTCCCTGTAAACTATTTTGATGAAAATTAATTTGCATCAACGAGGTGATGTTCCCTAAAGAAGAAGGGATGCTCCCTGATAATCTGTTTTCACTAAGAAGGAGATCGACTAAATTTTGTAATTTACCAATAGAATTTGGTATGCTGCCTGTCAAATGATTTCTCTCCAAACCTAAAGTATCCAAGCTTATGAGATTTCCAATGCCATCGGGAATGCTTCCTTGGATTTGATTGCTTCCGAATGTCATCTTCTTGAGCTTTGTTGAGAAGTTGCTAATTATGTCAGGCAGCACCCCTCCAAAATTGTTCCCATCTATAGCCAAAACTTCCAACTTGCTGCTGTTTGAGAGGGTGTAGAGAAACGACAAATCATCATCCTCGTCATTTCCAAGCCCACTTTCTTGAATTGAAAAAACCCTCAGGTTAGGCATGCTAGCTAAAGTGGGAACTTTTCCGGTGAATTCATTGTAGGAAAGATAAATCTCAGTAAATTTTGAGGTATTTAAGAGCGTTGCTGGAATTAGTCCGCTTAATTGATTGTCGTGAATGCCAAGAAATTCCAGATTTGGAAGAGTTAGGCCAATGTTTGGAGGAAGTGTACCATGAAATTGGTTATGAGGCAGAGAGAAATGAATAAGAGAAGAAATATTGTATAGGGAGGGAGGGATTGTACCACTCAGATTATTTGAGCCGAGAGAAAAGAAATTCAATGTTTTCAGTTTCCCAATACTATTGGGAATGCCCCCTTGCAAATAATTCATTTTTCCTTCGATTTCAATGATAGATGAAAGATTTTCGAAAGAGAGTGGTATCTTGCCATCTAGATTGTTCTTTCTAAAATTAAATACCTGCAGCTTTGATAACGATCCAAGTCCGGCAGGAAGGTTGCCGGTAAGATTGTTTCCCTCTAAATTAAGCTTCAGGAGGTTCGAGCAATGAGAAATGTTAGCCGGGATTTCACCACTGAACGAGTTGTTCCCAAGGAGCAGTGCCTGTAGCCGAACCAAACGACCTAATTCTTGGGGGATAGTATTGGTGAAACCGTTGTTTTCCAAGCTTAGTAGGCTAAGAAAACTCAAGTTCCCAATGGAGGGAGATAGGCTGCCCACCAGTTGGCTGGAGTGGAGGTCAAGCTCTATGACTCTTCGATCCTGTCTTCCACATGTTACTCCTGACCACTGGCAGAAGTGTAAGGATTCATTCCACGAGCTTAGTTTTGTAGGGGGGTGTGAAATTTGAGCCTTGAAAGATAGTAGAGAGAGTTTGTCAATCTCGCTCCCTCCTCTAGCTAATGAGAAGGAGAAAGAGTGTTGAATTATTTGAAAGGAAAGAAACCACAATATGAATGAACTCATGCTTGGAAGCTTCAGTTTCAATGGGGTCTTACAGATTTAAATTGAGATCAAATGGCTTGCTGTGATGCTCTATGGATCAAACATTAAATAGGAAAATAATGAATCCTTACATCCTTAAGATGCTTTCAGACTCAGGGAGTACCTTTTTCCGATTCATCAACCAACATTTGATCCCCACATTGGTTTTAAGTCAACTAAGGTTTAATTGGTTCAAGAAAATTAATGTTCATGAGTTTCCATTTTCACAACCCCTTGAATTCTTTTTATTTTTTAAAAAATTTATCAAAAATATAGTCAATGAATAACAACAACAAGGGTACAATTTTCAAAGTCGATAAGAAGGTTCCTTCTTGTTTTTTTGTGTTTTTTCCCCTCTTAAAGACTATTCTTTTTTCATCGTGGAAATTAAAGGCCAACACATGACAATGTTTCCCTCTTAATGTTTTTCTTTAATTTTTACATTTTATTGATTTTAAAGTAATATTATCAATTAAGCCAATGAATTCATCACTTCACTACAATAGTACATGATCAATCCAGATAATAAAAACTCTTAATGGAAACTTGCTACATTACTTGTGTGTTAATTTTAATTTCCTTTTAAAAAAAACTTTTAATGGATTGTAAAATATAAACGCATGTTTCTAAAGTATACCCATCATCGTTCACTTTCCAAGTCAAGATCAACTCATAAATTAATTATATGAGAAAGGATTTGTAAATTTCACAACCACAAATCAAACCTATATAATTACCACTTTTTTTTATTATTATGCTTATATATAATTTTCAATCCGCTCAGTCTCTTAAATATATTTAGTCAATTTTTACTCAATCTTTTATAATTTTTAGATATTTTATATTTATTAGATGTATAATAGTTTTTCTAACACTCTCCTCTGTTTACAATAATTTTCTTTTATGTTATCAAGTGATATTATATTTTAAGATATTTTATGAATTGTTGGGTCAGAATGGCCCTCGTTCAAAGTTTTATTCTTAATTGTAACATGACGTTCGTCTTGGAATATTATCCTTTTCCTGTGTCAAATTTCCAACACTCATGTTACATCAACCACTTGCATATATGCATCAGGTAAGCAAAATTTGAGTTATTATGTCCTCTAAAAAAGAACATTCAATTGCTTCAAGAGAATCAATGATAGACTTCACATATTGAAAATAATCACTTATTGAGTGTGTGCCCTTAGAGGCTAATTTGTTGAAATTAGACTTCAAGTGCATATATATTGATGTCACGTTGTCAAGAAAATAGTTTTTCAAGAAATAGTATCATTTATGCAAAGAGAGTAATTCCAGGGAAGATGAGATGCTTAAGATGACACAGTAGCATTTATCCAAGAAATCATAGAGGCAGGAATGGATGTGAATAAAGCACTAGTGAGAGAGGAAGATTTAGGTGAGATAGAAGATAAAAGACAGTTGGTGAGTCCAGAAGTTACGGTGGCCTTCATGTCTTAAAAAAGAATTAAATTTAGATTACTCTTAAAAAACTTGGAAGTTTTATGATGAACGTTTCATCTCAAAATGTAACATCAACCACTTGCATATCACTACACAATTAAGCAGTTTTACCAACGGATTAATTCTGTCGGTGAGATGAACTAGACCTGTCGGTAAAAACTTTACCGACAGCATCACCGATGGAATACGTCCGTCGGAGGCATTATCGTCGATAATTTCTCATTCCGTCGCCCATTCTATCGACAATTAAAAAAACCAACCACCGACGGAACACCGACAGTATTTCAGACGGCTCAGCGCACCAAAAAAATATTCCCGCGAGAAATGTACCGACAGAATAATTCTGTCTGTATTTTAAACGATAATTACCGATGGACTATCCATCAGTAATTATGGCATGGATGGTAAATATTACCGACTTTGACAAATACCAACGGAATAAATCCGTCGGTAATAGTCGGGGTAAATACCGACGGAATGTATCCATCGGTGATTGTGGCACGGCCCGTAATTTTTTTTCAAATCTCGGTAAAATACCGACGGCTGTGTTCCCTCGGTAATATCATCGGTATTTAATTCAAATATTTTAAAAAAATTATTTATTAACAGTAAAAAAACTTAATAACCAAATAAATTTGTATTAAACATTAAAAATGTAAAATAATATTAAATAATATTCATTACAAATTAAATGTTTTAAAAAACAAAATTAAACTAATTAAAATAGTGGCGGAGCTGGAGGAGGAGGAGGAGGAGGAGGCTGGTTATTGACCGGACCGTACGACCAAAAAGGAGCAGCACATGGATCATCACCCATCTTTGAGCTAATCTTCATGACCATTTGATGGAGATGAGAATAATCCGTCGAGAGGCGTTCATATTGTTGTTTCAAGGCTAAGAACTCCCCTGAATGGGTGCTTGATACTGATGGAGAGCTCCCAACGGTTGAGACACTACGGGCCGACCATAAGTTTTCGGTCGTAGTGTTGGAGAGCCCATAAACCTGATTTTTATCGGGTCCACCAGACGATCTAGCCTCCATCCACAAATCCGGATCGAAATCTGGATGGGTCGAAGGATCGTCCCCATATCTCTCCCTCAACCGGCTATTATAGGTCTCCTGAATTTTTTTTTTAAAATCGTCATATTCAATTCAAGAAAATAATAACTTACAAAATAAAATGATTGAACGAACATATCACAAAAGACTGAGCACGACTATCCACGTACTGTTGCATCCCCTTTTGGCGGTCTTGACTTCGCACGTGCGTCTCTACAAATAGCTCCATTGGACTCGGCTCGCGTCCAAGAGACGTTGCCTGTAAGGAAAAAAAAGATTGCAAGTTAAATATATTTATAAGCAACAACAAATTAATTAACAATATATTTCATCTAAATTAATATTACCATCCGCTTCGTATGTGTGCTGAACGGGACGGAGCCGCCGGTGTGCGCGGTTATCGAACCATGAATTTGCCGGTTCCGGTTGACGGCTCCGGATTGTGAGCGCCGTAAGAACCGCTCAAACATCACGTGCTCAATATCTCCCGCCCATATATCTCCCGAGATGAATGGCGGTTTGAATTCCTGCCAAACCGCCACCTCATTCCATCCTTTAAGACCGTTGTCCCTCGCATATCTTTTCGCCTTTTTTTGGGTGTCATACCAAAAATCACGCAACCTACTTCCATAGTAACTAATTAGAATTTAGAACATAAAATTATAAATAAAAAATAAATATTATTTTCAATGTTACCTAGTTGCCGCGTGATTCTCCCATACCCTTCTGACAACATTGTTGTTCGCGCTATCCCACTCAAATTTATTTTGTGTATATAAATAATCCATTGAAAATAAAAATAGTACAAGATATAAAATTTCAAAAATTATTTATTAAAAATAAACTTGAAATTAAAAATTAAAATCTACTTGAAATCGCTGAAACCAGGCCTCGATATTAGGTCTCCACTCAGGATGTCTGGAGACCCGACTCCATTGAAACAATGGAATTTCCATCAACGATTTAAACGCCAATGTAATTGCAGCCTCAATGTTTGTGAACCTAAAATTAAATAATAAAAAGTTAATTAGTTGTTCATAAATTATGTTATAAGTACAAAAAAAAAACTAAAACCTAAACAAACTTACATTGAGAGATCATCCTTTCATTGTGCTTGGTACTTGTGGGTGAATTGACCCCGCCGTGAAGGCACACCGCCTCTATGCTGTGAAACCGCGCTAGAAGAGGCAGCATCACAAGTTGGCGCAGATGCATCGCCGTGATCAGCACCTAAGGAGATAAGAACTAGCTACAACCATCTGCTGACGACGTGTTGTAGATTTCATTCGACGCATCTACACAAATGTATATGAATTATTACATAATTAACTTTGATTATTAATTTTTTTTTTTGGCAACACCTCCCCTATACTGGAGACTACCTACAGTTTTTAAACTTGCAATGTTTACAATAACCACAATCCAATTGACTCTAGCAACATCATATATACAACCTAATATTTATAGAAATTCAATCATTAACAAAAACTCGGCAGCACCTCCCTTATATTTGAGATTACGCATAATTTTAAAACCTATAAATATTGGTAATTACACAAATATTGCAAAATGAACTCTATACAACCTAACATCTATAGAAATTCAATGTCTATATATTTTCAACTACCATCAATACAAATTGATAAATAACAATTAAAATTAATCAAAATAAGAAATAACATAAGAAACAATAATATCCTAAAATTAATATAAACTAATTAAATTTAATTCTATATTTCAATTCACATTTAAAACATAAATTCAACAGTAACAATTATTGCAATACAAACAATAATATCCTAAAATTAATATAAACTAATTAAATTTAATTCTATATTTCAATTCACATTTAAAACATAAATTCAACAATAATAATTATTGCAAAACAAACAATAATATCCTAAAATTAACAAATAAAATGAAAAAACTAAATAACACTACACAAAACATCCTAAATACAAAATAAACAATACACAAAACTAAAAAAACACTACATCAATTCAAAATAAATTTAGGAATAAAAAATGCTTACCTTAATGGTGTGTTGATTTTAAGATTTTATCAACAAACAATACACAAAACAAAGAACACCAAAAAAAAATCATAATTAAAATAAATAAAAAAAAAATACAAAGATAAAAAAAAAATACATACCTTTTAATATGTTTAAAACTACCACCAAAACAATAAAACCTTTTGCAAAAACTTAATAGAAACGGAGAGGAGAGGAGAAATACAGATAAGAGCCGAGAGAGAAATGAACCAAATGGGGGGAGGGGGGTTTTTATATTGTAATATTTCCAACAATATTACCAACGAAACATTAATTGTTGTCAGTGGCATTAAATTCCATCGGTAATTAATTGAAAATCGCACCAAAAATTTCAAAAATCCCGCCTGACTTTTCGAGTCGTCGGTCAATCTGTTGGTAAATGTGTCGTCGGCGCATCCGTCTGTAACTGTGCTGACCGACCATGCCTTTGACAAGCGTGCGCTTTGGGATATGCGCTTATCGTCGATGTGCCTGTCGGTAATTGTGGCAAAATCCTGTAATGTTTTTCCAACTCTCGGTAAAATACTGATGGGTACCATTCCGTCAATGTATCTGTCGGTGATTGTGGTAAAATCCCGTAATTTTTTTTCAACTCTCGGTAAAATACCGACAGGTATCAATCCGCTGGTGTATCCGTCGGTGATTGTGGCAAAATCCTGTAATTTTTTTCCAACTCTCGGTAAAATACCGACGGGTACCATTCCGTCGGCAATGCCGTGGGTGCTTGTGGCAAAATTCCATAATTTGTTTCCAACTCTTGGTTAAATACTGACGATTACCATTCCATCGTGAAACTGTTAAAATTTTTACAGCTCCTCCATGTATTATTGTCTATCCTCCCGCACAAAATCTTGAATTGCAAATTTACACCACGCACAACACAATGACAAGAGCTCACAATTAAAGAAGAATACATATTTCATGTTCCAAAATATCATCCTTAATATTACATTATAAAAATAAGGCTTTACAACATGTTTAGTCAGAATTTTCATCTTCGTCCTCAATTGAATTGTTATCATCAGCTTCATCGCACACTTCAATGTGGTTATCATCTTCTTCATCAACATTCTCTAGTCCACTAGTAGAGCTCAAAACAGCATTCAAATCCTCTGCGTCAACATCAACAAGACTATCGTCGAAAACACGAAAATTTGAATTTTCTTCTAAGTCAATCGAAGGAGCAACTCGGTATGGTTCAACCAACTCACTAGCTTGAAAGACTTCATCTATCACACTTGTGTCTTCATTCTCATCCTAAACAACCTCGACACGACCCCTGGGTTTTGTTTTTAAAATGGATAACAAATCAACTCTTGATCGATCCTTTCTAAAGGAAGGGGTGTATGTGTAATAAACTTGTTGGCATTGCTTTGTGAAAACAAAAATGTTGTTTCTGTTGCGGTGTCTAGCTTTGGAGTTGATTTCAACAAGACCATAGTGAGGATCTACTCTGATTCCTCTGTTAGTTGTGTCATACCAATAGCATTTGAATAAAAACACTCTATTTTACTTGCGATGATATTGCAGTTCGATGACCTCTTCCAATCTACCATAGTAGTCAACTTCAAACTCACTAGAAGTCGATCCCTTAATACAAACACCACTGTTGTATGTCTTTCTTCCATGCCCGTATTCTTTAGTATGAAAGACATATCCATTGATAAAATACCCGTTATAGCACTTGACTTTTCTTTCAGGGCACAGGCTTAGTAAAGACAGTGAAATAACAACACTACCTCCCATTTGATAAACCTTGTATATTAAATACAACAACAATCAATAAACGGATATTATGTAATATTGACGTACAATTAATTACATTGCAATAGATAAGGAGTTTGTAATAGGACTTACATGTGTTTAAAACCATGTGACAAATTGTTTATCTTGTAATTGAAAGATCTGGGATTCGGTCAGCTGTGAGTTATTGGACAGTAAGTATCATCGATGTTGCCTGCAAGGTTATTCCAAATTATATGAGTTTATGATATCACAAAACATAAATAGTACACTGTTGACAAAGTTTATATTGAACATCTACTTACTTAATAAAAGGTCTCAGCTCATCACAGTTAAATAGGACATAATTGTGTGCTTGTATGAACTCTATTTCAGACAAATATTTTCCCCTCACGACATTTTTAGGTGTGGGTCGTCCAGGATTGGAGAATATTGACAAGTTTCTACTTGAAGGCACACCACCACCATCATCATGCCATGGAACACGGTTGATCCTCGTTCTCAAATGAGGTTCGAAATATAAGAGATAAATGTTGAGATCTCCTCAACAATATAGGCCTCACATATTGACGCCTCAACATGCGCCTTGTTCTTAACCTTTTTTTAAGATTGAACAAGTACCTGCATATATATATAGAATTAATAAAAAATTATCAATTAAAAAATTAAAAAAAAATTTAATTATGAATTCCATCACAATTGTAATATCTAACCTCTCGAATGGATACATCCATCTGTACTAGACCGGTCCTCCAACTTTTACCTCAAACGATAAATGTACGGGTAGATGCTCCATTGAGTCAAAAAATGATGAAGGGAATATCATCTCAAGTTTGCATATTGTCTCGACGATATTCGTTTCAAACCTCTCAATGTGATCAACATTCAACTTGCTGGAGCATATATCTTTGAAGAAATGACTGATCTCCGTTAGTGCATCCCATATCCCTTTTGGCAACAAATCACGAAAAGCTAATGGGATGAGTGTTTGCATAAACACATGACAGTCATGACTCTTCATTCCATATAATCTGCATTTCTCCGTATTAACCAGCCTTGATATGTTCGAGGCATGTCCATCGGGGAAACGCAGACTCTTAAGCCATTTGTAGACTAATAATTATACGTTTTTCTCTAACACGAAGCTTGCTCTTGGTTTTGTGACCCGTGACTCATCATAAACCAACTCCAGATTTTTACGGTTACAGAACAATGATACATCCAATCTAGCCGTGATGTTGTCCTTTGTCTTCCCCTTCACATTCATGATGGTGTTGAAAATGTTCTCAAACACGTTCTTTTTAATATGCATGATGTCAAGGTTATGGCAGAGAAGATTGGTCTTCCAATAAGAAAGCTCCCAAAAGATACTTCACTTCACCCAATTATGGGTCAAACCAAAACCATGAAACTTCTGCTTACCTGATTGGAGACCAAACACAATGTCACTGTACTTTGACACAACATCAAACAATTCTTCACCGGAAAGACGCGGGGGTGCAACATCCTTTTCAACTCTGCCAAAAAAGAAATTGTTTCTGTTCTTTCTGTACCTGTGATTCGACGGTAAAAAACGACAGTGACAGTAAAAAAAAGAAGCTTCACCCCCGTTTGTTAGCGTGAATGCCTTGTTGTTCTCCATATAGTATGGACATGCTAGCTTTCCATGCGTGCTCCAACTAGAAACCATTACATAAGTTGGGAAATCATTGATAGTCCACATTAAAGCCGCTCTCATAACAAAATTATGTTTCCTCGAGATGTCATAAGTCAATGCTCTAGAGGACCACAACTGCATCAACTCATCAATCAACGGATGAAGACAAACATCTATATTCCAACCCGGACTGCTCGGACCTGGTATGACCATAGATAAAAACATGAACTTCGGCTTCATACACATCCCTGATGGCAAGTTATAAACAGTCAGTATGACCGTCCAACAAGAATAAGGAGCAGCAAATGACCCGAATAGGTTGAATTTGTCGGTATACAACCCAAGACGCACATTCCTTGATTCAGCTAAAAAGTGAGGATGCACACTGTTAAAGTATTTCCAGGCTTCACTATCAGGAGGATGCACCATCACTCCATCAACCGCATGATGTGATTGGTGCTATGTCATGTGCTCAGCAGTCCTGGTTACATGAATAACCTCTGCAGTCTAGGTGTGATTGTGAAGTATTTAAGTTTTTTATATGCCACGAAAGTCTTCCCTCTACCAGTTCTGGGTTTGTAACGAGAATGCCCATGTTATGCACGCAGTCAGCTCAGCATTTTCAAGGTAGTATAACATGCAGAAGTTATGGCATATGTTAATTTTCTGGTATCCTAAACCTAGGGGTTTCATCATGGACTTGGCAGCATAGAAGTTCTCTTTCAGCCTGTTCCCTTTAGGTAAAATGCTTCTTGCCCATTCAATAATCTTGTCATAACAGGCCTCACTCAACCCATTATTTGACTTGATGGTGAACACTTGTGCTACGGCCGATAATTTATTGTGGTTCATGCATCCATCCCATAATGGCTCGTCAAAATCTTTCAACAGATAAAAAAACTTTGCTGCATCTGCATTAGGTTCTTCTTCTATGATTGGACATTCACTGATATTACCTTCACTCATTCTCATTGCATCCATAACCATATTCCTGTAAGGATTACTGTTCTTATTTCCAACTTCATGCATGTTGCTAGCACTAGAAGTTGACCCGACCACCCTTTCAACCATGCTCTCATTAGGAACAAATAGTTCTCCGTGTGCATACCAACATAGGTAATCCTCCATGAACCCTTTGGTTAGAAGATGCATCGTTACAACATCTTGATGTAGAAACTTTAAATTTTTACACTTCCTACATAGACACCTAATACCGCTATCAGTAAAATTCCTCGGGATAGATGTTGCGAAATTAATAAAACCCTTAACACCGTTACAATAATCCATCCTCCGCAATCCTTGGGGTGGGTCCCGATACATCCATGAACGATCATCCATGACTTCTATTGAATCTTTATAAAACATAACAATAATATTGGTTTCCTATGTTAAATATTCATTATCAATTATCCAACAAACTAAAAAAATACTTATGTTAAATATTCATTATCAATTATCAACTATCAACGTTCATACATACAAATTATAAATATATAAATTTACGAAAATCACAACTTCGCAATAGAATTGATAACAATTAAAATAGGCCCGTTAAACAAGCTAATATTTATTTCATCACAACACATCTAATTCAGTGTAATTGAAACAAAATTTCAATAATTTACAAACAAATATAATTTGACAAAATCTAAAACAAACTATAACAACTACAAAATTATACATTCATACTACAAGTTTCTTTGACAAATAACAATCAAACCAGTACATACATTAACAAAATACATATACTAAAGAAACAATAAAATTCACATTTAAATGTTAAAACTAAAAAGGATAGATTTACTTATAAAAAAATGATAAAATCCACAAGAACGGATGTTATGACCACGTACAAAAGTATAAGAAACTTGAGTGCTTGTGTTAAGAAGAGGGGAGAGTTGAGATGGGTGGTTGGCTGCAGTTTGAGAGGGGAGAGGTGGGATGAGGAAGAAGAAGGGGAAGAAGAATGAGAAACAGAGGAAGAGAGTGTCGGCAGAGGGGGTATATACTGGCTTTTACCGATGGAATCACCGGCGGTGATTCCGTCGGTGAAAGTGCCACGTCGCTGTACGACTAACCCAGTTTGAATCCCTTGATAATTCTGTTGGTAAACTTGTCTGAAAAATCCACGTCATCATGCCATTGCAACTTAAAAAAAAAAGGTGTCTTGACTGTTGGCGATACAGTTAGTAAATACCGACGGAATACGTCCGTCGGTATATACCGACAGTATCGCCGATGGCGTATTCGGTTGGTAAATATCGACAGATTTGGAGACGAAATTATTTCCGTCAGTAAAAATTTCCGACGAAAATATTCTGCCGGTAATTCCGTTGGTGTTCTCCGATTTTCTGGTAGTGTATGCATGCTATATTCAAATTTCAAGTCTATGTCAGTAAAAAATTTGTCTCCGAATTATGACAACTGGGAGGGACTAATTAGCTGGTTCATGGGCAAACCTGTGGTGGAAAAGTAAGCTAAAGCCCACAATGATGTGAATCCATGAAAATGAAGGGACATATTTCATTTCCACGAATTTATCACCCATAATAGTTCATTTTCCAAGTCATGACTCGCATGTTCATGAAGTATACGTATCATCATTCATTTTCCAAGACAAGATCAACTAATCATAAATTAATTATATGAGAAAGGATTTATAAATTCCACAACGACAAATCAACCATACCTCCTAATAATTTCCTTTTTGTTATTTCCAAAGTATTTTCCATCCTAGTTTCTAATTACCACTTTCCTCTTTTTCATTATGCTTTGTAATTTGCAATCTAATCAATCTTCTAAATATATTGTTTTGTTTTTTTTTATGTATTAGATGTATGATACTCCCTCTACCAATCTCTTTTATTTAAATCGATTTTCTTATTGGTTTACATTTGGTGCCTTTTCATCATTCGATAAATGTTGTTAGTAGTCGGTGAGTGTACAAAATTAAACGCAGAGTTGATGTAAGCATTAAGAGGTATAAGGCGCGCCTAGTTGCTAGAGGTTTCACTCAACAAGAAGGTATTGATAACTCTAAAACATTTAGTCCTGTTATCAAGCAAGTGACCGTCAGATTAGTCTTCTCCATTACGGTTTCATGTGATTGGAAAATTTATCAGGTTGATATCCATAATGCATTTCTCAAGGGAATCTTTGACAAAGAGATCTACATGAAACAAACTCCAGATTTTGTTGATTTTGCTCTCTCCTTTCATGTGTGTAGATTGCATAAGTCTTTATATAGTTTAAAACAGGCTCTGCGGGCTTGGTACACTCGTCTAAATGAATTTCTGCTATCAATTGGTTTTCATGCCTCCAAGGTTGATACCTCATTATTTATCTTTTCTATTGGTGCTGATATTTGTTATCACCTAATTTATATTGATAATATTCTGTTTATGGGTAGCAACTGTCTTATGCTTAAACGCCTCATATAGTTGCTGATCTCAAAATTTAAGTTTCGCGCGACTGATATTTATGTGCCCTTAGAGGTTAATTTGTTGAAATTAGATTTCAAGTGCATATATCTTGATGTCACGTTGTCAAGAAATAGTTTTTCAATAGCAACCCCAAGTATCACGAGCATAGAGAGCGATTCCAGGGAAGATGAGAAGCTTAAGAATCTTTGATGACATAGTAGCATTTATCCAAGAAACAACAACATGATTAACATGAAGTTCTAGTAATGAATTGAGAAAGAGTAAGAGTGCCATCAACATGATCATAAACCCTATGGTAGTGAATAATATTCGTGGAGATTTTGCCAGATAAGAAAGTTGGAGAAGTCAAGAGTTTTTAGGATATATTGTTTTATGTTACTTGATGTAACCATATTATTCGATAGTTTTACTCATATTTTCCTAATATTTTGCCTATGTTTTATATATATAATGCTTTGATATTCTTTGTTTTATGTTTTGAAGGCACTTTTGGATGTAAGATTCAAAAACAAGTAAATAGGAGATAATTGACAAATTTGACCTCCGATTGATGTTTTGTACAGAGCTTGAGCTATAGAGGTCAAAATGAAATGAATCTAGTGGAATTAGGAAGCTAACATCCATACATTTCTATATGTATACGGCAAGGAAAAAAAAAGAGAAAGAGCATGGAAATCACAGCCTTTAAAGACAAATCTCACATTCTGCCAGTGTTGAACTTTGGCCATTCCGACTTCCATTTGATGCAAACTCAATTTTTTTTGGATTATTAACTCAAAGATCTATCCGCCTATCAAATTTTAGCAGAAAAAGAGCTCCTATAAGAGATAGATGATTTTTCTAAGATGACTCATAAATTTTGTCAGTTGATAGGTTTTGTGAAGAAACAAGTGTAATTTACTTCTCAAGCATCCAAACTGACATCCAAGTCTTTATTTAGGCCATTTAACTCCTCTAAGTCAAAAGTCAAAGCTTGAAGATTTTATGCAATACTATTTTTTTTTAGAAAAATAGTTATTGCACTACTTAAATGTAAATTGTCTACTTAGAAAAAGACTATTTTGTAGGAAAGAGGGATTATGATTTCCTATCAAATAAAAAGAAAGGAGTAACGGCCAAAGAGAAGAAAAACTCAACCCTTTCCTCCTATACCTGAAATCATGTATTCATCTTTTCTCTTAATTAGTTTCTCAATAGACATACAAGGCTAAGTGCTTTTTCTTGGTTGCAAGGACACATAAATCTTCGAATTTCAAGAATTGTGAGATCTATTTTACCTTTTATTTTCAATTTATATGACAAATATTTTTATTGTCCTATGTTTATTTCCTATGATTGTTTAGCTTGATTGCTAGAGCGGACTCTAAGTTATTATTCTAACCAATCTATTGCTAAGTTTGCTATCAAAACCGAATGTTGTGATATATAAACTTGTGAAACAACTTAGTTTAATAATTGTGGTGGATCTATGTTATTAATCTTAGAGAAAACATTTGATCAAATTAAACATGTACTGTACACTATGGTTGTTTAATGGTTAGGGTTAGTTAAACTTCGGATCGATTAACTAGCCACGTTAAGAAAAAATAAATATTCAGAATATAAGTTGACATATCATTTAAATGATCAGTTCTGATTTACATAGGTGGACGCTTACTTAAGACCAAGGTTTTTCTCTTGATAAGTTTCAGATTTATTTAATTTAGCTTGATTATTTTATTCTATTTACCATTGCATAGCTTAGATAACTTCAAACCCCCCCCCCCCCTTAAATTTCATATCATTCAACATAAGAACCTGACTAAATCTTTTTCATGGTATCGATCCCTTACTTGCGTTATACTATTTTATTTATTCAAATTAGGATAATTAATTTGTGAGACCGTGACATCGCAACATTACTTACACCAAATATTGTATGCTATATTCAGTTTTCAAGTCTACATCGCTAGAAAATTTGGCTACTTTGAATTATCACAATTGGGAGGACTAATTAGCTGGTTCATGAGCAAACATATTCACTACCGGAAAATCGATAAATACAAACGGAAATACCAAGTGAATATTTTCCTTGATAAATTTCTGACGGATTTTACCGACGGAAATATACTCTCGGTATATACCGAGGGAATTACAGTGGAAAAAAATTTAAACAAAGTAAAAAAATGATGACGTGTCATTTTTTACCAACAGAATAACCGATGGAATTTATTCCATTGATAAAATCCGTTGGTAATTCTGTTGGTAAAATGTTAACATTGTTCATCATGTCAATTACAGACGGAATCACCAACAAAAAATTTCATCGGTATTTTTCAGAGAGCTGTTAATTACTGTTTTTTAAAGACAAAATCACCGACGGATTAAAAATTTGTCGATGTTATTTGGCGGGTTTCTAAAAAATTTTGATTAAATTGAAAATTTAAATTAAATATTACAGAAAAAATCACAGACGGATTGAAAAGTTGTCGGTGATATTTGGCAGTTTTTGAAAATTTTTGATTAAATTGAAAATTTAAATTAAATATTACTGACACCGACATAATATTTATAAATATTAATATTTAATTATCCATTGGCAAAACCGTCGGCAAAACACCCCAATAAAAAGTCTGGAATCCCCAATTTCACAACAAATAAGGCTCCTTTCTTCTTCTTCTTCTTCTTCTTTCCCATATGTAAAAAACATCAATATCCATTTCTTTCTCTTCTCCTCTCTTCTCTCCTCAACTCCTCTTCTCCTCCATGCTCAAGTTTGTATTTTTCTCCTTCTTTTTTCTTCTTAGTTTTTTTTTTTAATTAATATACTTTATGATTTTTTTTCTCTTCTTAGCTTCACTTGCAACTACATTAAGGTAAAAAAAATATTTTCTTCTTTTTTCGTGTTTTTGTTTTCACTATATTTATTTATTTTTTTTTGTTCTTAATAAGTGTATGAATGTTGTTGTAGGATTTGTTTTTTCCATATGAGATCAATTTTTAGTTGATTTATTTATAGGATTTTTAAATTTTTAGCAATTGCAACTTTATTTTTTTCATATGAATTTTTTTAATTGAATTTATTTTTTCTTGTTATTTATTTGTTGCAAATTTGTTTGAGTTGATTTGTTTTTCAAGTGTGTTGAGTATTATAGAGTGTTGATTTATATTAATTTAATTACTTTATAGTTTTGTAAAATAGATTTTTTTATAAATATTTTTAAATAATTACCGACGGAATTACATATGGACCTACCAAGAGAAATACCGACGGAATAAAGCGGATAATATTTTTTTTGCACGCCTTTTCCATCGGTAAAATAATTTTTTTATTACCAACGGACTTACCGACGAAGGATTCACCGACAGAGTATTTTCGTCGGTAATTTTGTTGGTAAATTAATTTATCAATGGAATAATAGTGCAAATATCAACGAAAAATTCTGTCAGTAAATATAAAGATTGTGGTAGTGTTCGTGGAAAATACTCCTCTGCGACAACATTCAACTCCTCTGCGTCAACATCAACAAGACTATCATCGAAAACACGAAAATTTGAATTTTCTTCCAATTCAATGGAAGTAACAACTCGATATGGTTCAACCAACTCACTAACTTGAAAGACTTCATCTCGCACACTTGTGTTTTCGTTCTCATCCTGAACAACCTCGACACGACCCTGGGGTTTTGTTTTTAAAACGGATAACCAATCCACTCTTGATCGATCCTTTCTAAATGAAGGGGTGTATGTGTAATAAACTTGTTGACATTGCTTTGCGAAAACAAAAACATTGTTTATGTTGCGGAGTCTAGCTTTTGAGTTGATTTCGACCAGACCATAGTGCGGATCAATTTTGATTCCTCTGTCAGTCGTGTCATACCAATAGCATTTGAATAAAAACACTCTATTTTGTTCGTTATGATATTGCAGTTCAACGACCTCTTCTAATCTACCATAGTAGTCAACTTTTAACTCACTACTAGTGGATCCCTTAACACAAACACCGCTGTTGTATGTCTTTCTTCCTTGCCCGTATTCTTCAGTATGGAAAACATATTCATTGACAAAATACCCGTTGTAGCACTTACATTTTCTTTTAGGCCCCAGGCTTAGTAAAGACAATGACTTAGGCACACTCCTTCCCATTTGATAAACCTTGTATGTAATGTACATCAATAAACAGTAAATGAACGAGAATCTCGTAATGACATGCATACGTACAGTAATTTTGCAAGCTAGAATGAGTTTGTGATAATGCTTACATGTGTTCTGAACCACGTGGCAAATTGTTCATCTTGTAATTGAAAGATCTGGGATTCGGTCAGCTGTGAGTTATTGGAGAGCAAATATTGTCGATGTTGCCTACAAGTGATGATGAGTGTATGATATTACAATATATAATTAACAGTATATTACTAACAAAGTTTAATTAGTATAAACTTACTGAATAAAAGGTCTCAGCTCATCACAGTTAAATAGAACATAGTTGTGTGCTTGTTTGAACTCTATTTCCAACAAATATCTTCCTTTTACGGCATTTTTAGGTGTGGGTTGTCCAGTATTGGAGAATATTGACAAGTTCCCACTGGAAGGCCTCACATATCATCGGATGATTCTAGTTCTCAGATGAGGTTCAAAATAGTACGAGATAAATGTTGAGATCTCCTCAACAATATAGGCCTCACATATCGAAGCCTCAACATGCGCCTTGTTCTTAACCTTTTTCTTGAGATTAAACATGTACCTGCATTGAGATATTAATCAAGTATTTTCAATTAAGAAAAACATATAAAATACTTTTATATATGAATTACATTGCAACTGTAATATCTAACCGTTCGAATGGGTACATCCATCTATATTGGACCGGTCCTCCAGCTTTTGCCTTGAACGGTAGATGTATAGGGAGATGCTCCATTGAGTCAAAAAATGATGGAGGGAATATCATCTCAAGTTTGCATAGTGTCTCGACGATATTCGTTTGAAGCCTCTCAATGTGATCAACATTCAACTTGCTGGAGCATATATATCTGAAGAAATGACTGATCTTCGTGAGTGCATCCCATATTCTCTTTGGCAACAAATCATGAAAAGCAAATGGGATGAGTGTTTGCATAAACACGTGGCAGTCATGACTCTTCATTCCATACAATCTGCAGTCCTTTATATTAACCAGCCTTGATATGTTCGATGCATGTCCATCCGGAAAACGCAGACTCTTAAGCCATTTGTAGACTAACAGTTGTGCGTTTTTCTCTAACACGAAGCTTGCTCTTGGTTTTGCGACCCGTGACTCATCATAAACCAACTCCATATTTTTACGGTTACAGTATAAAGTTATATCCAATCTAGCCTTGATGTTGTCCTTTGTCTTCCCCTTCACATCATGACGGTGTTGAAAATGTTCTCAAACATGTTCTTTTCGATGTGCATGACGTCAAGGTTACGGCGGAGCAGATTGGTCTTCCAATAAGGAAACTCCCAAAAGATACTTCGCTTTACCCAATTATAGGTCAAACCAAAACCAGGAAACTTTTGCTTACCTGATTGAAGGCCAAACACAATGTCACCGTACTCTGAGACAACATCATGCAATTCTTCACCAGAAAGACGCGGGGATGCAACATCTTTTTCAATTCTGCCAACAAAGAAATCTTTTATATTCTTTCTGTACCTGTGATTAAGTGGCAAGAAGCGACGGTGACAGTAAAAAAAAGAAGCTTTACCTCCGTTTGCTAGCGTGAATGCCTTGTTGTTTTCCATGCAGTATGGACATGCGAGTTTCCCATGCGTGCTCCAACCAGAAAGCATTCCATAAGCTGGAAAATCATTGATAGTCCACATCAAAGCCGCCCTCATAAGAAAATTTTGTTTGCTCGATATATCATAAGTCAGAGCTCTGGAGGACCACAACTGCGCCAACTCATCAATCAACGGTCGAAGACAAACATCTATATTCCGCCCCGGGCTGCTTGGACCGCGTATGACAGTAGATAAAAACATGAACTCCGGCCTCATACACATTCCCAGTGGCAAGTTATAAACCGTGAGTATGACCAGCCAACAAGAATAAGGAGCAGCAAATGACCCAAATGGGTTGAATCCGTCTGTACACAACCCAAGACGCACATTCCTTGATTCAGCTGAAAAGTGAGGATGAACACTGTTAAAACGTTTCCACGCTTCGCCGTCAGAAGGATGAACCATCACTCCATCAACTGCATGGTGTGCTTGGTGCCATGTCATGTGTGCAGTAGTCCTTGGTGACATGAATAACCTCTGCAGTCTAGGTGTGATCGGGAAGTATCTAAGTTTTTTATATGCCACTAGAGTCTTTCCCCTGCCAGTTCTAGGTTTGTAACGGGAATGCTCGCATGTCATGCACTCGGTCATCTCAGCATTTTCAAGGTAGTATAACATGCAGAAGTTAGGGCACATGTCAATTTTCTGGTATCCTAAACCGAGGGGTTTCATCATGGACTTCGCAGCATAGAAGTTCTCTTTCAGCCTGTTCTCTTCAGGTAAAATGCTTCTGGCCCATTCAATAATCTTGTCATACTCGGCCTCACTCAACCCGTGATCTGACTTGATGGTAAACACCTGTGCTACGGCCGATAATTTACTGTGGTTCGTGCAGCCATCCCATAATGGTTCGTCAAAATCTTTCAACAAATAAAAAACCCTAGCTGCATCTGCATTAGGTTCTTCTTCTACGATTGGACATTGACTGACATTACCTTGATTCATTCTCATTGCATCCATAACCATATTTCTGTAAGGATTATTGTTGTCATTTGTCGTTTCATGCACGTTGCTAGCACTAGAAGTAGACCCAACCACCGTTTCTTCCATTCTCCTCTCACTAACAAATACTTCTCCATGTGCAAACCAACACTGGTAATTCTCCATAAACCCTTTATGTAGAAGATGCATCATTACAACATTTGGATGCAGATACTTTTTATTTTAACACTTCCTGCATGGACACCTAATACCGCCTCCAGTAAAATTTCTAGGAATAGATGTTGCGAAATTAATAAAACCCTGAACCCCGTTACAATAATCCATCCTCCGCAATCCTTGGGGTGAATCTCGATACATCCATGAACGATCATCCATGATTTATATCGAACCTCTATAAAATTATGATGACATCATGTATTAATTAACTAAGTTAGGTAAATAAACTTGTAAAAATATTACTTTACCTCGAGATTATCCAACAAACCAATCACAACTTCTCATAAATATTAAATATTCATTATCATTTATCAACGTCCATACAAATTAAAATATATAAATTTATGGAAATTACCACTCCGCAATACCATTGATAAAACTTTAAACGGACCCATTAAGCAAGCTATTAATTATTTCAAAACAGCACATGTACTTTGGTAGTTCTATAAAGTTTTAACAATTTACAAACAAATACAATCTTACAAAATCTAAAATAAACCATAACAGGTATAGAATTATACTTTCATATACTACAAGTTTGTTTGAGAAATAACAATAAAACATGTACATCTACTAACAAAATACATATACTAAAAAAACAATAAAATTGACATTTAATTAAATGTTAAAATTTAAAAAGATAGAATTACTTACAAAAATTGATAAAATTCATCGGTAAATCAGAACACGGATGCTGTGATCACAGAACTTCAAGAAATATAACTTGTTGTGCTGATACGAGGGAGATTTTTGTTTGGGGGGGCTGGTTGTTTGCAGATGGGGAGAGTTGGGATTAGGAAGAAGAAGGAGAAATAGGGGAGGAGAGGGTCGGCAGAGCGGACATATATTAACTTTTCCCGACAGTTTCACCGACGGACACTCCGTTAGTGAAACCGTCGATGATTCTGACGGAACAATCGACACGTCACCGTACGGATCTGCCATTTCAAATTCGTCGGTGATTCTGTCGGCAATATAAACGGCGAATCGGTCACGTCGCTGTACGAGCTGTCTTTTTGAATCCGTCGGTGATTCCGTTAGAAAAAATAACCCGCCAAAACCTCCACGTCAGCGACCCGCCTTTTTTTTTACGACAGAAACTTTTCCGTCCGTAATTCAGTCGGTAACTACCGACGAAACATTTTCGTCGGTAGTTACCGACCGAAGTACGGACGGAATAGTGTCTGTCGGTAATTTGGACCTCAAATTACCAACAGAAATATTCCGTCGGTAAATCCGTTGCTATTTAGCGAATTTCTGGTAGTGGATTAGAGACTAGTAAATTACAAAATCTTCACCCATCATCCCAACAGGTCATATCTACAACCAGTGATCGTATCTCCCCTATTACAGGGAAGGGCTCCGTTGCTCTAACTACTGTCACAACTCTCGATACAGTATTGGTTATTCCTATTCTTGAATGTAATTTGTTATATGTAAGCCAAATCACTTCAGCACTAAATTGCACTATTAATTTTTGCCTTTTTTATTGTGCTTTTCAGGATATTCTGACCCGAAAGACTCTTTGTTGTGGTGTTAAACGGGGCAACCTCTACTACTTGGAATTGACAATAGCTGGCGAATGACAGTAAAACAAGGCTTGTTTTGCGATGAAGGGGGATAAGAAACTATCTAAGGTGTGGCTCTGGCATAAGAGGCTAGAACATCTTTCCTTTAGTTATCTTAAGAAAATGAAATCCAGTTTGTTTATGGAATTGCATATTTTGGATTTTCAGTGTGACATTTATAAATTGGAAAAGAGCCATCGTAAACCTTATTTCCCCTCTTTAAATAAAAGCTTTGAACCCTTTATAATTCACTCTAATATTTGGGGACCTGCAACAATCTCGTCTATGTCTAAAGCTCGTTATTTTATTACCTTTATTGATGAATACACTCGTATGACGTGGGTATCCTTACTTCATAAAAAAAGTGATGCTAGTACTGGTTTTCGGGAATTTTAGAAGGTGAAAACTCAATTTCATAAACAGATTCAGGTATGGCAATCCGACAATGCCAAGGAATTTCTTGAGAAATCACTTGGTGATTATCTTCAATAATAAGATATTAAACATCATACTTCTTGCAACTACACACCCCAACAAAATGACCTTGCTGAGAGGAAAAACAAGCAGATCATGGAGGTGGTACATGCATCCCTTTTTGGAATGCATATGCCTCGCTTTTATTGGGGAGAGGCTGTCAAGTCTACTGTCTACATTATTAATAGAGTGCCTTCCAGAGTGATTGATTTTCAAACCCCACACCAGAAATTACAAACCTTATTTGACACACCCCATCAACCAAACTTGAAACCCAGAACCTTTGGTTGCACCGTGTATGTTCACATACCTAAAGTCTTGCGTAGCAAACTTGATCCTTGTGCCCAATATTGTGTATTCATCGGTTACTCTAATTTTTAGAAAGGGTACAGATGTTACTGCCCACAAACTTGTAAGCTACATGTATCTCTTGATATCTCCTTCTAAGAAATGAATCCTTATTATTTAGCAGGCGACTTGGGCTCTCCTCTCCAAGAGGAGAATGTGCATGTAAAGGGTGAGCTCTACAATACTGTTTATGATAATAGTGAGGGTGATGATGTTTTTATGAAACTGAAGGCATTTGAAAAGAGGATGAGTAGCAACAAGCACAATGCTACTTTGCTCATTAATACTCAAACTATTCCAAACGAAAGGAATTTATCATTGGACAATGACCTTTGTAAGGATTATGTTGGTGGCACATAAGCTATAAACCACAATAAGGAAGATGCTGAGATGATTGAATTAGGTGCAATTGACATAGAAGTTGCGAACCTCGATGAGGAAGACATTGCAATGATTGACTTGCCGGCACCATCAACCGTAAAGTCTTCTACCCAGCATATCCTAGATAATCCCACCATTGAGGATACATCTCAACCCATTCCCAGGTATTCATAGAGACCTAATAAAAGTGTTACAAAGAAACAATATGAGCCGAACATTAAAACTAATGTTAAATATCTTATCAATAACTATGTCTCTTCTCATAGACTTTCAGAATCTTATGCCCTAACCATTAATCAATTGTCCAAAGTATCTATTCCTAGTAATGTGCAGGATGCATTGGCAGATCCAAGGTGGAAAAAGGCTATGAATGAAGAGATGGAAGCTTTGTAGAAAAACTCCACTTGGGAACTTGTTGTGTTACCAGAAGGAAAGAAGGCGATTGGGTATAGATGGGTATACAATGTTAAACTTAAAGCAAATGGAAGCATTGATAGATATAAGGTAAGACTCATGGCCAAGGGGAATGCCCAGAAATATGGTATCGACTATTAAGAGACCTTTGCACCAGTAGCCAAGCTCAACACCATCTGTATACTTATATCCATAGCTGCAAACCAAGATTGGCCCCTACAACAATTCAATGTAAAAAATGCTTTCTTGAACGGTGATCTAGAAGAAGAGGTGTACATGGAACTTTTGCCTTGAATAAAACAAAGTTCCAAACACAAAGATAGAGTGTGCAAACTAAAAAGATCTCTGTACGGTTTGAAGCAATCTCCTCAAGCTTGGTTTGGGAGGTTTTCTTTGGCAATGAAAGCAACCAGTTATCAATAGAGCAATGCAAATCATATTCTTTTTGTAAAACATAAAGACAGAAGGGTAACAATGTTGATTATGTATGTAGATGACATGATTTTGACAGGTGATGATCTTAAAGAAATGAAGACATTGTGGGAGTACTTGTCTGCATAATTCAAAATGAAAGATTAGGGACAAATAAAGTATTTTCTTGGCGTTGAAGTAGCAAGGTTCAAACAAGGAATTTCTCTTTCACAACATAAATACATATTGGATCTTCTAAGTAAGAGTGAAATGCTAGTTTGCAAACCTATTGAAACACCAATACAAATAAATCATCGACTTGGGATCTTTTCAGATCAAGTCCCTACACATATGGGTTGGTATCAAAGACTTGTGGGTAAGTTAATTTACCTAACCCATACTAGACCTGATATAACATATGCGCTGTAGGTATTGTGAGCCAATTTATGCATGCACTTAGTGAGGAGCATATGGATGTAGTCTACAGGGTCTTGAGATATCTTAAACGTTCACCTGGTAAAGGTTTATTATAATCGAAGAATGGTATCTCAAATAGAAGGCTATACTGATACATATTGGGCAAGAGATCAAACAACAAGGAGGTCTATGTCTCGATATCTGACCTTTATGGAAGGGAATTTGATTACTTGAAGAAGTAAAAAAAAAAAAGATGTAACACGATCTGCAGAAGCAGAATTTTGAGGGATGGCTCATGGAATATGTGAGTTGTTATGGATCAAGAGTGTTTCGAAGGATTTAGAGATCAAATATATGGATCCTATCAATTTGTGCTGTGATAATAAGGTGGCAATTTAGATTGCACACAATCCTGTTCAACATTATCAAACCAAACATGTTGAAATGGATTGTCATTTTATTAAAGAGAAGCTATATCAAAAAATTATATGTTTTTCGTTTGTTAAATCTCCAAGTCAACTAGCTGATATCCTTATCAAGATAGTATCAAACAAAGATTTTTACAGTATGATTGACAAGTTGGACATGAAAAATATCTATACACTAACTTGAAAGGGAGTGTCAGCTGATATGATTTGTGTATTAGCTGGCGAGATATGTGTGGATTACCAGATTGTAGGGAAATCTATTTGTTTCCTTGTACATATTATTGTCATACCTAGAATAGGAGTCTAGGTATACTAGGTTTACTTACTTCCTTGTATATATATTTTCTGAAAAGATGAATACAGAGAAAACAAAGAAATATTTATAGAATGAAAAGCTTTGGTTGTATGTCTGCCGTAATCAACAATTTTCCAAATCAACTCATAAATTAATTATATGAGAAAGGATTTATAAATTCCGCAACGGCAAATCAACCATATCTCCCAATAATTTTTTTTGTTATTTCCAAAGTATTTTCCATCCTAGTTTCTAATTACCACTTTCCGTTTTTTCATTATGCTTTGTAATTTGCAATCCAATCAATCTTTTAAATATATTGTTTTGTTTTCTATATGTATTAGATGTATCATACTTTCTCTAACACTCACTTTTATTTACAATCGATTTTCTTAAGTTTTCAAGTGAAATTAGATTTTAATATATTTTATGAATTGTTGGGTCAGAATAGCCTTGTTATCGTGTTAAATTTAATAATTAAATTTAGATTACTTTTAAAAAACTTGAAGTTTTATGCTGAAAGTTTCATTCTCAAAATGTAACATCAACCACTTGCATATGCATGCTATATTCAGATTTTAAGTCTATGTCGCTGAATAATTTGGCTCCTTCGAATTATGACAATTGGGAGGACTAATTAGCTGGTTCATGAGCAAACCTGTGGTGGAAAAGTAAGCTAGAGCCCGCTATGATGTGAAGTCCAGGACTGCGATTTGAGTGGTCCCATAAAATGTTCACAAGTAATTCCCATGAAAATGAAGGGACAGCCTCTTGCAGGTCTACTGCAGATTGTGAATCTGCTGTTGAAGGGCCCCTTGGGGCTGGCTTTAGCTGCTGTGGTTTGTTGGAGTGGGCTTCCCACTTTGGCTTTGGGTTGATGCTGTTTACAGTTTTTGCTGTGGGTTGTCCGATTGGTTTGCTGGTGAATGTTTTGTTGGTTTGCTGGAGTTAAATTAATGGCTTACTGCGCCACTTTTTCCCCTGTCATTCCGATGCTGTGTTTGTGTTTTCTGTGATTGGGGTGTCCTGGAGGCAAGTATTGCTCCAGGTTTGCTTTGCTCTTGCTTCCTCAGATTTAGAGGAGAGCGTGTTCTGCTTCTGATATGCTCTTGCTAGCCAGCTGTTGCGTTGGTGCTGTGCATTCCTTATGTTATCTGCACATGACTTCTGTGTGCAGAATGTGTTGAGGCTGCTCCTGCAGGGCTTCTGCCTTGGTTTAGTTGCTCTATGTGTTGGCTGGTGTACTGCCCTTGTCCAGCTGTTGTTCTGACTGTTTGTTTGAGGTTTAATGAGTGGTGACGGTTTTGCGCCTCTGTTGCAAGATATGTCTTCTGCTGCGATGCCACATATCCTCTGCTTTTTGGCGTCTGTTTGCTGATTTTATTAAGCTTGCTGGTCTTGACATCTTTTGTTCAGGGCGCTTTTTCCCTTTTTGGTTGTATTTGTTTGTTCAAAGGAGCCTGTCTTCTTGTATTTGCTTTGTTTCCTTATATGTACATGCCTATAAATTCTGATTTGCTAGTTTCCAATTTTGTTTTACTTTTTATCTATAGAATTTTTTACATTTGATAAAAAAAAATAAGTTAATTCATAAACTCATGCTTCATTGATATTTTTAACTTTAACTTGAGAGTACGAATTGTAAAAAATGTATCTGCTATGACAACTAACTTATACATGTATATGCCTTATATAATGTTGTTATCATATATAGTGCATTATACTATTATTATTATTATTATTATTATTATTATTATACACAACTTTAAATATATAAATTCAAAAGAATAGCTACAACAATAATAAGCACCCTATTTCAAAAAAAAAAACAATAATAATAAGCACCTGTAATTATTCATACAAACTTATTCCTCTCCATTATCTTAACTGTTCAAGAAAATTAATGTTCATGAGTTTCCATTTTCATAACTGAAAACCCCTTGAAGACGTTTCCGAACGTTAAACATGACATCAAATAGGGTCCAATTTTCAAAGTCGATGAAATTCTAAACAAGATACTGGTAAACATGACATCAGTGCAGAGGTTAATAAAGGGTGTTAGATGCTCGATGGAATTCCTTTTTAGAGGTTCATCAAGTATTTGGTAGGACTAGTCATTTTGGCATGTATATTTCTCAAATTTTTATAAAATAATTTATCATCTCAAAAGAGCTGCTAATGAGATAGATTTATGTGCCCCAAGAATTTGCCGGTACAGTCGGATTAGTGTGAAGAGTACCATGCACAATTCCTAATTTAGAGGAGGTAGATAAAGGAGTATCAATTTATTTGCAAGAAGTCATACCTGCTCGTTGGATAATATCGAGCGCATACTTGTGTCGACTTAATAAGATACCCATAGTAGCAAGTTTAACTTCAATGTCCAAGAAGAAATGAACAAAATCCAAATCTCGAAACTTAAATTCTATTTGCAGCAAAGTAATCAGTCTATGAAGCAAAGCTGAGTTACTCCCGGTCAGTAAAATATCATCAACATACACAAGCAAATAAATCATGGCACCATCGAGGGAGAGAGTAAACAGAGAAGTGTCAACCTTAGATGCCTGAAATCCAATGGAAATTAAAAACTTGCTCAACCGGTTATATCAAGCTCGAGGTGCTTGTTTCAAGCCATACAAAGATTTATGAAACCGACACACATAAGATGAAAGTGGTTGTGCCATGTATACCTCATCCTGAAGAATATCATTCAAGAAAGCATTATGAACATCCAACTGGTGAATGTTCCAACCATATGAGACAACAATAATGAGCACAAGGTGAACCGTTATAAGCTTAACCACCGGACTAAACGTCTCCAAATAATCAATCCCCTCTTGCTGAGTGAAGCCGTGGGCAACCAACCATGCTTTATATTGGTCAATCTGACAATCAGCCTGTCGTTTAATCTTGTACACCCACCTACAACCAATAACATTCATAGATGGATGAGAGGGCACCAACAACCAAGTTTGATTTGAGTGAAGTGCCCAGATTTCCTCCTGCATGGCGTTATGCCAAACCAAATACCTGTTGGCATCCTTAAATGATAGCGGCTCCTGTTGAGGTAACAATACAACCCGTGAGGCAATCGCAATACTGAAGTTAGCATCTTTGGTTGGACGTGGGTGAAGGACCATATGATGGGTACGAGCCAGCTAAGGTGGAGTGGAGGAGACACTGGTCGGGACTTGCTGAAGATGAAATTTTGACAGATCAACAAATCAGTTAATTCCTTGAGGGGAATCATAGTAAGAACCTGGTGGTGAAAGGCTTAATATATGTGCAGGCCATGAGGAAGAGCCAGCTGAAGAAACTGCAAGGGCAACAATGACAACAGGGGAACCAATAGGGGAAAAATAGTAGAGCTAGCAGGGGTGATGGACGATGCATGCGAGTGTGGCGAATCTAAGCTTGTACCTGAAGAGTGATCATGATAATAACATGTAGATAATGGTAAGGGAGCCAAAGGAGGTGTAGGGGGTGGAGAGGGTGGCGGGGGATGGAGTAAAGTGAAGGGTATAGTGGTAGCAGAAGGGTATAATGGAACTCCAATCTGTTCAGACTTATCAAGAGGAAAAATATTTTCATGAAACCGGACATGACAAGCAAGATAAATACGTTTGGATGACAAATCAAGACACCGATAACCTACATGAGAGTTACTATATCCTAGAAAAACACAAGCGGATGAAAAAAAATCTAACTTATGGGCATTGTATGGACGAAGGAATGGGAAGCAAAGACACCTAAAAGTACGAAGAAAAGCATAATCAGGAGACGATTTTAAAATAATTCAAAAGGAATCTTATGATTAAGAACCGGAGTTGGCATGCGATTAATCAAATAAACAGAACTTTCAAAAGCATAACTCTAATATTTAAGGGGAGCGTGACATTGCCCAAAAAGAGTAAGCCTAGTTTCAACAATATATTTATGACGACGTTCAACCATGCCATTTTGTTCATGAGTGTGCGAGCAAATCACATAATGATGAATACCAATTGTTTTAAAATATGTATTGAGTTTTTGATATTCACCACCCTAATCTATTTGATTAGTTTTAATTTTTAAAGAAAATTGGCGCTCAACGAGCGCCTGAAACTGATGAAAAATATTAAAAACATCAGACTTAGCAACCAACGGATAAAACTAGATAAACTTCATATGAGCATCCACAAAGATAACAAAATAGCAAAAACCATTAGTGTGACAACATAGGAGAGGGACCCCAAACATCACTAAAAATCAATTCAAAAGGAGCTCAAGTTTGATGACTCGTAGTTCTTAGAGTCAGACGAGACGACTTGCCTAGAGGGCATGCAGGAAAATTAAAATTAAATTAATTTGATGTACATGACACCTTTTTTATTTTTCACAAAAAAATACAGAATGCATGGATTGGGATGCCTAAGATGATGATGTCAGACATCAACGGAAGTAGAGAGACATATAGATGAGAAATTTAAGGCAAGGATGTTGTAGACAATTCAGACAAAACATATAGACCATCTTTCCTATGACCAGAAAGAAGCACTTCCTTTGTCATGAGGTCCTTAACATAAAAAAGAAAGGAATGAATTTCAAAGAAGATGTTATTCTCAAGATAAAACTTTTGAACAGATAGCAGAGGTTTTTTAATGTTAGGAACATGTAAAATATTGGATAAAGTAAATGTGCAGTTGGGTGAATGAATTTTAGAGTGAGCAATATTCGAAATAACAAGGCCCTTACCATCACGAACATGCAAATGATCATTACTAAGATAAGGTTTTGAACTAGTCATACTAGTAAGATTCGGCGTTATATGATGATTTGCACTTGTATCAAGAAACCAAGTAAGAAGAGTAGTTGTGAGGGCATTATTAAATGTGAGATTGGCATTGGCTTGGAGAGGATGAGTGGCCAATTAAGAACACTGTTGGACAGTATGCCCATATTCATAACAGAATTGACACTTTATATTGTGACTAGACCCACCAAAACGATTACCTTGTTGCCTAAAACTTCTTGTTGTCTAAGAAGGAGAACCAGAGGAGAGCCAGTTTCCATGTTGTCTAAATTGCTGACCTGAAGTATAACCGTGAGTGCTGAAATTATGGGCTGAGTCATTGCCATCATTGCCATGATAAGAATTGTTGTGTCTCCAGCCCCCACGAAAATGACCTCGTCTGCTAGTATTGAAGCTAGAGTGATGTTGCACAAAGAGCGCAACTGGCTGCTATGTTGGAGTTCGTAATAAAGGAGTTGTTACGACAGGTTGGAGAGCAGCTTTGTGGAGAACTTCATGTGTAAAAAGACTGTTGTCGTATGTGGTGCGGCGTTGCGGTTATCATCCACTCTCTCAAGGTTGAATGTATAAGTCTATCTATTCTGGCAAATGTGCGGAGACAAGGAATTCTTGTATAGTATAAGTGGAAAAGGGGGATGGGAGTCGCCACCTAGTATTTTGGCCACTAGAAACCCTAACTGGTCTTAGAGATCGAGTACGGGGACTGGTTGCGTAAAGGGAAAGTATTAGCACTCCAAATATGTCGTACCTAAAGTAAGCTGCATTGTTTTATTATCTAACATATGTTATAGTTTTATTGTATTTCTAATCGTTGGTTTGTTTTCGGTTTAAGAAAAGTCCTTTTTGGTGAGGAGGTCTTTATCTTATCGAGTAAAGCCTAACCGTTCTAATGTCTATAAAAGAACTATCATTTTAATATCAAAAATATAATTTACGTATAAATTCATAATCCCAGACATTAAAACAAAACAAAATATTTTTTTTTTATTTTTTTTGAAATGTTGGCCAAGTTCTCGTGACTTTAAGCCAAAAGGCATGCTAAAATATATTTTTTGAAGTTTTCTTTGTTGTATGAAAATACAACATGATTTTTTTAGCTTTGAGAGACTTGGCCGTATACATGAAAACAAAGATATTTTTTTGAAAATTTGATATTTTAATACCGGATTTGTATCTTTATGAAATAAAAATACAGATCGATATTAATCAAAATGGCATAGAAAAATACGCGGGAAAATCACAAATTTTTCAAAATGATTTTTTAATATATTTTTTTGACAGAGCAGCCCACTCATTTTGGGCTGGGCCAGACCTGGCCCAAAAAAGGAAATTTGGGCCTATCAGCTACAAAGCTGGACTCAGCCCAGCCGCGTGGGCTGGGCTGATGTTCCAGCCCGATAGAACAAAAGCTAAATATAATTAGCTAATTATTGTGCTGCACAGTAACTAGCTAATTATAATTAGGTAGACAATAACTTCATAATTAAATTTCATTTGCTGCAGAACATGAATTGCTCACGTTCTGCATGCAAATGAAGGTGAACACATAAAAAGCGGCAGGGGAGGGGAGAAGGTTACCCGGAGTGGGGAAGCACGGTTGTAGTCGGCAGTGGTGGTTGAAGGTGGCAGTGGCAGTGACTGGGAAGCCCGATGATAGCGGTTGTGCTTCTTCTCCGCGGTGCAGAGGCACCGATGTCTGTGTCTTCTCTCCCTCTCGTCGATTTGCTCTTTCTGTTTTTTTTTCCTTCCCTGCGTCTGTCTCTCCTTCTGGCCTATTCTAAACTCTCTTTAGTTCTTTTTCTTTCTTTCTCCTTCGTTCTGTTAGTCCTCCTTCTCCTCTGTTTTGTTTTTTAAAAAAAAAAATTATTCTTTCACTCTGCTCTCGATCTCTTTCTCTTCTCTTCTTTAAAATCCCTTTTCCCCCCTAGTTTTTTCTCTGTTTTCAACTACTAAAAACACCCGGCCCTCTTTTGTTTTCTCCACTGTTTCTTTCCCTTCTTTCCCTTCTTTCCCTCTGTTTCGACTTCTCTCTTATAAAAAACTCCCTCTGTCCCCCCCTCTCCGTTTCTGTCTCTATTGTTTTTTCTTCTCCCCTCGTCTGTTCTGTTCGGTTTTTCTTCTCTGTCTCACCTTCCTCCTCCTTTTTCTTTCCCTTTTTTTTTCTCTCGGTCGTTCCTTGTTTTCTCTTCTCTATTTTTTCTCTTGTTTTTTTTTCCTTCTCTGTGTTTTCATGTCTTTTTTTCTTCCCTGGTTCTCCCCCTGTATTTATAGGAATTGGGGGGGGAGGGCCACCCTACCCTGTCCGCGCAGGGTAAGGTGGCATGGGGCGGCTTCTGCACAGCCACCCCAAGGCATTGTTCCGTCTCTTTTTTCATGTTAGCAGGGTATGGTGGGTATGGGTAGTGCCTTGGGCAAGTGGGGTGGAGAGAGAGAAAGTGGCGTTGAAAAAAATGGGAGGAAAAATGCTTCTTCTTCCCCTGTTCTCTGCGTGTACAGGGGAAGAAGAAGGCTTATGGTGCCGTTCAAATCGGCACCATTTGCTTATTCCCTTTTTTTTTTAAACTGCGCCGTTTCACCCAAAACGCGCCATTTGAAATGGTGCCAAAATGTGTCAATTCTGATTCAATCCTTCAATTTGTGTTTTTTTTCCATTTTGGTCCTTGGTTTTGGATTTCTTCAATCGATTCTCTAATTGCCCATCAGACTTCAATATTTATGTAATTAAGCCCCTGATTTGACTAAATCAACTCTAAAAAATTATAATTTAACCCCAGAACTTTAATTTCTTCTAATTAAAGCCTATATTGACTTAAAAATCACTTTTTCTTGCAATCAAACCCTTCATAAATCCAATTCAACCTTCAATAAAATTTAATTAAGTCTATAAACATTTGATTTTGGACTTTTCTTCCTCAAATCAAATTTTCATCATCAACAAGGCTCTCATCGGTCAACTATATACCGTCAAATTTCAATCTTTGTATTTTTGAACCTCCTCAACCAATTTTTGACCATTTTCTAAGCATTCTGGCATCCTCTTTTTATTGCTATTATTTTTTATATATATTTTTTTTTTGTATTTTCTTCTTTTTGTGCCGGGGGCCCAAAAATGAGTTACAACAACTGTTATGAAGATCAGTGTAGGAGATGGGATCATCCCTGGTTGGTAAGCTGGTTACAAGATCCTTAAAGTCGCTGCATAACCCTCGAAACACATACAAGTTGAATTCTGCCAAGGAGATCAGTCTGCTACCCGCAGCAGGTTCATCAAACAAGGCATTTGCCTTATGCAAGTAGATGCTGGCATAATCATCATTTTGGCGTAAATCTTGGAATGAGCTGTGAAGTTGCATAATTCGTGAATTGGAAGGAGAGGCAAGAGTTGTTTCCAGCATACTCCAGATATCTACTAGGTGTGGTGTTTGGCGGGTCATCAAGGAGAATTTAGGGAGGTAATCAAGGTGGGAAAGTGTGTGGATTGGGAAGGAGTGGCCGGTTGTTGGCCTATCTGTTCAAATTTTACAAAAGGAAACACACCTTCATGAAAATGAACATGATGGGAGACATATATGTTGAGATGCTAAATTGAGACAATGATAACCAAGATGAGAGGAACTATATCCTAAGAACACATATGGAGATGAACATAAATCCAACTTATGAGCATGAAATGGATGCAAAAAAGAAAAATCAAAACACCTAAAAGTACGTAGAAAATCATAATCAAGAGTATGATTAAACAAACATTCAAAAGGAGACTGATTTTGAAGGACAAGAGTAAGCATATGATTGATGAGATATACTGATGATTCAAATGCATAATTCCAAAATCATAACAGAGCACTACGTTGGCCTAATAGGGTAAGACTAGTTTTTGACAATATGGCGTTCAACACTACCATTTTGCTCATGCATATGAGGACAGATTAACATGTTATGAATACCAATAGTTTGAAAGAAATTGTTTAACTCACGATATTCACCACCCCAATCAGTTTGAATAGATTTAATTTTGCGGGTAAATTGACACTTAACAAGCATTTGAAAACATTGGAATATAGAAAACACATCGGATTTTACAACAAGAGGATAATACCATATATACTTTATATGCGCATCGATAAAGATAACAAAGTAACGAAATCATCAGAGGAAAACATAGGAGCAGGGCCTCAAACATCACTAAATATTAAATCAAGTGGGGCAATAGTTTTGTAACATGTAGGTCGCAATGACAGACATGAAGGCTTGTCAAGTGGACAAGCTTGACATTGAGCAAGAGAGCATCTAGAAGTACACATTATTTTATTTTTGGAAACTAACAAATTAAAAATACGGGAAGTAGGATGATCTAATTGACGTTGCTATAGATCAGCAGTTACAGAGACACAAGACCAATAAGCTTGAGGAATAGTGGTGGCAGAAGACTTAGAGAGAACATATAGATCATCATTGCTCTAACCAGAAAAGAGCACTGCATTGGTGGTGAGATCCTTTACATAAAACATAGAGGCATGAAATTCAAAATAAACATTATTATCACGATAAAATTTTTGAACAGAGAGCAATGGTTTGGTGATATGAGGAATATGGAGAACGTTAGATAATGTAAAGGTGCGTTTATGGGAACATAACATGGTATGCCCAATATGGGATATAAAAAGATCCTTACCGTCACCAACATATAAGTTATCATTATCAAGATAGGGTGCAGAGTCGGTCAGAGTTGCAAGATAAGCGGTTAGCCAACTTTTTCTATTTATATGTTTTGAGCAATATACAATAATAATGATGGTGATTACAACACAAAACTATAACTATAATATTTTCTATATAGAATAATACTCTCTATGCCCAGGTCTGGTGCTATATGGGCTAAAACTTTTGAACCTTTCAATATTCATATCCATTCTACAAGAAACGCGTGTTCCATTGAATAAGGTGTCCCCCCTCTTTTTTTGTACATATTTTATTTATTCATGTGTAATGTGTCCTTATTGAGGTTCTTATGTTGTTTTCGAATTCCTCTGTTTTCTTACGATTGCACTAGTTTTATTATCTTATTTTAATGGATAAGATAATAAATTAAAGAAACACGTGTTCCTAAAGTATACCAATCATCAATCATTTTCCAAGTCAAGATCAACTCATAAATTAATCATATATATGAGAAAGGATTTGTAAATTCCACAACCACAAATCAACCCTATCTAATTGTTGCGATGTCGCGGTCGCACAAATTAATTACCCTAGCTTAAAACACACAAGATAGTATAGAGCAAGCAAGGGGTCGATCCCACGAGGAAGGTTTAGTTCAGATTTTTATGCTATACGTTATGTAATTAGGGGGGTTTGATTTGCAATGATCTTAAACTATGGTAGAAATTAAACTAACAAACAAAATCAATTAAAACTGAAATATATCAAGAAAACAAACCTTGGTTGCAAGCACACATCCACCTACAGAAATCAGAACCGATCCTTGAAACGAAACTTCAGCTTATATTCTGAATTTTTTATCTTTTCTTAACATTGGTTAATTAACGGATCCGCCGTATAACTAACCCTAACCAACAAATAATCACAGTGTCCGCACTAATGATTTAATCCAATGGCAGCCTTAAGATCTAGATAAATTCATTAATCTTAACAACCAAGTTGTCAGCTTGTGTTGCTTTGATCGAATGTTCTCCCTAAGTTTAATAACGTAGTTCCGCTACAATTACCAAGCTTAGTTGCTTCACAAGTTTATATATCACAACTCCGGTTTTGATATCAAACTTAGCAATAGATTGTTCACAATAATAACTTAGAGTCCGCTCTAGCAATTAAGATAAACAATCATACGAAATATGCATAGGAAAACAAACATACTCATTCATAATACAAACCAAAAATAAATGGAAGAATAAATCTCACAGTTCTTGAAATCTGAAGGTGTTTGCGTCCTTACAACCAAGAAAACGAGCTTAGCCTTGCATATCTATTGAAAAACTACTCCTAAAGATGAAAGAATACATGATTTCTGATTTGTAGAGGGGAGAGTTTGTGTTTCTTCTCTTATGGCTGCCACCCCTCTTTCCTTGATTCTACTGCACTCCCTCTCCCTCTCTCTTGGCTCTCCTAATATCATGAACTTAGCTGCCTATTTATACACAAATTGCAAGTAAGAAAAATCAAAGTTCAAGTGTGAACATCAAGAGATGGTGGTAGTGTGAAGGCGGCTGGCGGCTGGCGGCTGGTGGCTGCTGGCTGGCAGCTGGTTGGTGGCTTGAGGTTGGTGGCTGCCTTCCTTGACCTTCTGGATTGATGTTCTTGAGGAACTAAATTGCTGAAATTAAAACTTGGATGTCGGTTTTGATGCTTCGGGATGTAATTTGGATTTGTTTCTTCACGAAACCTGATTGCTGGCAGAATTTAGCTGTCATCTTTGAAAAATCATATCACCCTCATATGACATCGTTTTTGGCTGAAATTTGGAGCGTTTATACAACTTTGAGTCAGGAATCCAAAACAATTGAGTTTGCATCAATTGGATATCAACATCTCCAGATATTGAATTTTGAATGGACAAAGGTCAACACTGGCAGAATGCGAGTTTTGACTTTGAAGGATGTGATTTCCATACTCTTTGTCATTTTATTTTTCTTCACTTAGATTTCCAGAAAGGTATGGATGTTAGCTTTCTAATGCCACTGGAATCACTTCGTTTCGATTTTTAGAACTCACGCTCTGCACAAAACATCGACTGAACATCAAATCTGCCAATTATCTCCAATTTACTCCTTTTTGCATCTTTCATCTAAAGGTGCCTTCAAAACATAAAACAAAGAATATCAAGGCATTTTATACATAAAACAATAGGCAAAACACTAGTTAAATGTGAGTGAAACTATCGAATAATATGGTTACATCAAATACCCCCACACTTAGCTCTTGCTCGTCCTCGAGAAAGGATAGATAAAATCAAATTGAAAATAACTATGATCAATCTCTTAATCTCCCATCAATGTCCAAGAATATATGCATTATAAACAAGAATACAATCAAGAAGGATACAGAGTATAAATTTTCTTGAATTCATTTACATGCAAACTTCAAAGCTCAATTAATTGTCAGGATTTAAATGAAATCTATGCCATGCCAAAGTGATAGGTCCTCTCATTGATATACACTCCAACACTCACGTGTTTAGGGCTTATGTGTTTAAATCTCTCAAATTCAATCAATGAATATAATCTACCATAAGCTTGCTCTTCAATCTTATCTCCATTACTAACATATTACAAGCAATGCATGAATCAAAAGGTCTTATTTTCCGGTTGTAATGGGGCTAAGGTTAAGGTGAGGTAAAAGAGAGTAAAAGAAAAGGTTCAAACCAAAGAAAGTAGAGCATTCTGAAAAATGATATTTCAAACAAGATATTCCATCAAAACACATAAATTTTCCATCTTTAATCACCAATGCTTAACTCCTTTTGATTTCAAGCTCTCTCAACATAAAACCTTAAGAACATAAAGGAATACTTTGTTTTTTTTGTTGTTTTTTTTTTTTTTTCCTTTGGCAACTTTGCCCATCTTTTCATCAAGCATCACTTCTTCTTTCTTTTCACATAATTTCCAACTATAATTCCATGAGATATCACAAGTATATGCTCTACTAATCCTTGGCCAGGGGAAAAAGAAAACATATAAAAAGTTAAGGCTTATACATGGATAAAGCAAAGAAAAGATAAACAAACTCAAAAGAGGCTTACTAAGGACAATTTGCTTTAGGTTGGCTTTTTGGCTCAAGTGGTTAAAATTTCTAACGCCTTTATCATCTTCATGTATATATGTAATGCGAATGTAATCTCAACAAGATATGAAGCAAGTTCTAGAGATACATATCATTGAAAGAATGCACAATCAAAAAAATATAATGTTGAAGGCTCAAAAGCTTGCATTGGTATAACACTATAAAGTCAACATGGCATATTCTCAAAGTCAATCCCTAAAACAATTAAATCTTAAAATTGGCATGCACACTCATTCATTTGATTTATATCTTCTTCTATCTCAACTAATTCTCATACATAATACTCATATTCTCAAAAATCAATAGGAGTTCTAAAGATCAAACATAATTTTTTTAAAAAATAACAAAGAAAATGAATTTTTTTTTTTTTAAGGACAACAAAGAAAACGAAAATAAGAAAACGAAAATTCTTCCAATACCCCCACACTTAAAACACAACATTGTCCTCAATGTTGAAATAAAAGAAAAGGAATATAAGAGAATGACAAAGATAAAGTAAAATGCGAAAAATAAAAGATAAGGAAAAAGAAAGCAAATCTGATTTTTTTTTTGTGCTGGGTTGCCTCCCAGTAAGCGCTTTTGTTTTATGTCATTGGCTCGACATGTTGCATGCTTATTCTTCATAGATTGGTTCAGCTAACTCCACAGAAGCGGTGAGTTCTGCCGTCCAACTTTCATAGAAAGGTTTCAAGCGATGCCCATTGACCTTGAGTACTTTGTTGGTTTCTAAACTTGTAATTTCAACTGCACCATAAGGAAAAATATTAGAAACAACAAATGGTCCAATCCAACGAGAGCGTAACTTTCCAGGAAAAAGTTTCAAACGCGAATGATAAAGAAGGACTTTGTCTCCAACATGAAACTCCTTTCTTGTAAGCATTCGGTCATGAAGACGCTTAGTCTTTTCTTTGTAAATCCTTGCATTCTCATAAGCATCATTTTGTATCTCTTTAAATGTGGTTCCAGTCTTTTTGGGTACCAAAAGGATAGACGCCACCCATTCACTGTCCGTGATGGGGGGAATGACTCCTACATCATGGAGGATAGTTTGCAAAGCTTGCAAAGCCAATGCTGATTGGTACACGCTTTGGGGAACACATATATGCCTCTCCATCTGTTTTATCTTCGTAAAATCATAGCCATAGCTCAAAGCTACGCTTAATCCATCCTTACTATCAAAATCACAAAATTGTTGTACACACTTATCAACTTGGTCATAGCATGTGATAGAATAAACATTGCTATAAGGATATGTCATTGCATCATGAAAATTAAATTCAATTTTTTCATCTCCTACCTCCATAGACAAAGTATCCTTACCACAATCAATCTTTGTATTGGCAGTTTTCAAGAATGGTCTCCCAAACAATATAGGAGTGTTGTTTGATGAATCACAAGAATCATGTTCCATATCAAGAATATAAAAGTCGCATGGAATAACCAAACTATCAATCTTGACTAGGACATCTTCTATCACATCAAGTGGGTAAACAAAACTACGATCCGCAAGTTGTATTACAATGCTAGTTTTATTCAAAGGTTCAAGACTAAGAGAATCATAAACATGTTTAGGCATAACACTAATGGATGCACCTAAATCGCACAAGGCCCTTTTGAAACTAGCATTACCAATAACACATGGGATAGTAAACGCACCTGGGTCTTTTTGTTTCAAAGGCAGATTCTTTTGAACAACGGCAGATACAACTTCACCCATACTTACCGTTTCATGACCTTTGAGTTTGAAAGCTCTCTTGGTAGTACACAACTCCTTCAAGAATTTCGCATATTTGGGAATTTGCTTGATAGCATCAAGTAAAGGAATGTTGAGTTCTACTTTCTTGAAAACCTCTAAAATCTCTTTTTCTTTGTCCTCTTTCTTTGACCTAGAAGAACTCACAGGAAAGGGTGGAATTGTTTTAAAATTGGAATTCATTGATTGAGGAATTACCTTTGGAGTAATGGTCATTGTTTCAGTTTGGGAAAGAGGAGGATGTTTCTTCTTTCTACTTAATTCGGTTTCTATCTCTTCTTCTTTCTCAATCTCAATTTGTTTTGACCTTTGCTCTTCAAGTTCTTTCCCACTTCGCAGCATGATCGCACTAACATTCTCTTTTGGATTCAATGCTTGGGAGGGTAACTTTCCATTCATTTGTGCTTCCAATTTCCCTACACTTGAAGCTACTTGCCCCATTTGCTTTTCCAAGTTGTGAATACTTGACCTTGTTTCCTGTTGAAAAGACATGACATTTTGTTGTAAGGTCACAGTGTTAGAAGCCAAAGTTTTCATCATCTCACGAAGATCATCATTGGATGACGACCCCATAACATTGGAGTTTGTGAATGGAGGAGGGGGTTGTCTTGCTTGATAATTCTGTTGGGATTGAAATCCATGGGGATGGAATTGTCGGCCTTGATTGCTTTGTTGAGGTGGGTTCCCATAGCGTAAGTTGGGATGATCTCTCCATCCAGGATTGTATGTGGTGGAAAAGGGATCATATTTACGTTGGGGTTGTCCATTGAATGCTCCATCAACTGTATTAGCCTGTTCAATGTAATCTTCTTGCATTGTTGGGCACATATCTGAGGCATGTCCTTGTAAGGAGCATATGCTACAAACTTTTACCTGTTGTACATTTCCACAAGCCAAAGAACGCACAAGAGAAGTAAGTTCATTAACTTTATTTTCAAGGTTAGAAACACTTACCTCATTTACTCGTTTGTTTGAGAAATCCCCACGAGTGCCAAATTGTTTCGAGTTGGCTGCCATGTTTGAGATCAATTGGCGTGCAGCCTCGGGTGTCTTATCTACCAATGCCCCTCCACTTGCAGCATCAATGATACTACGGTCAGTAGGCATCAATCCTTCATAGAAATATTGAATGAGCAGTTGATCAGGTATTTGATGATGAGGACATTGAATGCAGAGTTGCTCAAATCTTTCCCAATATTCGGAGAGTGTCTCTCCATGAGATTGCCGAATCCCACATATTTCTTTCCTTATGTTGGCAACTCGAGATGCTGGGAAGTACTTCTCAAGGAAAATCTTCTTCATGGCATTCCAAGTTCCAATGGAACCTGGGAGAATAGAGAAAAGCCATGTCTTTGCTGCCCCTTTTAAAGAGAAAGGGAAAGCTTTCAACTTAACCTGTTCTTCATCAACTCCATTCGGTTTCATGCCAATGCAAACCATATGGAACTCCTTGAGATGAGTATGAGGATCTTCTCCTGCAAGACCATTGAATGTTGGTAGCAAATGTATAAAACCAGATTTGAGCTCAAAGTTTACATTATTTTCGATGTTTATGCACAGTGGCTGATTTTCCACGTTAGGAGCAGCAAGCTCCTTGAGTGTTTGTTGTCGTGCAACAGCCATGGTGTTGAGGCGAGCTTCCTTTCATAACCTGCGTAAAGTGTTTTCTATTTCGAGATCCAACTGCACTTGAATTTGATTAGTAGAACGGGTTACAGGCATAAATCTTCAAGAAAACTCAAAATAAACCAATCACACAAGAGATTGAAAACAATGCAAATTGTACGAAAATCCTACGGTAGAAAACTAAAACTGCCTAAAAACCCTAGAAACCAGTGGAATTTGGCCTCGATAAGGTGAGGCTAGTGGTTTCCACTAGTCTTGTTCAGAACGTCGTTTCCCTTCAGGAAACAAAAGGCCGATACCTAATTCCACCAAAAAATCTGTTTTGAACAGTACCGCTGCCGTAAGTGAACAGTACCGCCGCAAGCAAAAATTCTATCTCTTTTTTTTTTTAGAAAAAATAAATAACAATCACAGCAAATAAAAATAACAGCACAAGAATTAACTAAAATTACTTCCCCGGCAACGGCGCCAAAATTTGTTGCGATGTCGCGGTCGCACAAATTAATTACCCTAGCTTAAAACACACAAGATAGTATAGAGCAAGCAAGGGGTCGATCCCACGAGGAAGGTTTAGTTCAGATTTTTATGCTATACGTTATGTAATTAGGGGGGTTTGATTTGCAATGATCTTAAACTATGGTAGAAATTAAACTAACAAACAAAATCAATTAAAACTGAAATATATCAAGAAAACAAACCTTGGTTGCAAGCACACATCCACCTACAGAAATCAGAACCGATCCTTGAAACGAAACTTCAGCTTATATTCTGAATTTTTTATCTTTTCTTAACATTGGTTAATTAACGGATCCGCCGTATAACTAACCCTAACCAACAAATAATCACAGTGTCCGCACTAATGATTTAATCCAATGGCAGCCTTAAGATCTAGATAAATTCATTAATCTTAACAACCAAGTTGTCAGCTTGTGTTGCTTTGATCGAATGTTCTCCCTAAGTTTAATAACGTAGTTCCGCTACAATTACCAAGCTTAGTTGCTTCACAAGTCTATATATCACAACTCCGGTTTTGATATCAAACTTAGCAATAGATTGTTCACAATAATAACTTAGAGTCCGCTCTAGCAATTAAGATAAACAATCATACGAAATATGCATAGGAAAACAAACATACTCATTCATAATACAAACCAAAAATAAATGGAAGAATAAATCTCACAGTTCTTGAAATCTGAAGGTGTTTGCGTCCTTACAACCAAGAAAACGAGCTTAGCCTTGCATATCTATTGAAAAACTACTCCTAAAGATGAAAGAATACATGATTTCTGATTTGTAGAGGGGAGAGTTTGTGTTTCTTCTCTTATGGCTGCCACCCCTCTTTCCTTGATTCTACTGCACTCCCTCTCCCTCTCTCTTGGCTCTCCTAATATCATGAACTTAGCTGCCTATTTATACACAAATTGCAAGTAAGAAAAATCAAAGTTCAAGTGTGAACATCAAGAGATGGTGGTAGTGTGAAGGCGGCTGGCGGCTGGCGGCTGGTGGCTGGTGGCTGGTGGCTGGCAGCTGGTTGGTGGTTTGAGGTTGGTGGCTTGAGGTTGGTGGCTGCCTTCCTTGACCTTCTGGATTGATGTTCTTGAGGAGCTAAATTGCTGAAATTAAAACTTGGATGTCGGTTTTGATGCTTCGGGATGTAATTTGGATTTGTTTCTTCACGAAACCTGATTGCTGGCAGAATTTAGCTGTCATCTTTGAAAAATCATATCACCCTCATATGACATCTTTTTTGGCTGAAATTTGGAGCGTTTATACAACTTTGAGTCAGGAATCCAAAACAATTGAGTTTGCATCAATTGGATATCAACATCTCCAGATATTGAATTTTGAATGGACAAAGGTCAACACTGGCAGAATGCGAGTTTTGACTTTGAAGGATGTGATTTCCATACTCTTTGTCATTTTATTTTTCTTCACTTAGATTTCCAGAAAGGTATGGATGTTATCTTTCTAATGCCACTGGAATCACTTCGTTTCGATTTTTAGAACTCACGCTCTGCACAAAACATCGACTGAACATCAAATCTGCCAATTATCTCCAATTTACTCCTTTTTGCATCTTTCATCTAAAGGTGCCTTCAAAACATAAAACAAAGAATATCAAGGCATTTTATACATAAAACAATAGGCAAAACACTAGTTAAATGTGAGTGAAACTATCGAATAATATGGTTACATCACTAATTCCCACTTTCCTTTTTTTTTCATTATGTTTTTATATAATTTTCAATCCACTCAGTCTTTTAGATATATATTTAGTCAGTTTTTACTCAATCTTTTATAATTTTTAGATATTTTATATTTTTTAGATGTATAATAGTTTTTCTAACACTCTCCTTTATCTACATTTTTTATATGTTATCAAGTGATATTAGATTTTAATATCTTTTATGAATTGGTGGATCATAATTAATGACCCTCGTTCAAAGTTTTATTCTTAAATTGTAACATGACGTTCGTCTTGGATTTGAGAATTGCAATTATCTTTTTTTTTTAATTTTAATATTTTTATATTTGATAAGAATCTTATATATTATGGATAAATGAGGGGAAAAAACATGATAGTTCATTAAACTTTGATTTCCTTGATGTCATAGATAGTGCAATACAAAAAAACAATGGTTAAGAAAATGAAAATGATGATGAAGAAAATTTTAATGATGCTGAAATGGAGAGTCATGATTTTAAAAATGATTTGGATAGTCATGGTATGAATTTTTATTTGAACTATGTATTTTAAGGTATTTGAATTTTTCTATTATTTATTTTATTTTTATTTTAATTGTGATATATTATTATTTACTACTTGATTGGAATTGTCAATATATAATTAATTAAAACATTTTACTTATAATTTTATGATATTATGATTTAAGTTTACTATCTGACTTTCTATTATATATTATATATCTTATAAGAAACAACGTTGTCTTGGAATATTATCCTTTTAATGTATCAAATTTCCAACACTTATGTTACATCAACCACTTGCATATATGCATGCAATATTCCAAGTTGTCTGCGCCGATGAATGTTTTGTCTCGTTCGAAGTATGACAACGGAGGGGACTAATTTGTGTGGTGTACTGGTTCATGAGCAAACATTTAGTGAAAAAGTAAGTTGGACTGTTGATTTGTTTCTGTGATTGAAAAATATTTAAAAAAAAATTAATTTTTTTTTGTTTTAAATTAATTATTTTTAATATTTTTAGATTATTTTGATATATATATTATTTTAATATATTTTTAAATGAAAAATATTTTATGGTTTGACTGGTCACAGAAAATGTTAATGAGCTTCCATGAAAATGAAGGGACAGCCTCTTGTAGACGTTTTCTACGCAGATAGTAATGCGGGAGGCACCTCTCATGATTTTGTGGTTTGATTATTTTAATGGTAATCTTTATTTATTTGTCAAGATTTTGTAGGTTTAGTTAATTTTATTTAATTTAATTATGCAGGTGTTTTTTTATGTACTCGGTAATAATTGCAGTACTTTGATGATGCTGGGAATTTGATGGGCTCAGTGAAACCTATAAAAAAAATTACTATGAATGATTCAAGATAATATAATGTTTTTCCATATGACAGTGAGAATAATTATTCTCTAAATTTGCAGCTCCGTGGTGTGCAGACGGGCAATCTTGGCTGGTCTGTGGCCGTTGTTGTTGAGGAAAACCCAAGGGGAAGCAGACGCTACTGCTGGAGGTTTGGGCTTCAGTGGAAACCGGTCTGCGGTGAGCGGCTGGGGAAGAGGAGTGGGCGCGAGAGACAGGGGCGGCTTGCGGCTATGTTGAAAAAAGATGAAGGCTTGGGTTTTTTTATTGGCCGAGGGGCAGTGTGTTTTTGCTGGCGAGATGGGTGGTCTCTGGAAATGGTTTTGGGAGAGAACCCCGAGGAAGAGAGCCGTGGTTTTTTCAAAGGGAAGGGCGGCCGACTTGGTTTCAGAGGAAGAAAAGATGAGCGGCCAGGTGCTGAGGTTTTTGGTTTCAAAGGGAGAGGGGCCGACCGGTCGTCTCTAGGAAATGGGGAGAAGATAGGGCTCTTGTTTTTTTCAAAGGGCGGCCGGCGGCTCGCAAAGAAAGAAAAATATTTTAGGTTTAGGTTTTTTTTTTTTTTTGCTTGCTGCCCTTTCCCCTCTAAAACTTTTCTTTCCCCGTGAGTCTCTCTTTTGCCCTTTCTATTTTACTGTAGCATAGTATTTATAGAAGAAATATTCTTAGGTTTCCAAACTGGTCCCTCAACTTTTTTTTTTCTTTTTTTTTTAATTTTGATTTTTTTTTTTGTATTTTTTAAAGCGAGCAATATCAACGTCGACTCAAAAAATCGGTGATTGTAAAATTAACGCGTTAAAAGTTGAACGTGTTCAAAATATCTTTAAAAATTTTAATTCTTCTAAGATGACGTTGAAAATGCTAAAAATGATGCAAATATATCAAAATGCATTTTTTGGGGTTTTCGTTGCTTTTTTCTATTTTTGATTTTTTCTGAAAATTTATCAAAAACATGGGTCAAAAATTGGGTAACAACATGCTCCATCGAGTCAAAAACGATAGAGGGAATATCATCCCAAGTTTGTATATTGTCTTGATGATATTCGTTTCATCAAGCCTCTCAATGTGATGTGTCTGCAACTTGCTGGAGCATATATCTCTAAAGAAATTATTAATCTTCGTGAGTGAATCCTATATCCCATTTGCAATAAATCATGATAAGCTAATAAAGTGAGTGTTTGTATAAACACGTGACAGTCATGACTCTTCATTCCATACAATCTGCATTTCTTCAGATTAACCAACCTTGATATGTTCGAGGCATGTCCATTGAGAAAACGCAGACTCTTAAGTCATTGGTAGACTAATAGTTATGCATTCTTCTCTAAGGTAAGGCTTGCTCTGGGCTTTGCAACCCGTGACCCATCAAAAACTAACTCCATATTTTTATAGTTACAAAACAACGCTATATCTATTCTAGCCTTAAAGTTGTCCTTTGTTTTTTCTTTCACGTCCATGACCGTGTTGAAAATGTTTTTAAACACGTTCTTTTCTATGTGCATGACATGAAGGTTATGGTGGAGAAGATTGGTCTTCTAATAAGGAAGCTCCTAGAAAATACTTCGCTGTACCTAGTTGTGGCTCAAACCAAAATCAGAAAACTTCTGCTTACAAGACTGGAAACCAAACACAATGTCACCATACTTTAACACCACGTCATGTAATTCTTCACCAGAAAGACGTGGGGGTGCAACATCATTTTCAACTTTGCTAACAAAAAAATCATTTCTATTCTTTCTATACATGTGATCTGTTACTAAGAAACGTCGGTGGCAATAAAAAAAAAGACGTTTTACCCCCGTTTGTTAGCATGAATGCTTTGTTGTTTTCCATGCAGTATGAACATGTTAGTTTTCCATACGTGCTCCAACAAGAAACTATTCCATAAGCTGGAAAATCATTGATAGTCCATATCAAAGCTTCTCTCGTAAGAAAATTATGTTTTCTTGATACATCATAAGTTAGAACTTTAGAGGACCATAACTGCGTCAACTCATTAATCAACGATCAAAGACAAACATCTATATTTCGGCCCGGACTGTTAGGACCGAGTATGATATCGTAGATAAAAACATGAACTCCGGCCTCACACACATCTTTGGTAGCAAGTTATAAACCGTAAGTATAACTAGCAAACAAGAATAAGGAACAGCACATGACCCAAAATGGTTGAATATGTTTGTACACAACTCAAGACGCATGTTCCTTGATTCAACTGAAAAGTGAGGATGCATATTGTTAAAGTATTTTCATGCTTCACCGCCTGAAGGATGCATCATCACTCCATCAACTGCATCATATGATTGGTGTCATATCATGTGTTCAGCAGTCTTTAGTGAGATGAATAACCTCTGCAATTTAGGCATAATTGGGAAGTATCTAAGTTTTTTATATGTTACAAGAGTTTTTTCTATACCAGTTCTGGGTTTGTAATGGGATTGCTCACATGTCATTCACTCGTTCAGAAATCATAGAGGCAGGGATGGATGTGAATAAAGCAGTAGTGAGAGAGGAAGATTTAGTTAAGATAGATGATAAAAGATAGTTGGTGAGTCCAAAAGTTACGGTGGTCTTCACATGGCCTTGTTTGTTTTTGCGTTTCAAAAGCTCTTTTGAAAAAAATTGAATTTCTTTTATTTTTTTCTATGCTTCAAATTAATATTTTTTTTATGTTTTTAGATCATTTTGATACGCTTGTTGCTACCTAATTTTTTACCCATGTTTTTGATAATTTTTTAGAAAAAACCAAAAATAGCACAAAAAAAAAGGAAAACCCCAAAAAAAGAAATGCATTTTGATATATTTACATCATTTTTAGCATTTTCAATGTCATCTCAGAAGAATTTTAATTTTCAAAGGTATTTTAAACATGTTCAACTTTTAACGCATTAATTTTACAATCACTAATTTTTCTTGTTGAGTTGATGTTGATATTGCTCGCTTTTAAAAATACAAAAAATCAAAAAAATCAAAATTTAAAAAAAAAAGAAAAAGAAAAGTTGAGGGACCAGTTTGAAACCTAGCAACACTTCTCCTATAAATACTAGGCTACAATGAAAAAAAGAGGGGGGGGGGGACATTTTGGGGCGGAGAAATTTTTTGGGAAAACAAAAGAAAAAAACCTGATCTAAACTGATCTACACACAAGCCGCCACCTTTATCCCCTTTTGGCCTTGGGAAAGCAAACCAGAGAGACCCCACGTAAAGACACAAAGGTCGCTCCATGTTTCCTCTGGTTCTTTCCCAAACTAACGGAGACGACGCGACCCCTTTCTAGGTTAAGAAAATTTTAATGATGTTGAAATGGAGAGTCATGATTTTAAAAATGATTTAGATAGCATATATATTTTAAGGGGTTTGGATTTTTCTATTATTTATTTTATTTTTATTTTAATTGTGATATATTATTATTTACTACTTAACTGGAATTATCAATATATAATTAGTTAAAACATTTTACTTATAATTTTATGATATTATGATTTAAGTTTATTATCTGAGTTTCTATTATATATTATATATCTTATAAAAAAAAAAGTGTATTTTACAACCTTGTCTTGGAATATTATCCTTTTAATGCATCAAATTTCCAACACTTATGTTACATCAACCACTTGCATATATGCATGCAATATTCAAAGTTGTCTGCGCCGATGTTTTGTCTCGTTCGAAGTATGACAATGGAGGGGACTAATTTGTGTGTTGTTCTGGTTCATGAGCAAACATTTAGTGGAAAAGTAAGTTGGACTGTTGATTTGTTTTTGTTATTGAAAAATATTTTAAAAAAATTAATTTTTTTTGTTTTAAATTAATTGTTTTTAATATTTTTAAATTATTTTAATGTATTGATATTAAAAATAATTTTTAAAAAATAAAAAATATTATTTTAATATATTTTTAAATAAAAAATATTTTTAAAAACAATTACAGCCCCACTTAGTTATGTGATTGTACTGTTCACAAAAAAAAAATGTTAATGAGCTTACATGAAAATGAAGGGATAGCCTCTTGTAGACGTTTTCTACACAGATAGTAATGCGGGAGGCAAATCTCATGATTTGTGGTTTGATTATTTTAATGGTAATCTTTATTTATTTGTCAAGATTTTGTAGGTTTAGTTAATTTTATTTAATTTAATTATGCAGTTGCTTTTTTATGTACTCTGTAATAATTGCAGTACTTTGATGATGCCGGGAATTTGATGGGCTCAGTGAAACCTATAAAAAAATTACTATGAATAATTCAAGTTAATATAATGTTTTTTCATATAACAGTGAGAATAATTATTCTTTAAATTTAAATATTTTTTTTATGTTTTGTTTAAGTTTTATATTATATTGGTGTGTTTTTAGATTTATATCATGTAAAGAGATAAAGTTTAGAGAGATAAGCTCTAATAAGCCTTCACTGTAAAAAAAAAAAAAAAAAAACTCTGTTTATATAATATTTTTTTAAAATAAGTATCTTAAAAAATATTTAAGATATTTAATATAAATATCTTTTATAAATATGTCATAAATATTTAATTTATAAGATTAAATATAAATATCTAGGATATTAATTGAAACACACACACACACACACACACACACACACATATATATATATATATATATATATATATATATATATATATATATATATAACATCAGACTTGATTACTTTCCTTATTAACTAGTATTATCTAGGTTTTTAATTTTTATTTTATATTTATGTAATATTTTTAATCTTAATTATAGTTGGATGATTATTTTGTAAATGTTAAGGGCTTTTGATAAGAGGATTATATGGTGGAAAAGTAAGCTAGACCCCTCAATGAGCAAACCTATGGTGGAAAAGTAAGCTAGACCCCGCAATGATGTGAATCCATGAAAATGAAGGGACATATTTCATTTTTTTTGTATGTGTGTGTGTATATATCACACCACCTAGCTACCCTCACCATCTTTACCACTACTCTTGCAAACTAGCTAGCTCTCTACTCACATACCAAGTTTTTTATATACATTCCCTAAAGAAGTTCCAGCTTTTTCTTTTTCATTTCATAAATGGGGTCTCGAGGAAATAACCGATACATGATAATAATACTCCTTGTTATCATTGTTCTTTTATCATGTTCCAACCTAATTGTGATTGCGAGGTCTCCAACAGTACTTGAATGCGATTATGAGCGTTGCACAAGCGGTGTACCCGGGCCGATACCTAGTGCTCCATGATTTGATGCGGGAGGAGAGGGAGTGGTTTGATCTTATCAAATGATATAGTAGCTTCGAAGGCATGGCTACATAGCGTGTCGCTTTTTTATCCATGGTTTGAGGCATGTTAAGCATTTCTGGTTTTGGTTACGTAGTTTGGTAATGTTTCTTGTTTTTGTGGCTTGTTATTTTCCCTAGCTGTTGGTATTTCTACTCGTTCTTCACCTTGCTTTCTTTTGTCAGTGTGATTCTCTTACTAAAGTTTCTTCACTCATATATATATATATATAACTAGCTAGTAACTTATGGGTTGTTTTAGTAATTGAGGGAGAACATTATTAAAATTTGAATAGATAATTTTATAGTAATGTTTATTTATTTTTCACTTTTTACAAGTTGAGGTGTAGATAGTAGATACAACTATGACAATATTAATTTTGTTTATGTGGGGCCCTAATTAAAAAGGGGGTAACAACATTGTTAAAGGTGCTTCTGAAGTCTTATTTACTCTACTAGCTTAGAAAAAAAATTAACATAGTGTATTTAGAAGAATAAATTTCTTTAGATATCGACTCTTTGCTCATACTAAAAAAGGTTAAGGAGAGAGTGAACTTCTTTTAACACTAGAACTATTCTTAAAATTTAATTCTAACCTAGTTCACCATCAAATATCATGGACTAACTAATACAAATCATTAAATTTGACAACATAATTCTGTGATTAGTGAATTATGAATATTTATTTCATTTTTAATTTATCCATTAAATACCCCCCCCCCCCCATTAAAGTGTCTCGGAAAATTCAACTTTCATAGGTAAGTACTTAAAAAGAAGTATATGTTACCAATGATTTCTGAATTTTGTAAAATCAAAATGCCTTAAATCTACATATCAAACACAATATGTACAAATCAATTTACTCCAAGTATATGTTGCATTTTTCCCATCTTGTTCTCTGCGACCTTTATAACCTGCTTGCAAATTTGCAACGTGTTCATCACCAAAATCAAGTCCCTAACTTCCGACCACAAATAAGCAGCATAGGCCACGAAAGAGGAGAGCCGAATTTTACCATAAAAAGAACCAAAGCAAATGAAAATCAGCCTAAAAAATAGAAATTATCCAGCCCCTAGTACTCTATAACGTGCAACCATTATTGGCACCGCATACACTAGCAAGAGTAATAAATGTGTTTGAGCTGGCTTCAATTGTGATAGGGAACACATCTCAATGTTAGCGGTTTACTATATAACCATTCTTAGATCCTTTATTTTTATTTAAGTGAAAGTTTAAATTTTTGGGTTAAAACATGTAAATTCTTGAATTGAATTAATATTTTGACACACAATAACTAGGATAATATTTTACCTGGCATAAGAAATTTGAAGTTACTTTATGAGAATATTAGTTTATTTAGAATTGTGGTAACGGTAAAATGCATCAAAATAAAATTTTATTATTTTTGAAATCAGTATGTCAAAATAATCTTAAAATATAAAAAAAATTAAAATTTTTTGGAAAGTGGTTTGCAACACGTTCCCAAACACACCAATAACTCTTTGGTGGCCATTCAAAAAATTTATTTACAAGAGCACATGATTGTTTACTAGAATAATTTTTTTATATATAATAATCAATTGTATAATTAATATCATGTTAGCCATTTAGAAAATGGCCAAGGAAAAAAAAAATAATAGTTTTTACAAAATAATATCATTAATAGAAAGAAAACATAGAAAAGTATAATCCTAAGGAAAAAGTCTGTAAAAGTTATTCCAATATCACGACACTAACAATCATCTGTCTTTTGCTATTAATTTGTCTATATAGGAATGCTATCTGCACCTATTTAAAGATCATTACTGAAATGCTCTTCACCATGCAGACAACCAGTGGAGGGTTAAAGAGAAGCATGACTGATCCAGATCTAGTTGTATATTATTGAAAACAAAATTATTTATGGTTAATCAGATACTCCAAGCAATACTATATGAGAGTAGTTGCCATGACTTTCTCTTAAACTTGCCATTGATCATTATTGGCCATTGAAACAACAACTCATCAACTGAGTTTGGAACACACTAAAAGACACTCCACCATGACAGAAATTTTGTCCATAAATTTGTCCTAGACTAATTAAATCCATCTCCATAGTATTACCCCTTAATATGATGTATTAAGGGACGCAGGAGTGTAGAGCTTCCCTCTATATATAGTGAAATGCATGTCTGAAGTTATTGGGTTGGGAAGAATGGATTGAGGAAGAAAAAAAAACCAAAAAGAAACTCAAAGTTGTCCAAATGGGAGGAGGTGGTTGAAAAACGACCCCAAGGATGCTTCAAGTTTCAAATTTCAAACACTCATTTTACGTTAACCACTTGCAGGTGCAATATTCCAAGTTGAGAAGATGTTTCCCAGTTTTTCCCCTAAAAAAGACGACTTTGAATTTTCTCATTGTGCAAAATAAAGTCCACACAAAACCAAACTATTCGTCTGATATGACAATTGACAGGACTCATTAGCGTGTTATACTAATTTTGTTTCATATCATTTTTTTTCATTTTCAGTTCTGTTTTTTTTTTTCTTAAGATCCATTTCTTTGATTTATGGCAACACATGTTTGTGTTTGTGTATGCGCTTCTTTCATTGTCATTTCAAACCTTGTAACGTGTCATCGGTCTGAAATATTGTTGATGTTTCAAATTTCTAACACTCATTTATATAAACTACTGCAGATGAATGCAATATTCCAAGTTGAAAAGACAACATTGTTTTCTCATCGGGGAAATTGAAGTCTACCCATTGAATATATATCCCATCCTTGGAAATCATTATCACACCACCTACCTACCGCTCTCCGTCTTTAGTACCACCCTACTTCCAAAGTTGCTAGCTCTCTACACTAACCGAAAGATTGTATACCCAAAATCCTTAGATTTCTTTTTGTCATTAATGAGATAAGAAATTTAAAACATATTCGCAGAGTTTATATAGTTATATAACAAGACACTAGAAAATAAAATAAAACTAATTATAAAAAAAAATATTTCATCATCTCCTTTTATTAGAGAATTGAAATAATTTCCTCATTGTCTAAGGTTGTTCAATTCATTAATCTTTTTCTTTTATTGATTAGAAAATAATCAATAATATTTACCTTGATTATTTCTTTAACACACTCCCTCAAACTCATGATAATTTTATTTTTCATGAGTTTGACATTCACCCTTATCGTATCACTGTAGCCTCACCTTCTTATCTTCAACAATTGAGGCTTCTTATCTTCAACAATTGTATTTTTCTAAACATGGCTATTCTTAGCCATTTTTCTTCTCTTATGATTGTTGCCACATTTCTTTGGTCAAATATCTTTTTTCAAGATTTGGCTTTTCAAGTGACTATTCTATTTTGATTCACTCTTTATCAGATTGATATCTTCTTCTTATCATTGCTCCTTAGCCGTTTTTCATCTTTCCTTTTAGGAAGAACTCTTTTTTTTTTTTTTGTATGATTGGTCTCTTTTGCATCACCTTATCTCGTGCAAGAACTTATCAATTTTCACCAAGACTCTATTGTTTTTTTTTTTTTGTCTTTCTCTTGATGCAGGATCTCAATTTTCTTATTGGACTTTGTCATCTTGCACCTTCATTTCGTTTTATTATTCTTTGGGTGTCATTTGGTCATTCACATGATCTTGAGATTTCTTCTTATCATTATCGCATGTCCCCGCGAGGCGTCGATGGCAATTTTTGTTTGTTTGCTTGGTTGATTGTTGGAATCGCTACCTAGTATTTGGTTCAGAGTAACTAAGAAACCCAGGTGTACTGATCTTGTCAGAAATTCACAGGCAATAGATGGCTAGAAAAAATATTAACACCTCTAGCGCACCCTACCTTAAGTAAACTATTTCACGATTTGATATAATTTAAAAAATTTTAAAAGTTATCCTGTGACTTCTTGAAAAGAGAAGAAAAATTCTTCTCAGTAGAAAAATCCTTATATTATCGGATAAAAAAAATCTAATTGCTCTAGTATCAAAATAAAGACAAAATATATTTTTCTATTTAATATCAAAAATACATCTTATTTATAAGATTACCATCTCGAATACCAAAAGAAAATAAAATATTTTTGATATTTTTTTTTAATCATGAACCAAATTCAATGCAAATAAAAACATTTTATTTTTTGTCTTTTTAATTCTTTTTGTCTTTTTAACTTTATCATTAAAAAATATATAAAAATAATAATATAATAACAAAGTCACCCACTCAAACACTCTCCTTTTTACAATGTTTAAGCACACCCATTACATGATTACAAACCAATCAAAAGTCAAAATAACCTAAACAACACATTAAATAATTTTAAATTTACAAAATGAGCCCTCAAAAATTCAGGAACAGTGCCGGGAAGCCCTATGAAATTGCAGAATTAGTAGCGGCGCGTTGTTCCACGTGCCTCGTCACTGGCTGTCGCCGAAGTCAACAAAACCGGTGGATCGGGAACGTCTTCTTCTTCTCTGTCTTCCTACGCCGGCGGTGAGGGTCACCATCACCTGCAACAAGAAAAAAAACGCACAAACAGCAGTTGATTTTAATCTTTTCCTTCTTTCAGATCTAATTATCCTTTGTTTTCTTTCTTCCTCTCGGTTTGTTTTCCTCTGCTGGTGACAGATCCGGCCGTTGGTTCTCAGTCCAGGTCTGCTACGTGGGGTTGAACCGATGAAGGAGAGTCGGTTGCTGAGGAAGGGGACGATCTGTGAGGGGGAGCCGCGTGTGGGCTGCTGAAACTGCTCTTGAGATGGGGGTGGTTGTCCGGTTGTCGGGTTCTATGTGGTCTGCCCGGTGGAGCTGGCTGGAGGCGGTGGCTGGCTTCTATGGAGGCCAATCTCCAGGGAGAAGAAAGCAGAACAGATCCGGGAAAGGGAAGGTCGGGTCGTGGTCTGTTGGTGTTGGCCAGGCAAGGGAGGCTGATGGGTCGGCTGAGAGAGGGAAGAGCTATTGGGTGAGGGGGAAATTGGGGGGTTGGGTTTTTGGTGGTGAGCTGGGGAAGAGATGGTTGTGGGAGCAAAAATCCCAAAGCAGGGGGAGCGGCGGCTTTGGCTGGTTCTGGTGAGGAAAATCAGAGAGGAGGGGGAGGTCCCCTTTTGTCTTTGGGCAAAGGAAAGCTTTAGTAGCGTGGGGGGACAGGCTGGTCTGGGAAGAGGGAAGGAGAGTGGCGGCTCGGGTGAGGGAGAAGAAAGGGTTATGGTTTTTAGGGTTTTTTGTAATTCTTTTTAAATAATATTTTAGATTAAATGTTTTATGAATTTTATTTTTATATTAGAAATGAATGAATTGTATTATTCATAATAATATTTTGAATATTAATTTTATATAAATGTTTTATTATTATATTAAAGTGAGTAATAAAATTATTATTCCTAATATTTTTAATTCATTTTAGGTTTTTTATTCTTACATTAAAAATAAATAATATTTATTATCCCTAATAATATCTTAGATATTCATCCCTTTTAGGTTTTTTATTCTTATATTAAAAATGAATAATATCTCTTTACCAAAAATAATTTTTAAATATAGGTCAAAATTTTTTAAAATTTTACAAATTTATTGTAAAATTTATGTAATATTTTTTTAAAATATCCTAAAATATTTTAAATTTTCTTTGAAAACTATGCTCAAAATAAATTTAGGATTTTTGGTCATATAAAAAAAAGAAAATATTTTTTATTATTTTTTAGGTTTTGATTGAAAAAAAAAACTATTTTTTTTTATAATAAAACTACCCTAAATGGGCTTAAAGGATGTTTGTCAAAAACACTTTTAAACCAAAAAACCCTAAAAAATAGCAAACCAAACAAGGTATAAACCCTATGGCCCAGTTTTTTTTACCCGACTAGGTTAACCTAAAATTTTTGGTTCCACCATGAACCGAACCAAAAATCTTGGTTTGACTTGAAAATAAACCACAAACAAAATCAAAGCTTAAAAACACATTAAACACAAAAAAAAAAAAAAAACCAAGCCAATATGAACCATAGAAATCACAAGACTGTAAAATAAAAATAAACAGATATCTAGGCCTTCCAATTTACATCTCCTAAAATTGATATTTCCATAACATATTGCACCACAGTAGCCATAAACAATAACTTAGAAGAAGCAAAATATGGAGAGTATCCATACCAGTTTCAAATTAATCCAAGCCTGAAACTCATAAATTTTTATTCACTCTTTGTTTAACAAGGTTGTCAGCTATTTGGTTTCCCTCTCTTAAAACATGAAAATTAGATATAGAGCCTAGCTGAGGACAGCACCGAGAAGCAATAATGAAGAGTTCATGAAATCTCCATACCTAAAAGATTGATTGTTCATCCAGTTTATTGCTACCCAATTTTTAAAAATTATTTGAAAAAAATACAAAACTTGAAAAGAAAAAAAACCACCAAAAAATATGTTGATGTATTTGCAATAAAAACCAAAGAATTTCATGAACAAAAGAAGAAAAAAGCATTTCTAACAAAAAAACAAACCAAAGCCAAAAAACACATTAACATAAAAAAAAAACAAGAACTTAAAATTTAACAAAACATATCAAAATCACAAAAAAATCCCAAGAACAAAACCAAACAACATGGGTTTTAAATCAGATTAGTTTTGATCAAAAAAAGACATATATATATTGGAAATCATATAAGAAAAAATAATCTAACATCCAATCACTTCAATTTTTACTTAAAAATCAAGATTTTTATTAAAATAAGTTTTGGTTCAAAACTGATCTCATGACCAAATTTTTTACTCTTTTATCCTTTTTATTTTTACTATATTTTCTGAAAAATGATAATAAAAAATGAAAAAATAATAATAAAAAAGATTTCTGAAAAGTGTATGAGGTTCTATTCTTCAGTTGTTGCAGAATTCAGAAGTCTGTGGGGGAGTGGGCTGATGAATTTGATCATGCCAAGAAAAGTCAGCAGAAAAAAGTGCTTTCCTTCTGTTATTTTGAGACTAGCTTGGCGTGGAGTTGTTTATTTTGTTGGGAGAGAAAGGAATGCCAGAATCGTCAATGATGTGGGTTCATTCCCGCTTGATGTACCTGCTCAGGTTATGCATTCAGTTCAGTTGAGACTACACAATGACCAAATTGCTTCTTTTAGTGAATTTTGTTGCTGGTGGAAGTTCAGTTATGTTGTCTAGTTTGGCTTTTTTCCTGTTTATGGGTTTGGCTCGTAGCAGGTCATGAGACCTGCTTGATTGCTTTTAGATGGTTACGAAAATTTAAGCTTGCAGGAAATAGGGCTTCTATGATCTCCTAGGAAAATTTTAGCTTGATCCAAATTTGGGGAAAATCTCTTGCATCGATATTACAAGGTTTATTTTTGCAAGAATAGATAAATATTAAAGCAGGGCAATGTTGTGTAATCTTCAATCATCATAATAGAGCAAAAACAAAACAAAAAGGTTAGGTGAAAGTCGACATGTAAAAGAAGAGTGCTTAACTTTTGCGCAACACTTAATTACATTACAGGTTATTCGAACAAAACAGGCACTTACACAGGTTTCGTGCTCTCTTTCAGGGACACTTCTGACTAGTAGCTAGCTAGGACTCATGCTGATGCAAATAAGCAAGTTACAATATTTAGACTTCATTCCTCATGTCTTACATTCACTTTGAAGTCGTCTGGACACTACAGGGCAAGAACCTTCTGGCAGGATAGCAGTCCACGCCTTCCAAGAAAATTGGCCTTAGCTCGATTCAATTCAGCTACAACATTGCTAATGTCCATTCTCTCTTTAGGAAACTTTTCTGAGCAAAACACTCCTATCTTGCTGATTGAAATCAAACACTCCACGATTTGATCAGTGCCTCTTCCCTGATCAACTTCCGTCAGAAGTTTCGGGTCCGCGACATCAACTACACGGTCAGGTAACGCCATTTTAACGTAACTGTGAAGTTCTATTCCATCTCTAAACATGCTATCAGTAGGTCTCTTTCCAGTAATCATCTCCAGCAGTAGGATGCCATAGCTGTGTACATCCCCGAAAGTTGACACCTCGCTTCCGATGCCATACTCTGCAGTCAGTTTGTGTGAATGGTTAATTAATCAGAGTTGTTTATGACCTTGAAGATAAAATGCTAGAGAAAACTTGTAAATAATGGAATATGTATCCCTCTAGAGTTGTATGTTACCAGGAGCTGCATAGCCGACGGTGCCTTTTAATCCAACAGAGCTTGTCTGACTCGAAGATGACTGACAGGATGCTTCAGAAAGGAACTTTAACAATCCAAAGTCCCCGACATGAGCAGTCATATCTCCATCGAGAAGAACATTACTTGGCTTAAGATCACAATGAACAATAGGCATTTTGCATTGGTTGTGCAAATAGTCGAGCGCATTAGCCACATCAATTGCAATGTTTAACCTCTGAATGAGATTAAGATTTCTTGGCCCATCCACTTCCTGATCCAATGTATGGATTGGATGCAACCATTCTTCTAGACTTCCATTGATCATGAACTCATAAACAAGAGCTTTGAAATCATTACCTTAAACATCAACGCCAGCACATGCAAATAATACTTTGACAAGATTCCGGTGCCTGATGTTTAGCAAGGCTGCACATTCTCTCATGAAGCTTTTGGAAGCTCCTTCGCGTAGCAAGTTGAATACTTTCACAGCAACAATCACTCCATCAACTGCAAGTACTCCTTTATACACAGACCCAAAACTACCAGCACCAACTAAATTGCCCGAAGAGAATCCATTAGTTGCTTGAAGGAGGTCTTTGTAAGCTACTGTACGGAATGGCATTTCACATGACAGCTCGTTTTTTGTTTTTCTCAACGATTTTTTCAAGCAGCACAAAAATAAAAAAGATGCGATGAAGATTAATCCAATAAAGCCACAAGGAATAGCGACTATCAATGTCAGCTTGGTAGAAGACTTTGGCTTTGTTGACTTGGATCTGCAAGTGGGCAGATTCAACTGAAGTATGCCTCCACAAAGATTCTTGTTCCCTGCAATCGAAACCGCACTTGTATTCTCAAAAACACCATGCATAGGCACCTCACCTTCAAGGTCATTAAATGACAGATCCAAACTCTGCAACAACTTGAAATCTCCCAAAAACTTGGGAATTTGGCCAGTCAAGTTGTTGTGAGAGAGATTAAGATCTTGAAGTGCTCTCAAAGATCTCAAAGACTCGGAAATGGGGCCTTGGAAGAGGTTCCCATCCAAAGACAAATGTTCGAATTTCCCCTGATAGCCTGTTTTTGGAGATGTCCATGTATCCAAGATGCTTTAACTTGCCAACTTCAAAGGGAAGGGAACCAGACAGCTGATTTTCAGACAGACCCAAACGCATTGACAAGGATGAAATGCTAAGGACCTCTTTTGGTATGGGACCACTGAGATTGTTTTGGGAGAGACCCAAGAGCAACAAGTTCCTGCAGTTTCCCAGGCTTGCAGGGATGCTTCCCTGTAAACTATTTTGATGAAAATTAATTTGCATCAACGAGGTGATGTTCCCTAAAGAAGAAGGGATGCTCCCTGATAATTTGTTTTCACTAAGAACGAATTCAACTAAATTTTGTAATTTACCAATAGAATTTGGTATGCTGCCAGTCAAGTGATTTCTCTCCAAACCTAAAGTATCCAAGCTTATGAGATTTCCAATGCCATCGGGAATGCTTCCTTGGATTTGATTTCTTCCGAATGTCATCTTCTTGAGCTTTGTTGAGAAGTTGCTAATTATGCCAGGCAGCACCCCTCCAAAATTGTTCCCATCTATAGCCAAAACTTCCAACTTGCTGCTGTTTGAGAGGGTGTAGAGAAACGACAAATCATCATCCTCGTCATTTCCAAGCCCACTTTCTTGAATTGAAAAAACCCTCAGGTTAGGCATGCTAGCTAAAGTGGGAACTTTTCCGGTGAATTCATTGTAGGAAAGATAAATCTCAGTAAATTTTGAGGTATTTAAGAGCGTTGCTGGAATTAGACCGCTTAATTGATTGTCGTGAATGCCAAGAAATTCCAGATTTGGAAGAGTTAGGCCAATGCATGGAGGAAGTGTACCATGAAATTGGTTATGAGCCAAAGATAAATGTCCATGGTTGTATTATGTTGTATTTGTTTGCTATTGTCGGTAATATCCATCTCTACCGACTTAACTATGATGGTTTGCTATGATGAATGAACTCTAATTTTCTGAATCAAGAACTCTTTGAAGAAAAGAGACACAAAGCCAGGTCTTTATTGATGAACTTTAAATAAAATTATTATCCCTAATAATATTGTGGACGTTCACTCATTTTAGGTTTTTTATTCTTCTATAAAAAGTGAATAATATCTTTTTACCAAAAATAATTTTTAAATATTAGTCAAAATCCTTTGAAATTTTACAAACTTATTGTAAAATACATGCAATATTGTTTTTTAAAATATAACAAAATATTTTAAAGTTTCTTTGAAAAATATGCTCAAATAAATTTAGGATTTTTGGTCATATAAAAAAAAGAAAATATTTATTATTTTTTAGGCTTTGTTTGGAAAAAAAAACCTATTTTTTATAATAAAATTACCCAAAATAGGCTTAAGCGGTGTTTGCCAAAAATACTCTTAAACCAAAAGACCATAAAAATGGCAAACCAATTAGGGTATAAATCCTTTGACCCAGATTTTATTTTTTACTCGACTAGGTTGATTTGAAATTTTTTGTTCCATTATGAACCGAACTAAAAATCTTGATTTAACCCAAAAACAAACCACAAACAAAACCAAATAAAAAAACACATTAAAGACCCAAAAACACACAAACAAAAAACAAAAACAAAACCAAGCCAATAGGAACCATAGAAATCACAAGACTGTAAAATAAAAACAAACAGATATCTAGGCCTTCCGATTTCCATCTCTTGACATTGATATTTCCATAACATATTGCACCACAGTAGCCACAAACAATAACTTAGAAGAAGCAAAATATGGAGAGTATCCATACCAGTTTCGAATCCAAGCCTGAAACAAATATTTTATTCACCCTTTGTTTAACAAGGTTGTCAGCTGTATATATGGTTTACCTCTCTTAAAACATGAAAATTAGATATAGAGCCTAGCTGAGTAGAGCACCGAGAAGCAAGAATGAAGAGTTCATGAAATCTCCATGATCTAAATGATTGATTGTTCATCCAGTTTATTGCTACTCAATTTTTGAAAAATATTTGAAAAAAAATACAAAACTTGTAAAAAAAAAAAACTAACAGAAGATATGTTGATATATTTGCACCATTTTTTCCAAAAAATTTAAAATAAAAACAAAAAAGAAAAAAAGCATTTCTAACCAAAAACAAACCAAAGCCAAAAAACAAAACAAAGCTAAAAAAAACACATTAAACACCCAAAAAAACTTAAAATTTCATGAATAAAACGGATCGAACACAAAAAAAAATGAAGAACTCCAAAAACAAAACCTAACAAGGTTTCAAATCAGATCAATTTTGATCAAAACAAAGGCACATACAGTTAGAAATTATGCAAGGAAAAATAATCTAGCATCCAATCACTTTAATTTTCATTTTAAAATCATTATTTTTGTTAAAATGAGTTTTGGTTCAAAACTGATGCTATAACCCAATTTTTTACTCTTTTATTCTTTTTATTTATTTTTATTTTTACTATATTTTTTGAAAAGTGATAATAAAAAAATGAAAAAATGATGATAAAAAATGATGATAAAAAATGAAATGAATGAATAATAAATTAGAATTTGGGTTAAGGCAACATAATTAAAAGTTTTGAGACTTAATTAAACTTTAGATTAGTTTACTTAACCAAATAAAGGGTCTTGACAGGTTCGGGTTCTTGCAGTGGAATGGGTTGTTCCGCCACGGGATGGGCAGCCGGTTGCCCTACGGGTAGAGTCGCAGCGTTTTGGGACTTAATTGAAATTGAAATTAGTTTAATTAATGAAATCATGTGTTTAATTGAAAATTCAGAAACTTAGGACTGTTTTATAAAATGCGCTGAGAAGCAGGGGTCCCATTAAAGTTTATCCAGGGGATTCATTACAAAACTTCAAGGGCCAAAACGCAAATGGCCATTAACATCAAACTGCCCCGTTTCCAAACACTATTCATCTTCTTCACCCGATCGAAAACAACGGACGCCCCTGCCATCGCCGACCGTTATTACTACTCCTGCAATAATTGTCAAGGAAAACGCATGGCATTCTCTGGCTATAAAAGTAAGTCAGAGAAGGGACCGGACACAAAGGGGGGACCGAAAAAAACAGTGGAGAGCACAGGAGGACGAAGACGAAAAGAAATTACACAGGGGAACGGGAAAATACAGGAGGAACAGAGGGAGACCAGGAAACGCAAACAGAGGAAAGGAGACCCAGAACAGGAAGGAGGGAAAAACGAACGAACGCACAGGTCAGAGCAGGCAGAAGACAGACGCAAACGGGGAGGAAAAACTGGTGAAAAACCAGTGGAAGGTGTGACCATTGTCTTAGCCATCTCCAGCACTAGATTATTTGTTAATAATACATAAGAAAGCCACCTAAATATGATAAACCTTAAGATATTGTTCTTTAATTATGATAGATGTTTTCCCTAAATATAATAAGCTTAATGATTGATAAGAGTCCATGATCCGTTTTGAATGTCTGCTGATGAGATGGGATCTCCTTGCATGTTCAGTCTTATTTATATTATTGGCTTCTTTGACAGTGTTTTAGCCTAGTGATGGGCTTCTTACTCATTGCTATGCTTCTCCGTGTGGAAAATACATGTAAAAGTTTCTTATCTTTCCAACTCTTGTTTTTGAATTAACCATTTTACAGGCAACAAAATATTAAAGAGTTAAACACTTTTTCTCTTTTAAATTCATTGGGTGTCTGTGTAATACACACGTTGAAAATGCCCTTTGTGTGTTCTTTGAATGGTTAAAATTATTTAGTAGCAAAGCTTTCAACTCTTACTGTACAGAGGTCAAATGCAGTTGGAATAAACTTAAATAGTGGAAAAGCTTCCAAAAGTGTTATAACTTGGCTTTGTACTTTGATTAGTGGCTGTTCTTGTGTGTGTGGGGGTGGGTGTGTATGTGTACCCATTCCATTTATGCTCTTGACCCAAATGTGCTTTGTGTGCTGACTGAACAGGGTGAATGCTGGTTCCAGCTGCGGCACAGTGTAAACCAGGCAGCAGGAACACCAATCTCGAACCCTTCTGTAATTCTGAAGGAGCGGTTGAGAACACTTGGGGAGACAGCATCTCTTATTGCAAGAGCTGTAGTAAACAAGGGAAATCAGACATCCATACACAGACATCCTGATTACTTAGATTTTGAGGTTGCCATTCTCCGGAGTAGTACTCTCTTGTGGTTACCGATCTAGTTCCATCCGTGTAGTATATGCCTCTTGGCATGAATTCCAGTTTCTTCTTAGGAAATCCTGTAGTGCTGATTACTGATCTAGTTGTTTGTTGAACTTTCAGCCCATTAGACTTAACTCAGCACAACATGGATAAAATCCATCCACCTTGAGAAAAGAGAAACCCACACTGTATTCTAAAAAAAAAAAAAACAAAAAGTATTCATTTGGCTACTTCATTATACAACCGAGACATGATCCAGATTTAGCACTACTAACTGAATAGTCTAACCTCCCAATTGAACTGTTTAAGAAAATACCACTTATGTTAAGAAGAAATAATACATAGGTAAGTATGTATGCTATATTTGTGTTATGTAATCAGGATAATGAGGATTGAAATCACTTGTTTTGTGCTTGTCCATTTACAAAAACTGTATGGGCCTATGGGGTTCTACTCTTCAGTTGTTGAAGAATTCAGAAGTCTGGGGGATTGGGCTGATGAATTTAAATATGCCATGAAAAGTCTGCAGAAAAAAGTGCTTTCCTTCCATTATTTTGAGACTAGCTTGGCGTGAAGTTGTTTATTTTGTTGGGAGAGAAAGGAATGCCAGAATCTTCAATGATGTGAGTTCATTCCCGCTTGATGTACATGCTCAGGTTATGCATTCAGTTCAGCTGAGACTACACAATGACCAAATTGCTTCTTTTAGTGAATTTTGTTGCTGGTGGAAGTTCAGACTACACAATGACCAAATTGCTTCTTTTAGTGAATTTTGTTGCTGGTGGAAGTTCAGTTATGTTGTCTAGTTTGGCTTTTTTCCTGTTTATGGGTTTGGCTCGTAGCAGGTCCTGAGACCTGCTTGATTGCTTTTAGATGGCTATGAAAATTTAAGCTTACAGGAAATAGGGCTTCTATGATCTCCTAGCAAAATTTTAGATTGATCCAAATTTGGGGAAAATCCCTTGCATCAATATTACAACGTTTATTTTTGCATGAATGGAGAAATATTAAAGCAGGGCAATGTTGTGTAATCTTCAATCATCATAAGAGAGCAAAAACAAAACAAAAAGGTTAGGTAAAAGTCGACATGTAAAAGAAGAGTGCTTAATTTTTGCATAACATTTAATTACATTACAGGTTATTTCAAAAAAACAGGCACTTACACTACAGGTTTCGTGCTCTCTTTCAGGGACACTTTCTGACTAGTAGCTAGCTAGGACTCATGCTGATGCAAATAAGCAAGTTACAATATTTAGACTCCATTCCTCATGTCTTACATTCACTTTGAGGTCGTCTGGACACTACAGGGCAAGAACCTTCTCGTAGGATAGCAGTCCATGCCTTCAAAGAAAATTGGCCTTAGCTCGATTCAATTCAGCTACAACATTGCTAATGTCCATTCTCTCTTTAGGAAACTTTTCTGAGCAAAACACTCCTATCTTGCTGATTGAAATCAAACACTCCACGATTTGATCAGTGCCTTTTCCCTGATCAACTTCTGTCAGAAGTTTCGGGTCCGCGACATCGATTACACGGTCAGGTAATGCCATTTTAACATAACTGTGAAGTTCTAGTCCATCTCTGAACATGCTATCAGTAGGTCTCTTCCCAGTAATCATCTCCAGCAGTAGGATGCCATAGCTGTATACATCCCCGAAAGTTGACACCTCGCTTCCGATGCCATACTCTGCAGTCAGTTTGTTTGAATGGTTAATTAATCAGAGTTGCTTATGACCTTGGAGATAAAATGCTAGAGAAAACTTGTAAATAATGGAATATGTATCCCTCTAGAGTTGAATGTTACCAGGAGCTGCATAGCCGACGGTGCCTTTTAATCCGACAGAGCTTGTCTGACTCGAAGATGACTGACAGGATGCTTCAGAAAGGAACTTTAACAATCCAAAGTCCCCGACATGAGCAGTCATATCTCCATCGAGAAGAACATTACTTGGCTTAAGATCACAATGAACAATAGGCATTTTGCATTGGTTGTGCAAATAGTCGAGCGCATTAGCCACATCAATTGCAATGTTTAACCTCTGAATGAGATTAAGATTTCTTGGCCCATCCACTTCCTGATCCAATGTTTGGTTTGGATGCAACCATTCTTCTAGACTTCCATTGATCTTGAACTCATAAACAAGAGCTTTGAAATCATCACCTTGAAGATCAACGCCAGCATATGCATATAATACTTTGACAAGATTCCGGTGCCTGATGTTTAGCAAGGCTGCACATTCTCTCATGAAGCTTTTGGAAGCTCCTTCGCGTAGCAAGTTGAATACTTTCACAGCAACAATCACTCCATCAAAGGCAAGTACTCCTTTATACACAGACCCAAAACTACCAGCACCAACTAAATTGCCCGAAGAGAATCCATTAGTTGCTTGAAGGAGGTCTTTGTAAGCTACTGTTCTGAATGGCATTTCACATGACAGCTCGTTTTTTGTTTTTCTCAACGATTTTTTCAAGCAGCACAAAAATAAAAAAGATGTGATGAAGATTAATCCAATAAAGCCACAAGGAATACCGACTATCAATGCCAGCTTGGTAGAAGACTTTGGCTTTGTTGACTTGGATCTGCAAGTGGGCAGATTCAACTGAAGTATTCCTCCACAAAGATTCTTGTTCCCTGCAATTGAAACCGCACTTGTATTCTCAAAGACACCGTGCATGGGCACCTCACCTTTAAGGTCATTAAATGACAGATCCAAACTCTGCAACAACTTGAAATCTCCCAAAAACTTGGGAATTTGGCCAGTCAAGTTGTTGTGAGAGAGATTAAGATCTTGAAGTGCTCTCAAAGATCTCAAAGAGTCGGAAATGGGGCCTTGGAAGAAGTTCCCATCCAAAGACAAATGTTCCAAACTCTCGCAACTGCCAAGACTTGAGGGAATTTCCCCTGATAGCCTGTTTTTGGAGAAGTCCATGTGTCCAAGATGCTTTAACTGGCCCACTTCAAAGGGAAGGGAACCAGACAGCTGATTTTCAGACAGGACCAAATGCATTGACAAGGATGAAATGCTAAGGACCTCTTTTGGTATGGGACCACTGAGATTGTTTTGGGAGAGAGCCAAGAGCAACAAGTTCCTGCAGTTTCCCAGGCTTGCAGGGATGCTTCCCTGTAAACTATTTTGATTAAAATTAATTTGCAGCAACGAGATGATGTTCCCTAAAGAAGAGGGGATGCTCCCTGATAATTTGTTTTCATTAAGATACAATTCAACTAAATTTTGTAATTTACCAATAGAATTTGGTATGCTGCCAGTCAATTGATTTCTCTCCAAACCCAAAGCTTCCAAGCTTGCTAGATTTCCAATGCCATCGGGAATGGTTCCTCGGATTTGATTGCTTCCGAATGCCATCTGCTTGAGCTTTGTTGAGAAGTTGCTAATTATGTCAGGCAGCACTCCTCCAAAATTGTTATTATCTATATACAAATCTTCCAACTTGCTGCTGTTTGAGAGGGTGTAGAGAAAGGACAAATCATCATCCTCACCTTTTCCAAGCCCATTTTCTTCCATTGAAAGAATCCTCAAGTTAGGCATGATTGCTAAAGTGGGAACTTTTCCGGTGAATTTATTGTATGAAAGATAAATCTCAGTGAATTTTGTGGCATTTATGAGCGTTGCTGGGAGTTGTCCACTTAATCGATTGTCGTGAATGCCAAGATATTGGAGATTTGGAAGAGTTAGGCCAATGTTTGGAGGAAGTGTACCATGAAATTGGTTATAAGGCAGAGAGAAATGAATGAGAGAAGAAATATTGTATAGGGAGGCAGGGATTGTACCACTCAGATTATTTGAGCCGAGTGAAAAGAAGTTCAATGTTTTCAGTTTCCCAATACTACTGGGAATACCCCCTTGTAAATTATTAAGTGTTCCATCAATTTCAATGATAGATGAAAGATTTTCGAAAGAGGGGGGTATCTTGCCACCTAGATTGTTTTTTCTAAAACTAAATACCTGCAACTTTGATAACGATCCAAGTCCTGCAGGAAGGTTGCCAGTAAGATTGTTTCCCTCTAAATTAAGGCTCAGGAGGTTCGAGCAATGAGAAATGTTGGCCGGGATTTCACCGGTGAACGAGTTGTTCCCGAGAATCAGTGTCTGTAGCCGAACCAAACGATCTATTTCTCGGGGGATAGTATTGGTGAAACTGTTGTTTTCCAATCTTAGCAGACTAAGAAAACTCAAGTTCCCAATGTGGGGAGATAGGCTGCCCACCAGTTGGCTGGAGTGGAGGTCAAGCTCTATGACTCTTTGATGCCGTCTTCCACATGTTACTCCTGACCACTGGCAGAAGTGTACGGATTCATTCCACGAGCTTAGTTTTGTAGGGGGGTCTGAAATTTGTGCCTTGAAAGCTAGTAGAGAGAGTTTGTCAATCTCGCTTCCTCCTCTAGCTAATGAGAAGGAGAAAGAGTGTTGAATTATTTGAAAGGAAAGAAACCACAATATGAATGAACTCATGCTTGGAAGCTTCAGTTTCAATGGGATCTTACAGATTTAAGTTGAGATCAAATGGCTTGCTGTGATGCTCTATGGATCAAACATTAAATAGGAAAGTAAGGAATATTCCTTACATCCTTAAGATGCTTTCAGACTCAGTGAGAACCTTTTTCAGATTCATCAACCAACATTTGATCCCCACATTGGTTTTATGTCAACTAAGGTTTAATTGGTTCAAGAAAATTAATGTTCATGAGTTTCCATTTTCACAACCCCTTGAAGACGTTTTCGAACGGCAGAGTGCAGACATGATATCGAATAGGGTACAATTTTCAAAGTCGATAAGAAGGTTCCTTCTTGTTTTCTTCTTCCCTCTGAAAAGACTATTCTTTTTTCACTGTGGAAATTAAAGTCCAACAGTACATGACAATGTTTCACTCTTAATTTTATCGAATTGAGAAAACCTGGTTTTTTTGAATTGATCCGTGACTCTAGCAGCCCGGTAAAATCTAATTAAGATCTTGTGTTTTTTTTTTTTTTTTGACAAATGTGTTTCTTCTTCTAGTTAGATACCCCTTTTTATATATTATTTAGATGGTTATTAACTATTTTAAAGTTTATTATATAAATATTAGTATTTTATGTTCAAAAAAAAAATTATTTGTTTTTCTTCTCTTAAAGTCTATTCTTTTTTCATTGTGGAAATTAAAGTCAAACACATTACAATGTTTCACTCTTAATTTTATCAAATTGGCAAATTAAACCCGGTTGATCCACTGATTGACTTATGACCCAAACAATCATACAAATTTGGTTGAGACTCGATTTTTTTTTAAAAAAATATATTTTTTCTCCTAGTTAGAGAACTTTTTTTTTTATATATATTTTAGTTGGTAATTAACTATTTTCAAAATTTATCGTATAAATACTAGAAAAATATTTTATTTTTATAATATAGGATTTGAAATTCTTTAGTATACATACTTTATGTTTATAAGAGAAATAAAAAGTATTTTTAGTTTAGATTCTTTAATTTTTAACTTAAAAGGTTCAAATTAGATTTCAAGTGCATATATATTGAAGACACGTTGTCATATTTCAATAGCAACCCAAGTATCACGGGCATAGAGAGCAATTCCAGGGAAGATGGGATGCTTAAGATGACACAGTAGCATTTATCCAAGAAACAACAACATGATTAACTTGCTGACAAATAGCAAAATATAGATTGACAGTAGGTTGTCGAGAAGTTCTAGTAATGAATTGAGGAGTAAGAGTGCCATCAACACGATCATAAACCCTATGGTAGTGAATAATATTTGTGAAAGATTTTGTTTTATGTTACTTACACCAGATACTGTATGTTTGGAAGAGGATGGTGCAGAAATCATAGAGGCAGGGATGGATGTGAATAAAGCAGTAGTGAAAGACGAAGATTTATTAGTTGAGATCGAAGATAAAAAAGACAGTTGGTGAGTCCAGAAGTTACGGTGGCCTTCGTGTCTTAAAAAAGAATTAAATTTAGATTACTTTTAAAAAACTTCATTTTACTTTTTCTATGTATTTTTCTCTTCTCCTATATTTATTTACTTCAGCATTAAAAAATCTCTTTTTCTTCAGAGGACTTGTTTTTCATTTCAGGTGAACGTCCAACCACTCAGTTAACTAAAGACCATCCCCAACCACCCTAACTAAGAGCTTTTAATGCAGCTATAAAAAGTCTATTTTTTTCACGAATTGATCACCCATAATATATATATAGTTCATTTTCCAAGTCAAGACTCGACTCGCATGTTCATGAAATATACGCATCATCATTCATTTTCCAAGTCAAGATCAACTCAAAAATTAATTATATGAGAAAGGATTTATAAATTCCACAAGGACAAATCAACCATATCTCCCAATAATTTCTTTTTTGTTATTTCCAAAGTATTTTCCATTCTAGTTTCTAATTACCACTTTCCTCTTTTTCATTATGCTTTGTAATTTGCAATCCAATCAATCTTTTAAGTATATTGTTTTGTTTTTTATATGTATGATACTTTCTCATTACAATCGATTTTCTTATGTTATTGTTGGGTCAGAATTAATGGCCTTGCTATCGTTAAATTTAGATTGCTTTTAAAAAACTTGAAGTTTTATGATGAACGTTTCATTCTCAAAATGTAACATCAACCACTTGCATATGCATGCTATATTCAGATTTCAAGTCTATGTCGCTGAAGAATGTGGCTCCTTCGAATTATGACAATTAATTGGGAGGGACTAAGTAGCTGGTTCATGAGCAAACCTGTGGTGGAAAAGTAAGCTAGACCCCGCAATGATGTGAATCCATAAAAATTAATGAAGGGACAGCCTCTTGTAGACGTTTTAATTAACAAGTTACTTCATAAACTCAAGTAGGGTCCAATTTTCATAAACTGTTCAAGAAAATTAATGTTCACGAGTTTCCATTTTCATAACCCCTTGAAGACGTTTCCGAACGTTAAACATGACATCAAGTAGGGTCCAGTTTTCAAAGTCGATGAAATTCTAAACAAGATTCTGCAGGTAAACATGACAGCAGTGGAGAGGTTAGATAAAGGGTGTTAGATGCTCGATGAAACAACTATTTGGCAGGACTAGTCATTTTAGCATGTTTATTTCTCAAATTTTTATAAAATAATTTATCATCCCAAAAGAGCTACAAATGTGATAGATTTACATGCACAACATCGAAATGTCTTGACGTTGTAAGAACACCCATCTGAAGATATTCAAGTCAATTGAGAAATGCGCAGTGAATTATTCCGGAAACCCCAACTTCTTTTCTGCGCTTCACTCGAGCTAGCCTCAATATGTCTATCTATGCCCAGGTCTGGTGCTATATGGGCTAAAGCTTTTGAACCTTTTAATTTTCATGTCCATTCTACAAGAACATTGTATCGTTTTGAATTAATGAGTTGGAAAATACAATAAAACCTTTGAAGGCTTAAAAGTTGGAATAAATGAATAAGAAATATAGTGGTAATTCAACAAAACTTGATAAATATAAATAGGAAGTAAAAGAGAGAGAGAGAGAGAGAAAGAGATCTGAAATTAAGAGAGCAAACCGGCAGGAGAGAAAGGGAGGAAGAAGAAGAAGATGAGAAAAGAGAGAAATTAAAAGGGAAATAGAAAGGAGCTGGAGAAAATAAGTAAAAAGAGTAAGATTATGCTTAAATGTGTATAATATGTTTTCTTTAGCTTTAATTTCAGTTTTGATGAATGTTAGGGTTTTGAAAATTTGTGTTTTGAATTTAATTGATGAATTAAATTGAATGTTATAAGGTTGATTGTTGTGGGTAATGGATTGTTAAGTTGAATTTGAGAGATTGTAGATAAAAATTATGATTTTGAGTTATGGTTTTATTTGAATGGTGAATTTTTGTTAGAAATTTGGAGAGGACAGTAGGTTTTCTGTTAAAATTCTGGGTTGGAGGTTAAAGATGACAAAATTTTGGTTTGGTCCCTCAATTTGTGAAAATTACAGTTTAGTCCCCAAACTTTGGAAACTTACAGAATGGTCCCTGGAGCCTATTCCGAGATTCTGAACAGAATAAAAGATGAATTATGGGCAGAATTCCTGTATAGTTATGAAATTTTAACACTTTCAATTTAGTCCTTCAATTTGACAAAAATTACAATTTGACCCTAACAATTTGGTAAAATTCCAGAATGGTCCCTGGAGTATAATGAGATATTCTGGACAGAATTGAGGATTAATTATGGTCATAATTTCAGTATAGTCATGGATTTATGATATTTTTAGTTTGGTCCTTCAATTTGACAAAAATTACAATTTGACCCTAAAAAATTGGTAAAATTCCAGAATGGTCCCTGGAGTATAATGAGATATTCTGGACAGAATTGAGGATTAATTATGGTCAGAATTTCAGTATAGTCATGGATTTATGATATTTTTAGTTTGGTCCTTCAATTTGACAAAAGTTACAATTTGATCCTTAAAAAATATGATAAATTCCAGATTAGTCCCTAGCTGTAATATTAGCTTGTGCAGTTTGGTTTGATGAATAATTGAGGGTTATTTAGTGAATTATTACCAATTTTATTACTTGTTTTATTATGGATTAGATTTCGGGAAAACCGTTAAATGTTGGGTTTTTAGGAAAAATAACTAGTTAGTTCAAAAACATATAGGGTTATGGAATACACCCTTAGATAAGTGTATTAAATAGGTTATATATTCTTTTGAGTCATTCTTGAATATGTCTCCTTTATATTCAGATAATCCTAATATTCTACCGGCGGGACGTCAGTAGGATTTTCTTCTGTATCTGCTTTTGACTTCTGTTTGCTTTCGAGTCAGGTGAGTGGATAATTTTCTATATGCATTAGAAATATTATAAATATTTGATTTGTTAATATGAATTGGATCATGCTTCTTGATAATAAACATGTTGATTATTATCCTTGTTTTGATAAAGCATGATCAATTGTTGAATCTAAATTCTTGATATGAACCAGTATATATTTTGAATTGAATTATGAATTGATAGCTTCTCATTTGATTGATGTCATGAGTTGAGCCTTGAGATATGAATATGTCTGTTTGATTATGATTATGAACCTATGGTATGCCAGTCAGAATACCCATGCTAACAGGGTAGTGTTAGTCTTTTTGCACATCGTATCTGAACCCTAGTTGGTTGGGGGAGTCATCAACCTGTGTAGACTGATCATCCCACAGTACGGAGCCTCATGTTCATTGCATTTTGATTTTCTGACGAGCTTTACCTTCTGATATTCTTATTATGGCCTATTTGAGAAACCTTCCTATAAGAATCTAGAGCCATACTTGTATATATATTTCTCATTGTTTTATTACCTCGTGTGTGTATATTGAACGTTATCTACTCACTGAGTTGTTGAACTCATCATCTCATTATTTACCTTTTCAGGCTTATAGCTTGATAGCAGATCACTTTTGTTGGACCTTCAGAACCTGCTCTTTAGTTGTACTTTGTACCTTTTCTTTATGTTTAGTTAGTGCTCCAAAACTCTGAACTTATATAAACTCTTGTATTAAGACAATTCAATTATATTATGAAGTTGATTTTGTTATTAATGTTGCGTTGAACTCTGATTGAGTTAGGATAAGTTTGTGTGTAAGTTTGGGTTCGCATAGGTATGGAACCTTGGAGGGGAACCTTGCCTATGTGTCGGTCATGGATCCGAGATTCAGATCGTGACAAACATGGTGAAGGTTGCAAAGTGTGTCACATTGAATAAGGTGCCCCCCCTCTTTTTTGTATATATTTTATTTATTCATGTGTAATGTGTCCTTATTGAGGCTCTTAATCAGATACTCCAAGCAATACTATATGAGAGTAGTTGCCATGACTCTCTCTTAAACTTGCCATTGATCATTATTGGCCATTGAAACAACAACTCATCAACTGAGTTTGAAACACACTAAAAGACACTCCACCATGACAGAAATTTTGTCCATAAATTTGTCCTAGACTAATTAAATCCATCTCCATAGTAGTTGAATTTTTCATAAGAAATTTGATTCCAAAATATTGACTAATTAAATTTGAAACTTGAAAAATCCATAGACTAATTAAATTTTCATATGCTGGGAAAACAGTGACTAAACTGTTCCAAAATATGATTCCAAAATCTTGCATAACTTGTCCAATTAATTTTGGTTGGCAAACTCAACTCCCTTCTCTATCGAAGCTTTAAGCTCCGGCTTGAAGCTTTCAAGACCCTGTTGTAATGTTGTTCATAATCTGCAAGAGGACCCAATCCAAAGACTTCCTCCACGCCATTCTTTCCTAGCCTTGCCTGCAGCATCACGGAAGCAATCAGCTTAGAGATTTATCCGTATCAAGCCCAGCTTGTGATGTGAAGCTGGTGCCTAGCTTCTGACCATTGACTCACCTTAGAGGCAAAGAAAGGCAAATCAGTGATGCTTGATTGCACAAAGGAGCATTCAACAATATCTGGAACTCCATTGAGCCCCTTTAAGCAAGCATCAGCAAAGACAGCTCCAGCGTAGCTACAACAGGAATCAAAGTTGTTTATCAGAATAGCCATTTAGTAAATGATAGCAATTTTTTTTGTTTTTTTATCTGACAAGACTGATGGAGAGGTATCAGGACATTACGCCATGGAAAGTGTCGCTGATCCCTTTCCAGCCTTCGCTTCCACAACCTCAGTTCCTCCATCCTGTGTTCGCCAAGTGAGAGCCTTTATGTCATCATCTGATAAATTACTGGATTTGGGAGCGGCCTTTGGCATAATTCAACACCTCAAAGATTCAAGCTAGTAACATTAGTAGTATCTCAGAGATTTTATTTTTATACATCACTTGAAATGGAAACAGAAGAAGGATGCGAGATAGACCTGAGAGAAAATGTAAGACCCAAACTTTTGGGCCAAACCCAAGCCCAAGTCAGCCCAAACCCAACTTAAGTTAACCTAGGTATATAAGAAAAGGTTGCAAGAGAATTACTGTTTTCTTTTCTAAGTCTTGTGGCCGCCGTGACCCTTTCCTCATTAAACCAAAGATTTCAGTTTTTGATCTTGAGTTTTCACTACCAGAAAACCGGAGAAAAGCAACGGAATTACCGACGGAATATTTCCGTCGGTAATTTATACCGACGGAAATAATTCCGTCTCAAAAACCGTCGGTATATACCGACGGCCATACTCCGTCGGTAACACCGTCGGTATATACCGACGGAATATGTCCGTCGGTATATACCGACGGTGTTACCGACGGAGTATGCAGTTCGTCTGGAAATACGCAACAACATGGTGACGTCAGGTGATTTTACCGACGGGCATTACCGAGGGATTCAAACTGAGATGACGTGGCTCTTTCACCGACGGCATCACCGACGGAATCACCGACGAAATACGTCCGTCGGAAAAAACCGTTATATACCCCCATCCGCCGACACTCTCTTCCTCTGTTTCTCCTTCTTCTTCTTTCTCATCCCACCTCTCCCCTCCCAAACTGCAGCCAAACACCCATCCCAAACTCTCCATTATTCTCAACACGAGCACTCAAGTTTCTTATATCTTGTACGTGGTCACAATATCCGTTTCTTGTAGATTTTATCATTTTTTTGTAAGTAAATCTATCCTTTTTAGTTTTAATATTTAATTGTGAATTTTATTGTTTTAGTATATGTATTTTGTTAACGTTTGTACTTGTTTAATTGTTATTTGTCAAAGAAACTTGTAGTATGAATGTATAATTTTGTAGTTGTTATAGTTTGTTTTAGATTTTGTCAAATTATATTTGTTTGTAAATTGTTGAAATTTTGTTTGAATTACACCGAATTAAATGTGTCGTTGTGATGAAATAAATAATTAATAGCTTATTTAAGTGTCTTGTTTAATTGTTATCAATTATATTTCGAAGTTGTGATTAATTCTGTAAATTTATATATGTATAAATTTGTATGTATGAACGTTGATAGTTGATAGTTGATAATTGATAATTGATAATTGATAATGAATATTTAACATAAGTGTTGTTTTAGTTTGTTGGATAATTAATGTCGGGGAAAACCAATATTTTTGTTATGTTTTATAGAGGTTCAATAGAAGTCATGGATGATCGTTCATGGATGTATCGGGACTCACCTCAAGGATTGCGGAGGATGGATTATTGTAACGGTGTCCAGGGTTTTATTAATTTCGCAACATCTATTCCGAGGAATTTTACTGATGGCGGTATTAGGTGTCCGTGCAGGAAGTGTAAAAATTTAAAGTTTCTGCATCAAGATGTTGTAACGATGCATCTTCTAACCAAAGGGTTCATGGAAGATTACATGTGTTGGTATGCTCACGGAGAACTATTTGTTCCTGATGAGAGCATGGAAGAACAGGTGGTTGGGTCAACTTCTAGTGCTAGTAACATGCATGAAGTTGAAAATGAGAACAGTAATCCTTACAGGAATATGGTTATGGATGCAATGAGAATGAGTGAAGCTAATGTCAGGGAATGTCCAATCGTAGAAGAAGAACCTAATGCAGATGCAGCAAGGTTTTTTAATCTGTTGAGAGATTCTGACGAACCATTATGGGATGGCTGTACGAACCACAGTAAATTATCAGCCGTAGCACAGGTGTTCACCATCAAGTCAGATCACGGGTTGAGTGAGGCCGGTTATGACAAGATTATTGAATGGGCGATAAGCATTTTACCTAAAGGGAACAGGCTGAAAGAGAACTTCTATGCCGCCAAGTCCATGATGAAACCCCTCGGTTTAGGATACCAGAAAATTGATATATGCCCTAACTTCTGCATGTTATACTACCTTGAAAATGCTGAGATGATCGAGTGCATGACATGCGGGCATTCCCGTTACAAACCTAGAACTGGTAGAGGGAAGACTCTCGTGGCATATAAAAAACTTAGATACTTCCCAATCACACCTAGACTGCAGAGGTTATTCATGTCACCAAGGACTGCTGAGCACATGACATGGCACCAATCACACCATGCGGTTGATGCAGTGATGGTTCATCCTTCTGACGGTGAAGCCTGGAAACACTTTAACAGTATGCATCCTCCCTTTTCAGCTGAATCAAGGAACGTGCGTCTTGGGTTGTGTACAGACGGATTCAACCCATTCGGGTCATTTGCTGCTCCTTATTCTTGTTGGCCGGACATACTGACGGTTTATAACTTGCCACCGGGGATGTGTATGAGGCCGGAGTTCATGTTTTTATCTATGGTCATACCAGGTCTGAGCAGTCCGGGGCGGAATATAGATGTTTGTCTTCGTCCGTTGATTGATGAGTTGACGCAGTTGTGGTCCTCTGGAGCTTTGACTTATGACATCTCGATGAAACAAAATTTTGTTATGAGAGCGGCTTTGATGTGGACTATCAATGATTTCCCAGCTTATGGAATGGTTTCTGGTTGGAGCACGCATGGAAAGCTAGCATGTCCATATTGTATGGAGAACAACAAGGCATTCACACTAACAAACGGGGGTAAAGCTTCTTTTTTTGACTGTCACCGTCGTTTCTTGCCACATAACCACAGGTACAGAAAGAACAGAAAGGATTTCTTTGTTGGCAGAGTTGAAAATGATGTTGCACCCCCGCGTCTTTCTGGTGAAGAATTGTTTGATGTTGTGTCAGAGTACGGTGAAATTGTGTTTGGTCTCCAATCAGGTAAGCAGAAGTTTCCTGGTTTTGGTTTGACCCATAATTGGGTGAAGCGAAGTATATTTTGGGAGCTTCCTTATTGGAAGACCAATCTTCTCCGCCATAACCTTGACGTCATGCATATTGAAAAGAACGTGTTTGAGAACATTTTCAACACCGTCATGGATGTGAAGGGGAAGACAAAGGACAACATCAAGGCTAGATTGGATGTAGCGTTGTTCTGTAACCGTAAAAATATGGAGTTGGTTTGTGATGGGTCACGGGTCGCAAAACCAAGAGCAAGCTTCGTGCTAGACAAAAACGCACAACTACTAGTCTATAAATGGCTTAAGAGTCTGCGTTTCCCCGATGGACATGCCTCGAACATATCAAGGTTGGTTAATACGGAGGAATGCAGATTATATGGAATGAAGAGTCATGACTGCCATGTGTTTATGCAAACACTCATCCCATTGGCTTTTCGTGATTTGTTGCCAAAGGGGATATGGGATGCACTAACGGAGATTAGTCATTTCTTCAGAGACATATGCTCCAGCAAGTTGAATGTTGATCACATTGAAAGGCTTGAAAAGAATATCGTCGAGACAATATGCAAACTTGAGATGATATTCCCTCCATCATTTTTTGACTCAATGGAGCATCTACCCGTACATTTACCGTTTGAGGTAAAAGTTGGAGGACCGGTCCAGTACAGATGGATGTATCCATTCGAGAGGTTAGATATTACAGTTGCTATGACATTTATAATTAAATGTTTTTATTTTTATTTTAATGTTTTTAATTGATAATTTTTTATTAATATATATATATATATATATATATATATATATATATGCAGGTACTTGTTCAATCTTAAAAAAAAGGTTAAGAACAAGGCGCATGTTGAGGCGTCAATATGTGAGGCGTATATTGTTGAGGAGATCTCAACATTTATCTCATACTATTTCGAACCTCATTTGAGAACGAGGATAAACCGTGTTCCACGGCATGATGATGGTGGTGAAGTGCATTCAAGTGGGAACTTGTCAATATTCTCCAATCCTGGACGACCCACACCTAAAAATGTCGTGAGGGGAAGATATTTGTCTGAAATAGAGTTCAGACAAGCACACAATTATGTCCTATTTAACTGTGATGAGCTGAGACCTTTTATTAAGTAAGTAGATGTTCGACTTAAACTTTGTCAAGAGTGTACTATTTATGTTTTGTGATACCATACACTCATGTACTTTGGAACAACCTTGCAGGCAACATCGACGATACTTACTGTCCAATAACTCACAGCTGACCGAATCCCAGATCTTTCAATTACAAGATGAACAATTTGCCACATGGTTTAGAACACATGTAAATCCTAGCACAAACTCATTATCTCTTGCAAAGTAATTAATTGTAGTCAATGTTACATAATATCCGTTTATTGATTATTGTTGTATTTAATTTACATGCTAGGTTTATCAAATGGGAGGTAGTGCTGCTATTTCACTGTCTTTACTATGTCTGGGCCCTGAAAGAAAAGTCAAGTGCTATAATGGATATTTTGTCAATGGATATGTCTTTCATACTGAAGAATACGGGCATGGAAGAAAGACATACAATAGCGGTGTTTGTATTAAGGGATCGACTTCTAGTGAGTTTGAAGTTGACTACTACGGTAGATTGGAAGAGGTCATCGAACTGCAATATCATAACGAGCAAAATAGAGTGTTTTTATTCAAATGCTATTGGTATGACACAACTGACAGAGGAATCAGAGTAGATCCTCACTATGGTCTCGTTGAAATCAATTCAAAAGCTAGACACCGCAACGTAAACGACGTCTTTGTTTTCGCAAAGCAATGCCAACAAGTTTATTACACATACACCCCTTCCTTTAGAAAGGACCGATCAAGAGTTGATTGGTTATCCGTTTTAAAAACAAAACCCAAGGGTCGTGTCGAGGTTGTTCAGGATGAGAACGAAGACACAAGTGTGACAGATGAAGTCTTTCAAGCTAGTGAGTTGGTTGAACCATACCGAGTTGCTCCGTCGATTGACTTAGAAGAAAATTTGAATTTTCGTGTTTTCAACAATAGTCTTGTTGATGTTGATGCAGAGGAATTGAATTATGTTCTGAGCTCTACTAGTGGAAAAAAGAATGTTGTTGAAGAAGATGATAACGAAATTGAAGAGTGCGATGAAGTTGATGATAACAATTCAATAGAGGACGAAGATGAAAATTCCGACTAACTAAACATGTTATAAAACCTTATTTTTATAATGTAATAATTTGAAACATGAAATATTTATTCTTCTTTAAGGGTCAGCCTTTGTTATTGTGTTGTGTGTGCTGTAAGATTGCAATATAAAACCTTAATTCAGGATTTTTTGAGAGGGTTACATAAAAAAATAAGAAAAATTTACCTTTTCACCGACGGATATAACGACGGAATATAACCCGTCGGTATTTCACAGAGAGTTGCAAAAAAATTACGGATTTTGCCACATTCACCGACGGATTACCGACGGCTTTTCCGACTCTAATACCGACGGCATATAACCCGTCGGTATTTCACAGAGAGTTGCAAAAAAATTACGGGATTTTGCCACACTCACCGACGGATTACCGACGGATTTTCCGACGCGACTACCGACGGAATTACCGACGGCATGTCGGACGCATGCCTGACACGTGTCCGTCTGCACGTATACCGACGGAATTACCGACGGTTAATACCGACGGCAATACCGACGGACCACGCATGCATGCCACCTGTCTGTCTGCACTAATTCCGACGGAATTACCGACGGTCAATACCGACGGCATTACTGACGGACCACGCATGCCTGACACGTGTCCGTCTGCACGAATACCGACGGCACGTACCGATGGAACGAAAAAGTTTGGCGGGATTTTCGATTTTTTTGGTGCGCATTTCAATTAATTTCCGACGGAATTACCGACGTAAATTAATTGCACCGACAGCAATTAATTTTCGTCGGTAATTCCGACGGAAATTAAGCTATATATACGCCCCCCCTCCCCGGGCACCTCACTTTCTCCTCTCCTCTCCTCCCTTTCTCCTCTTCTCCCTTGCTCTTCTCCTCTTCTCCCTTTCTCTTCTCATTTATATTAAGCTTTTAGAAGGATTTTATTGTTTTGGTGGTAGTTTTAAAAGGTATGTATTTATTTTTTCTTTATCTTTTTATTTTTTTTATTTTAATTATGATTATTTTTTTTGGTGTTCTTTGTTTTGTATATTGTTTGTAGATAAAATCTTAAATTCAACACATTATTAAGGTAAGCATTTTTTATTCCCAAATTTATTTTGAATTGATATAATGTTTTTTAGTTTTGTGTTTATGTTGTGTGTTGTGTAGTGTTTTTTAGTTTTTTAATTTTATTTGTTAATTTTAGTTTTTTAGTTTTGATATTATTGTTTGTATTGCTATAATTGTTATTGTTGAATTTATGTTAAAAATGTTAGTTTATAAATATAATTGTTATTGTTGGTTTATTTTAAAAATGTTAATTTATATATATAGAATTGCATTTAATTAGTTTATCTTAATTTAGGATATTATTGTTTGTATTGCTATAATTGTTATTGTTGAATTTATGTTAAAAATGTTAGTTTATAAATATAATTGTTATTGTTGGTTTATTTTAAAAATGTTAATTTATATATATAGAATTGCATTTAATTAGTTTATCTTAATTTAGGATATTATTGTTTGTATTGCTATAATTGTTGTCGCACGTGAGCGACGTCGCGGCGATCGTCCACCCACAAATATGTGATGGGGGGGGGATATATCTGGTCAATATGGTGAGACAAGGAGTTCTTTGTCTCTTATCAGTGAAAAATGGTGTGGGAGTCGCCACCTAGTATTTTGGTCACTAGGAACCCTAACTGGTCTCAGAGATTGGGTACGGGGACTGGTTGCGTAAAGGGAAGGTATTAGCACCTCAAATACGCCCTACCTAAGGTAAGCTGCATTGTTTATTTGTCTGATAAAATTCAAGGTCTCGTTGTGTTTCCTAGTTGTTGGTCCGTCTATGGTTCAAGAAAAGTTCTCCTCAATAAGGAGGTCCTTATCTTATCGGGTAAAACCTAACCGTTCTAATGTCTATGTAAAAAAAAACCCATATTTTTAATATCAGGAATACGTTTTACGTATAAATTCGTAATCCCAAATACTAAAAGAGGACAAAAAGATTTTTTAGAATTTTTGAAATATTGGCCTAGTTCTCATGGCTTGAATAAACTGGTTATTAAAGCCAAAATGCATGCTAATACATATATTGTTTTTGAAATTTTCTTTGTTGTGAAAATATGATGTCATAATATTTATATATATATATTGGAGAGACTAGGCCGTATTTTAAAACAAAACCTTTTTTAAATATGTATTTTTTTTTTGTATGTTTTGACGCAAATCGGGTATTTTAATACTGGGTTTGTATTCTTACAGTATAAAAATACAACCAAATATTAATCCACTTTGATAAAACAAATGCAGAAAAATCAACAATATTTTTAAAGATATTTTTAGAAAATTTTTGAAAGCAAAAGACATTTTTTATTTTGAAAATCTTTGATGTTTTGATGAAAACCGGGTATTTTAATATTGGATTTTGTATCTTTAGAGTATAAAAATACCAACCGATATTAATCAAAATACAGTAATAAAATTACAACAAAAACACATATTTTTTTTAAAAAATAATTTTTGCAGAATTTTTGTAATTTTTCACATATATATATAAGTAATACAAAATATAATATAAATAATATATAATATTAAATTCAGGCTGGGCCGGCCCAACCAACTGGGCCGGACTCAGCCCAAAATTGTTGGGCCGATTTCGGCCCAGACTGGGTTGGGCCGATCTCGGCCTGTTTCGGCCCAACAGGCCATCATGCTTCTTCTGTGACGGGATACTGTACACAACAGTGACTGAGATACTGTACACAAATAGTGACGGGGGTACTGTGCACAAATAGTAACCGGGTTACTGTACATAAGCACAGTGACCCGTTAATTAATTAGGTGGCTACTGTGCACCTGCACAGTAACATGTTAATTAATTAGACCTGCATAGTAACCGGGGGAATTAATTAGCCGGTTACTGTGCCCCTGCACAGTAACCAGCTAATTAATTTCTTGCTTGCAGAACGTGCACAGTGCACGTTCTGCATGCAAGAAGATGAACAGGGGAAGAGTTACCTGCGACGATGAGCTTGGGTAGAGGAGCTGACAGTGGTGCTGGTGGTGGTTTTGCTGGTGGTTGCTGACCGAAGGTTGGCTCTTCCTCTTCTCTACTGCTCCTGTGTTATTTCTCCTCTCCTCTCTCTCTCCTGCCTTCTTTCTCCAATTCTTCCTCCGGTTTTTTCTTCGGGTTCTCTCCTCCCTTCCCCTTTTTTTCTTCCTTTCTCTTTGTTTTCGGTTTTCTTTTCTTTGTTTTCGGTTTATTCCTTCCTCTTTTCCCTCTCTCTTGTTTGTTCTCTCTCCTCTCTTTCTCCTCTGTTCGCCCCTGTTTTGTCTTCTCCTTCTGTTGCTGATGGTGTTTTCTGCTGTCAACAATGTTCTTCCTTCTCTGCAACGTCTTCGTGGAGGTGCTGGTGGCAGGGCATGACTGCGGCTGCTCCTCCTCCTGGTGTTGTTGCTGCTGCTGGGATGGAGGAGAAAATGAGGTCGGTCTGGGGCTCCGTTGACAGAGAAGGCTGTTTCGGGTGCAGGGAAGAAATGGCCGAGAGAGGGGAATGGCCAGGAGGGGGACTGTTTTTGGGTGCTCTCTCTCTTTCTCGTTCCAAAAACACGCCTCCCCTTTTAGTTTTCCAGCCCCCTCCCGTTCAACAAAACTCTCCTCGTTTTAAACTTCTTCCTCTCTCCGTTTCAAAAAGTTTTTTCCCCCCCTCTCTCTGCTGTGTTGGGTGCTATTTATAGAGCAAGTGGGTGTGGCTTTTGCTGTTGCGCATGGGAGCGGGTCTCGCGGCGGCTGGTCGGCCATTGGGTGCTACTGTCGAGGTTCGGCTCCAACGGCATGGAGCGCGGCGGGTAGAGGAACAGTGTCAAAACGACACTGTTCAAATTCTTTTTTATTATTATTATTATTATTATTATTATATTTTTTTTTATTTGTGGGGACCCAAAAATGGGTTACAACAGATGCCCCCTCTTTATAATTCTTACGGAGCAGCATGGGTTTTGCGTAGTAAGTTTTATAAAGATAAACAAAACTGAACTTCCGAAACTGATATTGTCGAAGCTTGATCTATCTGGAACTGTCTTTACAGCAGCTCGCCTTCAACCCGAAAAAAATGATCAAAACTTAGTCCTCTTGAGATCCCAATCCGGCGATCCCCTGACCTCTAACTTGGATTAGATTAACCTGGCATTCCATCCGAGATCCATTCTGGCGATCTCTTTTAACTAAAAATCCATATTTGTAGTTGGGCCAAACTGAAATCCCATCTGACGATTTCCCTTAGCTAATATCGATGTTACGGTTGGGCTAACCTGAGATCCCTTCCGGCGATCCCCTTTAACCAGAACCATTATTCTGTGTGTGGTTGGGCTAACCTGAGATCCCATCTGGCGATCCCCTTTAACCAGAACCAAAATCCTGTGTGTGGTTGGGCTAACCTGAGATCCCATCTGGCCATCCCCTTTAACCAGAACCATTATTTTGTGTGTGGTTGGGCTAACCTGAGATCCCATCTGGCGATTCCTTTACCCAACCTAAATACAAAAACACGTATGTGGTCTCATTATGACGGGTGACCTGCCCAAATGGGAAAAGGAAAGAGTGGTCTCATTATTATGGGTGACCTACCCAGGGGGAAGAATGTGAAGTGCGGTCTCATTATAATGGGTGACCTACCCAGGTGGAAGATAGAAAAAATGTGAAGTGGTCGCGTTATAATGGGTGACCTACCCAGGTGGAAGATAGAAAAAATGTGAAGTGGTCTCATTGTTATGGGTGACCTACCCAGGAAAAATGATGGTCTCATTGTATGGGTGACCTACCCAAGGGGAAGAATTCTTAGTAAACTCCATGCTTTTCTAAGAAATAGTTTCAATACGAGGTCCCTTCCAGCGACCTTCCTTGATGAATGTCGAAGTACGAGATCCTTTCTGGTGATCTCAAATAACTTGGAATCCCATCGGGCAATTCCTTTTACCAAAGCTAAAACATGAAGTTCCTTCTGACGACCTTCATCGAAATACAAGATCCCTTCTGGCGATCTCCTTTATCCAAACAACTTGGAATCCCATCTGGCGATTCCTTTTATACAAAAGCTGAAATTTAAGGTCCCTTCTGGCGACCTTCATCGAAATACGAGATCCCTTCTGGCGATCTCAACAACTTGGAATCCCATTTGGCGATTCCTTTTTACCGAATGCTATCGATGTCGTCCTTCCTGCTGGCATGGTTTGAAAACCATTATCTTCTCTTCTTGTTGTTCTAGAATCAACTCAATGATTCTTTCTTCGTCCATAATCTTGTTGGAATGCGCTAAGATCTCCTTCTGTAACGATCCAAAAAAACATACATGCAATGATTTATGATTAGATGCAATGCATGCATTCGTACCTGGTTTTGAAACATAGGCCCCATCCTCTTCTTCTAGTTCATGAGACTCCCTCTTAACATGAACTTTACTTTTGAAGTCGTATGCTGGATTCATCTCTCGTGTTGCCTATCATATTCTTGGAGAAGAAGTCTTTGACTTTCTCCAAGTAGTCCTTTTTCTCAAAATGTATGACTTGTATCTGCCTCTTTGTCATGCTTTTGTCAAATGCTTTAGCTTGGTTTTCAAATCTATGGGCTTCCAACCAATTTTAAACACGTAAAACTTTTCAAAAAACAACTCGTTTTGCCCCCAGTGTAGGGGTGTGATCCTAGTCTGGGCTTTTATAGAGAAGAAATTCATTCCGGCTCAAATGGGACCACCAACGATATACTCTTTAGAGAGTGAAGGGATAATGAAGTTTTCTCATTTTAAAATGCACATTGTTAGGATGGATAATCTATGTTTTTATCTTGAAAGGAATTTATAGGTGATTTATCAATTCATTATGCTATCAGAGGTAAGGTCAATTTTAAAAAGAACTCCACGCTTTTTTTCTAAAAGTGGTCTCAATGTCGGGTGACCTGCCCGTTTTGAATCTCAAAAGAAATCATCTTACCTCAAGGAATGAAGCAGTGCTGGTTCACAACTCATCTTCGCAGTTCTTTTGACCTGAGATTCGGTATCTCAGCGGTTCCCAAAAACTTGGAACTATTTTGGCTTTCGCCACACCTTTCCTGTCAGGTTAATGTTTATGACAATATAATATGCATGTTTTTGTTGCCTATTTGGGAAACATAGGTCCCCTTTTTCGTTGTAGCCTTCTTGTGAACGAATAACAGCCACCACCTTATAAACATAGGCTCTCTTGTTACATTGCTAGGAGTACTGCCTTTCGAGTCGTTTGTTTGAATCATGTTCACCAAGAGACAGATTTTGCATAAGAAGATGGGTCAATGCCTAATGCTTGACAAGTTTGTTACCTTTCATCCACAAACTCTCTAGCCAAAGATAAACAGGCAAAGCCGCGATTCTCAATCTTCCCTAGAAAGGCATCGGTTTTAGCTAGGCTTCGGCGCTAGCGAATGCTGTCCCCTCCCACTTTTTATGCATGGATTCTAATAATCCGATCATGCGCAACAAATTTGTCCATTTGCTCATTCGTCTTGGTCATCTTTTCTATGAGCAACATATTGGTTTTGTTCAAAGCAGCATTGCTAGCGTCTATTTGATCCTTGTATTTTTCCATTGCTGCTAGCTTATTGTCCAAATACTTCATCTTTTCGCGCTCCTTGTCAAGTTTTATCCTCATAACTTTTATCTCATTCTTAACCGCTAACTTTGCTTCAATAGCCTTAAACCTTTCCTTTTACTCTCTTCCTTTACAATCTCCATCAAATGGTCTTCCTAATCCTATCCATCCGTTCGAATTGAACTTGTGCAGATTTTTCTTGGGTATATTTTATGCTACTTTGGCAATCTTTAAAGTCAATCTCCATTGCTTCAAGTTCAAAGCAACTTTGCATCCAATCCAAACTCATCCCTCCTAGCTCCTTCTCACTTCTTTCCTAGCAATCTTCTCTTCACCTAGCTTTAACTCAAGCTTTGTTATCCTCGCATCAATAGATTGTATTTGCTCATCCTTTCTGCTTTTGCTTAATTCTATCCGAAACTTTTCCACTAGTCTTCCTTATTGACCATTTTCCTCTTAATAGGCTCCTCTATAGTTTGGGGAGATTTGGCTTCTATTAGCTGAAGCAGCTAAGTCTCTCCATCTTGCATATCTTTCACTTGCACTTGGATCCTTTAAACCTCCTATCTAAACCAAAACCAGATGCTTCCAATCTTGTTTGATGATCTCCACAACTTCTTGTGCAATGGGATCTTCGAACAAACCAAAGAATTGAGCAATTCCTATAGTCCTTGGAACAAATTGCATGCCCCCAAGTTGCCTTACCATAAGGGTAGGAGCATAACTTACATAACTTGTGATCCTTACCAAAAGCACCCAGCGTCTTTGCCCACAACTCACCAAGACATCCACTATAGTGACCCACGGAGCTCTCCACTGAAATCACTATTAGGCAAAACTTTCTACTTTGTCAACCCAAACCTGGTTGCCTAGATCTTCCCATTCTTTTCTTCTACCAACTTCAGGGGTCTTTGGGTGAACCACGAAAAATTATTAAAGATAGGCCTTTTTGTTTCGATGTGGCTAACCATCTAGATATACAACAACTGCATGCAGCATCTCATTGCTCCTTTTCTGGTCTTCCTACAATGGTTAAGTGTCACGATAGTTTCAACTAAATTAAAAAACCACTGGATTGATTTGTGTATTCTCATACTCTACATAAGCAACAGCGGCCTCCAAACTCACTACATTCATCTGGCCTAGGAACAACACAAGGCCAAATATACTCTATTTCTGATCCTGACCTTTTTCTAGTTCAATTTCTAACATCCTCCACTTCAGACCGGTACCATTCTTTTTCCAAAAACTTTTCCAAGTTGGCAATTCTGAGCAATTTTGACAGTTCGGGGGTGATCTTGTCAAATCTCAAAGGAAAATAAATCCTATACAAATTGTTTGGAAACTCAGTCAACATCCTATATTGGGACATAGGTTTATGCTTCCAAAAGAAAAACACCGGTAGTCTGGATCCCAAAAATGAACTAAGGCTCGCACAGTTCTGCTTAAACTTCTACCCTTGCGATTTCTACCAAACGTCTATATTTCCTAAAAAACACATCCTCATCCACATTCTGAAAGTGAGTCATTAACTTGGTCACCTCATTCATAATGCAATTCAGGTTCTTGATTGGTGACAACTTCTTAGCATCGCTTCTAAGGCAGTCTCCTTCAGTCAATTGTGACATTTCAGAATTTTTTCGTATTCTATGATGGAAAATTTAGCAATGGTGGCCATTTCATTCACAAGTCCTGGGAAAAATACCTTTAGGTTTAGACTTGTTTTGATGCAAAAGAGATTATGGAGCATACAACCTAAATGTAGGTTCTAGTTCCTTTATGTGAGACATAGGATAGATTTACTACTTGGTCTCTAAAAGGGGTCTCTTGCTGTCCCAGTGATTGCCCTCGTGGAGGCAATATGGGGGCTTGTAGGTAATGAGATGGCACATGTACCAACTATTACCAGTCTAAGCACTCAGCGAAGAGTTGGGGTTTACACAAACTTAAACCTTGACTAACAGTCGTAAGGTAAGCTGCTAGTCCCCCACTTAACTTAAAGTTTGTGTGTGCTCTCAATAATCAAAGTATGTGATGCATGAGACAGTTCTATATAATGCATGAACAATGTGTAAAAATATTTAAAGCATATACGCATGAGACAGTTCTATATTTAACAATAAACACACGAAAACAAAAACAAATCAGACAAAAACAAAGCTTAGTCCACAAGGTCCCCAGTGGAGTCGCCATTCTGTCGCACGTGAGCGATGTCGCGGCGATCGTCCACCCACAAATGTGTGATGGGGGGGGATATATCTGGTCAATATGGTGAGACAAGGAGTTCTTTGTCTCTTATCAGTGAAAAATGGTGTGGGAGTCGCCACCTAGTATTTTGGTCACTAGGAACCCTAACTGGTCTCAGAGATTGGGTACGGGGACTGGTTGCGTAAAGGGAAGGTATTAGCACCCCAAATACGCCCTACCTAAGGTAAGCTGCATTGTTTATTTGTCTGATAAAATTCAAGGTCTCGTTGTGTTTCCTAGTTGTTGGTCCGTCTATGGTTCAAGAAAAGTTCTCCTTAATAAGGAGGTCCTTATCTTATCGGGTAAAACCTAACCGTTCTAATGTCTATGTAAAAAAAAACCCATATTTTTAATATCAGGAATACGTTTTACGTATAAATTCGTAATCCCAAATACTAAAAGAGGACAAAAAGATTTTTTAGAATTTTTGAAATATTGGCCTAGTTCTCATGGCTTGAATAAACTGGTTATTAAAGCCAAAATGCATGCTAATACATATATTGTTTTTGAAATTTTCTTTGTTGTGAAAATATGATGTCATAATATTTATATATATATATTGGAGAGACTAGGCCGTATTTTAAAACAAAACCTTTTTTAAATATGTATTTTTTTTTGTATGTTTTGACGCAAATCGGGTATTTTAATACTGGGTTTGTATTCTTACAGTATAAAAATACAACCAAATATTAATCCACTTTGATAAAACAAATGCAGAAAAATCAACAATATTTTTAAAGATATTTTTAGAAAATTTTTGAAAGCAAAAGACATTTTTTATTTTGAAAATCTTTGATGTTTTGATGAAAACCGGGTATTTTAATATTGGATTTTGTATCTTTAGAATATAAAAATACCAACCGATATTAATCAAAATACAGTAATAAAATTACAACAAAACACATATTTTTTTAAAAAAATAATTTTTGCAGAATTTTTGTAATTTTTCACATATATATATAAGTAATACAAAATATAATATAAATAATATATAATATTAAATTCAGGCTGGGCCGGCCCAACCAACTGGGCCGGACTCAGCCCAAAATTGTTGGGCCGATTTCGGCCCAACAGGCCATCATGCTTCTTACGGGATACTGTACACAACAGTGACTGAGATACTGTACACAAATAGTGACGGGGGTACTGTGCACAAATAGTAACCGGGTTACTGTACATAAGCACAGTGACCCGTTAATTAATTAGGTGGCTACTGTGCACCTGCACAGTAACATGTTAATTAATTAGACCTGCATAGTAACCGGGGGAATTAATTAGCCGGTTACTGTGCCCCTGCACAGTAACCAGCTAATTAATTTCTTGCTTGCAGAACGTGCACAGTGCACGTTCTGCATGCAAGAAGATGAACAGGGGAAGAGTTACCTGCGACGATGAGCTTGGGTAGAGGAGCTGACAGTGGTGCTGGTGGTGGTTTTGCTGGTGGTTGCTGACCGAAGGTTGGCTCTTCCTCTTCTCTACTGCTCCTGTGTTATTTCTCCTCTCCTCTCTCTCTCCTGCCTTCTTTCTCCAATTCTTCCTCCGGTTTTTTCTTCGGGTTCTCTCCTCCCTTCCCCCTTTTTTCTTCCTTTCTCTTTGTTTTCGGTTTTCTTTTCTTTGTTTTCGGTTTATTCCTTCCTCTTTTCCCTCTCTCTTGTTTGTTCTCTCTCCTCTCTTTCTCCTCTGTTCGCCCCTGTTTTGTCTTCTCCTTCTGTTGCTGATGGTGTTTTCTGCTGTCAACAATGTTCTTCCTTCTCTGCAACGTCTTCGTGGAGGTGCTGGTGGCAGGGCATGACTGCGGCTGCTCCTCCTCCTGGTGTTGTTGCTGCTGCTGGGATGGAGGAGAAAATGAGGTCGGTCTGGGGCTCCGTTGACAGAGAAGGCTGTTTCGGGTGCAGGGAAGAAATGGCCGAGAGAGGGGAATGGCCAGGAGGGGGACTGTTTTTGGGTGCTCTCTCTCTTTCTCGTTCCAAAAACACGCCTCCCCTTTTAGTTTTCCAGCCCCCTCCCGTTCAACAAAACTCTCCTCGTTTTAAACTTCTTCCTCTCTCCGTTTCAAAAAGTTTTTTTCCCCCCTCTCTCTGCTGTGTTGGGTGCTATTTATAGAGCAAGTGGGTGTGGCTTTTGCTGTTGCGCATGGGAGCGGGTCTCGCGGCGGCTGGTCGGCCATTGGGTGCTACTGTCGAGGTTCGGCTCCAACGGCATGGAGCGCGGCGGGTAGAGGAACAGTGTCAAAACGACACTGTTCAAATTCTTTTTTTTTTTAATTATTATTATTATTATTATTATTATATATTTTTTTTATTTGTGGGGACCCAAAAATGGGTTACAACAATTGTTATTGTTGAATTTATGTTAAAAATGTTAGTTTATAAATATAATTGTTATTGTTGGTTTATTTTAAAAATGTTAATTTATATATATAGAATTGCATTTAATTAGTTTATCTTAATTTAGGATATTATTGTTTGTATTGCTATAAATTTTATTGTTGAATTTATGTTAAAAATGTTAGTTTATAAATATAATTGTTATTGTTGGTTTATTTTAAAAATGTTAATTTATATATATAGAATTGCATTTAATTAGTTTATCTTAATTTAGGATATTATTGTTTGTATTGCTATAATTGTTATTGTTGAATTTATGTTAAAAATGTTAGTTTATATCCGTAAATTTGAATGGAAGACTTTAATCTAATGTTTGTCACTCTAAGTACCAATTTAACAATGAATGTTCATAGTTGTAATTATATATGATGTTATTGAATAAAATGTTGTGTTGATGATGATGAGTTGGGTTGAGATCCAGGATGATTGGATCGGGATGTGAAATAAAATTAGAAGTGTAATATGATTTTGTCGACAACTTGGGACCCCCCAGTACAGGGGAGGCTCTGTCGAATTTTTTTTTAAATAATCGAAGTTAATTATGTAATTATTCGTATACATTTGTGTAGATGCGTAGAATGAAATCGACAGCACGTCGTCAGAAGACGGTTGCAGCTAGTTCTTCTAGCAGCGAGGAGGACGTATCCTTAGGTGCTGATCACGGCGAGGAATCTACGCCAACTTGTGATGCTGCCTCTTCTAGCGCGGTTTCACAGCGCAGAAGCGGTGTGCCTTCACAGCGGGGTCAATTCACCCGCAAGTACCAAGCACAATGGAAGGATGACCTCTCAATGTAAGTTTGTTTAGGTTTTGGTTTTTTTTTTATATACTTATAACATAATTTATGAACAACTAATTAATATTAATTACTACTTTTATTTAATTTCAGGTTCACAAACATTGAGGCTGCAAGGACTATAACATTGGCGTTTAAATCGTCGATGGAGATTCCATTGTTTCAATGGAGCCAGGTTTCCAAACATCCTGAGTGGAAACCTAATATCGATGCATGGTTTAAGCGATTTCAGGTCGGTGTTAATTTTTAATTTACAGCTTATTTTTAATAAATGATTTTTATAATTTTATATCTTGTACTATTTTTATTTTATATGAATTATTTATATACACAGAACAAATTTGAGTGGGATAGGGCGGACAACAATGTTGTGAGGAGGGTATGGGAGAATCACGCGGCAACTAGGTAACATCGAAAATAATATTTATTTTTGTTTTATAATTTTATGTTTTAAATTCTAATTTGTTACTATGGAAGTAGGTTGCGTGATTTTTGGTATGACACCCAAAAAAAATCAAAAAGACATGCGAGGGATAACGGTCTTGAAGGATGGAATGAGGTGGCGGTTTGGCAGGAATTCAAACCGCCATTCATCTCGGGGGAAATATGGACGGCATATATTGAGCACGTGACCTCAGAGCGGTTCTCACGGCGCTCACATTCTGGCGCCGACAACCGGAACCGGCAAATTCATGGTTCGGTGACGATGCACACTGGCGGATCCGTCCCATTCAGCGCACATGCAAAGCGGATGGTAAGAGTAATTTTATTGAAATATATCGTTAATTAATTTGTCGTTCCTTATAATATATTTAACTTTCAACCTATTTTTTATATTACAGGCTGCGTCTCTTGGACGTGAACCGAGTCCAATGGAGCTGTTTCTAGAGACGCATGTGCGGAGTCAAGACCGCCAAAAGGGGGTGCAGCAGTTCGTGGACAACCGTGCTCAGCACTTCGTGGTATGTTTGTTCATTCATTTTATTTTGTAAGTTATTATTTTCTTGAATTGCATCTTGAATGAATTGCATTTGATGATTTTTTTACCGATGAAATTTTCAGGAGACCTATAATAGCCGGTTGAGGGAGAGATATGGGGACAATCCGTCGACCCATCCAGATTTCGATCCAGATTTGTGGATGGAGGCGGGATCGTCTGGTGGACCCGATAAAAACAGGGTCTACGGGCTCTCCAACACTACGGCTGACAACTTGCGTTCGACTCGTAGTGTCTCAACTGTTGGAAGCTCTCCATCAGTATCGAACACCCAGTCTGAGGAGTTCATTGCGTTGAAACAACAATATCAACAACTCTCGACGAATTATGATGAGCTCCGTCAAATAGTCATGGAGATGAGATCAAAGATGGGTGACGATACTTGTGCAGCATCTTTTTGGCCGTATGGTCCCGGGAACAACCAGCCTCCTCCTCCTCCTCCGCCTCCTCCTCCAGCTCCGCCGCTATTCTAGTTTAATTTTGTTTTTTAAACACATTAAAATTTGTAATGAATATTATTACTTTTACATTTTTAATGTTTAATGCATTTTTATTTGTTTATCAAGGTTTTTTTACAATTAATCAATTATTTTTTTTAATATTTTAAATACGTTCCGACGGATATATCGGCATTTAACAGAGAGTTGCAAAAAAATTACGTGATTTTGCCACATTCACCGACGGATTGCCGACGGATACTATCCGTCGGTGATTTTATACCGATGGCATTACCGACGGATAGTATCCGTCGGTAATTCACAGAGAGTTGCAACAAAAATTACAAGCCATGCCATCATTACCGACGGGTTTTCCGTCGGTAATGCCGTCGGTAATTATCCTTGACATTACCGATGGCTATAGTCCGTCGGTAATGTTCCCGCGGGAAACTTTTTTTGGCGCGCGCGTATCCGTCGGTGTTTCCGTCGGTGGGTGTTTTTTTTTATTTGCGACATAATTAGCGACGGAAATGGGATTTACCGACGACTGTTATACCGACGAACGTGATCCGTCGGTTACTCCGTCGGTATTATTTTTACCGACGGAGTGCATTGATGTCACCGACGGAATTAGTCCGTCGGCAAAACTGTATAATGTTGTAGTGTTTGGGTTTAAGAAAAGTGGAAGTAGCAAGTAAGTGATTCTCTCTCATGTTACTTTTAATTATGATTTGTTTATGGAAAGATTAGAGAGAGAGAGAGAGAGAGAGAGAGAGATTAGGGTTTATAAGGATTAGAAGTTTATGTTGTTAAGATTGATTTATGATTATTAAGGGTTTAATGTTAGGTGATTAATTAGTATGTTGTTAAAAATAAAGATTTGTGAGTTGATTTGTTTAAATTAATTTTTATGGGTTAAGAAATTCATTTTTACCTTGCTGTAAAATCTGGACAGAATGGTCTTGAGGTTGAAGATGACCAAATTTTATTTTGGTCCTTGATTTGTGAAAGTTTCAGTTTAGTCCCTAAACTTTGAAAAAATTACAATTTGACCCCTAAATGTATTTTGAGATTCTGGACAGTGTTATTATGAGGTTAAGGATGATGAATCTCATTTTGATAATGGATTTGGAATATTTTCAGTTTGGTCCCTAAATTTTGGGAATTTACATTTTAGTCCCTAAACTTTATAAAAATTACAGTTCGGTCCCTGGTTTGTTCTAGACAGAATTAAGGATGGTTTATGGGTGAAATTTCAGTATGGTTATGTATTTACAGTTTGGTCCAGTTTTGGTAAAATTACGTTTTGGTCCCTGTTTTGGATAATTGTCGTTTTAGTCCCTAAACCTAGGAGACTAAACCTAGTTTTCTTTTATGCATTGGAATCTTTTATTTGTGTTGCTTTGAGTTGCTTTTGAGTATATTTCATATATTTATTGTAGGTTCTCCTAACGATCCTTAATAGGTTTTTCGGGTCTTTCATCTGATATTCCTTTTAATCTATATTCTTTCGGGTGAGTGGGATAATCTTTAATATGCATATATTATAAATAAATATGTATGTTGATTATACAATGAGTACTAGTTAATTTCTTGAATACTTATATATGTTGCTTTATTTTCCGAGTACTCATTTATTCTTGAATTTGCACTCGCAATCTGTCAAACTAAATTCTATTTGATATGATATACGTTTCTTTGATGATTCTGTAATATCTATTATGCCTTGATATGGGACTTGTCAGTAACTCCATGCTAACGGAGAGTAGTTAGCCTATGTGCACATAGTATTCTGTATGCCTAGCTGGTGAGAGAGGCATCAGCCTGTGGCGACTGATCATCCCACAGTGGTCACCTTCGGGTGTCATCTGGTCACCTTCGGGTGTCATCTGATCTCTGACATGTATTCCACTACGTTATGATAATATGTTTAGTATGTATATGTATATGTATATCAAGATAAATCATCTTGCAAACTATTAATATTATAAATATCTAAAATGTATATTAAATATTATTCCCTCACTGAGTTGGTTGAACTCACCCTTCATTCTTAATATTATTTCAGGTTCTTAGTTTCTGATAGCAGTTGGACTTTGTAGAGTGTTCCTGCTTCTTCAATTTTGGTCGGTATGCCTTGCTTGTTTTGCGAGGCTTTCCTTTTAGTTTTGATTTGATGTCTTAGATGCTCCACTATTACCTTGTTTTAATTAAGTTTGGATTTTGACAATATAATAAGTATTATGGATTATTGTTTTTGTTTTAATTACTGATGAGGAGTTTTAAACTATCTTTTGGTTTCATCACTTTTGAATAATATAATATTTCTGAAGATTATGAAATGCTGTGTATTTTTGAATAAATTGTTCTTTTGATATGTTTGTTTTGAGGCTTAGCGTAGGTGGGGTGTCCTTTCGACACCGCTCTTGCATTGCCGGTCATGGACCCGGGATTCGGGTCGTGACAGAAAATAGGGAGGATGGTTATGCCAGCATGCCCGCCAACTACTGGCACATTAACCTCTGCAACAGGAAGACGCAATAGAAAACTCAGGCATACATTTCCTTAGAAGGTGTACAGAAACATGAAAGCAACCTAAAGCAAGAAAATAGATATACCAGCCACGGGAACTTTAACCTTCCCAGCATAGAAAGTTTTAGCTCTGACTACATCAAGCGTTGTCACACCAAACAGCTTCCTCTCGTCAAATGTCCCTGCGTTCTTGAAAACTTCAGCAGCTATCGGGACAGTAGAATTCACTGGATTGCTTATCATATTAACCAGAGCCTAATCCCATCAATGAAATCGAAATTATCAACAATCAACATATCCATCAAGGCAGAGGAAATAAGAGAACGAATTCTCATTTCTTGAACAAGTATATCCCAGAAAAAGAGCTCACATTAGGGCAGTATTTTGCGATGGCTGTGCATAAAGATTTGACAATTCCTGCATTGATTTTGAAGAGATCATCACGAGTCATTCCGGGTTTTCTTGGAACTCCTGCTGGAATAATCACAACATCTGATCCGTCCAATGCTTCCACTAGCTGTTCTTCCCCAGCATACCCCGCAACCTGACAAAACAACAACAAGCCACCCCGCAAGCCAAAAGCAAAAATGAAAGGAAGGCAAAAGAAAATAAACCATTGAGCAATGTAACTGAGTTGATTCACTTCACAGATGTTTTCTATGTTGCTCGGACTCGGGATACATATCCGACATAGGTGCGTGTCCGACATGCATACTTATGTTGGACTCGGCTATTCTCTTAAGAACCTCTTTCATTTTTCCATGTAATTTGATTGTTTTCCATTCCTATGTTCAAGTGTCTAGTGTGGGACCCGGCTACTGTAAGGCAAAATGAAGGGTCGAAGCAACATAGGATTTTTTAATTTCCAAAGAAACAAAAGAAATGACAAATAAAAATGGAAGGAAACCTTGAATCTAATACTTTGCATTTGTTTTCCCTCGTTGTGCAACATGAAGACTTGAAACAGGCCCATTAGTTGAATTTGGCCATTAAACTCGATGATACATAAGCAAATAGCTAGCAAGAGTTATGGACCTGAGCACGAGAATTGATGTGGCTAACATCAGCAGCAACTCCAGGAGTGTTGGCTATGTCATAGAGGGAGAGAGATGAGATTAGTGGGTTTAACTTCAAAAGCAAAGCCAACGGCTGCCCTATGCCACCTGCTGCACCAAGTATTGCCACTTTGCGTTCTGGCCTAGACTCTGTTGATGAGTATGATCGGCCAACAAGGTGCCTGGATGTGCATGGCCTTAACGCTGCCCGAGAAGATCTTAACACTGCAGCCTTCATTTTGCAAAAAGAGAAGGAATGGAACAGGAAGAGAGTGGTAGAAGAGAAGACTAGTTCACAGTGAGGAATCTCTAAAAGCAAAAGTTTTTAATTTTGTGGTTTTGGTTGGAGAGGTCGCTGCCACTCTGTATGCTTTAGAGCATGAGCTTGAGCACGTCAGCTAATGCAAGCATTTCCCCTCACGCCCGCGAATAAAGTTCGTGCCAGCTTTTGATATTATCTCCACGGGTGCAACCAATTTTCCAAATTTTGTTTAAATAAAAACAAGTTACCAAATCTTTGGAGTCTGCTTCCGGATGGGTAATAAGAAAATGGCCAAGAAACTAAAAAGAATAGCGGAATAGGGTGGCGAACTCAATTCAAATACCAAGCATCATGGTCCAAGGTCTTAACAAGCTGCACACGAATTGTCTGAAAGTCCATTAAATCCAAAGTGAAAAATACAATCACTACAGGATGGAGCACCATCGTGGGATGAATTGGCACTACAATAACCTCCTCCCCATAAACGGCAACACTGTTTCATCACCAAATATTATAATCTTCTTTGTAAAATGCAGTTGTATCCACCTCATTAATTCATTTGTATTTCCTCCCAATGGCTCTAGAAAAATCAAAACCTTTCTATATAGAACCAAACTAATAATGTTCTTAGCATTACGAGGCACAAAGAAGGCAGAAAAGGGGTGGAGGAGAGAGATCCTATGCCGAAGGATGCACGCTTCTGTCTCATCTCTTATTTTCTTGCTACAAGGCATGCATGTTCTTATTTCTAACAACGAAGTTATGATAAGCAATTGAGCTACCGAATTTTTATGTCAACGTACCTAAAAAGTGTCACTTGGAGCTCTCAAAACATCAGGGAGCTGAGTACATCAGCATATAATCCTTGTGTATCTATCTCCAATGTTGAGGGGGCTGTATCGGAACTTATGGTCTTGAGAAAGATGAGTTAGTAATTAATTGATGGAACAGAATCTGGAGAGGTTCTATGAGCTCTGTAAATAGACCAGAACATAAAAACTGAATTGCAGAAGTTAATCATAAACTGAGTTCAACTCTATATTGCACTTTGCCATACATATATAAACAACCTCATCGACAAGACAACTAAATTATTTCACATCACATATCCAACTCCTTTCTATAATTGATAGAGTGCTATAGAGTTTAAACTTCATTATGGATGGGTTAGAATTGGAAGCTGAAAGCAGTGACAGGACTAGTAACAATTTCACACAAAGAAAGGAATCCCATCTTTCCTCTTATTTCTAGTTATAATGTAGAAAGTGATGTCTAGGCTCGCAGAAATGCTATAGCATTAGCTCGATTACTGGGGGTTTGGAGGTCTGCCGGTTGCGGCTGAAACTCGAGGTGCCCACTCCAGCAGCTCTTTGCTAGTGTCATCCTTGTGCACGAAAATCTCAATGAAACAGAGAGAATCTTTTTGTTCTCCTGTTGCTGTCGCTATTGCTGCTGTCAATTCATCCTCCGTGCGCACCTGTATTTCACAGCATAATCCATCAGCTTATCTTGAAGAAATCAATCTCAGTCATTACTTGCGAATTCGCTTCATAAATTTGTCTTTTAGTTTGTTGAATGTATATATTGCCACCCTGTTCTATGAGGTTTGCAATTCAAAGAAGTTTATGGTATAGGATCACTTGTTCTTTCTTGTGGTTATAGAGCTATAACTCAAGGAGTCGATAGAAATTACTCAATGCTGCAGTTGAGAAACGATGGGACTATGGGAACAGCCGAAGGGAAAATTTTGCTAAAAGCACATTAAAAATAAGTGAAGGGGAACAGTCTGAATTTGGAGCAGAAGTAAAAATGATTTGAGGGGAAAAACGAATATCTCAAATCTATTTATGCTAACCTTTGCTGTCCAGCATTTGCCTTCACCATTGTGGATGGCATTAACAAGGCCAGTGTAGTCCCAGTTCTTGATCACATTGTAAGGACCATCATGAATCTGTGCTTCAATCGTATAACCTCCATTGTTGATGAGGAATATGATAGTCCTTTGCCCACATCGGATCATAGTTGAAATATCCTGAGCTGTTACCTGAGTAAGGAGAAAACTGTTAACCATATGGTACAACTTACAAATTTTGCATTCATCAAAATGAACCAGCAAATTAGCATAGAGAAGTTATAAACATGACTAGACCACGATCAGGATTTGAAACATTTTCTTTAGGTATTGCTATGGGTTGTAGCAATAAATAACAAACTGTAACCTATTTCAATTTCCCTGACGCTATCTTTATAACCGCAGTGACAACGTCTTCTATACCCATAATTGAATACTGGTTTACAAGAGACAGAAGTTTTGGCACTCAAACAGAGTAGAATTTTTTTCTTTTTCTTCCCTTTTGTACGTATATCCTTAACGCCACATGATGGTGAAGAGTTTCCAATCATTGCAGATGAGATACTGAAGTGTAATTCAAATGGCATCACTCACCTGGAAACTCCCATCACCTATACAGGCAATCACACGCTTATCTCTAGCTGCCTGAGCATAACCAAGAGATGCACCAACTGACCAGCCAATTGATCCATACTGCATCTGAAATTCATACCTGCACAAAATTGTTAATGAACAGTTACCAACCTGTTTAAACTTAAATCATATAGGAGCTTAAATTGCTCTTATTAAAGACTCCAACTTACCCACAGTTCTCAGGGAGGCAGAGTTTCTGACAATTAAACCATGAGTCTCCGGTTTCAGCAATTACAGCAGAATCCCCCCCTAACATGCTCTGTTGAATGTTCAATTTTGTTACAATAATTAAGTAGGAATAAACAAGAATGCCGATCCTAAGTATTTACTGTTCAGAATCTTCAATCAAAACTCATTTAAGAGACCTAGCAATCCATGTTATCATGGTGACTAACGCCATTCGATTACATTGATGGAGAAATGACAGTGGATGCGCAAATGACCTATACAAGTAATTTTTCCCCCCTCCTGAAATGAAAAGGGACATAAAGGAAAGAAGCCAGGACAAACATGCAAGATACACATTTAGACTTTTAATATTCACAAGAAGCATATCTGTTAATAAACAAAGGAATTGTTTAGGCCTCTGACATAATCCAGTTAGAAATATTGCATCACATCATTCTTTTTTAGCCTTACCTGAATGTGCTTGAACAGTACATTGACCCTAAGAGGCTCATCTTTCTCACGCATCAAAGGCATGCCAGGAGGGAAAAAGATGCGTCTGTAATTTTCCAAAGCTGTGCTGTTTTTCTTCAGTTTTTTGGCCAAAGCACCTAAGAAGTCAGCCATAAAAACCCATCCAAGCGAAGGGCCATTGCCAATAGTCACACGATTAGGCTGCACTATGATTGATTTCTCCTTCTTGATCAGCAAAGAATATCCAACAGAGCTAAAATCATTGAAGATGGGACCAACAAAAACATAGGCATCAGCAGACTCTACTATCTCCGCACAGAAGCAGGTGCTGGCAGCACCCCAATATGTCCCTATGAAGTGAGGGTGGTGCTCTGGCACTAGCCCTTTCCCAGAAGGCATGACAGCTAAGGGATATCCACTGGCATCTGCTAATTCTATAAAGGCCTTCTGCCCCTTTGCTACTCTAAGCTTGGGTCCGCCAATAATGACAGGCTTCACAGCTTTATTCAGAAATTCGGCAGTTGCTTCAACAGCTGCTTCTAATCCTAAATAGTTGCTAACCCTGCATGAAAAGCAAAGTATAGCTGCTTCAATATCTCTATAACAAGTATTTCATACAAGTAACGATTTTTAAACAAGTCTAAACACAATCTCTTGAGCTATAATTTGTCCTTTTCTATCAACAAAACTGGCCACCAAGCCTAATTACTACAACATACAAAATCTAATAATGTGTCAGTTCTTTCTTTCTTTTTTCCCTTTTCCTATTTTTCCACTTCGAGAGAAACGAACTTCACCGATCATATTTAACGCTATAATTAACAACTAACCAAAAACTTCTCCTCTAAAACACATTGTATCTGCTTAACTCTGCTTCAATTCTACCCCTAAACAAAATCCATTTGTTAACTTCATTTCACTTTCGTATGTCAGCATATTATAGCAGCCCAGGGTGTTGTTCATGTTCTTGTACAACCTTATTCCTTTCCTTTTTTTTCTAAGAGGAAAAAAAAAAAACTTTGTTTACTTTTTTCTGCAAGCATTTTATGGACAATTTCTTCTATCTGCTCATGATCGTCAGAGCTATCTATATATTAGTTCATTCCAATCACCATTATTCACATTGCTTTTAATGTATCATTATCTTACTTACAAATTGACAAAGTATCAAAAAGTCATAAATATTAAACCTATGATTGAGCTCCCCTTTCAATTAAACTAATCAAATTGCATAATGGTCATGAAAAACAAACAAATTATATACTCCCTATTCTAAACAAGGAGACTAGAAAAATGAGAGAAAAGACTTACTTAGGTGCCAGAAAGAATGGCACAGGTTCCCTAGAGAAAGTTGGATGAGGGATTCCGGACAAATTACAGCTTATACTAATATAAGCTGGTTTACTTTCCTTCAGAGCAGTAGAAATTGCCGTGTCAATCTGCTCATGTGCATCGTCCAAGTTGTTCACCACTGCCTGTCACACGTTACCACCATCATTACCCCATTATGACATAACACACACAACATATACTGAAGTTCCTTGTGCATCAAAATCATTACATGAAACCATAGTTATCAGACTCGATCCGGAGTTGACCCGGCTAAGTAGATAGATCCTGGGTTACATGGGTTAACTCGGAAAAATTTAAAAAAAAGTATTTAAAATTTTAAAATTTGATATGAAAAAAATTAAGAAATAATTAATGTGAATATAGGCTATACATGTTATAAATAATAAAGTTTAAAAGATTATTTCAAAAGGTTTTGTATTTCACATTGAAAAAAATACTATTTTAGTATGTTATTTTTTTAAGTTGAAGTATTTAAACCAAAAAAGTTTTTTATTCCATATTGAAAAAATAATTTTTTTCTTGTGAATATAAAATATATATACTAAAGGGCTTCAAATCACATATTTAAAAAATAAAATATTCTTCTAGTATTTATATAGGAAACTTTAAAAATGATTAATAACCAACTAAAAAATATAAAAAAAAAGAAGCCTCTAGCTAAGAGAGAAAACACATTTGAAAAAAAAAATCGAGTCTCAACCAAGTTTTGTTAGGTCATCCAGATCATGGGTCAACCCAGAAGGTCAACCGGGTTTCGCTGGGTTTTTACTTATCCCGGTCTTTTGCCTTACCCGGAGCGGTTTGGGTTGACCCGCCGAGCCGGTTCGGGTTTAATAACTTAAAACATAAAAATGATCCATGATTTTCCTCAAATACATTTTTCTAACACAAATCAATGAGTAATATTATGGACGAACAGAATTGCTTCACGTGAAAATAACTTTGCATAAATAGCATTGATTTATTATTAACTTACTTGAACGCAAGTGACCGTCTGAAAGCACCTGAGCTCCTGTGTAAAATCAGGCAACCCAATAGTGTGATGCAGAATCCTGCTCGTTCCATAATCATTGGAATTGGGCCCACCAACAATACAGATAATAGGCAAATTCTCACTATAAGCACCAGCAATCGCATTAAGCACACTAAGCCCACCTACAGTAAAAGTCACCACACATGCCCCGACACCTTTGGCACGTGCATACCCATCAGCAGCATAGCCAGCGTTCAGCTCGTTACAGCAGCCGATCAAGTTCAGCTCTGGTTCATCTATCAAATGGTCTAAAAGTGTCAAGTTGAAGTCTCCAGGAACAGAGAACACATAATTCACGCCGATCTCTACTAGCCGCCGAGCTAAATGATGCCCCAAAGTTCCACTGAAGGTATGGCCAGGAACAGGAGCTGGAGCTAGAGCTGAGCTGGGGTGTGCCATTGAGCCAAGTTGGTTTGCAGATTAATTCCACGATAAAACTAAAGTAATGCAAAAATATGAAATGAGGGTTTGAAGCTTTAAGAGGGTAACGAAAGAGTTGATAGTGTTTGGTTGGTTTTGAAGGGTTGTGTGTGTGATTATATAGGTTTTGACAGGTGGGGTTAGTGTAAAAATGAAGTGCTGGTTCTTCTGGTCGTGGTTTTGAAAGCTACGGGCAAATGGCAAGGCCAAGATGAGGAGGAGAAAGCTTGAGAGGAAAGTAAGACATATACTAGCATTTGATCTGGGTTTTAGAATCCGTAATTCTTGTTTTTGCCGCTAGTTTTAGAATCAGAGATGGTGATTGTTGACTACTGGTGTCTCGTTTTTAACTCGTGCGTTTTGGATTTCCACTTGGATTCGATTGGATTGGATGTCACCAGCTTTAAAAACGTGTGGATTGGCGTAGATTTCGAGCGGTAAAAATTGTTTTTAGGCATGAATTTTATGGATGTTTTTCAGTGTGGTTAAAATATTATTTGTTTAAAATTTAAAATATTTTTGTTTAAAATTAATTATTTTTTATATTTATAAATTATTTTGATTTGTTGATATAAAAATAAATTTTTAAAAAACATTATTTTAATATATTTATAAATAAAAAAATATTTTAAAATATAATATTCATCCCACTTTACAAAAAAAAATATTCTTATATTTATCAGTTATACCTGTAATTAATTGGCAATTAGCATCGCTATTGCAGGACATGCCTTCAATTTGTTTTTCTAGAATTTGACTAAAAAGCATAGTTTTAAAACCCTGCCCGACCTAGTGGGTCGATCCGGGACCCGGCCGACCCGGGGTTGAAACCGAATCAGGTTTAAGAAAAAATAAAGGAAGTCAAAACTCAGGATGACCCAGCTGACCCGGTAAGATCCGGTCAAAAATCCAGTTGCAACTTGTTGACTTTTGTTTTTTTTTATTAAAACGACGTCGTTTTGATTTAAAAAAATCAGAATTGACTCAGGTGACCCGGTCAAAACCCAGAACTCGAGCCTTGGCTGGGTTTAAAAACTTTTAAAAGAATCTCATTGGAGACAAGTAGCCCCATCAAATGAAATAAAATATACACATTCATTTATAACTGTTGAACACGTAAAATAAAATAAATATAAATATATATATATATATATATATATATATATATATATATATAAAAATTGAAGTAAAAAAAATTAAAATATTTAAACATATTTTTTCATCTTATAAACAAAAATGATCTTAATCATCAAACTAACACCATTTTATTGACATTTCTTTTAAACAAGCTGGTTTTTCTTGTTCATCTGGATGCATAATAATTTTGAAGCAGCAAAATTGAAAATAGAGTGGAAATGTTTTGATGGGAGGGGGGATTCTTGCAGAGTCAGAATTGGCGGTGGCTTATTTAATTTGTTGTGACTTGATGACATCCAGAGAGTACTAGTTCATTAACACACGTTTGCCACACCTCGATCAAAAGTTTATTTTTTTTTTAATGTAAAAAGAAATATGCAAATGTTGTCTACATAGATTCGACATCAAATAAATTTATAGAGCCAAAATCTTTTTTTTTTTTTCATCAAAACTTGCTTTTGTAATTCATATAATTTTCTTTTACCCAAAAAATATATTATTTTATAAAAAGCATGGTTTATTCAACAAAAAACTAATATAAATTTGAAAGATAATATTTTAAATAATTGTAATGATTTGAAATAAATTTAATAGAATATTCCTGAATAAAAAAGAAAAGAAAATCTACATAACAAGCAATATTGTTAAAATCACGATGATTTTTTGAGTCAAATATACTTATTGTTGTTACTCATTTTTGGACCCCATGTAACGGAGATGGTGTATACCTCTTTTGAACCAAATATAGGAGATTAATTCATGATTGTTGAGGATTTGACAAAAGCAAAGAAGAAAGAAATGTTTTTTGAACCCTATTTGAGCTGTTTTTTGCCCTCTTTATCCTCCCCCTTTGCTGCCAAAGTCGTCAGGTTTCTTAGACTGATTAGGAGTCTTCATAATGCTAAATTTGTTTCTTTTTTATTTGGTCTTTAAGGTTGGATAAATCCCTCAAAATATGCACTACAAAAAAAACTGATACTGCTGCTGTCGTAATTTTTTGTTCCAACTTAGGCTCTGATTCTGACTTGGTTTCGTACAATATCCGACCATCCTAGCTATATTTTTTTCATTCATGACATGTTGAAAAATTGACCTCCACCTTTATTGGGTCCTGTGCCTCACTATTCTTATGGCAGACTCTCAGTCAGATTGGGATGCTCGGGATTATCAGATCAAGAAATCCTTTTGACCAACCAGGTTGTGGCCAGGTTCTGTTCTTCAAAATGAATTTATCTCACTTTGAACCCTTCATGAAAGTTGTAGACCTGTACGTGTAAATGAATTTAGGATTTTGAATATCCTGATTTCGATATCAGAAGCTCAAGATATTCTCATGTGAATATCTAATGAGAAAGCAGAGAATTCTACCGCGAGAAGGATTCTGACCCGGGTTTTGCAATAAAGACCCTGTTTCCATCATAATTTTGGTGGTCGTTGTTCTTAGGTCACACTCTCAGTCATATCGGGGTGCTCGGCATTGTTAGTTTCTAAATTAGATCAAGAGACCCTTTTTAACCAACCAGATTGCTGCCAGATTCTGTTCTTTAAAATGATTTTTCCTCACTTTGAATCCTTCATCAAAGTTGTAGTCCTAGACGCGTACATGAATTTTGACTTTTGATTCACTTGATTTTGATATCTGAAGCTCAAGATATTCCTATTTGAATATCTAACATGAAAGTAGAGAATTCTGACACGAGAAGCATTATGACCCGAGTTTTGCACTAAAGACTCTACTTCCATCACAATTTTGTTGGTCGTTGTTCTTAGTTCATATTCTCAATCATATCAGGATGCTCGGCATTGTCAGTTTCTGAATTAGATCAGGAAACCCTTTTTTGACCAACCAGATTGCTGACAGATTCTGTTCTTTAAAACGATTTTTTCTCACTTCAAATCCTTCATCAAATTTGTAGTCCTGAACGCTTAGATGAATTTGGGCTTTTGAATCCCTTGATTTCGATATCAAAAGCTCAAGATATTCCCGTTTGAATATCTAGTGTGAAAGCAGAGAATCCTATTGTGAGAAGGGTTCCAACCTGAGTTTGTTTGTAATTTTGTTCTTCAAAATGATTTTTATCTCACTTTGGATCCTTCATGAAAGTTGTAGTCCTGTACGTGTAGATGAATTTAGGTTTTTGAATCGCCAGATTTCGATATTAGAAGCTCCAGATATTTCCATTTGAATATCTAGTTTGAAAGCAGGGAATCCTGTCGTGAGAAGAATTTTTGCCCGAGTTTGCAGGGACACAATTGCAAGATGCTTAAAGTTTGAAGACCAATTACAGGCCAATTTGAAGGGCTTTTTTTGGACCAAGGACTAAATGGAAAAGGTGCTAAAATAAGGGAGTTGATTGAACATAAATTAGAAGAAATTTTGCCTGATGAAGAAGTTGAAGAACGGGGATTAGATCAGAAAAGCAAAATAAAGGAGTTTATCACGTTTTGCTTTCATTTTTAAACAAGACGACGCCGTACTACCCTTTGTTTTGACACAAACCGCACAGCCCCTTCATGAAAATATAATTAACATAACACTATCCATTTGCATTGTGAGAACAGTGCCTCCCCGCTTGCAATTCTTTCCTTTCCTCTGCACAGCTATCCCGGTTAATTTCTTTCCCTTTATCTGTAATTTCCTACTGGTTTCCATGTTTCTCTCGCTTGATTGGAGAGCTGCAGACCATGTTTTTTTTTTTTTTTTTGCTTTAGTTCAAAGGAAACAACTAATGCCTCATGGTCCCAGCTATGGAAGGAATAAAAAGGAGTCGCACCATCCTCTAATTAGTTAAATATAATATTTATCCTAGTTTGCGAAAAGAACTATTCTTATATTTATTAGTTATAACCGTAATTAATTGGCAATTAGCATCGCTATTGCAGGGCATGCCTTCATTTTGTTTTTCTAGACTTTGACTAAAAAATATAGTTTTAAAACCCAGCCCGACCCGGTGGGTCGATCCAGGACCCGACAGACCCGAGGTTGAAACTGGACCGGGTTGAAGAAAAAATAGAGGAAGTCAAAACCTGGGGTGACTCGGCTGACCCGATCAAAAATCCAGTTATAACCCATTAACTTTTGATTTTTTTTAACTAAAACGACGTCGTTTTGATTTTTTTAAAAAAATCAGAATTAACCCGGGCGACCCGGTGACCCGGTCAAAACCCAGAACCGGATCTTGAGCCGGGTCAACCACAGGTCGGGTTTAAAAACTTTAAAAAGAATCTCATTGGAGACAAGTACTAGCCACCAGCTGAATTCTCTCTTTTCTCAAGGACCAGAGATTTTATTTTATTTTGTTCTGCAACAGCCCCATAAAATGAAATTAAATATACACATTCATTTATAACTGTTGAACACGTAAAATAATATATATAAAAAATTTGAAGTAAAAAAAATTAAAATATTTAAACATATTTTTTCATCTCATAAACAAAAATGATCGTAATCATCAAACTAACACCATTTTATTGACATTTCTTTTAAACAAGCTGGTTTTTCTTGTTCATCTGGATGCATAATAATTTTGAAGCAGCAAAATTGAAAATAGAGTGGAAATGTTTTGATGGGAGGGGGGATTCTTGCAGAGTCAGAATTGGCGGTGGCTTATTTAATTTGTTGTGACTTGATGACATCCAGAGAGTACTAGTTCATTAAAAGTGTGTTTGGCAGTGTGGTAGCGGTTGCTTTTCAAATAGTTTTTCGTGCCGAAATACATGCCATTGATGTTTTTTTATTTTTAAAAAATCATTTTTGACATCAGCACATCAAAACGATCCAAAAAGTACAAACCGCACTCAATTTTAGCAAAAAAAAAATATTAAATTTAATAAAACGCAGTTACAAACACAATGTCAAACGGTCTCTAACACATGTTTGCCACACCTCGATCAAAAGTTTTTTTTTCTTAATGTAAAAAGAAATATGCAAATGTTGTCTACATAGATTCGACATCAAATAAATTTATAGAGCCAAAATCTTTTTTTTTTTTTCATCAAAACTTGCTTTTGTAATTCATATAATTTTCTTTTACCCAAAAAATATATTATTTTATAAAAAGCATGGTTTATTCAACAAAAAACTAATATAAATTTGAAAGATAATATTTTAAATAATTGTAATGATTTGAAATAAATTTAATAGAATATTCCTGAATAAAAAAGAAAAGAAAATCTACATAACAAGCAATATTATTAAAATCACGATGATTTTTTGAGTCAAATATACTTATTATAAAAAGTCATCTTAAAAACTAAAAAACCAATAAAATCAAATTAAAATTATTCTAACTCGTTTAAATCATGGTCAAATTAATAAATTCACAATTTTTGATAAATATAAATATTAAACTAGGACTACCACAGCCTCTCCACTAATTCTCTTGACACTCCCTCACAATCCAGCTAACCCGATCATTTATCTTCTCATCACCGATGATCTAGACATTGTGCTTGTTTAGGAGTGTAGTAGATATTACGTTTCGAATTTATTTTGTTTAGAAATATATTAAAATAAAAAAAAATATTTTTTTAAAATTTATTTTTAATATCTGTACATCAAAACAATTTAAAAATACAAAAAAATTAATTCAAAACAAAACAAATTTAAAATAATGAAATGACGGTTTAACTGTAATGCTAAACATGCACCTCATCTTCATCTCCCACGACACCATAATCACTAACACCGGTGACAGAGTAACTCGAGAACCACAAGTTGTCATCTCCTCCACAAAGACATATAGAGATTGAGTATAGGTCTTAAAGGAAAGGAGAAAAGTTGGTATACTCTTCGACTCAGGAAATGACGAGTATAGGTCATATGTGTGTGTGTGTACGAGTTTTTGGAAACGCAATTTAGAATTATTGCAAGGAACACTAAAATTCAACCGGAAATAATAATTGGAAACGCTAGTATACGAGTTTTTCATTTAGTTTTGTTTTCTTTTATTTTTCTATTCTATATTATTATGATTTTCTAGTTATTTGGTTTTAATTTTTTGATATAAAGAGTTATGATTAGTGAAGACATAGTTGAATAAAAAATTAAATATTTTGGTTGTTTTTTTATAATTATAGTACTTTTAGTGAATATTAATATTTTGACAGGTAAGAAACCTCATTATACCTCGCTCTTGTATACATCATCATATCTCATTAAGAAAAAATCTAAACTCCATTAGTCTTTTATTATTGGGCTAGACTCATTGCATCGTGAATCACTACAATGTAATGACATTTTTTTTTCTTTTCTACAAGGTAAAATGGTTTTTTACAGAAAATTTATCTAGTATTACGAAATTAATTGAAGATATAATAGTGTATTAACTTTTTTTGCATGGTTAAATGATATAAATGCTCTTAAAAAGTAAACAAAGCCTTTTGCTTCATTTCTTTTTTCATAATAAAATTACTTTATTGTCCTTCAAGTAAAAAATAAATAAAGGAGTCAAGGGGTATTTTCATATTTTCCTCGTGGTTCTTTTTGTTATAATCTATTTGAATTAAGGGAAAATAAATCTTTTAACGTATAAAAAAATAAAAAAATAAAAGAAAATGTGGTTGTGGCACATGCTATAAGTGGACATGGCCTGCACCTTTCAGGCAACAAGTGTGGTGTCTTGCGACGACCAAAAAGAACCAACTGTTGTGTCGTTCGAAGAGTCTAGTGGCGACGAAGCTAATGGAGTAGCGTGAGTTTTATAGGTGTTTTTTTGCTTTCCATTATACAGGGTATCTTGACCTTATATCTCACGTGTTCGTTAAGTTAACCTGGATTAATTTAGATTATCATCGTTTGGATTTTTTTTTATATTAAAAAATTTTAACTCAACCTGCAGTGTAGCGTGAGAAAAAAATAATATAGTGTTAACTAAAGAATGCATGAATAGTTTACCATTATCTAGCCTATTGTCCAACTCCACACCCCATGCCCCATGCCCTCTCTATAAATTTATAGAGTGTTTGAAAGTGTGGTAAATATTATTTTTTAAAGTAATTTTTATTTGAAAACGCATTAAAATAATTTTTTTTATTTTATTTTTTAAAAATTATTTTTGAACACATTAAAACCATTAAAAAATTAAAAAAAATAAATTTTAACAAAAGTAGATTCAACATCACTACCAAACATGACTTAGCTGCAATGTTGAACTCCTTTTTGTGTTTCTCTTCCCATTTTTGGCGAGTACAGAGGGGTGGTCTGACTGGTTCTCGCTTGGTTTGTCGATAAAAGCATGCACTGACCTCATCTCCATAACGCAAATTAATTCCAAAGTCCTGCTTGATTGGCATCATGGGGTCAATGAAAAGTTGGAGTACGTAGACTTTAATGGGAGCCAGCTCAGGTTGCCTGCTGCTGTCTTGGACCAATTAGTGATCGATTTGACTGGGACATAAAGTTAATGACGAATTATTTACCTGTTCTATTTTCTTTGCAGTTGCCGGCCCACGTGGACATAGGAAAAGAAATATTAATCCAATCAAATCATCATTATTAATTCATTAATTTTTTATTAGAATAATATTGTTTTTATTTTTTATAAAAAATATCTTTTAAAGTTCACCCGTAACCCGGATCGGATCTTATTTTATATCAAACTTTAAAACTATGGTTTATGATTTCTGAAATATGTATTGTATGTGTAAATTTATAGAATCACTGTCATGATTAACATTAGAGTATGCATGCAGCTCTATGGAAGAGGTGAATGAAAATAAAAGACTCTGAAAGATTGTGCCCCGAAAATATCATAAAATATGAAGAACAACTGCTCAATGAACAGTAGTAGGAGAAGCAACAAACTGACTAACAAAATGAATAACATATATAATATCTGAATGAGTAATAGTGAGATATACAAAACTCTCAATAATAGTATGATATAAAGTAACCTCAATGGAAGTATCTATAATCTTATTATCAGTAATTTTAGTCTGCTCAAGAATATCTATAACATATTTTGACTAAGAAAGAAGGTAACCTTTGGCTGAGTAAACTACGTCAGTACCCATAAAATATCAAAGATAACTCAAATCCTCTATTTCAAACTATTTAACCAACTTTTTTTTCAAAACTGAAATATCATCAATGTCATCACCAGTAATAATCATGTCATTAACATATAAAGAAAAAATGATACGACTTGCATCAGTACATTCAATTCAAGAGAAGAGATAACAACGGAAAATTTCTCAAACCAAGCACAAGGTGCTTGTTTGAGACCATATAACGCTTTCTTGAACTTACAAACATACTCAAAGTCACGTGAAACACTAAGAGGGGGTGCCATATAAACTTTTTCTTGAAGATTTCCATTCAAGAAGACATTTTTAACATCAAGAGAGATATGCCACTAACAAACTGAAGCTATAGTAATAAGAGTGTGAATAGTATTTATTTTTGCAATAGGGGCAAATGTCTCCTTATAATCCATACCATATTGTTGAGAGTATTCTTTTGCAACCAACCTTGCTTTGTATCGCTTAATAGATTCATCAGAATTAGTCTTGATCTTATACACTTAATGACAATCAACAACACTCTTACTACGAGGTAGAGGAACCAAAACCCAAGTTTCTATCTTATACAAAGTAGAAAGTTCCTCATCCATAGCTTGCTATCAAATAGAATTAAAAATTGCCTCTTTTTATGAATGTTTTTTATGATAAAACTACAAAGACAAAAGAAGAATTTAATGTTTTGATTTGCTCACGGTTAAGGATTATGAACTTACATGTAAGTCGTATTTCTAATATCCGATGAAAAGATAAAATTTTAAAACTTCTTTAACATATCAAAACCACGAAGCAGCTTACCTTAGTTAGGGTGCACTAGGGGTGCTAATACCTTTCCTAGTCACAACCAGTCTCTTACCCGTGAATCTCTAAAAAGACCAATACACTCAAGTTTCCTAGTAACTGTAATGTTTTGAATTAAAAGATATGAAAAGGCAACAAAGCCCTTGGAGGCTTAAAGAGTAAGTATAATTAAATGAGGGGTATAGTAGTAATTGAATAATAGTTGATAAATATAAATAGGAAGTTAAAAGGAAAAGGAAAGAGGGATCTGAAATTTTAAGAGAGCAAACCGGCAGGAGAGAAAGGGGAAAGAAGAAGAAGAAGAGAAAAGAGGGAAATTAGAAGGGAAATAGAAAGAGTTGAAGAAAATAAATTTAAAGGTAAGATTTAGGTTTATAAATGTATAAATGTGTTCTTTGAACTTTAAATTTTGGTTTTGATGAATGTTAGGGTTTTGAAAATTTATGTTTTGGGTTTAATTGATGAATTAATTTGAATGTTATGGGGTTGATTGTTGTGGGTAATTGATTATTTAGTTGATTATGGAAGATTGTGATGATTTTGAGTTATGAATTGTGTAAATGGTGAATTTGAGTTAGAAATATAGAAAGAACGGTAGGTTTTCTGTTGAAATTCTGGGTTGGAGGTTGAAGATGACAAAATTTCGGTTTGGTCCCTCAATTTGTGAAAATTACAGTTTAGTCCCCAAACTTTGAAAAATTACATATTGGTCCCTGGAGCATATTTCGAGATTCTGAACAGAATAAAAGATGAATTATGGGCAGAATTCCTGTATAGTTATGAAATTTTAACACTTTCAATTTGGTCCTCCAATTTGGCAAAAAATACAATTTGACCCTAAAAATTTGGAAAAATTCCAGAATGGTCGCTGGAGCATAATGAGATATTCTAGATGGAATTGAGGATTAATTATGGTCAGAATTTCAGTATAGTCATGGATTTATGATATTTTTAGTTTGGTCCTTCAATTTGACAAAAGTTACAATTTGACCCTTAAAAATATGATAAATTCAGATTGGTCCCTAGCTGTAATATTAGCTTTTACAGATTGGTTTGATGAACACTTGAGGGTTATTTAGTGAATTATTACCAATTTTATGATTTGTTTTATTATGAATTAGATTTCGGGGAAAAACCGTTTAATTTTGGGTTTTTAGAAAAATAACTAGTTTAGTCTAAAAACATATAGGGATATGGAATATACCATTAGATAAGTGTATTAAATAGGTTATATGTTCTTTTGAGTCATTCTTGAATATATCTTATTTGTATTCAGATAATCTTGATATTCTACCGGCGGGACATCAGTAGGATTTTCTTCGGTATCTGCTTTTGACTTCTGTTTGCTTTCGAGTCAAGTGAGTGGATAATTTTCCATATACATGAGAAATATTATAAATATTTGATTTGTTAATATGAATTGGATCATGCTTCTTGATAATATATATGTTGATTATTATCCTTGTTATGATAAAGCATGATCAATTGTTGAATCTGAATTCTTGATATGAACCAGTATATATTTTGAATTGATTTCTGAATTGATAGCTCCTCATTTGATTGATGTCATGAGTTGAGGCTTGAGATATGAATATGTCTGTTTGAATATGATTATGAACCTATGATATGTCAGTCATAATACCCATGCTAACAGAGTAGTGTTAGTCTTTGTGCACATCGTATCTGAACCCTAGTTGGTCGGGGGAGTCACCAACCTGTGTGGACTGATCATCCCACAGTACGGAGCCTCATGCTCATTGCATTTTGATTTTCTGATGAGTTTTACCATATGATATTCTTGTTATGGCCTATTTGAGAAACCTTCCTATAAGAACATAGAGCCATAATTGTATATATATTTCTCATTGTTGTATTACCTCGTGTGTGTATATTGAACATTATCTACTCACTGAGTTGTTGAACTCACCCTCTCATTATTTATCCTTTTCAGGCTTATAGCTTGATAGCAGGTCATTTTTGTTGGACCTTCAGAACCTGCTCTTATGGTTGTAATTTGTACCTTTTCCTTTATGTCTAGTTAGTGCTTCAAAACTTTGAATTTATATGAACTCTTGTATTAAAAGAATTAAATTATATTATGAAGTTAGTTTGTTGTTACTGCTGCGTTGAACTCTGATTGACTTATCTGAAGGATAAGTTTGTATATAAGTTTGGATTCGCATAGGTATGGAACCTTGGAGGGGAACCTTGCCTATGTGTCAGTCATGGATTTAGGAATCGGGTCATGACAGTAACCCCTCAATGAAATAATAGGTGGTGACTCCCAAATCAATCAAGCAAACGAATGAAAAATTGCCATCGAACACCGCACAAGCATGTGCGACAGAGAAGACGAAACATGATGTGGACGAGAATGCCATAAATAAAAATTAGAAGAGGAAGGACTCAAATGAAAAGAAAACAAGTCAATACTAGTAGTAGCAACAACAACAATAACTAATATTTTTAACTCATCCAAAATATATAGTTCATTCTCTATACAACTTGTCCCAATCAGCTTCTGAGATTGTAGATATTGTACACAATAAAAAGAAGAGGAAAAAATGAGTAAATAATCACTAGAATCACATAATTGACCAACAAAAGCAAGATTTAATCTGTGTTTTGGAATAAGATAAACATTAAGGGGACACAAGTGAGGTGCGACAACAAAATCAACATCTGCTAAGGGCATGAAAGTGTCATCAATAGTCATAACAAGGATAGATGATGAAGGGGACACAGAAGTAAAAGATAAAAAAATCTAGAGACATGATGTGAAGCACAAGAATCTAATACATATTCAGAATGTGACATGCCTGAGGAGATATGAGGCAATTAACCTATAGAACAAGAAGTTAACATTATTTGTGGCTGTAAGTAGAGAAACTTTTGAAATTGTTCAGCTAGAGTACTAGGATCGGTGATAAAGCCTTATGAAACTACTACTACAGTATTGTGGTGTGGTGTGGTGGTTAACAACCTTGAGGTGGTCTATGAGCATTAGATTGTGACAGGCTGCTAGCATGATTCTGCTATCTCAATTTGGGACACTAAGCTTTCTAATGACCTTTTTGCTTATAGAAACTACAGTCGTTGAAGGCAACCCTTGTGTAAGGCTTATTCTGATGATTAGAGAATGACTTAGATGATACTGTTAGTACAAAAGAATTCGAAGCAGAAATAATTCCTTTTTCAAAATAAGATTGGAGATGTATTTCTTTAACCAATAACTCACTGACAATAGAGTCAACAAAAGACAGTGGAAAATAATGCAAAATTGAACCTCTAAATTCTTTAAAATCACTGTGAAATGATGTTAAAAATTGTATCAATCGTTGATACTCTCTACAATCAATATAGGCACACATGTCTTTGATTTTATCGATTCTATAAGAGTCAATATCTATCATAACATAATAAAACTCATGAATACTTATATTCTTATAGTGAAGAGCTCGTATGTTATTCTCTAATTGATACTGCTTCGCAAAATTTAATTGCATGAATAACCTTTGCAGATGATCTCAAACCTCTTTTACTGTCTCATACTTTGTCAACTGTGTACTTATGAAATGCTTGATAGAATTGTTAATCCAAGTAACAATCTTTGCATTGTTTGCTTCCAATGCATATCTCAAAACAGCATGTCTCTCATCAATATTTCTAGGTATCACATAAGTTCCACTAACATATCCCCACATCTTTTTTCCCTTAATGAAATTTCTCATTACATAACTCCAATACGAATAGTTCTTTCCATCCAACCTCATACTTATAGACTGAAGCGAATCATCTTTTTCAGTAGTCATAATCAACAAACAAAGAAAACCAGAACGCAAAAGAAGCGAAAAACAAAATACTAGATTGCAGAAACTGAATAAATATCACAAAAACTGAAAAAATATCTATCAAAATTGCATAAACAAAATGCAAATATCAAATTGCAAAAACTAAAAGGAAGATGAAATACCAAACTGCTGAAACTAAAGGGAAGATGAGATACTAGATTTGCAAAAACTGAACAAATATCACTCTAAAAAATTAGATTTGTGAAAGCTGTGTGTGAGATTGAACCGATGGAATGAAGCAAATATCACTCTAAAAAATTAATTTAGTCCTCCAGCTTTCAATTGCTTTCACTTGAACCTCTAATTAACCCTAAACTTCTGTTTTAATGCAATTAAGCCCCTGATGAACTTCAATTGGAACCCCGAAGTTACGCGCCTATTGCGATATGTTCCTTGGTCTTGTATTTGTTCAATTGAACCCCTAATTAACCATTAAACTTTCAATTTCTTCAATTTCACCCCCGGTTTTTGTCAATTAAGCCTCTAAATTTTGGCGCCTTTTGCAGATTGGTCCTTGGCTATGAATTTCTTCAATTTAGCCCCTAATTGATCCCAAAACTTCAATTTTCTTGCAATTTGGCCCCTAATTTCAATCAACTAACTTGGTAAAAATTAAATTTGGTCTCTTAAAGTTCCATTCTTCTCAATTAAGTTCAAATTAGGCTCCCAAACTTAATTTTTCACCAATTAAGCCCCAAATAAAATTAATTTGACCCATTTAAAGTATAATTAAGTCCTTACACTTAATTAAATCCTTCAATTGGACCCAAATTAATTCTTAAACATAATTAAAATTCAATTTTGGCCCATGATTAAATCAAATTGGCCTATTAAAAATTTAATTATGTTCTTCAAGTTAATTTTTATGCAAATTCATCCAATCATCATTTAATTTAACCTTGAATTTGTATTTTTTTCTCCATTTTTGGGCATAATGGGGTACAATTAGGCCTTGAATTTCCTTCAAAATTGCAGCTTGATTCCTCGGTCTGCTTTCTCCACGTTGCCAGCCTTTATTATTATTATTATTGTTTTTGTTTTGAAAAAGAAATTGATTTTTGGGGAATAACCCAGAATTGGGTTATGACAGATGATATGATATATTTACCAATGAATATACCGACAAACAAATAAAAAAAACTAACAAAATTGCATACAATATTTTTTGTCGGTTATATGACAAACTTTCTGAGGGAAATACCGATGGAATGAAGCAAATAATATTTTTTTTAGCGCGCTTTGTCCGTTTGTGAATTCATTGATAAATTCATTACCGACAGACTCATTTACAGACCAGAAATTGCAGACAAGAGTTTGTTAAATGGATTGGTTCCATTCATAAACCCGTTATTAAAATACGTACCAGTGGACTATGAGTTAGATATCAACAACAATTTTCATGGGTAAAATGATAAAATCTAATAGTGAATATTTCTATACATTAGCATTTTGGGATGCCCCAAACCGAAAAACACAACAAATGTGCTGGCCTCTTGGTATCTACAAAATGTTTAAAGATTCAATTCCTAATATTTGTATCAAGATATTAATAACCAACAAGTATGTCGACTTCTAAAAAAAACTTGTAAATACACAATTAGCTAGCTTTTTTTCTTTTAGATAAGTGAAGAAACTTTATTACTAGCATAACATTGGCAAATCAAAGCAAGGTGAAGAATGGGTACAAATGCCAAAAAGCTTGGGAAATGAAAAAATGGCAAGAGCAAGTAAACTAAACCAGCGAAGGACACATAAATAATTACCATGCCTCAAACCATGGATTAATTAAGTAGCTATGCCTTCAAACTAATAGAAGGATAAACGATTACTCATTCATCAGACGATTAGGTCAAGCCACCTCTCCTAAGTACTCCTCCCCCCATCAAACTTTGTTGCTGCAGGTTCACCGATTTTGCACTTACCATCTTTGGGGTCATATTTGCATGGAGCCCTAGGAGCAGTTATGTAAGAACATGATAACAAAATAATGGTAACAAGGAGCATTATTGTCAAGTATCGAGTCTTTTTCCTTGAGACCCCATTTTTGACACGAAAGAAACCTGAGATTCTTAGGGAATCAAATGTATGTGTAGAGAGCGAGCTAGTCTGCGAGATGGGTGATTGTAGAGATGGAGAGGGTTAGCTAGCTCATAGATGAGACACAATATGTTGAATTGGAAAAGTATTCAGCATTTAAATTCATTTCAAAAACTTTTCCAATATGTTGAATTGGAAAACTATAGTTTCCTCGAAATTGTTTCTTATTATTTTCTTCTAAGCAGTTGTGACTTGTGACATAGGTTGAAATTAACATTAAACGGGAGTAATGTGGATCATGTCCAGGTTGTTTAAGTAGTCACATAAATAAAATTTCTATGATATTTGTGTTTGTAATCTTCTGGCGTGGCCCTTCAGAAACAAACAGTCAAAACCTGTTTAAGTGCCTGTTTTGTTCAAGCAACTTGTACTGTAAATAAATGTTATGCAAAATCTAAGCACTCTCAACTTTTACCTAATCTTTTTTTTTCTGTGGTATGATGGGATTGAAGATTACACAATATTGCCCTAATCTAATATATATATTTATCTATTAATGCACAAATAAACATTGAAATAAGCTCTTCAGTTGATTTTATAAACTGCAAATTTGAGGTCTTGGGCTCTTCGCAGCCGAGAAAAAGTCATTCATGGCTGAGGTAAATATAATTTCTTCTTCTTTTGATTTTTTGATGAATGAAAGATTATATTCGTCGGAAAGCAAAAGAACAGGGGGCTCATGACCTGCAAGTGGTTGATGTAAAATAAGTGCTGGAAATTCGATACATGAAGGATACGGTCACAGAGTCGTTCTTCCAGCGACCTAGAAAAATATTTCCAAATCCAAAATACCTGAGAAACTATCATACATATAAGACATCAAAACAGTACAAAAGACTGAGTAAAAATTGACAAAAGATAATTAAAAGACTGATTGGATTGAAAATTAAAAAAGCATGGCGAAAATAAGAAGGTGGAAAAATACTTTTGAAATAATAAAAAAGCAATTAATGGGAGAGAGGTTTGATTTATTCGTTGTGGAATTTATAAATCCTTTCTCATGCAATTAATTCAAGAGTCGGTCTTGACTTGGAAAATGAATGATAATACGTATACAACATGAACACGCGTGTCTTGACTTTGAAAATGAATGGTTATAGGTATTACCTTGTGAGCACGCAAAACTGTGACTATTTCGTCCATTTGCTGAGTCCAAGGAATTAAAATAACAAACAAGTTAATGATCGGATCGCTAGTGTCGCACATGAAACATGTTGCGACGGGCGTTCTCGTAGTATGTAGAAATCAAAAAAAAATAAAAAGGATAAGAAATTATTGTTTTTTAATAATGAAAAGAAAAAAATAAGAGTAATCATTTAGTATTTTGATCATCAGAAACTTTAATTAATCTTGAAGATCAAGTACAGGAACGGGTTACATCAAGGAAAGTATTAGGACCTCAAATATATCTTACCTAAAATAAGTTGTATTATTTAATTGTCTGATATAACTAGAGTATTGTCGTGTTTTCTAATAGTTGAATTGTTTAAGATTTAAAAAAAGTTATTCTCGGTAAGGAGATCCTTATTTTATCGGATAAAATCTAACTGTTCTAATATCGACAAAAAGAAGAACTAACTCTTAGTTAATATTAGAAATACATCTTACGTATAAGTAAGTAATCCCAAATATTAAAAGAAAATAAAATAATTTTTTTTGATATTTTTAAAATATTGGCCTAATTCTCATGGCTTTAATAAATTGGTTATTAAAGCTCAAAATGCATATTAATACATATTTTTTGAATTTTTGTTTTGGTATGAAAATACGATATGAAATTTTTTATATTTTTGAGAGACTTTATCAAATACGATATGAAAACAAGATATTTCTATTTTTTTTGTAATATTTCAGAGAAAACCAAGTATTTTAATACCGAATTTGTATCGTTACAGTATAAAAATATGAACCAATATTAATCAAAATTGATATAAAAATGCGAGAAAATCACAAATTATTTTAAAGAATTTTTGGAATTTTTTGTTTTTGTTTTCAATTCATATATAATATTATATTATATAAAATAATTATATTATAATATATTGGGATGGGCTCAGCCCAATTATATGGGTAGAGCCCATCCTGTCTGGGATGAGATCGGCCTAAAATAAATTAGGCCAAAGTTGGCCAAAACAAGTTGGGCCAACACTAGCCTAAAATAACGGTTGGGTCGATGTCGGCCCTACAAAACTTCTTTTCTATTTATAGGACTGGGCCTAACCCAACCCAACCATTTTAGTCTGGATCGGAACTGGTCCGGCCTAGTAAACAGTGAAGAGATTCTCCAATGTTATGCAAGTGAATAGTAGAGAGAGAATTATAATTCACTCTCCATTGTTCAATTGCAGAATAGTGGAGGGTGACTGAAGGAGAAGAAGAAAAATGAGAAGGAGGAAAGGTTGACCTAGCGATGGCTTCACGGTGGTGATAATGTTGGCGACAGGGAAAGCAGGCAACGGTGGGGAGAAAAAATGGTGGTTGCTGCTGTGGTTTTTTCTTCTCTGTATAGGGGCATGAAATTCCTCTCTTTCTTTTTTTGTCCTTTATTTGTTCTTTTTTTTTTATTCTCTTTCGTTTTCTTCTCTCGTTCTTGTCTCTCCTGTTCTTTCTTTTTTTTCTATGTTTTTTTGTTTTTGTTTCTCTCCTTTTTCCTTCCTCTGTTCTCCCCTGTTTCTTTTTGTTTCTCTTCTGTTTTTTGCTCTCTTCCCTCCCTTTTTCATCTCTTTATCTCTCTGTTTTTGTCTCTCGTCCCTGGTATTTATAAGAGGGAAAGAGAGGAGAGAGAGTTATTACCCCTGTCCAGTCATGGCGCAGGGGTAGGGTGGTTAGGGCAGTCTGTGCAGCCATCCTAGAGTCGACCGCAGGGCTTGTCCCCTCTGCCTCGTTCATCATGGTTGTTGTAACCCAATTTTGGATCCACCAAGATTTTCTCAAATGTTATTTTATTTCTATTATTATTTATAAAAATCCAAAAAAATTAAGAAAAAGGAAAATTCAAAAATATATTTTTCTCGAGTCAACCGCATCTTTCCATAAAAACCGATTCCACCGGGTCAATACAGGTCAAACCATGTCGGCCAAGTAAAAAATGAGTTTTCGGGTCAAAACCGTCATTTTCGGTCAAAACCGAGTCCACCGAGTCAATACGGGTCAAACCATGTCGACCAGGGTAAAAAATGAGTTTCAAGCCGTTTCGGGTCAAAACCGAGTTTACCAGGTCAATACGGGTCAAACCATGTCGACCAGGGTAAAAATGAGTTTCAGGTCATTTTGGGTCAAAACTGTTATTTTCGGTCATTAAAATTGATTTTTAGCGGTTGAGACGGGCTTTTTTTAATACTGATTTGAGTTTTTAATTTTACCTATATAAATATTTATTATTATATATAATAAAAACAAAATGAATAATACAGAATTGTCATATTAGGCGGGGCAGTTACACTGATTGTAGGCGGAGCAGTTGTATCAATACCATTTTTCTTTAAAGCAGATCCGTGTTGTCCCCTGTAATTGGCTATAAATAGCCAGTGATAGTTCGCCAGAAAAGAGGAGGGGGAGAAGAAGAAAAGAAAAGAGAAAGAAAGAGGAGAGAAGAATAGAGAGAAGAAATCCTATATCACTATTTATGTTTTTTTACTATTTCTTCATGCGAGTAAGATATTGATTTTGATTAAAAACAATCTGAAAAATACCAAAAATATCCTAACCGTTAGATTTAATAGTGTTTAGATCTGAACCGTTGATTTAATAGAATACAATAGGGCTTACCACACTAGATTAAAACCCAAACACATCTCAGCCCTTGACATAATCTAAGCTTTGATCCCGTTGCGCCACGTCACCCGGTGTACCGAGATTTCGGTGCACCGCGTTACACCCGATCAAACCTCCGTTCATCCGGACCGTCAGATCAACCTGCAGATCGGGCCAATCACAGCCGCACGATCTTTCCATCAGAGATCCAACGGATCACAGGCCTCAGCTGCACCGGTGTACCGTTTCAGCGTTCTCACCGTAGCGTAACCCAGAGCATCTCTCTCCTCTCGCCGGCGACTCCCTCTCTCTCCTCCGATCTCCCATATCCGGCCATCGCAAGCTTCCAAACCACCACAGAAAGGTCGCTATCCTCATATAAAGCAAAACCCCGGCTGGTTTCAGCGTGTTATCCGCCCCATTTGGCCGGAAAAGGGCCGCGATCGTCGGCTGCCACCGAAGCTTCAAGTCGTCGATTCTCGCTCATCAGCCATCAACGACCGTCAAGACCACCACCATAAGAATCCTCGACATCAGATCTACCAGGATCGACCATCGGTTGGCCAGAAATCTCGCCGGGAAATCTCCCCGCCGCCAACAGTAGCCGCGCGTGTGCCACACGCGCCGCCAGTGGCATTTTAGTAATTTTCAGAGAAATTCGAGGGTATTTCAGTATTTTACCTATACAGTGGCACTCAAGTAACTTTTTGGGTTTCTACTGATATTTTTGATATTTGTTTATATATAAATGCTTGTAAATTTTCTTGCATGTTGTAAAAAATACAAAAACCAAAGTCGACACGTCTCTTTTTTTAAAAAAAAGGACCGATGTCAAAAATGTAAATACCAAATATGGATTATGTCCATTATTTCTTTTGGTAACCCAGACGTAACTCTCCTTTTTAGGGACAAACGTCAATATTTTAGATGAGTCTCCTAATTTTTAGGGACTGATGTCATTTTTAACGTGTCTCCTATTTTTAGGGACCGACGTTAACCATTTGAAAAAAAACAAATTACCAATAAACCCAAAATATAATGGATTATATCCATTATATTCTTTTGGTAACTCAGACGAGTCTCCTAATTTTTAGGGACTAATGTCATTTTTAACGTGTCTCCTATTTTTAGGGACCGACGTTAATCATTAAAAAAATTTACAAATAAGCCCAAAATATAATCGCATTTGAATCAAATAAAAAACACACAAGTAAGGGTAACCTTTCTTTTGAAAGGATGTTTTAAGGGTGGTGTCTACCTTCCCTTAATCATAACTAACCCCGTACCCGAATCTCTGGGACCAGTGTCTAATTTGGGATTTCTAGTTCCCTCAAATTACTAGATGGCGACTCCAATAAAATCTTTGTTTCCCCCAATTGAGAAAAAAAACCCTTTTTGTTAAATAAACAAAAAAGCGGGAGCCGCCGCCCGACGTCGTGTATCGACAATGGTGGTAGGCCATAAGGGGGTGTAGGTGGTGTCGTGGTTTTTAGGAAAAGGGAAGGGAGAGAGTGAGAGATAGACGCTGCAAAGGAATGGAAGAAAAACCTTCTTCCCCTGTCTTTATGCGTTAGAGGAAGAAGAAGATACACAGTGCCGTTCAAAATGACACCATTTTAGGCTTCGTTTTTTTATGTTTGAATAATGAATGAAATGGGGTCGTTTCATTTAAATTAAAATAGCGCCAAAACATGTCAATTTTCAAATCAGTCCTTAATTTTTTATTCAATCAAGTCCTCAATTGCAATTTTGATTTTAAGAATCAATTCAATTTCATCCCTACCAAATTCAAATGTCAGCCCTGATGTTGGATGCCTTTTTTTATTTTAGTCCTTGGTTTTGAATTTATGCATTTTGATCCTAAATTGATCAACAAACTTTCAATTTCTTCAATTTAGCCTCTGATTTGACCAAATGAACTCCTAAAGATTATAATTTAACTCTAAGACTTTAATGTTTTTTTCAATTAAAGTCAAAATTAACTTAAAAATGAATTCTTCTTGCAATCAAACCCTTTACAAACTCAATTAATCTTTCAACAAAATCTAATTGAGTCCTTAAACATCTGATTTTGGACTTTTCTTCATCAAATTAAATTTTCTTTGTCAATAGAGCCTTCACCAGTCAAAAATATATTGTAAAATTTTAATCTTTGTATTTTTGAACTTCCTCAACCAATCTTTAGCCATTTTCTAGGCGCCTTTGTGTCTTCTTCTCATTGCTATCTATTTTTTTTGTTTTCTTCTAATAATTTTTTTTTATTTTTTTTCTCTTTTTTATGTGGGAACCAAAAAATGAATAATAACAAGTAGTTTGTAATGTATATAGATAAATGCTAGAGTAAAGTGGAATTATGGTATCTATTATGTTATGATTTATTTTCTATTTTGTTATCAAGAATGATTGATAGGTTAGGGTGCGGGGCAATGCCTCCACGATACGGTAAATGAGTATTAATAAAAAATTTATAATATCTCTTAGGCGGTTAGACTCTTAGGTGGTTAGACTCTTGAGCGGTTTAGGATATACTATAAATATACATTATGTAATCCTATTTGACATATAGTGAAAATAAAAGTTCATCACTCATGTAGATATAAACACCTTATCAAACCACATTAAATCTTGTTTTCTTTCTAGTTTTTCTCCTTTTACAATATTCATCAATAATTGCTGCAGGTTTTTCACAACAGATGTCATGTTTAAAGTATAAGAATGTGTGAAGGAAAATACCAGTGAACTACTACTAGTGAACTTTACAAGAACAAAAGGTTTAATATTTGATATAGATCTTTTTTTAGCTTGCATACACCATAAATTAGAATTTGATACTCACGAGTCAAAGACATTATACTTAGAGAATATGTTTTATATATAAAGCTATATTCAAAGTATCTATGATTTTGGAATGGAAGAGTTCAGTTTCTAACACTTAAATTGAGAGCAAGTTTATTTTTATAAGTGGAGAGGATTAAAGTAGGGCACTATATTCATTATCCTTAGCATAATTTGTTTCATTTGTTTCATTGTTAAGATTTTTTAGATTTTGAGAAGTTTCGAATGAGACCAATGGGTAGTCTAATAAAAATAGGTATAACTTATCATCCAACTATTGGGTTGAACTGAAATTTTTTCAAAACATTCTAAAGGCCTTGTTCCTTAAATGATTAGTAAGACAACTTCATTTGAATTCATGAAATTGCTAAATTCAGTCTAAAAGTTACTGCTTAAGGTTGTTTTTATTTTTCTTATTGTTTTTGGATTATTCTCACTATTTAGGTTAGGATTTAAAATTTAATTAGGATTTTACTAATAAGCATAAATAATTTTTTTTGTATTGAAACTTTCTTGTAGGCTATTTTTTAGGGAAGAATTTATTATATAAAGACTTTTATAAATATATTAAATTTTTCTCCGCAACCTTTTGTAAGAGTTGTAACATTAAGTTGTGAGACCCCTAGTTTCTTTCTCTGCGATTTAAAACTGTGAAATTTTAGGGTTTGAGGATCCTTAACATTATACACTATGTCAATTGGTATTAGAGCAGTCTACGGGAGGACTCAAGTAGTAAAATGCTTTTTTTTATATAATATTCCACAAGAATAAATTCATGAATTATGGATAATCAATTATCTATACTATAAAATTATTAATATTTGTTAAATAATCATTTCAATCTAAAAATGTAAAAATAGTTTTATATTAATTCTTTAGCTAACTTCTTCAAGTAAAAATTTACATATCTTATGGATATATATATTTTATATTTAATTTTTAATTTAATTAGAGAGAATAAGGGCTATCACTATCTTGCTAATAATTTTTAATCTAATTAAAAAAAAACAAGAGTGATACAAAATCTGATTTGACCCAAAATGTAAAATCCATATATTTTTTTAATTCCAATGATAAAATAGTTCAATCTATCTCGTGGACGTCTCTCGTAAGACGCCATATCTTTGAAAGGTATGAGGAAAAAAAACATTTTTTTCGTTTAATTTCCTCTCCTACTACTCCTATTTTTATGCAGAAGCATTCTGGGATGCCCAAAACCGAAATACACAGCAAATTAATGTGCTGACCTCTGGGTTTGTACTCAATGTTTAAAGATTCAAATCCTAATATATGTATGACGATATTAATAATTACAATATTTTTTTAATTGTCTTGAGTTCTTTATTTCCTTGACTTCTTCCTTTTACCAATTAAGAGAAATCAACAACATCTAGCAAACAATCAATATTGGTCAATAAATGAATTTTTTCAATCTCTTGAAAGGGAATGAATATATATACTCCTTTCATGCATTGGAGTCTGTCGACTTCTCAAAAAAATAAAAGTATAAATACACAATTAGCTAGCTTTTTTTTTTTCTTTTAGATAAGTGAAGAAACTTTATTAATTAATAGCATAACATTGGCAAATCAAAGCAAGGTGAAGAATTAATGGGTACAAATGCCAAAAAGCATGGGAAAAGAAAACATGGCAATAGCTAGGAAGTAACCTAAACCAGCGAAGGAGGACACATAAATAATTACCATGGATAATTAAGTAGCCATGCCTTCCTTCTTGGCTAATACAAGGATAAACGATTACTCATTCATCATACGACTGGAGCTGCAGCTGGTTCACCGTATTTGCACTTACCATCTTTGGGGTCATATGTGCATGGAGTTGATGGCCTCGCTATCACAGTAAGGTTAGAGCATGATAGCAAAATAATGGTAACAATTAGGAGTATTATTGTCAAGTATCGAGCCTTTCCTTGAGACCCCATTCTTGACACGAAAGAAAGCTGAGACTCTTAGGGAATCAAATGTATGTCTTGGTACGTATGTGTAGAGAGCGAGATAGTCTGCGAGACGGAGAGGGTATGCTAGCTGATATAGGAGACACAATGTGTGGAATTGGAAAAAGTATACGTACAGCATTTAATTTGACTTAAGAGTTTCTTATTATTTTCTTCAATAGAGTTATGATGACTTGTGGCATAGGTTTGAAATCAACATTCAATGGGAGTAATTGTGATCTTGTCTAGCTAGGCTGTTTAAGTAGTCAAGTAAATCATATTTATATGATATTTTTATTTTTAATCTTCTGGCTTGGACCTGGCCCTTCAGGAACAAACAGTTCAGAAAACTGGAGGAGATGAAACATATAATAAGTATAGCATATTAATTCGTCGGTCGATTGTCATAATTCAAACCTGTTATATCTTGGAATTTTTTCAGGCATTCATGACTACTCGATATGTAAGATGTTGTGAGCTATATTGATAGTATTACGTAAAATATAATTTTTTAAATACTAAAGAGAAAATGTAATTGTGATCGAATCCTAGGATGTTTGGTGTAATTCTCTGTAAAATAAATTATACAAAATGCACGAACATCTCTGATTCTGGTTTGATGATTTTAATAATTACAGTATTTTTTTAATTTTCTTGAGTTCTTTATTTCCTTGACTTCTTCTTCCTTTTACTAATTAAGAAAAATCAACAACATCTGGTCAACGAATGAATTTTAGAATGGGTTTATTGTATGCTTACAACAATAAAAATATCATGAGTGAACATTAAGACTATTTAAACTATTTTGAACAATAAAGGTTCAAAGGAACACGAGTCAATTTCAGAATGGGCTAGGTTGATGTTGGCGGCTAGCTAGGGTTTTAGGAATGAAGAAGATGGGATGATTTTTTCATTATTATTATTATTATTATTATTATTACAGGTTCCCTCTCTCTTTTCATTTTTTGTAGCAACTACGTGCAGTCGAAAGTCACTGGTAATTACATTAATTACCAGTTATAACTGATTTTGATAGATATAATTAACAGCATTTAGAGTAAAATGTCATTGCAAATACATAATTGTATTATAATGACATTTCAAACATTTACATTCATAATTAATTATTCATTTGTACATGCATTTATTTAACTTTAAAGGCACGTAGTTATATTAATTCTATAAGTAATTATGATAGGATTCTGTTGGTAGTGGATCTAAATAAAAGCATTTCTCTCAAGTGCTATTAATTAAATCTTAATAACATTTGAAACAAAAAGACTTAATTTATATCCGATATCAGTCAATATATACTACAATAAAACCCATCAAATCAAACTTTATTGTGAACAAAATTAAACCCGTTTCTTTTAGCAAAGTCTAATTCAAAAAAGTTTGGTTCTTTTTCCCCTCATTTATACTCTAACAAGATAAAAAAAAAATATCACTAAGATAGTGTGTGATTACTATTATATAACAGAAGAGATAAAAACAATGAGAACATAAACGCTTTTTATTGAAAAGATCAAACAATTATCATAATACCAAGTTTTAGCTCGGTAAGAGAATTGTCCATGGGGATTTGATTTCATTGACTTCATTGGATCACGGTCTCCCTTGGCCACGTGTACGCACGGCAGAGGCTAACCTCTTTTGGAGATTGAGTTAGACCATCTGTGTTCTGTCTTCGCAGCTGCTTCGGCTAATAGCAAAGAAGTGAAAGGACGTCCGATGGAGCTGATGAAAGAAATGGATTTTATTTTCAATAGGCCTTAGGGTTTCTGCGTTTGGACTTTGGTGATTTCTCATGGGCCTCCATTGACTAAGTTTGGGCTCTTCTCCAATTAGACCAATGGTTTGAATAACTGAATCCTAGCAATAGCAGGCCTTGGGCCTTGGCCGCCATAATTTGTTGCACCAAGCATGTCCCCTCATTATATCATCATCTTTTCTATTAATATTTTAAAAGAAAATTTTATTTTTATTTGGTATTAAATAAGTTATTCATATCTGAATTTATACAGTTATAAAAAAAATATAACAATTTTTTTTTTCATATTTGATCTCAAAATGATATAATATAGGGGTGAGCAAAAAAACGGAAAAACCAATTAAACCGAAAAAACTAGAAAACAATAACCGAAAAATCCGAACCGTGAAAAAAAACTGATTAAACCGATTAGAATTCGATTTGATTTCGGCTTTATAAGCCTGAAATCAAAAAAACCAAATCAAACCAAACACAAACTGAAAAAAAACCGAGCCAAACTGAAAAACCGAGTCAAACCGAACCAAACCGGAACTGGTCGGTTTGAACTGGTTTTTGTTCTAAAAAACCGAACCAAATCCAGTCGATTTGAACCGATTTTGGTTTTTTTTTTAAATCAGTTTGGTTTTTTTTTATAAAAACCGAACCAAACCGAAAATGATCACCCGTAATAGTATGAAAAGCAATCCATTAAACTAACTTATTATTATATTAAGTTAGTGTGTCTTTGAAAGTTTAAGATAACGTTTTAAAATACACTTGAGGATAAATATGTAATGCAATATATTATGTCCTTGTCATGGATTGAATTGCTCCATCTTCTCTATGTAGTGTGTGTATTTATAATTGTGTGTGTAATTCATTCACATGAATTCTATAAAAAGGTTAGAAAATCGTATTGCGTTTTGCATTAATCACAAATTTTAAAAGTAATTAATTAGTTAATATTTACATGAATTCTATTGAAATCTTAGATTAAAAAAAACAACAATTTATTTATTTTTCTTAAATCTATTTTTCTAAACTACAACTAGGATGGAATGAAGGAAGCTAACTCAAGCATAACTTCAACTTGTCATCACCCTCAACACCCAAAAAATCTGAACAAAATAAAAATCTTTTGTCACAGCTTTCTGAGAACCTATGAGCTAGGCTGTGATTAGATCCCAATGGGGCACTGATTTGATTTGAGATAAGAAGGAGCTCTACTCTTGTTAATTATTAATGTACTCTTCTAGACATCCTTGTCAATGTCATGCCGGTCATTGTCTTGCTCCTTAATTTCCTTCCTGGCGTGTGAAAGCCAACTAACTGTCTTTAAATCATTGGTTGAAACTTGGAAGAAATTTCTTCTGCAGAGGTGGAAATTGCTAATTAAGGACAGGCACTTAAATCCATTCCGTCTATAATTCATCAAAAATCTAATCCATGTATATGTATATCATCACTGTGCTTTGCTTTCCATATCTCACCATTGAAGACTGTACTAACTACTAAGCATTGCAAAAAGACTTTTTTTTTTTTTTTGGGTAGTGGTTGGTATTTATTGAAAAAATTTTATTTTTTTTTATTGTTTTAAATTAATAGTTTTTTAATATTTTCAGATTATTTGGATGTTCTGATATTAAAAATAATTTTTTAAAAATAAAAAAAATATTATTTTAATATGTTTTTAAAATAAAAAACACATAATTTTTATTTACGAATAAGAACTGATGTAGGAAGAATAAATAAAAAATTGAATGGCGTGTATTATATACAATTTCACTTTCAACTCCCACATAATTTTCTACAATAAGTTTGCGTTGTGAATTGTCCATTGACAAACATGAGATCATGCGTGTGTGTGTTGAAGTATGAGATCTTTTTGGATGAGTTTTCACACACAGTGACCGGATTTTCCATGATCCTTCACTATTTTTTTATTTCTCTACATATATATATTTATTTCAAGCCAACCGAGGTGGGGGCATGTCCACTTCCATATTCAATAAATTAAAGGATATTTTGATGCTCCCAACAAGATTCCTCTTTGTCTTGTACAAGACAAAGAGGAATCTTTTCATGAGGACAATTGCTTGAATTGAATCTTCAACCACGTGAGAGAAGCTTAAGACCACTTTATCATATTTATTTTTCAGCCACACAGTGTTCTTCAACTTGTTTATGAAGAGTAAACTTATGATCCACAAGAATTGGCAGTCCAATTGCTTTTCTTTTTATCTTGAAGCATTTCTCTAATTAACAAATGCTTTTTAATTAATATTGTTTATTAAATTGCGTCTGATCAAATCTTGAACAAATTAATCATATTTCTATCAATATATTTAAGAAGAATCTCCACTAATTGGATGGTGATTGATTAAAATAATCTTCTTTCACTTTCTTAAATATTAGCACCGAATAATATATATATTTTTAATATATATATATGAAATCGATACAAAGAGTGTATCGATTTCAAGATCCAATAAATAAAGATCAAATCAATAATTAATTTCTTCTTCTCTTTATAATATTCTTCCACGCACGTTACATCCAAGTCAATCTCCTTATTTATTTTATCATTTTTTTTTCCACAACAGCCTGGACAATTAATTAATGGACCTACACAAATGTTTTATTTTCCAAATATCAAACGAAGACTCGAATTTATTCAGCAACTAACTAGCGCTGATCACTCCTATTCGATCTTTAACTTGAAACTAATTTCCTTCTCTTAATTATTAGATGAGTTTAAGTTGGATATTAAAACCTTTGATTTGTTAATATTTTTCTTCAAATACAAAAATATCTTATATATTATTCAAAACTAATTTTATTTTTTTATAAACAATATTAAAGATACATCCCCCATCTGATCAATATGATATATTTATCTTAAAATTTGAACTCGAAGAAATTAATAAATGATGCATATGATGAGTATAATTATAAGGGTTGGATTTGCCAATATTGTGCAAGAATTCTAGCAAATTTTGGGAAATAGTTTAATTAATCAAATTTTAGATTTGCTCTAAAATTTAAAATTTTTTTAAAACATTAAAAATTTATATAATTATTAAATTTAAAATTTATAAAATTAATCAAAATATACACAATTCTAATATTTATATTAATAAAAAAAATCCTAGCTAGCAGATATTATTGAAATTAAAAGTTGGGCACAGCCACGAGTTTTTGTCAGCTTCGATGAACTTGGCCGTATATAGCAAGCCCCTCAATTTGCATTCTGTAGGCTGTGAAGTCTGGATTGCCGGCGGGACCATCTCATCTTCTTTCCCGCATCCACATGCTCTTTTATCTCATTCAAAATCTGTGGATGTAACAAGTCAAAAGATACATTTTATTAAGATCATGTTTAGCCTACCCTTGGACTGTTCAACTCTCTCTCTCTCTCTCTCTCTACATTTTATTAGATTTGGAAGGCATGAATATGAATTTGCGGGAGTAATTAATGGAGATGTATAATGTAGATGATGATATAACGTAAGATTTTTTTTTTCCATATAATCCTAAGATTATACTTTCTATATTAAGAAAGAAATAAACTTTTTTGATAATTTACTTTGTTATTTAGTAATATTATCAATATTTTTTCTTGGTACCAATTAAAACATAGTTTTTAGCTAAATATGAAAGAAACCAAGAAAAAAAAAATGTTTGAAGGGTTTACGTTTCACTTTTAGCCTTTTATTTTACATGAAGCCGACAAAAAACTCCTTTAATAACTAGCCGTTTTCTTAAGTTATTAACGAAATTCAAGAGAAAAATTAGGGGTGCGGATGGAAAACATCACCTCTTCAAATTTCAAAATGGTTCCCAAGTTTGATAATTATTTCATATGAATCTTTAAATTATTTGTTATGAAATAATCCCTTTTAGTTAAAAATTATATGTTTGATAAAAAAAAGCTGTAATTATTGTGCATTTATTTTTATTGTATAAAAAAATTTATATTTCAGTATATTTTTCGACTCTTTACATATATTTTTTAGATTCAAAAATCATTTCAAACCTTTGAATTAAGTATGTATAGTTATAAAATTTGGTAAAATTGATCTAACTCAAGATTTATGTCAATAGGCATTAATTAAAATAACAGCTTTTCAAAATACTTTTTTTTAATTTATATATATATATATATATATATATATATATATATATATATATATAATTTTTTTTTAAAGTAAAACCAGGTACGCTTCAGATTTTTAACCAAGTCAAGAAGACTCGAGCCGGAACAAGTTTAAATAACCTGCTTTGACAAGTTGACTTCCTACCCACCGTGAACGCTGCAACCAGAGTGAAACAAGTTATGTCAACTTAATTGTCATAACTCTTTCTCACAGTCATCATTCCTACCCACCATTGCTTTCAAACTTGTTAAGCAACGCGTCTATATATCTTCCTTCACGCCTTTGATGTGCAGAGCAATAATCACCACCACCTTATTTAACACTCTCCCAACTTTCTTAGCCTCCATAAAGAATCTTCTTTTTTCAAGAACAGAAAATGGACCGTAATGGAAGAGATGACATCAAGGTCGAGAATGGTTATGATTTGGAGGATGATTATGACCACAGAAAGAAGGACAAGAAAGAGGAACAAGAAGAAGAGTTGTCAGTGGAAAGAATATTTGAGAACCAAGAAGTGCCATCATGGAGGAATCAGCTGACACTGAGGGCCTTTGTGGTGAGCTTCGTGTTGAGCATTTTGTTCAGCGTCATAGTAATGAAGCTCAATCTTACAACTGGTATCATACCTTCCCTCAATGTCTCTGCTGGCCTTCTGGGCTTCTTTTTTATCAAGACCTGGACAAAGTTTCTTGAAAAGTCTGGCCTTTTGAAGCAACCCTTTACGAGGCAAGAAAACACTGTTATCCAGACTTGTGTGGTTGCATCCTCTGGCATTGCCTTTAGTGGTATACTTTCTGTACTTCTTACTGCCATTAATTTTCATTTAATCTCTCTTACTTTTTGGGTTGAGAAGATATGCAGGCTTCTTTGATCAAGATATTAAAATTTCTGTGCATTTGGTTTTGTCTCTGTTCTTAAAGGTTGGAAACTTACAGTAGTTACTAAAACTCAAAGTCAAGATTTGCTTCTTCTTATTGCTATATTACATGATAAGGCAACCCTTTTTTTATGACTATCAGTTCTGCTATTGCTTCAGCCACTTGTGAAATTTTACTAAACTAATCAACACTTGAACTTGCTGTTTGAGACGTGAACAAATATACTTGAGTAAAAAAGTTTAATTAAATGGTCTGTAATTTTTCTTTACTAGCTTTTCCCTGTCTCATGGAGTGTGATAATGGTGGCGTTTTATTTTTCTTTTCAATTCATATGAGCTGGATATGGATGATTCGCTAACTTCAAAGTTATACAAGTCTTGTAAGAATATTCTGATTAGCGGAAAAAGAAGTCTTCCCCATTAGCGAGAAAAGAATATATGAATAATTAATTTGTTTGTACTGTTAATCTAGCTTTCATCATGTAAAATTAATTTGAATACACTACATTTCCAGCTTTTCATCCAAGTGGTCTCGAAACTGAAATTGTTGTAACGAAAGAAATAATTTGTGATTATGCTCAAGATGAAATTAAGCTTGTTGATTTTTTGTACTAATAGTTTCCATTCTATAATTTGTTTCTTGTTTCCTTACAATAGGAGGCTTTGGGAGTTATCTGTTTGGAATGAGTGGAACCGTGGCCAAACAATCAACGGAAGATAGTGATGCCTTTAAGAACCCATCTCTGTCATGGATGATTGGCTTTCTGTTTGTTGTTAGCTTTCTTGGACTCTTTTCAGTGGTGCCTCTTCGAAAGGTAGACTTCACAACCTATATCGCCATTCAATTTCGTATAGGAAATAGAAAACTTCTCTCTGAATTTTGCTTTCTTGTTGAATGTATTGATTTTGCCAAAATCAAATCTTCATTGTTACCCTGGTTATTTCCAGGTCATGATTATAGACTTCAAATTGACATATCCAAGTGGCACTGCAACTGCTTATCTCATCAACAGCTTCCACACTCCTGCAGGAGCCAAGCTAGCAAAGTAAGGCATTATCAGACCTCATGCACATATAGTTGGATGATCATTCGGCATGTAAAAGTATCAAACTTTTTTCTTTCTACCGTTTCAGAAAACAAGTGATAGCGTTGGGCAAGTTCTTATCATTCAGCTTCTTGTGGGGTTTCTTTCAGTGGTTCTACACTGCAGGAGATGGTTGTGGATTTGCCGAGTTCCCCTCACTTGGTCTTAAAGCACATGAAAACAAGTAAAAGCATTACTCAATCTTCCAAAATCCTCTCTTCTTGTTGAATGTAGTTCCATTTGTTATGGCATTCTGTTTCAAATTCGTTGTGGTATCTTTGACTAATAATGTTCTTGTTATATGTACAGATTTTTCTTTGATTTCTCAGCAACATATGTTGGAGTTGGAATGATTTGCCCCTACATCATAAACATATCAGTTTTGCTTGGAGGAATTCTTTCCTGGGGTCTCATGTGGCCTCTCATAGATACAAAAAAGGGTGACTGGTATCCAGCAGACCTCAAACCAGGCAGCTTACATGGCCTCCAAGGTTACAAGGTAAGTTTTCTAACAAGATTAAGGTGACAAGAGTGCTATTCTTGAAGCCTTTTCATTCATAACAACTCTTGTGCAATGAACTCAGGTATTTATTGCCATTGCCATGATCTTGGGTGACGGTCTGTACAACTTCTTCAAGGTGCTAAGCCGAACACTCACTGTCTTGTTTTTTCAACTTCAAAGGAAAGATGCAACTGGTGCCCTCCCTATTGCGGACCGTTCCTCTCCCGAGACCTCCAGGATCTCATACAATGATCAACGCCGCACCCAACTCTTTCTCAAAGATCAAATTCCAACATGGTTTGCTGTTGCAGGCTATGTCGCAATTGCTGCTATCTCTACAGCCACGCTACCGCATATATTTCCCGAACTCAAATGGTATTACATATTGGTTATCTACATCTTTGCCCCAGCCCTTGCATTCTGTAATGCTTATGGCTGTGGCCTCACTGACTGGTCCCTAGCTTCCACCTATGGGAAGCTTGCAATTTTTGTAATTGGGGCATGGGCTGGTGCCTCTCATGGTGGAGTTCTTGCAGGACTAGCGGCCTGTGGAGTCATGATGAATATTGTCTCCACAGCCTCTGACCTATCTCAAGATTTCAAGACTGGTTATTTGACCCTTTCTTCACCTCGGTCCATGTTTGTGAGCCAACTAATTGGCACTGCAATGGGTTGCATTATTTCACCTTGTGTCTTTTGGCTGTTTTTCAAGGCCTTCAAGGATCTGGGGACTCCTGGAAGTCAATACCCTGCTCCTTATGCTACTGTATATCGAAACATGGCTATATTGGGGGTAGACGGATTCTCGTCTCTACCAAAGAATTGCCTCTATCTTTGTTATGGGTTCTTCGGTGCAGCTATTCTGATAAATTTAATTAAGGATGCTTTGGGTAAGAAATGGGCCAGGTTCATTCCCAATCCAATGGCGATGGCTATACCGTTCTATATTGGCCCATACTTTGCCATCGACATGTGTGTGGGAAGCTTGATTCTATTTATCTGGGAAAAGATTGACAAGGCAAAGGCAGATGCTTTTGGGCCAGCAGTGGCTTCTGGTTTGATTTGCGGGGATGGGATATGGACTTTGCCTAGTGCGATACTTGCTCTAGTAGGAGTAAAACCTCCCATTTGCATGAAGTTTTTGTCAAGGGGAACAAATGCCAAGGTCGATGCGTTCTTAGGGTCATAAAGTTGAAGTTCAGATCAACTTGAATAGAAACTGTGAAGTAAAGCTGAATTGCTTCCTACACTAAGGTTATGAAGTTTACATGTGAAGTTCGACTCAAAAATGCTGTGGATAATCACCTGCTATTCCGTGGAGCCAACAAGGCTACAACTATTTTCTCTGTAATCATTTCTGGAGAAGAAAATCAAATGTCCCCTTACTTATATGTGCTTGTAGTTTTTTTCTTGTCTAGTTTGAAGAAGATAGTAGAACAGATGCATCAAGCAATGTGAAAAGTGAAAATGACAGTACCCTTTGTGAGCTCTTATGATCAGTTGCTATATTTGGTATCAGGTTTGCTCATTTTGCTAGCTATGATCATATCAGGTGGTCCAATGTGGCATTGGAATGGCCTTCTAGTTATTATCAGTCTCACAATAAAACCATGCCAGACTTAGTTATCCAACACGAGAAAAGAAAAAAGATGGAAAAAATATCAGATGCGTCGAGGAAGACGATAAAAGCTTCAGCGAATATGAGACTTGTAACAAATATGTTGAAGGTTTGTCCTAAGAACATGAAAAGAAGCTGAAAAATAGACAAAGCATTTCCGTAGTCTTAATGGCATCTAAGCCCAGAGGGAGCGAACTACATAAAGAGGTTATCATTTGGATCATACGTTCTTCCCCATGCAAATATATTCAAAGTTAATTATCATAGAATCCCTCAACTCTCCATCTTGCTGTGGTTATGATTTGTTTATAACTCATCTTCAATCTCATGCTTTGTAAGGTCCTGCATTGTTTTTTTAGAGATAAGTTTAAATTAAATAACGTTATATTATTTATTGTAAACTCGTATTTTTTTTATTTGCTTATCTTATTTTTACTTAACAAATTTCTCTGCAAGATTGCATGATTTGTGCTATGAATTTAGTAAACAAGTAATTAGAAAAATCATCTCTAATTAATTACGTTGAGAAGGAAAAAACCAACGTTTATACAATAATTAATTGGACATTCTTTAAATCTTCCACGCACGTTACATAGATTTTTTATTTTCCCACAATCTTTGGACAATAGACCTACATAGATTTTTTATTTTCCTTTTATTTTGTTTTAATTTTTTGGAAATTGACTATTGACTTCTCGCCTTCTACATTAGAAAGAGAAGCTTTTGGCATTGGATTCAGTGGCAATTTGGTAACTTGCTTAAAACATTCCTTTTTAAAAGTTTGTTTTATTTTATTTAAAATTAATTAACTCAAACACATGTGAAAGGTTACTTTGTTGTTTTAAAGGTTTTTGGGAGTTTAGTAATAATTATTTTTTAAATTATTTTTAATTTAAAAACTATTAAAATAGTGTTTTTAAATTGTTTTAAATTCAACTATATTCTAGTCTAGCTTCTTTAAGTAATTTAATATCATTTTCTTTATTTCTTATATCATTTTTTTCCCACAAACTTTGGACAATGGACATTCACAGATCTTTTATTTTCCCTTTATTTTTTTTTTAATTTTTTGGAAATTGACTATTGACTTCTCGTCTTCCACAAATTAGAAATAGAAGCTTTTGGCATTGGATTCAGTGGCCATTTGGTAACTTGCTTAAAACATTCCTTTTTAAAATTAATTTTTTTTATTTTCAAATTGTTTTGAAAATAATTATTAATTTTAATTCAAAAAAATATTAAAAACATATTTTTAGATTATTTTAAAAATAATTTCTATTATATTTCTAGTCTAATTCTTTAAAAGTACCTACAGATTACATATATAAAAATTACAAACTTAACTAAAACACATTTCATTTAGAGTCATTTTGTTATTTTAAAGAGTGTTTAAAAATATAATAATAATTATTTTTTAAAATAATTTTCGATAAAAAATATTAAAATAATATATTTTTTATATTTTAAAATTTATTTTTAATATTAATATATTAAAATAATTCAAAAAATTAAAAAAAAATTAATTTAAAATTAAAAAAAATAACCTAAAAAAACAGACAGGTTAAACTCACTACAACAACCCGTTTTAACTTTTAACTCCTCATATTCATCGTCTTCAATTCGCTTGTGATGCGTTGAGCAATAATCACAACCACTTATTAAACACACTCCCAACTCTCTTCGTCTCCATAAAGAATCATTCTTTTAAGAAAATAAAATGGAACGTAATGAAAGAGACGACGCCAAGGTAGAGAATGATCATGATTTGGAGGATGATCATGATCACAGAAAGAAGGACAAGAAAGAGGAACAAGAAGAAGAGTTGTCAGTGGAAAGAATATTTGAGAACCAAGATGTGCCATCATGGAGGAATCAGCTGACACTGAGGGCCCTTGTGGTGAGCTTCGTGTTGAGCATTTTGTTCTGCGTCATAGTAATGAAGCTCAATCTTACAACTGGTATCATACCTTCCCTCAATGTCTCTGCTGGCCTTCTGGGCTTCTTTTTTATCAAGACCTGGACAAAGTTTCTTGAAAAGTCTGGACTTTTCAAGCAACCCTTTACGAGGCAAGAGAACACTGTAATACAGACTTGCGTGGTTGCCTCCTCTGGCATTGCCTTTAGTGGTATACTTTCTGTACTGTTTACTTCCATTAATTTTCATTTCATCTCTCTTAATTATTTTGAAATTCAATTTTCTTTCTCTTTTCTTTCGAATTTTAGGAGATATCTAGGTTTCTTTGATCAAGATATTAATATTTCTGTGCATTTGGTTTTGTTTCTGTTCTTAAAGGTTGCAAACTTACAGTAGTTACTAAAATTCAATGTCAAGATTTCCATCTTCTAATTGCTAGATTACATGATAAGGCAACCATTTTTCTCTCTCTGGATCCCTTTTATCTCAGATGTGAGTAGATTTGCATGATCCTTGAAGACAAAGAATCTCTTACTGCCTAAAGTCTTTGAGAGACAAATCAAAATTGAGGCTTTATGACTACCACTTGTGAAGTTTTACTAAACTAATCAACACTTGAACTTACCATTAGAGACATGAACACATCTATCTCTGTCTCCTGGAGTGTGATAATGTTAGGGGTGCAGCTGGTATGTCACTTGACAGATACTTTTTTGACAATTCAATTCATATGCTCTGGATATGGATGACTTGCTAAGTTCAGATTTATATCAGGAAGTCTTATAACAATATTCTGATTTGTGGAAAAAGAAGTCTTCTCCATCAGTAAAAGAAAGGAAAATGTGAATAATATCTGTTTCTAGAATGCTAGTTGTGAGCTTGAGTTATTAATCAAACCTTTTCTTTAACTGTGAATCATTAACATAATGTCAAGATGAATACATTATATTTCTAACTTATCCAAATAGTCAAGAAAAGCCTGAATACTTGCCAAACTTGTTTCGAAACTGAATTAATTATTGTAATGAAACGGCTAATTTGTGATTATGCTTATGATACTATTAAACTTGTTGATTTTTGTACTAATGGTTTCCATTCTATAATTTTTTCCTTGTTTCCTTATAATAGGAGGCTTTGGGAGTTATCTGTTTGGAATGAGTGAAACCGTGGCCAAACAATTAACTGAAGATAGTGATGCCTTTAAAAATCCATCTCTGTCTTGGATGATTGGCTTTTTGTTTGTTGTTAGCTTTCTTGGACTCTTTTCGGTGGTGCCTCTTCGAAAGGTAGACTTTACAACCTGCATCAGCATTCAATTTCTTTATATGATTATAGGAAATATAAAACTTTTCTCTGCATTTTACATTTTTGCCTAGTGTATTGATTTTGCCAAAATCTAATCCTCATTCTTACCCTGGTTATTTCCAGGTCATGATTATAGACTTCAAATTGACATATCCAAGTGGCACTGCAACTGCGCATCTCATCAACAGCTTCCACACTCCTGCAGGAGCCAAGCTAGCAAAGTAAGGCATTATCAGACCTCATGCATTTATATGGATGATCATTTGACATGTAAGGGTATCGAACTTTGTTATTCTACTGTTACAGGAAACAAGTGAGAGTGTTGGGCAAGTTCTTCTCATTCAGCTTCTTGTGGGGTTTCTTTCAATGGTTCTACACTGCAGGAGATGGTTGTGGATTCGCTGAGTTCCCCTCACTTGGTCTTAAAGCACATGAAAACAAGTAAAAACATTACTCAATCTTCCAAAATCCTCTCTTCTTGTTGAATGTAGTTCCATTTGTTATGGCATTCTGTTTCAAATTCGTTGGGGTATCTTTGACTAATAATGTTCTTGTTACATGTACAGATTTTTCTTTGATTTCTCAGCAACATATGTTGGAGTTGGAATGATTTGCCCATATATCATAAACATATCAGTATTGCTTGGAGGAATTCTTTCCTGGGGTCTGATGTGGCCTCTCATAGATACAAAAAAGGGTGACTGGTATCCAGCAGACCTCAAACCAGGCAGCTTACATGGCCTCCAAGGTTACAAGGTAAGTTTTCTAACAAGGTTAAGGTGACAAGAATGCCCATTACATGATTTTTAACATTTTCTTGAAGCCTTTTCTTTCATACCAACGCTTATGCATTGAACACAGGTATTTATTGCCACTGCCTTGATCTTGGGTGACGGTCTGTACAACTTCTTCAAGGTTCTAAGCCGAACACTCGCTGCATTGTTTTTTCAACTTCGTGGGAGAGATGCAACTGGTGCTCTGCCTGTTGCTGACCGTTCCTCTCCCGAGACATCCAGGATCTCCTATGATGAGCAACGTCGCACCCACCTCTTTCTCAAAGATCAAATTCCAACATGGTTTGCTGTTGCAGGTTATGTCACAATTGCTTCCATTTCTACAACCACCGTTCCGCATATATTTCCTGAACTAAAATGGTATTACATATTGGTTATCTACATCTTTGCTCCAGCCCTTGCATTCTGTAATGCTTATGGTTGTGGACTCACTGATTGGTCCCTTGCTTCTACCTATGGGACGCTTGCAATTTTTGTAATTGGGGCATGGGCTGGTGCCTCTCATGGTGGAGTTCTTGCAGGACTAGCGGCCTGTGGAGTCATGATGAATATTGTCTCCACAGCCTCTGACCTATCTCAAGATTTCAAGACTGGTTATTTGACCCTTTCTTCACCACGGTCAATGTTTGTGAGCCAACTAATTGGCACTGCAATGGGTTGCATGATTTCCCCGTGTGTATTTTGGCTTTTTTTTAAGGCCTTCAAGGATCTGGGGACTCCTGGAAGTCAATACCCTGCTCCTTATGCTACTGTATTTCGAAACATGGCTATATTGGGGGTAGAAGGATTCTCATCTCTACCAAAGAATTGTCTCTATCTTTGTTATTGGTTCTTCGCTGCAGCTATTCTGATAAATTTGATCAAGGATGTGTTGGGTAAGAAACGGGCTAGGTTCATTCCCAATCCAATGGCCATGGCTATACCTTTCTATATTGGCACATACTTTGCCATCGACATGTGTGTGGGAAGCTTGATTCTATTTATCTGGGGAAATATTGACAAAGCAAAGGCAGATGCTTTTGGGCCAGCAGTGGCTTCTGGTTTGATTTGTGGGGATGGGATATGGACTTTGCCTAGTTCGATACTTGCTCTAGCTGGAGTAAAACCTCCCATTTGCATGAAGTTTTTGTCAAGGAGAACAAATGCTAAGGTCGATGCGTTCTTAGGGTCATAAATTTGAAGTTCAGATGAACTTCAATAGAATCTGTGAGTTAGAGCTGAATTGCTTCCCAGACTAAGGTTATGAAGTTTACATGTGAAGCTCGACTCAAAAATGCTGTGGATATATAATCAATCACCTGCTATTTGTGGAGGCAACAACTATTTTCTCTATAATCATTTCTGGAGAAGAAAATCAAATGTCCATTTACTTATTTATGCATGTTAGTCAATCCTTGGAAATATGCTTGTAGTTTTTTTCTTGTCTAGTTTGAAGAAGATAGTGGAACAGATGCATCAAACAATGTGCAAACGGAAAATCACAGTACCCTTTGTGAACTTTAAACATAATATCAAAAGTGAATGTGCAAACATTACAGGTTGCAGGCATGTTGATTTCGAACATAATGCAATTATATTTGTTGGTTTCTTCTTCCTTATTCGTATACGACCTTCCAGAATCACACCCAAGACCGCTGTTGTTATTCTGGGTTGCTGCTTTCCTGCCTTCAATTCCTCAGCTGTTGTTTTGCTGTTTGATGTTATCACAACTTTTGCACCAGTACGTAATATCTTTGGATTTTACTCAAACTGGTAAGGTTATGATCAGTTGCTATATTTGGTATCAGGTTAGCTCATTTTGCTGGCTATGATATCATTGGCAAATCAAAGATATTAATAACCAACATGTATGTCGACTTCCTAATATTTGTATCTACAAAACGTTTAAAGATTCAATTCTTAATATTTGTATCAAGATATTAATAACCAACAAGTATGTCGACTTCTAAAAAAAACTTGCAAATACACAATTAGCTAGCTTTTTTTTTTCTTTTAGATAAGTGAAGAAACTTTATTAATAGTATAACGTTGGCAAATGAAAGCAAGGTGAAGAATTAAAGGGTACAAATGCCAAAAAGCTTGGGAAAAGAAAACATGGCAATAGCTAGGAAGTAACCTAAACCAGCGAAGGAGGACACATAAATAGTTACCATGGAAGAATTCTTTCCTGGGGTCTGATGTGGCCTCTCATAGATACAAAAAAGGGTGATTGGTATTCAGCAGACCTCAAACCTAGCAGCCTGCATGGCCTCCAAGGTTACAAGTTAAGTTTTCTAACAAGGTTAAGGTAACAAGAGTGCTATTCTTGAAGCCTTTCCATTCATAACAACTCTTATGCAATGAACTCAGGTATTTATTGCCATTGCCATGATCTTGGGTGACGGTCTGTACAACTTCTTCAAGGTGCTAAGCCGAACACTCACTGTCTTGTTTTTTCAACTTCAAAGGAAAGATGCAACTGGTGCCCTCCCTATTGCGCACCGTTCCTCTCCCGAGCCCTCCAGGATCTCATACAATGATCAACGCCGCACCCAACTCTTTCTCAAAGATCAAATTCCAACATGGTTTGCTGTTGCAGGCTATGTCGCAATCGCTGCTATCTCTACAGCCACGCTAGTGCGCTACCGCATATATTTCCCGAACTCAAATGGTATTATATATCGGTTATCTACATCTTTGCCCCAGCCCTTGCATTCTGTAATGCTTATGGCTGTGGCCTCACTGACTGGTCCCTAGCTTCCACCTATGGGAAGCTCTCAAGTTTTGTAATTGGGGCATGGGCTGGTGCCTCTCATGGTGGAGTTCTTGCAGGACTATAGCGGCCTGTGGAGTGATAATGAATATTGTCTCCACAGCCTCTGACCTATCTCAAGATTTCAAGACTGGTTATTTGACCCTTTCTTCACCTCGGTCCATGTTTGTGAGCCAACTAATTGGCACTGCAATGGGTTGCATTATTTCACCTTGTGTCTTTTGGCTGTTTTTCAAGGCCTTCAAGGATCTGGGGACTCCTGGAAGTCAATACCCTGCTCCTTATGCTACTGTATATCGAAACATGGCTATATTGGGGGTAGACGGATTCTCGTCTCTACCAAAGAATTGCCTCTATCTTTGTTATGGGTTCTTCGGTGCAGCTATTCTGATAAATTTAATTAAGGATGCATTGGGTAAGAAATGGGCCAGGTTCATTCCCAATCCAATGGCGATGGCTATACCGTTCTATATTGGCCCATACTTTGCCATCGACATGTGTGTGGGAAGCTTGATTCTATTTATCTGGGAAAAGATTTACAAGGCAAAGGCAGATGCTTTTGGGCCAGCAGTGGCTTCTGGTTTGATTTGCGGGGATGGGATATGGACTTTGCCTAGTGCGATACTTGCTCTAGTAGGAGTAAAACCTCCCATTTGCATGAAGTTTTTGTCAAGGGGAACAAATGCCAAGGTCGATGCGTTCTTAGGGTCATAAAGTTGAAGTTCAGATCAACTTGAATAGAAACTGTGAAGTAAAGCTGAATTGCTTCCTAGACTAAGGTTATGAAGTTTACATGTGAAGCTCGACTCAAAAATGCTGTGGATATATAATCAATCACCTACTATTTCGTGGAGCCAACAACTATTTCCTCTGTAATATTTTCTGGAGAAGAAAATCAAATGTCCCCTTACTTATATATGCTGTGTTATTATCAGTCTCACAATAAAACCATGCCAGACTTTGTTATCCAACACGAGAAAAAAAGAAAGATGGAAAAAATATCAGATGCGTCAAGGAAGACGATAAAAGCTTCAGCGAATATGAGACTTAATGGCATCTAAGTTTGTCCTAAGAATATGAAAAGAAGCTGAAAAATAGACAAGCATTTCCGTAGTCTTAATAGCATCTAAGCCCAGAGTGAGTGAAGTACATAAAGAGGTTATCATTTGGATCATACGTTCTTCCCCATGCAAATATATATTCATAGTTAATTATCATAGAATCCTCAACTCTCCATCTTCAATCTTATGCTTTGTAAGGCAAGATCCTGTGTTGTTTTTTAAGAGATAAGTTTAAATTAAATAACTTTATATTATTTATTGTAAACTCGTATTTTTTTTTATTTGCTTATCTTATTTTTACTTAACAAATTTCTCTGCAAGATTGCATGATTTGTGTTATGAATTTAGTAAACAAGTAATTAGAAAAATCATCTCTGATTAATTACGTTGAGAAGTAAAAAACCAACGTATATATAATTAATTGGACATTGTTTAAATCTTCCACGCACGTTACATCCTAGTCAATTTCTATATTTCTTATACCATTGTTTTCCACGAACTTTGGACAATGGACATACACAGATTTTTTATTTTCCTTTTTTTTTTTTTTTGGAAATGAGCCAATTGACTATTGACTTCTCGTCTTCTACAAATTAGAAATAGAAGCTTTTGGCATGGGATTTAGTGACCATTTGGTAACATGATTAAAACATTCCTTTTTATTAAAAAAAAAACAACAACTAAGGGATAGCTTATTAGAGACAAGTTTTGGGTTTACTCTTCAATAATCATGAATTTGAATTCTTTTACGATCATTAAAGATTTATATAGTTGTTAATTTTAATATTTATAAAATTAATTGAGGTATACACAAGCTGACTCGGACACCCACATTAATAAAAAAATTATTTTAAAAAAATTAATTTTTTTATTTTTAAATTATTTTAAAAACAATTTATATCACATTTCTAATCTAGCTCTTCTAAGTACCTACATACCCCCACACAATATATATATATATATATATATATATATATATATATATATAAAGATTATAGGCTCAACTCAAACACATGTGATTTAGGATCACTTTGTTGTTTTAAACTTTTAAAAAATATAGCATTAATTATTTTTTAAAATATTTTTTATTTTAAAAAATATTTAAATTATATTTTTATATCATTTTAAAAACAATTTCTACTATATTTTTAGTATACCTCTTCAAAGTACCACATATATATATATATATATATATATATATATATATATATATATATATATAAATATTACAATCTCAATTCAAACAAATATTATTTAGGATCACTTTGCTATTCTAGAGGGTCTTTAAAAATATAGTAGTTATTATTTTTAAAAGTAAGTTTTTTTAAGAAAATATTAAAATAATATATTTTTTATTTTTAAAAATTTATTTTTAATATTAGCATATTAAAATAATTAAAAAAATTAATTTAAAACTAAAAACAATTAATTAAAAAAAACAGACAGGTTAAAACTCACGACAACAACCCGTTTTAACTCCTCCTCATGTTCATCGTCTTCAATTCGCCTGTGATGTGTTGAGCAATAATCACAACCACTTATTAAACACGCTCCCAACTTTCTTCGTCTCCATAAAGAATCATTCTTTTAAGAAAATAAAATGGAATGTAATGAAAGAGACGACACCAAGGTAGAGAATGGTTATAATTTGGAGGATGATCATGGTTATAGAAAGAAGGACAAGAAAGAGGAACAAGAAGAAGAGTTGTAAGTGGAAAGAATATTTGAGAACCAAGAAGTGCCATCATGGAGGAATCAGCTGACACTGAGGGCCTTTATGGTGAGCTTCGTGTTGAGCATTTTGTTCTGCGTCATAGTAATGAAGCTCAACCTTACAACTGGTATCATACCTGTTGGAATATTGCCAATTATGTGGCTGCCATTGTCCATGTGAGAGTCAAAGAGGGTTGCTGGTGCAGCATTTGCAGCCCCGTGACATTGTCAAAGAAGGAGGCTACAATGGTGGGTTGTTGGTGGCAGCCAACAACCATTGTCTAATGTCAAAGTTTGGTAAGTTTGGCAGCCATCATTGTTGACAAAGGAGCAAGAGGAGATGTCATTGAAGCCTATAAAATAGACACCAAGAGTGCACCATAAAGAGAGAGAGCAAGAACAAAAGAGAGAAGAAGAGAGAAAGAAAGAGAAGGGCTGCCACCAGCAGCTCTGCTGCCCTATGTAGCAATGAGAGATGGGAGTTGAGTAGATGTGATCCTCCTCCGTGTGTTGTATTCTTCCTCTATCTCTAATAATATTGATCTCTCCCGTGGATGTAGGCGATTTGCCGAACCACGTTAAATATTGTGTCAGTGTACTTAGCCTCCTTTGAGCAATGATCATGAACACCACCGTTCCGCAAGGGGGAGCAGAAATCCCCAACAATTGATATCAGAGCCACCACTAGTGGTTTCTCCCATCAACAAATTGGTATCAGAGCTTATGGTTTAAAGTGGTGTTTGATTTTTGCTCAAAAATAAAAGTTGTCAAAATTATGTTTTGACCATACCACTGTGTAGAGGAGAAAGAGACGAAGCCATTGGTGAAAATGGCTCAAAATTCTGAAGTGGGACATGCCCGCACGCGCCAGCACGTGCCGGAGAGGAGGCTGCCACGCGCACCAACGCGCCACACGCGAGCCACGCGTCCTCTTCGCTCGAATGGCAGACCCGACCCGAATCAGACCGCCCCATGACAACGGGCGAAGACACCTTGAAGAAGGTGTGAAGGCCATGATATGAGCCCAATATCGGACCGCCTTATGACAACAGGCGAAGACACCATAGAGAAGGTGTATGGGCCACGATATGAGCCCAGTTTAGAATGCCCTAGAGCCAATGTGATGGTTGGATATGAGTGAACAGGTGTCTAGCCAATGAAGTGGCTATGATGAGTATGGATACAAATGCAGGATTGACTTTCATTGCCCTTAGGCTAAAGATCAATGAGCTAGATAATATTTGCCTTGGACAATAAGTGGATGACTTGTGGAGCATTAAGACGCGATTGCTAGGAATGAGCAGAGGACATGCGCAGGTTTCGAGAACAAGTTGACTCAAGGTAGTGAGCTCGGTAATGGCATTGTAATACTCAGAGTATGAAGACAGATATGGATCAACCTTTAATGGGCTGTCACCATGGTTAAAGGTGGAGAGCTACCTGGACTCTTAGAACTAAGAGCGAGAGACTCACGGAGATGTAAGGCGTGGTTCCTAGAGTGGAACAGAGGGCAAACGCAACTCCGGGATGAGTAGACTCTTGAAAGAGTGGTGAGCTCATGATCACATTGAAATACTCAAATAATGACTGTCGCACTCGGAAATAGATATTTCCATTTGAGGGGGTGTTGTAAGCCTTGATGTGAGGCTTGATAAATCATTCCTGATTGAGCATGGTTGATACGCTCGAAGGGGAATGTTATCCCAGAGACAAGCGTTAACACTCTTCAGATGTGATGTGACAGACCATCTGATTGTAGTGATCTTTTTGTGTGAGAAAAGGTGTGCTTTGGTGACTCTGGTGATTGAAAGGTTTGGCAAGTACATGTAAACTTGGCCAAAGATGTTCTCAGAATGGTAAGCTTGGAAGAGCTGCAGGAAAGAGTGTGCTGAAGAAGCAAGAGGACAAATTGCCCACATAAATGGCAAAGAGGGTGATTGTTGGAATATTGCCAATTATGTGGCTGTCATTGTCCATGTGAGAGTCAAAGAGGGTTGCTGGTGCAGCATTTGCAGCCCCTTGACATTGTCAAAGAAGGAGGCTACAATGGTGGGTTGTTGGTGGCAGCCAACAACCATTGTCTAATGTCAAAGTTTGGTAAGTTTGACAGCCACCATTGCTGACAAAGGAGCAAAAGGAGCTGTCATTGAAGCCTATAAATAGACACCAAGAGTGCACCACAAAGAGAGAGAGCAAGAACAAAAGATAGAAGAAGAGAGAAAGAAAGAGAAGGGCTGCCACCAGCAGCTCTGCTGCCCTATGTAGCAATGAGAGATGGGAGTTGAGTGGATGTGATCCTCCTCCGTGTGTTGTATTCTTTCTCTATCTCTAATAATATCGATCTCTCCCGTGGATGTAGGCGATTTGCCGAACCATGTTAAATATTATGTCAGTGTGCTTAGCCTCCTTTGAGTAATAATCATGAACACCACCGTTCCACAGGGGGAGCAGAATCCCCAACAACAGATATCAGAGCCACCACTAGTGGTTTCTCCCACCAACAATACCTTCCCTCAATGTCTCTGCTGGCCTTCTGGGCTTCTTTTTTATCAAGACCTGGACAAAGTTTCTTGAAAAGTCTGGACTTTTCAAGCAACCCTTTACGAGGCAAGAGAACACTGTAATACAGACTTGCGTGGTTTCCTCCTCTGGCATTGCCTTTAGTGGTATACTTTCTGTACTGTTTACTGCCATTAATTTTCATTTCATCTCTCTTAATTATTTTGAAATTCAATTTTTTTTTTCTCTTTTCTTTCGAAGTTGAGGAGATATCTAGGTTTCTTTGATCAAGATATTAATATTTCTGTGCATTTGGTTTTGTTTCTGTTCTTAAAGGTTGCAAACTTACAATAGTTACTAAAATTCAATGTCAAGATTTCCATCTTCTAATTGCTAGATTACATTGCTCTCTCTGGATCCGTTTGATCTCAGATGCGAGTAGATTTGCATGATCCTTGAAGACAAAGAATCTCTTACTGCCTAAAGTCTTTGAGAGACAAATCAAAATTGAGGCTTTATGACTACCACATGTGAAGTTTTACTAAACTAATCAACACTTGAACTTACCATTAGAGACATGAACAAATCTATCTCTTTCTCCTGGAGTGTGATAATGTTAGGGGTGCAGCTGGTATGTCACTTGACAGATACTTTTTTGACAATTCAATTCATATGCTCTGGATATGGATGACTTGCTAAGTTCAGATTTATATCAGGAAGTCTTATAACAATATTCTGATTTGTGGAAAAAGAAGTCTTCTCCATCAGTAAAAGAAAGGAAAATGTGAATAATATCTGTTTCTAGAATGCTAGTTGTGAGCTTGCGTTATTAATCAAACCTCTTCTCTAACTGTGAATCATTAACATAATGTCAAGATGAATACATTATATTTCTAACTTATCCAAATAGTCAAGAAAAGTCTGATTACTTGCCAAACTTGTTTCGAAACTGAATTAATTATTGTAATGAAACGGCTAATTTGTGATTATGCTTATGATGCTATTAAACTTGTTGATTTTTGTGCTAATGGTTTCCATTCTATAATTTTTTCCTTGTTTCCTTATAATAGGAGGCTTTGGGAGTTATCTGTTTGGAATAAGTGAAACCGTGGCCAAACAATTAACTGAAGATAGTGATGCCTTTAAAAATCCATCTCTGTCTTGGATGATTGGCTTTTTGTTTGTTTTTAGCTTTCTTGGACTCTTTTCGGTGGTGCCTCTTCGAAAGGTAGACTTTACAACCTATATCAGCATTCAATTTCAAGACTGGTTATTTGACCCTTTCTTGACCTCGGTCCATGTTTGTGAGCCAACTAATTGGCACTGCAATGGGTTGCATGATTTCCCCGTGTGTATTTTGGCCTTTTTTTAAGGCCTTCAAGGATCTGGGGACTCCTGGAAGTCAATACCCTGCTCCTTGTGCTACTGTATTTCGAAACATGGCTATATTGGGGGTAGAAGGATTCTCATCTCTACCAAAGAATTGCCTCTATCTTTGTTATTGGTTCTTCGGTGCAGCTATTCTGATAAATTTGATCAAGGATGCCATGGGTAAGAAACGGGCTAGTTTCATTCCCAATCCAATGGCAATGGCTATACCTTTCTAGATTGGCTCATACTTTGCCATCGACATGTGTGTGGGAAGCTTGATTCTATTTATCTGGGAAAAGATTGACAACGCAAAGGCAGATGCTTTTGGGCCAGCAGTGGCTTCTGGTTTGATTTGTGGGGATGGGATATGGACTTTGCCTAGTTCGATACTTGCTCTAGCCGGAGTAAAACCTCCCATTTGCATGAAGTTTTTGTCAAGGGGAACAAATGCTAAGGTCGATGCGTTTTTAGGGTCATAAATTTGAAGTTCAGATCAACTTCAATAGAAACTGTGAGTTAGATCTGAATTGCTTCCTAGACTAAGGTTATGAAGTTTACATATGAAGTTCGACTCAAAAATGCTGTAGATAATCACCTGCTATTTTGTGGAGTGAACAACTATTTTCTCTATAATCATATCTGGAGAAGAAAATCAAATGTCCATTTACTTGTATATGCTTTTTAGTCAATCCTTGGAAATATGCTTGTAGTTTTTTTCTTGTCTAGTTTGAAGAAGATAGTGGAACAGATGCATCAAACAATGTGCAAACGGAAAATATCAAAAGTGAATGTGCAAATATTACAGGTTGCAGGCATGTTGCTTTTGAACATATTGCAATTATATTTGTTGATTTCTTCTTCCTTATTCGTATACGACCTTCCAGAACCACACCCAAGACCGCTGTTGTCATTCTGGGTTGCTGCTTTCCTGCCTTCAATTCCTCAGCTGTTGTTTTGCTGTTTGATGTTATCACAACTTTTGCACCAGATGTATTATCTTTGGATTTTACTCAATCTGGTAAGGTTATGATCAGTTGCTATATTTGGTATCAGGTTTGGTCATTTGTATATAAACTATATTTGCTATACATATAAAGATTCAATTCCTAATATTTGTATCAAGATATTAATAACCAATTAGCTAGCTGTTTTTTTCTTCTTTGAGATAAGTGAAGAAACTTTATTAATAGCATAACATTGGCAAATCAAAGTAAGGTAATTTTTTTATTTAATTTACACGTCTTTTCTTTTCTAGATTGGATTTTTTAGTTTTTAATTTCTTCAATTAGATCTTTAATTTTCCTTCAAACTTTATTATTTAATGTAATTAAATTCCTGATTTGACCAAATTAACTCTTACAAATTACAATTTAATCCCTAAACTTTAATTTCTTTCAATTAAAGCCTAAATTGTCTTTAAAATTATTTTTTCTTACAATTAAGCCCTCCATAAATTCAATTAAACCTTCAACAAAATCTAATTGAGTCCTTAAACATCCAATTTTAAATTTCTCTTCCTCAAATTGAATTTTCTTTACCAATAGGGTCTTCATCATTTGAAAATATATGGTAAATTTTAATCTTTTTTTTTTTTTTATCTTTCTCAACCAATCTTTGGCTATTTTCAGGGCGTTTCAATATACTTTTCCCACTTATATATATTTTTTTGGTTTTCTTATAATAATTTTTAAATTTTTTGTATTTCATCTTTTTTTTCTTTTTCTTTTTGTGTGGGAACCCAAAAAAATAGGTAAAAACAAAGATATTAATAAACCAACCATCCATTGAAGTATGTCCACTTCTCAAAAAAATAAAAGTAAAAAACCCTTATAAATACACAATTAGCTAGCTTTTTGTCTTTTAGATAAATGAAGAAACTTTATTAATAGCATAACATTGGCAAATCAAAGCAAGGTGAAGAATTAATGGGTACAAATGCCAAAAAGCATGGGAAAAGAAAACATGGCAATAGCTAGGAAGTAACCTAAACCAGCGAAGGACACATAAATAATTACCATGGATAAATTAAGTAGCTATGCCTTCAAACTAATAGAAGGATAAACGATTACTCATTCATCATACGATTAGGTCAAACCACCTCTCCTAACTCCTCACCCCATCAAACTTTGTTCCTGCAGCTGGTTCACCGATGTGGCACTCACTAGGATGCTTGGGGTCATATTTGCATGGAGCCAAAGGAGCTGTTAGGTTAGAGCATGATAACAAAATAATGGTAACAAGGAGTATTATTATCAAGTATCGAGTCTTTCCTTGCGACCCCATTTTTGACACGAAAGAAACCTGAGATTTTTAGGGAATCAGATGTATGTCGTGGTATATATGTGTTGAGAGCGAGCTAGTCTGCGAGATGGGTGATTGTAGAGATGGAGAGGGGTTATCTAGCTGATATATGAGACACAATATGTTGAATTGGAAAAGTATTCAGCATTTAAATTCATTTCAAAAACTTTTCCAATATGTTGAATTGGAAAACTATACTTTCCTCGAAATTGTTTCTTGTTATTTTCTTCGAAGCAGTTGTGACTTGTGACATAGGTTGAAATTAACATTAAACGGGAGTAATATGGATCATGTCCAGGTTGTTTAAGTAGTCAAATAAATAAAATTTCTATGATATTTGTTTTTTTTTTAATCTTCTGGTGTGGCCCTTCAGAAACAAACAGTCGAAACCTGTTTAAGTGCCTGTTTTGTTCAGGCAACTTGAAATGTAAATAAATGTTATGCAAAAACGAAGCACTCTCAACTTTTACTTGATCTTTTTTTTCTGTGGTATGATGGGATTGAAGATTACACATTAATATTGCCCTACTCTAATATATTTATCTATTAATGCACAAATAAACATTGAAATAAGCTCTTCAGTTGATTTTATAAACTGCAAGTTTGAGGTCTTGGGCTCTTCGCAGCCGAGAAAAAAGTCATTCATGGCTGAGGTAAAAATAATTTCTTCTTCTTTTGTTTTTTTTATGAATGAAAGATCATATTCGTCGGAAAGCAAAATAACAGGCGGCTCATGACCTGCTACGAGCCAAACCCAATAGAAGAAAAACAGGAAACAAGCCATACTATACAAATTAACTGAACTTCCACCAGCAACAAAATTCACTAAAAAAGATTGTTTTGGCGAATTTTCGTCACCAAAATTCACTATTAAAGAGTAATGGTGACGAAAAATAAATTCCTCTTATCTCAAGCCCTTAACATTTACTTCTAACATTATTAAAGAGTAATGTCATAATTTGAAGAAGCCAAACATTAATTTTCCCAATGAGAAAATATTATTGTCTTATTAACTTTAAATATTTCATGCATATGCAAGTGCGTGGTTGATGTAAAATAAGTGCTGGAGATTTGATACATGAAGGATATGGTCACAGAGACGTCGTTCTTCCAGCGACCTAGCTAGAAAAATATTTCCAAAATCCAAAATACCTGAGAAACTATCATACATATAATAAATATAAGACATCAAAACAGTACAAAAGACTGAGTAAAAATTGACAAAAGATAATTAAAAGACTGATTGGATTGAAAATTAAAAAAGCATGGCGAAAATAAGAAGGTGGAAAAATACTTTTGAAATAACAAAAAAGCAATTAAGGGAAGAGAGGTTTGATTTATTCGTTGTGGAATTTATAAATCCTTTCTCATGCAATTAATTCAAGAGTCGGTCTTGACTTGGAAAATGAATGATGATACGTATACTTCATGAACACGCGTGTCTTGACTTTGAAAATGAATGGTTATAGGTATTCCATTGTGAGCACGCAAAACTGTGACTATTTCAACATATGTTCGGCCAACACCAATCTAAAATAGGCCAATGTCGGCCAAAAAAAAGTTGGGCCAACACCAGTTTAAAATAGGAGTTGGGTTGATGTCGGCCCAACAAAACTTCTTTTCTATTTATAGAATTGGGCCGAACCTAACCTCACTATTTTGGTCTGGGCCAAAACTAGTTTGGTCTAGTAAACAATGCAGAGACTCTCCACTATTCTGCAAGTGAATAGTAGATAATTAATTATAATTCACTCTCCACTTGCATAATAGTGGAGGGTGACTTAAGGAGAAGCAGAAAAAGGAGAAGGAGGAGAGGTTGACCTGGTGGTGGCTTCACGGTGGTGCTAACGATGGCGATGAGGAAAGTAGGCGACGGTGGGGAGAAAAAACGATGGTTGCTGCTGCAGTTTTTTCTTCTCTGTACAGGGGCATGAAATTCCTCTCTTTCCTTTTTTTATTCCTTTCTTGTTGTCTCTTTTTTTTTCTTCTCTCGTTCTTGTCTCTCCGGTTCTTTCTTTTTTATTCTATGTTTTTGTTTTGTTTTTGTTTCTCTCCTTTTTCCTTCCTTTGTTCTCCCATATTTCTTTTTGTTTCTCTTATGTTTTTGGCTCTCTTCCCTCCCCTTTTCATCTGTTTATCTCTTTGTTTTTGTCTCTCGTCCCTTGATATTTATAAGGGGACAGGGAGCAGAGAGAGCTACTATCCATGTCCAGTCATGGCGCAAGGGTAGGGTGGCTGGGCGGTCTCTATGTATCCATCATAGAGCCGCCCATATGGCTTTTCTCCTCTGCCTCTTTCATCATAGTGGTAGGTCATGAGGGGGATGTGGGTGGTGTCGTGGTTTTTGGGCAAGGGGAGGGGGAGAGAGGGAGAGATAGACGCTGCAAAGGAATGGAATAAAAACCTTCTTCCCCTGCCTTCGTGCGTTAGGGGAAGAAGAAGATAAACAGTGCCGTTCAAAACGACACCGTTTTAGTTTTTTTTATATATATATGAAAGTGAATGAAACGGCGTTGTTTTTTACAAAACACATCATTTTATTTAAATTAAAATAGCGCCAAAACATGTCAATTTTCAAATCAATCCTTAATTTTCTTATTCAATCAAGTCGTCAATTGCAATTTTGATTTTAAGAATCAATTCAATTCCATCCCTGTCAAATTCAAATACCAACCTTGATGTTGGATGCCTTTTTCACTTTAGTCCTTGGTTTTGAATTTGTGCATTTTGACCTTTAATTGATCAACAAACTTTCAATTTCTTCAATTTAGCCCTCGATTCGGTCAATTACAACCCCTATATTCACGGGCCTTTTCCAGTTGGGTCTCTGGTTTTGGATTTCTTCAATCAAGTTCTTAATTGCCCATCAAACTTCAATATTTATGCAATTAAGCCCTTGATTTGACCAAATTAACTCTTAAAAATTATAATTTAACCCCCAAACTTTATTTTTTTTCCTAATTAAAGTCAAAATTGACTTAAAATGAATTTTTCTTGCAATCAAACCCTTCACAAAATCAATTAATCTTCTAACCAAATCTAATTGAGTCCTTAAACATTTGATTTTGGACTTTTCTTCATCAAATTGAATTTTTTTTGTCAATAGAGCCTTCACCGATCAAAAATATACTGTCAAATTTTAATCTTTGTATTTTTGAACTTCCTCAACCAATTTTTAGCCATTTTCTAGGTGTCCTTATGTCTTCTTCTCCCTGCTATCTATTGTTTAGTTTTCTTCTGATAATTTTTTTATTTTTCTCTTTTTTTGTGTGAGGACACAAAAATAGATAATAACAAGTAGTTTGTAGTTCGTATAGACAAATGCTAGAGTAAAGTGGAATGATGGTATCTATCATGTTATGATTTATTTTCTATTTTGTTATCAAGAATGATTGATAGATTGGGGTGTGAGGCAATGCCTCCACGATACTGTAAATGAGTATTATTAAAAAATTATAATATCTCTTAGACGGTTAGACCCTTGAGAGGTTTAGGGTGTACTATAAATACACAATAATTCTATTCGACATATAGTGAAAAATAAAATATCATTGCTCATGGGGATACATACACATTGCCGAATCACATTAAATCTTGTGTTCTTTCTAGTTTTTCTCCTTTTACAATATTCATCAATAATTGCTGCAGATTTTTCACAACAGAGATCATGTTTAAAGTATAAGAATGTGTGAAGGAACTACCAGTGAACTACTACTAGTGAACTTTACAAGAACAAAAGGTGTAATATTTGATATGAATCCTTCTTTAGCTTTCATACACCATAAATTGGAATTTGAAACTCACGAGTCAAAGACATTATACTTAGAGAATATGCACTATAAAGCTATATTCAAAGTATCTATGTTTTTGGAATGGAAGAGTTCAGTTTCTAATACTTAAATCGAGAGCGAGTTTTTTTAATAAGTGGAGAAGAATAAAGTAGGGCATTATATTCATTATCCTTAGCATAATTTGTTTTATTTCTTTATATTTTTTCATTGTTAAGATTTTTTAGATTTTGAGGAGTTTCAAATGAGTCCAATGGGTAGTATAATGAAAATAGGTATAACTTATCATCCGACTATTGGGTTGAGCTGAAATTTTAACAAAACATTCTAAAAGCCTTGTTCCTTAAATGATTAGTACGACAACTTCATTTGAGTTCATGAATATGCTTAATTCAGTCTAAAAGTTATTGCTTAAGATTGTATTTATTTTCCTTGTTGTTTTTGGATTATTCTCCCTATTTAGATTAGGATTTAAAATTTAATTAGGATTTTACTAATAAGCATATATAATGTTTTTTGTATTTAAACTTCCTTGTAGGCTATTTTTAACGGAAGAATTTACGATATAAAGACTTTTATATTGTGAGACCTCTAGTTTCTTTCTCTGCAATTTAAGACTATGAAATTTTAGGGTATGAGGATCCTTAACACTATACACCATGTCAATTGATATTAGAGCAACCTATGTTAATAGGGAGGAGTGAGGACTCAAGTAGTAAAATTCTTTTTTTTTTAATATTCCATAAGAATAAATTCATGAATTATGGATAATCAATTATCCATGCTATAAAATTATTAATATTTGTTAAATAACTATTTCAATCTAAAAATCTAAAAATAGTTTAATATTAATTCTTTAGCACATTTCTTCAAGTAAAAATTTACATATCCTATGGATATATATCTTATATTTAATTTTTAATTTAATTAGAAAGAATAAGAGCTATTAGTATCTTGCTAATAATTTTTAATCTAATTAAAAAGAACAAGAGTGATAAAATTTGAAATTCTAATCACTAGGATTAAAAACTTAATTTGAATATGAAATTAGTTTTTATTTCCTTAAATGAGGAACGAAATTAGTCACCATGAATTTCCCTACGAGGGAGATGAGTTTCGTCTTTAAATCCAACAAAAAGTACAAATTTGTCCCTGGGATAAATTTTCTTGTTATGCACGTCTAATCTTAGATGACTAATTCAATATCTTATGTCATCTAGATATTTAAGCTCTTGATATTTAACTGATGTGGGATATATGAAATTTTAAAATATAATTTTTATTATTTTTTAATATGTAAAATGTTGATCTCTTAATTAAATCCAAGGCAGACTTTAAGATACAGAACCTGTATAAAACGCAAATTAGTCATAATCCAAATAAGATGGAGATGATTTGTCGTTGTGGGATCTATTGAAATCCTTCCTCGTATAACTAATTAATTGAAGAGTTGATCTTGACTTGGAAAATGAATGATGATAGGTTTACTTCATGAGCATGCGCGTCTTGACTTGGAAAATGAATGGTTAATAGGTATTGACAATTACGTCCATTTGCTGAGCCCATGAAATCAAAGTAACGAACAAGTAAAATGCTTCTCAAAGAAAAAAGAAAAAGAAAAGGGAAAATAAATAATCAGATCAAAACCTTCTACATTGATTCAAATGCTCTTTGTGTTTTCTCTGCATTTATTTAGATTTAAGAGGGGGTTGCTGTAAAAGTTATCTCAAAAAAAAAAAAAAAAAAATTGGATTAAAATTTGAAAAGCATAGCAGAAAGGCGAAGGTAGGAAAAGGCGAAGGTAGGTAGGAAAAGGAGAGCTGGGGGTCCGTGGTCAGAGACGAAGTTAATGACTATATATATATATATAATTTTAATAGTTTTAAATTTATAAAAATTTAACTGAAAATTTTTAAAAAATAAATTCAACACTTGACTAGTTAAGATATATCTTTTAAGATTAATTTTTTTTTTAATTTTTTCACTTGAGCTATAACTTTTAATTAATTTTTTTTTATAAATTTTTAAGACATGATTAATTGAATTATATCCTAAAGTTAGTATTTTCTTTTCATTTATTATGTACTTTTCATTTTTTAATCCAGCTACACTATCATGTTAATTTTTATTTTTTAATTTTCAGGTTCCCTCTCTCCTTTCATTTTTTTTGGTTTTAATTTTTTAATTATTTTCAGGTCCCCCCCTGTCTTGTTATGGGGTCCCTTATTTATGCCCTTTTGATTTTTTTTCCATTGAAATGTCCCTCAACACTTAATTCCACATCAATCACTCGCGGATGCATGCAATATTCAAAGCTGACAAGACACCATTAATTGTCTTAATTAATTTCTCTACTCTGTTATGGGGTCCATCGACTGTGATGATCTCAGTAATGTTTCTTACCCTTATCAAGGAAAAAAAATGTAAAGCTAGCTGTGTATATTTAATGAGTATTTGAAATTGTGTTTTAGTAATATTTTTAAAAAAATTTAATTTTTTTTATTTTTATTTTACTTTAAATAAATATTTTTTAATATTTTTAAATTATTTTGATGTGTTAATATAAAAAATAATTTTTAAAAAATAAAAAAATATTATTTTAATATATTTTAAAATAAAAAATATTTTAAAAGATAACAGTAAAAATAAACTTTTAAAGAAGGATAAAGAACTTCAATGGGATTAGAAGAACAAATGTAGTACGTACATCTGTTTACTGTATTATTTATTTTTCTATTTATACCATTAATTATTTACCTTAGACATTCCGAAATTATTAAAACATAGAGCTGATAAAATTTAAAAAAAAAATACAAAATAACGAAAATAAATAAGAAACCAAGACAAAATAAATGTTTGAAGGGTTTACGTTTCACTTTTAACTGCTTATCCAAGGTATAACTCTTTTTATATTTATAACATTTACAAAAACATTAAAAAAATTGAGGTGATTTATTTTTTTTTAACTCGGGGTATCCGGACCAGCTTACGCGCACCACAATTAATTCTCGGGCCTACTGAATATCCTGCAAGCCCAGTAAACATGTAAGGCACGCCAAAGTGATAAACGTGTATAATAAAGTTTGAACCCTGGTGTAAAGAAAGAGAATAAATCCTTTTCATCACTTGACCATAACCTGAAATGCACGATTCAGTTTTTTTTGCTAATATTATTTTTAGTATTAATTTGATATTGAGTCATTTAAAGTATTATTATACCTTTTTTATTCATTACAGATGGGCACAGATTTAACTTGTGATGTATTTAGAAGCTCTCTTTCTAAATGAATATTTTACATAAAGCCGACAAAAAAACTCCTTTAATAACCAGCTGTTTTGATCCCTTGACAGTTCTCTTGTAATTTTAGAACTTCTTAATTTGCTTCATTCGTGTTCTTTCTCCATTGCTTCAATCCCCTCGTGAATGATTTGCCATGGCTCAGCAGGGATGGAGGTTAGGTTTATATCCTTTTTTATATTTCTAAATGTATTTATTTTAAGATCAAAATTTATAAAAATATGTCCAAATTAGATATAAGTATACCATTTTCTTAAGTTAATTATTAACGAAATCCAAGAGAAAAATTAGGGGTGCGGATGGAAAACATGACCTTTTCAAATTTCAAAATGGTTCCCAAGTTTGATAATTATTTCATATGAATTTTTAAATTATTTGTTATGAAATAATCCTTTTAATTTAGTTAAAAATTATATTTTTGATAAAAAAAAAAGCTGTAATTATTGTGCATTTATTTTTATTGTATAAACAAATTTATATCTCAGTGTGTTTTTCGACTCTTTACATATATTTTTTAGATTCAAAAATCATTTCAAACCTTTGAATTAAGTATATATAGTTATAAAATTTGGTAAAATTGATCCACCTCAAGATTTATGTCAATAGGCATTAATTAAAATAACATATTTTCAAAATACTTTTTTATTTTTAATTTAAAATATATTATTTTAATTATTTTGTTTAAGTAAAACCAGGTATGCTTCAGAGTTTTAACCAAGTCAAGAAGACTTGAGCCCGGAACACGTTTAAATAAACCAAGGTTGTCAATTTCGTTCCGTTTCGCCTGAAACGGTCAAAACATTCCATATGAATTCAAAAAACGAAACAAAACGGAACAAATTTCATCTCATTTTAAATCTCGGTCCGTTCCGAATTTTTCGGCTAAATTCCGCCTAGAACGTTCCGGTTTCATTCCATATATTCCGTTCCGCTCTTGAAAAGCCATTGAATCAAATTGAACCGTGTTCAATTTAATTAATTAAACCACCCAATTATAAAAAACTCTTTTTCATTACTATTTTCAATAACAATGATATTAATAATAATATTGAAAATTATTATTACTATTTTCGTTAACAATGATATTAATTTTTTAAAATTAGATTTATCACTAATATATATGGTTTATATTCATGTTGTTTTTTTCATGTTTATACTTTGTAGGAATTTGAGCAAAACAAGGGATGCTTTAGATTCCATTAACCTTGATAACATTGACCTAACTTTATATTTAAAATATTTGTGTTAAAACATTTTACTTTCATAATATTTTGATAATTTGTTTAAGTTGAATTATTTTAAGTTAAAGATCTATTTAATCTTGACTATTTAAAAATATTTTAAATTTTAAAATTATATTTGTTTGGCATTATGTTTGTATTGCATAAATTATAATTAATTTATTTTAAATTTAAATTATGTTTGTTAAATATATATATATATATATATATATATATATATATATATAGTACAACTCTGAAAAAATACGTTAAAATATTTTAAACATTTCATTCTAATCGATAAAACAAAATAACTATCGAAACAAAATTGACAACGTTAAATAAACTGCTTTGACAAGTTGACTTCCTACCCAGCGTGAAGGCTGCAACCAGAGTGAAACACGTTATGTCAACTAGGACCACTTAATTGTCACAACTCTTTCTCACAGTCATCATCTCCCATTGCTTTCACACTTCTTAAGCAACGCGTCTATACCTCTTCCTTCACGCCTTTGATGTGTACAGCAATAATCACCACCACCTTATTTAACACTCTCCCAACTTTCTTAGCCTCCATAAAGAATCTTTCTCTTTTCAAGAACACAAAATGGACCGTAATGGAAGAGATGACCTCAAGGTCGAGAATGGTTATGATTTGGAGGATGATCATGATCACAAAAAGAAGGACAAGAAAGAGGAACAAGAAGAAGAGTTGTCAGTGGAAAGAATATTTGAGAATCAAGAAGTGCCATCTTGGAGGAATCAGCTGACACTGAGGGCCTTTGTGGTGAGCTTCGTGTTGAGCATTTTGTTCAGCGTCATAGTAATGAAGCTCAATCTTACAACTGGTATCATACCTTCCCTCAATGTCTCTGCTGGCCTTCTGGGCTTCTTTTTTATCAAGACCTGGACGAAATTTCTTGAAAAGTCTGGCCTTTTGAAGCAGCCCTTTACGAGGCAAGAGAACACTGTTATCCAGACTTGTGTGGTTGCATCCTCTGGCATTGCCTTTAGTGGTATACTTTCTGTACTTCTTACTGCCATTAATTTTCATTTCATCTCTCTTACTTTTTGGGTTGAGGAGATATGGAGGCTTCTTTGATCAAGATATTAAAATTTCTGTGCATTTGGTTTTGTTTCTGTTCCTTACCATGGAATATAGCAATTAGAAGAAGCAAATCTTGAAATTGAGTTTTAGCAAGTACTGTAAGTTTCTCTCTGGATCCCTTTTATCTCAGATTTGAGTAGATTTACATGATCCTTGAAGACAAGAATTCTTTACTGCCTAAAGTCTTTGGGAGACAAATCGAAATTGAGGTTTTATGACTACCAGTTCTGCTATTGCTTCAGCCACTCGTGAAGTTTTACTAAACTAATCAACACAAGAACTTGCTGTTTGAGACATGGACAAATATTCTTTAGTAAAAAAGTTTAATTAAATGGTCTGTAAATTTTCTTTACTGGCCTTTCCCTGTCTCATGGAGTGTGATAATGGTGGTGAGGGCTGCTTTTTATTTTTCTAATGGTCCTCCACGAGGCATAAAGTGTCACTGGCAGATGTCTCTAGACAGATACTTTTTTGAAAATTCAATTCATATGAGCTGGATATGGATGATTTGCTAACTTCAAAGTTTATACAAGTCTTGTAAGAATATTCTGATTAGCGGATAAAGAAGTCTTCCCCGTTGGTAAGAGAAAAGAAAATATGAGTTATTAATTTGTTTCTACTGTTAATCTAGATTTCATCAAGCGGTTAGGTGAAGTATACTTGTATCAAAAGATACGAACGGCTACGGGATATGATATATATTATTTTTTTAATAAAATTTACTATACTGAGCTTGCTCATTTACTGAGAATCATAAGCATGATGTGAAGATGAATACACTCCATTTCCAACTTATCATCCAAGAGCTTTCGAAACTGAAATTGTTGTAACGAAAGAAATAATTTGTGATTAGGCTCAAGATGAAATTAAACTTGTTGATTTTTTGTACTAATAGTTTCTATTCTATAATTTGTTTCTTGTTTCCTTACAATAGGAGGCTTTGGGAGTTATCTGTTTGGAATGAGTGAAACCGTGGCCGAACAATCAACGGAAGATAGTGATACCTTTAAGAACCCATCTCTGTCATGGATGATTGGCTTTCTGTTTGTTGTTAGCTTTCTTGGACTCTTTTCAGTGGTGCCTCTTCGAAAGGTAGACTTCACAACCTACATCGCCATTCAATTTCGTATAGGAAATAGAAAACTTCTCTCTGAATTTTGCTTTCTTGTTGAATGTATTGATTTTGCCAAAATCTAATCTTCATTGTTACCCTGGTTATTTCCAGGTCATGATTATAGACTTCAAATTGACATATCCAAGTGGCACTGCAACTGCTTATCTCATCAACAGCTTCCACACTCCTTCAGGAGCCAAGCTAGCAAAGTAAGGCATTATCAGACCTCATGCACATATAGTTGGATGATCATTCGGCATGTAAAAGTATCAAACTTTTTTTTTTCTACCGTTTCAGAAAACAAGTGAAAGCGTTGGGCAAGTTCTTATCATTCAGCTTCTTGTGGGGTTTCTTTCAGTGGTTCTACACTGCAGGAGATGGTTGTGGATTTGCTGAGTTCCCCTCACTCGGACTTAAAGCATATGAAAACAAGTAAAAGCATTACACAAAACTTCCAAAATCCTCTCATCCTATTGAATGTAGTTCAATTTATTATGGCATTGTGTTTCAAATTTGTTGTGGTATCCTTGACTAATAATGTTATTGTTATATGTACAGATTTTTCTTTGATTTCTCAGCAACATATGTTGGAGTTGGAATGATTTGCCCCTACATCATAAACATATCAGTATTGCTTGGAGGAATTCTTTCCTGGGGTCTCATGTGGCCTCTCATAGATACAAAAAAGGGTGATTGGTATTCAGCAGACCTAAAACCTAACAGCCTACATGGCCTCCAAGGTTACAAGGTAAGTTTTCCAACAAGGTTAAGGTGACAAGAGTGCTATTCTTGAAGCCTTTTCATTCATAACAACTCTTATGCAATGAACTCAGGTATTTATTGCCATTGCCCTGATCTTGGGTGACGGTCTGTACAACTTCTTCAAGGTGCTAAGCCGAACACTCACTGCCTTGTTTTTTCAACTTCAAAGGAGCGATGCAACTGGTGTCCTCCCTATTGCGGACCGTTCCTCTCCCGAGACATCCAGGATCTCATACAATGATCAACGCCGCACCCAACTCTTTCTCAAAGATCAAATTCCAACATGGTTTGCTGTTGCAGGCTATGTCGCAATTGCTGCTATCTCTACAGCCACGCTACCGCATATATTTCCCGAACTCAAATGGTATTACATATTGGTTATCTACGTCTTTGCCCCAGCCCTTGCATTCTGTAATGCTTATGGCTGTGGCCTCACTGACTGGTCCCTTGCTTCCACCTATGGGAAGCTCGCAATTTTTGTAATTGGAGCATGGGCTGGTGCCTCTCATGGTGGAGTTCTTGCAGGACTAGCGGCCTGTGGAGTCATGATGAATATCGTCTCCACAGCCTCCGACCTCTCTCAAGATTTCAAGACTGGTTATCTAACCCTTTCTTCACCACGGTCCATGTTTGTGAGCCAACTAATTGGCACTGCAATGGGTTGCGTTATTTCACCTTGTGTCTTTTGGCTGTTTTTCAAGGCCTTCAAGGATCTTGGGACTCCTGGAAGTCAATACCCTGCTCCTAATGCTACTGTATTTCGAAACATGGCTATATTGGGGGTAGACGGATTCTCGTCTCTACCAAAGAATTGCCTCTATCTTTGCTATGGGTTCTTCAGTGCAGCTATTCTCATAAATTTAATGAAGGATGCATTGGGTAAGAAATGGGCTAGGTTCATTCCCAATCCAATGGCGATGGCTATACCTTTCTATATTGGCTCATACTTTGCCATCGACATGTGTGTGGGAAGCTTGATTCTATTTATCTGGGAAAAGATTGACAAGGCAAAGGCAGATGCTTTTGGGCCAGCAGTGGCTTCTGGTTTGATTTGCGGGGATGGGATATGGACTTTGCCTAGTGCGATACTTGCTCTAGTAGGAGTAAAACCTCCCATTTGTATGAAGTTTTTGTCAAGGGGAACAAATGCTAAGGTCGATGCGTTCTTAGGGTCATAAAGTCGAAGTTGAAAATCAATCACCTGCTCTTTCGTGGAGCCAACAACTATTTTCTCTATAATCATTTCTGGAGAAGAAAATCAAATGTCCATTCACTTATATATGCATGTAGTTTTTTTTCTTGTCTAGTTTGAAGAAGATAGTAGAACAGATGCATCAAGCAATGTGAAAAGTGAAAATCACAGTACCCTTTGTGAGCTGTTATGATCAGTTGCTATATTTGGTATCAGGTTTGCTCATTTTGCTAGCTATGATCATATCAGGTGGTCCAATGTGGCATTGGAATGGCCTTCTAGTTGTTATCAGTCTCACAATAAAACCATGCCAGACTTAGTTATCCAACACGAGAAAAGAAAAAAGATGGAAAAAATATCAGATGCGTCGAGGAAGACGATAAAAGCTGTATGTAACAAATATGTCGGAAGTGTAATGATCATCTTTTTTTTTTTTTTAATTTTTGGAAATTGACTATTGACTTCTCGTCTTCTACATTCAGTGGCCATTCGGTAACTTACTTAAAACATTCCTTTTTAGAAGTTTATTTTTTTATTTGAAATTAAACTTTTTTATTTTCAACCAAAAAATAAAAAATAATATAGGCACACACACACCAACTCATACACATGTCATTAAAATCTTATTTTAAAGGTGTCTAAAAATATAATATTAATTATTTTTCAAAATACACTTCATTCAAAAAAAATATTAAAATAATATATTTTTTATATTTTAAAATTTATTTTTAATTTTAACATTTCAAAACAATTCAAAAATATTAAATGAAATTAATTTAAAATTAAAAAAAATTAAATCTTAAAAAAAAAAAAAAAAAAAAAACCAGACAGATTAAAATTTAAAACTCACCACAGCAACCCGTTTTAACTCCTTCTCATATTCATCGTCTTCAATTCGCCTGTGATGTGTTGAGCAATAATCACAACCACTTATTTAAGAAAATAAAATGGAACGTAATGAAAGAGACGATACCAAGGTAGAGAATGGTTATAATTTGGAGGATGATCATGGTCACAGAAAGAAGGACAAGAAAGAGGAACAAGAAGAAGAGTTGTAAGTGGAAAGAATATTTGAGATCCAAGAAGTGCCATCATGGAGGAATCAGCTGACACTGAGGGCCTTTGTGCTGAGCTTCGTGCTGAGCGTTTTGTTCTGCGTCATAGTAATGAAGCTCAATCTTACAACTGGTATCATACCTTCCCTCAATGTCTCTGCTGGCCTTCTGGGCTTCTTTTTTATCAAGACCTGGAAAAGTTTCTTGAAAAGTCTGGCCTTGTGAAGCAACCCTTTACGAGGCAAGAGAACACTGTAATACAGACTTGCGTGGTTGCCTCCTCTGGCATTGCCTTTAGTGGTATACTTTCCGTACTGTTTACTGCCATTAATTTTCATTTCATCTCTCTTAATTATTTTGAAATTCAATTTTTTTTTCTGTTTTCTTTCGAAGTTGAGGAGATATCTAGGTTTCTTTTATCAAGATATTAATATTTCTGTGCATTTGGTTTTGTTTCTGTTCTTAAAGGTTGCAAACTTACAGTAGTTACTAAAATTCAATGTCAAGATTTCCATCTTCTAATTGCTAGATTACATGATAAGGCAACCATTTTTCTCTCTCTGGATCCCTTTTATCTCAGATGTGAGTAGATTTGCATGATCCTTGAAGACAAAGAATCTCTTACTGCCTAAAGTCTTTGAGAGACAAATCAAAATTGAGGCTTTATGACTACCACTTGTGAAGTTTTGCTAAACTAATCAACACTTGAACTTACCATTAGAGACATGAACAAATCTATCTCTGTCTCCTGGAGTGTGATAATGTTAGGGGTGCAGCTGGTATGTCACTTGACAGATACTTTTTTGACAATTCAATTCATATGCGCTGGATATGGATGACTTACTAAGTTCAGATTTATGTCAGGAAGTCTTATAACAATATTCTGATTTGTGGAAAAAGAAGTCTTCTCCATTAGTAAAAGAAAGGAAAATGTGAATAATATCTGTTTCTAGAATGCTAGTTGTGAGCTTGAGTTATTAATCAAACCTTTTCTTTAACTGTGAATCATTAACATAATGTCAAGATGAATAAATACATTATATTTCTAACTTATCCAAATAGTCAAGAAAAGCCTGAATACTTGCCAAACTTGTTTCGAAACTGAATTAATTATTGTAATGAAACGGTTAATTTGTGATTATGCGTATGATGATATTAAACTTGTTGATTTTTGTACTAATGGTTTCCATTCTATAATTTTTTCCTTGTTTCCTTATAATAGGAGGCTTTGGGAGTTATCTGTTTGGAATGAGTGAAACCGTGGCCAAACAATTAACTGAAGATGGTGATGCCTTTAAAAATCCATCTCTGTCTTGGATGATTGGCTTCTTGTTTGTTGTTAGCTTTCTTGGGCTCTTTTCGGCGGTGCCTCTTTGAAAGGTAGACTTTACAACCTACATCGCCATTCAATTTCGTATAGGAAATAGAGAACTTCTCTCTGCATTTTACATTTTTGCCGAATGTATAGATTTTCCAAAAATTAATCCTCATTGTTTCCCTTGTTATTTCCAGGTCATGATTATAGACTTCAAATTGACATATCCAAGTGGCACTGCAACTGCTCATCTCATCAACAGCTTCCACACTCCTGCAGGAGCCAAGCTAGCAAAGTAAGGCATTATCAGACCTCATGCACTTATAGTTGGATGATCATTTGACATGTAAGAGTATTGAACTTTGTTATTCTACTGCTACAGGAAACAAGTGAGAGTGTTGGGCAAGTTCTTCTCATTCAGCTTCTTGTGGGGTTTCTTTCAATGGTTCTACACTGCAGGAGATGGTTGTGGATTAGCTGAGTTCCCCTCACTTGGTCTTAAAGCACATGAAAAAAGTAAAAGCATTTCTCAACCTTCCAAAATCCTCTCTTCTTGTTGAATGTAGTTCCATTTATTATGGCATTCTGTTTCAAATTCGTTGTGGTATCTTTGACTAATAATGTTCTTGTTACATGTACAGATTTTTCTTTGATTTCTCAGCAACATATGTTGGAGTTGGAATGATTTGCCCCTACATCATAAACATATCAGTTTTTCTAGGAGGAATTCTTTCCTGGGGTCTCATGTGGCCTCTCATAGATACAAAAAGGGGTGACTGGTATCCAGCAGACCTCAAACCAGGCAGCTTACATGGTCTCCAAGGTTACAAGGTAAGTTTTCTAACAAGGTTAAGGTGACAAGAATGCCAATTACATGATTTTTAACATTTTCTTGAAGCCTTTTCTTTCATACCAATGCTTATGCACTGAACACAGGTATTTATTGCCACTGCCTTGATCTTGGGTGACGGTCTATACAACTTCAAGGTTCTAAGCAGAACACTCGCTGCATTGTTTTTTCAACTTCGTGGGAGAGATGCAACTGGTGCTCTGCCTATTGCTGACCGTTCCTCTCCCAAGACATCTAGGATCTCCTATGATGAGCAACGTCGCACCCAACTCTTTCTCATAGATCAAATTCCAACATGGTTTGCTGTTGCAGGCTATGTCGCAATTGCTGCCATCTCCACAGCCACCGTTCCGCGTATATTTCCCGAACTAAAATGGTATTACATATTGGTTATCTACATCTTTGCCCCAGCCCTTGCATTCAGTAATGCTTATGGCTGTGGCCTCACTGATTGGTCCCTTGCTTACTCCTATGGGACGCTTGCAATTTTTGCAATTGGAGCATGGGCTGGTGCCTCTCATGGTGGAGTTCTTGCAGGACTAGCAGCCTGTGGAGTCATGATGAATATCGTCTCCACAGCCTCCGACCTCTCTCAAGATTTCAAGACTGGTTATCTAACCCTTTCTTCCCCACGGTCCATGTTTGTGAGCCAACTAATTGGCACTGCAATGGGTTGCATTATTTCACCTTGTGTCTTTTGGCTGTTTTTCAAGGCTTTCAAGGATCTTGGGACTCCTGGATGTCAATACCCTGCTCCTTATGCTACTGTATTTCGAAACATGGCAATATTGGGGGTAGAAGGATTCTCGTCTCTGCCATAGAATTGCCTCTATCTTTGTTATGGGTTCTTCGGTGCTGCTATTCTGATAAATTTGATCAAGGATGTGTTGGGTAAGAAATGGGCCAGGTTCATTCCCAATCCAATGGCAATGGCTATACCTTTCTATGTTGGCTCATACTTTGCCATCGACGCGTGTGTGGGAAGCTTGATTCTATTTGTCTGGGAAAAGATTGACAAGGCAAAGGCTGATGCTTTTGGGCCAGCAGTGGCTTCTGGTTTGATTTGCGGGGATGGAATATGGACTTTGCCTAGTTCGATACTTGCTCTGGCAGGAATAAAACCTCCCATTTGCATGAAGTTTTTGTCAAGGGGAACAAATACTAAGATCGATGCTTTCTTAGGGTCATAAAGTACAATTACAATTACTAAAAACACAAAAAATCTGTCGAATTCATTGTAGCTCTCTTCATAGAGCATTGTTTGTTCCCTAGAACAATGCTCTATCTTTATTTTCGATTCTTCATTTTTTTTTTTTTGGGTTTTCATTTGGTTTTGTTTTCTATTTATTCTTTTGATGTTGTGTTTATTAGAAATTAATATTTGTAATTTGTTTCTCTTTATTTTTTACAAAACTATCATGGTGTCTACCTCAACAAAGATGGGTGATTCTGGATTTTGTGAAAATATAATTGATTTCATTTTTTGTAGGAGATTGAAAGTAAAGGGATGAAAATTCAAGAAAAAAAAGCAGCTATATTATTAAAAAAAAAAAAATTGATCCCTCCGCTCTTATGTTTAGTTTTTCCATTGGATTTAAAAAAATAGATGATTAAATATTTTAATTTAAAATTTTATTTTATTCTCATTTGAGAAAGAAAAGATAAAATGATAAAGAAAAAAAAAGTTATTAGTTAACATTATTCACTATTCCTGTTTGTGAGTGTGATTACGGTTATTTTTTAAAGTAATTTTTAATTAAAAAAATATCAAATTAATATATTTTTTTATTTTTAAAAAATTATTTTTAATATCGGCATATAAAATGATCTAAAAATATTAAAAATATATTAATTTGAAGTAAAAAAAATTAAAAAAATATTAATTTCTTTCAAAAATATTTTTAAAACATATTTTTACAGAGTTCTTGCATGCTGCCGAATTGGCATAACTTCCTTCAAACCTTTCAAATATTTGTTATCATCATCATCAAGCTCTGTTTCAGGAGACTCTTCTTTCACATATTTTGTCCCACCACTTTTGTCAACTACATGCTCCTGCCCCTCCTTTAAAATCACATTCAATTCCTTGTCCCCGAAACAAAAATCAATTACAAGAAACAATTACCAAAGATATGTATAACCAAAAACAAAAAATGACAGATACATAAATAAAAAGGACCTCAAACAGTTCCTTAAGAAAATCAAGTTTCAATTCCTCCGGGTTCTCTTCTTTCGTTCCAATCCACCATGCCTCAGAAAATACAATCTGATTTTATCACCAAATGAATAAATATCAGTGCTTGTATCGCAACTCACCCCCTTAAAATACATAGCAAGAGAGACAAAAACAACAATTGTTCCAACAATTTGCTAACTCGACGAAGGTCCTAGATCATTAACAAATTACTAATCACACTAGCAAGAAAATGAGTAATGTAAGCACACAAACATTTAATTAGCCAAGTAAAAACAAGAAAGAAAGAAACCATGTGATCAAAATAATCCTCACACATAACATTCTTTCCACTCCTAGAGAATTGCAATGTCAGCTATCTGTTTTTTGGATACACAACAGTCCCAAGCAGCTTCATCCGTCCCTGTAATATAAAAACACAAACGATATGTCATTCATTCACAAACCTCTTTTCACCATGACCATCAAAACCCAAAAACACAACGACACACAAATCAAAAGCAAAAAAGAAACAAAACCCAGAAATGTTAAGTCAAAACCTGACGAAAATCGAGGTAAAGAACAGGGCTTTTAGAGGACAAGTCTTTGAGCTCGCCAATCTTGCCACCACCATTGACAGGAGCAAGAAGACCAGGAAATGAAGGCAAGTACCTGTTTTTTCTTTGAGATTTCCTAATATATCCTTACCATGATGTTTAACAAAAAAAATTGATGGGTTCAATGAATATGGAGCCACTGACTTGTGTGTCTGATACTATGTTGTTGGTTATTGCAAGCTTTTTCAGTCTTTTTCTCTCTAACACATCCGGGTTTTCCCTGTTAGAATTGCTGGCTTCTGTTTTCTTGGATTTCACCATTTTTTTAAAAAAGTTCTTTGATGATGATGTTATCTGGATTTCTCACGAAAGGGTTTTTTTTTTCTTGCATTTTGGAGGCGGGAAGCTGCAATTTTTTGCTCCTTTTTCCTCTGTAAATGCAACAGCAAGCTGGAGATTGAGTGATTTCGTTCTAGGCTAAGGTAGGATTGGCCATTAAACTCTGGCTTGAAATTGGCCCAGAGCTTGAGGTTTGCTAAAACAAGGGCTTCTCTTTAGATATGGACTCATGAATAAATATTTTTGATTCAATACTTTTAAAAAAGGGATGGATTCTATCATCTTTATTTTAATTGTCTTAATTATTTTGGATCAAGTGGTCACACATATTGTTAATAAGAATGATAATCTCACTCGAATTCCATAAATTTTAATCAATTCTAACTCGAATATATAAGATTTTTTTCTAATCACTTAATAGAATATTAATATTGTTAAAGTCGTCTCGAAATTTAATCCAAACTATGAAAAAATAACTATTGATTTTTATCACTAATATATATATATATATATATATATATATATATGCGCGTGTGGATATCAATATTATCTCACTCTATTACAAAAAATAAAATAAGTATAAGCTCAATACAGAAGTTTAGCTTATTTATTAATAGGAAGAGTTTGGATTTAAAAAGGGAAAATTAAACACCAAGAAAAGCCCAAGCCTTGGTGTATCAATAATATTTCTCAAGAAAATAAGGCTGTAGAATTCACCTTGTTATGATCCGTAAATAAGTTTGTCGATATAACTTCGTGTAAAATTACAATTCTTTTATCAAGTTTAATTAACTTAGCAAGAAATCAAACTCAACATTGATTCACAAATTTTTTTTTTTATTGTAGCATTTAAGACAATGAAGTTGTTTTTTACCAAAAAAAAATAAAGTAAAATTGATATAACCACTTACATAATGATTGAGTTTGTCAAAAAAAAAAAAACCCTAGATTAGAATTTAAGGCAAGATAAAATTTAAAGTTCTCAAACTCTAAAATTCTTTGATATTTTTATTAACTTTAAATAATAGTTTTGATCTCCATAAAATAAATTAGACATTCTTATTTATATTAATCCAAAAATCTTTATAAAAAATGATTCCTAATTAAAACTTTCTTAACTTATAAAATCAATCTAGCATTAGGATTTCTAAATATTAAAATATTAATTAAATTAAAAATTCTAATCTAAGTAGAAAATACATAATTAAAATCCAAAATTAACAAGGAAAATAATTAAAACAGAAAAATAGTAACTTTAGGTTTTATATCAAATGCTTTTGGGGTTTTTTTGCAAACTTCTTTTTAAACTTGACCTTGTCAATCTAATTTATAAACTCTTGGGTAATTGTTCTACGTCAATCTTTCTCATTTGAGAAAAACTCATCATCGAGTTATTTGTTAAAAATTAAACTCTTTCATTTCTGGAAAACAAATACTTCAAATATAATATTGTAGCTAACTTATTCATGAAATAGCATGTTTTTGACTTGTAAAAGGTTTTTGCACATAATGACATTCAATCATGTAGATTGATTTTTGTTTCTTGAATTATGATTGTTTATCTTGATTTGACAATGTTCCATATATAGCTTCCATCAAGTTCATCTTCATCAACACCCTTTACATAGATAAGTGGTTGTCTAGATGGAATTTTAGAAATATATATAAGGTAAGGTCAGCCTCGAGGTAAGTCTCCAAACATGTTCCTCTCCTCTTTTACAATTCCTGTTTATGCCTCTCATCAACCAAAAAGATATTATTCATCATATGAATACTCATGGTCATATTGACCACGAAGTTTTGAACAAACTAGTTCAATAACAGGTTGGTCATGGATGTCATCCCCAGCTTGTGTTTCTCTTTTTCCTCAGTTGTGTTGTGTCCAACCTTAATGTCTCAAGCTTGGTTATAAGGTCATCAACTCTAGTATTGATGTCGCCAAACCTAGTTTGTATTTGCCCTTCCGAAGCTGAAATCACTAATGAATGGTGGTTTAACTAATTCCAAACTGCTTGCATCCTTTAATCACCATCATGGAGATGGTTGCCACCAACTGCTCCATGATTATCTTCATGGTTCGCTATCGAACCGAATATTGACCCGCTCTGATACCATCTGATATAGATTATAATGAAGATAAAATTAGGGTTCTCAAGCCTTAAAGTTATAGACCAAACTGTAGAGAAATTTAAAGAACATTTCTGGTATTTTTATTAACTCTAAATAATAGTTTTGATCTCTATAAAATAAACTAGACATCCCTATTTATATTAGTTCTAAAATTATTTGTATAAAATGATTCATAATTAAAAAAAATTAACTAATATAATCCATCTAGTTTTAGGGCTTGGCTTCTAAACACTAAAATTCTAATTAAATTAAAAAAAATTTAATTAAATAAAAAACAAATAATTAAGATACAAAATTATTACCTCGTATGATACAGCAAACTTTGTTGTCCACTTTACTAAGGTGGTTCCCACCCTCCATTTCATTGGTGTTTATGTTGTCCTTTCCCTTGAGGACCTCAACAGGGAGGTTGATGCATACATCGCCACTGTTTAAGGGGTTTGTTAGGTTTAGTCTTCCCTTTCTATTCACTTTCTCATCGCTATAGCACCCTATATTGCAGGCAAAACTGATACATACATCGTCACTGTTTCTGCCACCTTTCCTTCCATCAAATTCCATCATCTACCCCCTGTTACCCCAGTTTCCACCACTGTAACCCACCATGAAGAACTCACTTTAGAGATCCTTCGCCTTAGCAACCACTATGTTCATCAACAACTCCTCAACATATCGAAAATTAAGGTACAAAACTCATGGCCTTATTATGGACTTCATTTGCACTTCTGGTCTTTGTGTAGCAGCTGAACTTGACATCCCTAGTTACTTTTTCATTACATCTTCTGCTTGCTTTCTTGCCTTTTTTCTCTACTTCCCTACGTACCCTTCATCAAGCTTATACAGAGTTTCAGACACATGAAAGAATTTCTTGATATTCCTAGCTTGCCACCAATCCTTGCCACTGATGTGTCAAAGCCTTTTCTTGACCGAGAGACAACAAGGCCTGTATACTTTCTTGATGTTGCCTCTCAATTCCCTCAAGTAGCAAGGATTATGATCAATACATTTGAATTGCTAGAGTCCAAAGCTGTTAAGGCAATATCAGAAGCACTCCGTGTGCCTCATAATCGCACACCACCAATTTCTTGCATCGGTCCATTGACTATAGTTGATGCCAAAAGGGGTGGTAGCGGCAAGACCAGTCTTGATGATGATGTGCCTGAGTGTTTAACTTGGCTAGACTCCCAACCAAACCAAAGTGTTGTGTTTCTTTGTTTTGGTAGCTTGGGGCTGTTCACTATGGAGCAGTTAAGGGAAATAGCTATTGGATTGGAAAAAAGTGGCCAAAGTGGGTGGTGCGCAATCCATGCAGCTACTAATAATCACAGGACAGGCAGACCCTGATTTGCATTCTTTGCTTCCTGAAGGCTTCTTGGAACATACTAAAGAGAGGGGACTAGCTAGCAGTGAAGTTATGAGCACCACAAGTGGAAATCTTGAATCACAGTTCGGCCGGTGGATTTGTGACACATTGTGGGTGGAGTTCTATACCTGAAGCAGTGTGTGCCAATGGTGACTTGGCCATCGTATGCAGGACAAAGGCTGAACAGGGAATTGTTAGCGGGGGAAATGAAGCTTGCTCTGTCAATGAATGATTACGAATCAATTATTTGTTATTTGTTTTTTAAAAGCTTTTTTAAAAAGATTTAAAATTAAAATTATTTTTTAAAAAATTATTTTTATATATTATATTAAAAATAAAAAATATTATTTTAATATATTTTTAAACCAAAAAAATATTTTAAAAATAAAAAATCACCGAACTCCTAACCCCCAACCACCCTGTAATGAATTTTGGAAGTACCGATGAGGTGGTGGAGTAAAAAGCTAGAATGGTGATGGATTCCGAGGAAGGTAGAATGATCAGAGGGAGCAATTGCTACGAAAGGTGGAGCCATGGCATCATGAAAAAAGAGCCAAGTCAGCTGGCTTTCTGACAATTCAGGCATTAAGATGCTATTGTCAAGTGCTAGAACTTGTTGTGATGTCAAAATCATTATTTATTATTTATTATTTTACTTATTTTTTACGTGAAGTGAATATTCGTTAACTATATAAATTTAGAAGCACTTAGTTGATAAAATTATGAACGTATAAAGACTCAAAAATTTTAAAATATTAAGCACAGCTTGACATATCAACATGTCATGTATCCATTTTAATGGTCGCAATAGTACATACATTATTAATAAAATCTAACAAGAGCATTTAATTAAAAGAACTTTGGAAATTCAAACGTTAAAATAGTAAAAATAAAAATAAAAAATATTGAAAACTTCAAACACTAAGTCAAGGTGGTTAGGTTTCTTGCTCCCATGAACACTCTACCATTACCACCAGCAGTATCATCACTCCACAGACCATTTTCACTTCCAAAACTTTGAATATGTTCCTCAGCAAGCCAAGAGGGGTAGCCCGCAATGAGCACAAGAAACCCTTAAATAATGTAACTGAGTTGACTATTATGGACGCACAAGCATTTATATCATTAAACTTTCCTATCTTCCTCAACAACCTAGCTAATATGGTAGCCCACCACCACCTCGGTCTCATAGGAAGAGAGCTCGAGTTATTAAATGAACTCAAATCAATATTTTTTATTTAAACTATTTAATTTAATTTTTTAAAAAAAAATATTATTGTTAACTTAATATTTATATGAGTTTAATTAGACCAATTGAATCATAAATATTCAAATAGATTTAATTAAATTATTATAAAAAAAATTAAATTAAAAATTAACTCGAAACAAGTTTTAAATTTTTAATTTTTTCTTAGTGAAGTTCTTAAGATATAGCAAATTAATAGTTGATTGAATTTCAGTTTTGGCTAATCATATCAATAATTAAGAAAATTTCCTTTTAACTATTTGGCATACCTGATTGAACTCTCATGAAGAATCCTACCGTGGTAAACATTCTTGTTTTATTCATGAAGCAATAAAGCTAAGCAAAACAGCACCATAACATGTGATGGTATTACAAGCAAAACCAGAAAACCAATACAGCAACTAGATGGTCATGACAGCCGATATATTATATCAGTTCTAAGTAAATTTTATTTTCCATGCTTCCATGATTCAATGAGCATGGAAAAGGCTGTATAAGAAGAACCACCTTCATCCGTTGCAGCCTTGGCTGCATTCTTCATAGCAATAGCTCTCTCCCTAATCAGTTCACCTTCCTCAGACTCCATCAATCCTCTAACCTTCGTCTCCACCTCACCTGCGCTCACAAATCCATCTTCAGACTCATTCATTGACAAAGCAAGCTTCATTTCCTCCACTAACACCACCCTATTCAGCCTTTGCTCTGCATACAATGGCCAAGCCACCATTGGCACACCAGCACACACTGCCTCAAGTGTAGAATTCCACCCACAATGAGTCACAAATCCACCTATTGAACTGTGATTCAAAATTTTTACTTGAGGTGCCCATAACTTCACCACTAGTCCCCTCTCTTTGGTGCGTTCCAAGAAACCATCAGGAAACAAAGAATCCAAATCAGGATCTCTCTGTGCTTTGATGGCTACACTAAGATCATTGGTAGGTGGATTACGAACCACCCACAAGAACCTTTGGCCACTTTTTTCCAACCCAATAGCTATCTCCCTTAATTGCTCCTTGGTTAACAGCCCCAGGCTACCAAAACAAAGAAACACAACACTTTGGCTTGGTTGGGAATCAAGCCAAGTTATACACTCATCAGGCACAGCATCATCAGAACTACTCTTGCTACCACCTCCTGCTCTTTGCCCTTCAGCTAGAATCAATGGACCGACACAGAAAAGTGGCGGTGTGCGATTATTAGGCACACAGAGTCCATCTGATATTGTCTTGATAACTTTGGACTCCAAAAGTTCAAAAGTGTTTATGATAATTCCTTTGGCTTCTGGTGTTTGAATGGCAAAATCAAGAAAGTTTATGTAGGCGTCATCTTCACGATCAAGAAATGGCTTGACCATGTCAGTGCCATGGATTGGTGGCAAACCTGGAATATCATGGAACTCTTTTATATCTCTGAAACTTTTGGTAGTCTTTCGATGAAGGGTAGGGAGATAAAGATAAGAAGCAAGAAATGAAGCACAAGAAGTGATGTAAATATAAGCAGGGATGTTGAGTTCTTCTGTAGCCAAAGAGAGAGCAGAAGTGGCAAGGAAGTCTATAATAATTCCACAAATGGTATAGTTTTTGGAGATGGAGAGGAGTTGTTCATGCACAAAAGGTTTACTCAAACGGAGGGCCTCAAAAATGAAGGTTTCGTGGTGGGTTGCGGAGGTGGTAGACAGGGTGACAGTGGGAAGATGGTGGAATTTGATGGAAGGAAAGGTGCCAGAGATGGAGGATACGTAAGTATTCATTTTGCCAGCACTGTATGGTTCTGTGGGCATGAGTATGTGAATGGAGAGGGAGGGTTGGTGGGTGAGCAAGTGTTTGCCTAGCTCCACCAAAGATATCAAGTGCCCGATTGTTGGTGATGGGTAGAGAACTACTGCCTCGTCCATGGCTGTCTAGCTCAGCTCCCTGCCGTGTTTCCTCTGTGTTTCTCTGTAGACTTTTATAGACAAGGAGGGGACAGGGTGGGACTAGACTAAGCTAGGACTTGAATGGATTACTATTTTTTTATTTGTTTTTCTTTCATAATTATTGAAGCTAAACACATCTCCTACCAAGCTTGCCTTAATTTCAATCTTGAAATTAACGTTCATTGACATAGAAATTATTGTGTTCATATTTTAAATTATAGAATAAGATAATATTATACCACAGAAAATTTATAAATATAAATAAAAACACTGATAAAAAAAAATTATTAGTATATTACGATAATATTTACTAACAGAATTTTTTATCCTTTTATTTATTGATAAAAACAGATAGAAAACTTTTGTTGGTATATACCAAGGGAATGACGAAGAATATTACAATAGGATTCAAAAAGAAAAATCATACGATGACGTGATATTTTTACCGATAGCATAACCGACGGAGTTATTAACAAAATAATTTGGTCGGTAATACCATCAGTGATATTTAATTTATAATTTGACGATCAACCATTCTCTCCCCCTCCCTTATTTTTTTTCATTTATTCTTCTTTCTTATGCATTTTTTTTTTTTGGAACAAACACCCCCTCCCCAAATCTCAACATAATTCAACCTCTCACAACAAATCTGGCCATGCAACACAGTTTATCAGTATCCATGTTCTTATTCAAATTTTATTAAGAATTCTCCATTTTAAGTAAATAAATATACTCTTTTTTATTTGAACTCAATTTTAAAATGTTGGTTTTTTTTTACATATTTTTTATAGTATATTTATTTTGTTTGGGTGTTTACTTATTTTATAGTTTTTTCTCATATAAATTTGTTGTATGGATTTATGATTTGAACATGTTAAGGTTTGTTTTAGATTTTGTAAAAATATATTTGTTTGTAAATGACTTATTTAATGGGTCCGTTTTATATTTTGTTAATTTTACTGCCGAGTTAAATGTTTGGTAAATATGTAGAAATTTAAATTTATGTAGATAATTGATAACTAATTAAGAGTACTATTAAAATAGATTGAATAAATTTGAGCTAAATCAATATTTTTACAAATTATTTAGTTAACATAGTTAATTAATACATGTTGTCATCATTATTTTATATAGGTTTTATATAAATAATAGATGATCGTTCATGAATGTATAGAAATTCACCCCAAGGGTTGTGGAAGGTGAATTATTGTAATGAGGTTCAGGATTTTATTAATTATACATGATCTAATCCGAGAAATATTAATGAAGAGGGTATTAGATGTCCATGCAAGAGGTGTAAAAATAAAAGTTTCTCGATCCAAATATTGTAATGATGTATTTTTTACAGAAAAGGATTCATGAAAAAATACATGTGTTGGTATGCACACAAAGAACCATATGTTCTTCATGATATCATGGTAGAAAGGATGATTGAGTCAACTTTTAGTTTTAGCAACGTGTATAGAGTTGTGGATGATAATAGCAATCCTTATAGGAATATGGTTATGAATGCAATAAGAATGAATCAGATTCATGTCAATCAATGTCCAATCGTATATGAAAAATCTAATGTAGACGCGACTAGGTTTTTTTTTGACAAACCAATATGGGATTGTTGCACAAATCACAGTAAATTATTGGTTGTTGCATAAGTGTTCAACATCAAGTCAAATCATGGGTTGAGCGAAGCCGATTATGACAAAATTGTCAAATGGACACGAGAAGCATTTTACCTAAAGGGAAAAGGGTGAAAGAGAACTTCTACAATGCTAAGTCCATGAAGAAATCCCCTTGGTCTAGGGTACTAGAAAATTGACATATATCCAAACTTGTGCAAGTTTTACTATCTTGAAAATGTAGAGTTGACCAAGTGTAGAACATGTTTGTATTTTCGTTATAAACTCGTAATTGACATAGAAAGGTCTCTTGTTGCACACAGAAAACTTAAGATGCTTCTCAATTACACTTAGACTACATAGGTTGTTCATGTTACTAAAAACTGTTGAGCACATGACATGATACCAATCACATGATGCGATGGATGGAGTGATAGTGTACTCTTTTGATGGTAAAGCCTAAAACCACTTTAACACCGTGCATCTTTAATTTTTATCCTTGTTTTTTTGATTTTTTCTTTTATTTAAAGTTGTTTTTCTTTTCAATTTCACTTTTCAATCAAAAAATTATTTTTATTTTTAAAGTCAATTTTGAACTTCATTTTTTTTATTGTTTTTTTGGAGTACTTATGCTAAATTGATTTTTCTTTTTAATTTTAATTTTCAATCAAATATAAAATTTATTTTCTATTATGATTTTGATCTTTATTTTTTTTAATTGTTATTTTTTAAAATCCTTTTGGATAATTGAAATTATTTTTTCAATTTTATTTTTAATACTTGATTGATTAAGAATTTATATTTATATTTTTTTCAAATATAATATTTTGGATCTAATTATTCAGATCAACACGGATTTTTAATCAACTCAGACAAAATTAATTCATTCCCTGATTTTTTATTCAATCCAAACTGTTCCAGGTTTAATTGTGCTAGTTTTTATTAGAAGTGCATTTGTATGCGTTTGAGGTTTGCTTAGATCACCATTGTTTTTAAAGGTTCTACCGATTAGAAATTGAAATCATAATTTTCATATCATGTTGTTATAAAAACTTTTTTCATGTCCTTTCAATCCTAAACCACTCTAGCTATTTAATCCTTTAATTGTTTCTTTAACCAAAAATAATTAAAATTGATGCAAATATGACAATTAATTGGCAGACGACCTCTCGTGGTGTTCGAACAACCCTATAGAAGCAGCCCTTGCTTTCACCATTGATGACGATGATAACCCTATCAAAGTTGTACTGCCGGAATTAATTATGATTGATTCCGTGGATATTGAACAAGTTTTTAATTTAAAAAGGTTGATAGCAAATATACAAGGCATTGATCGCAAAGTCTCATTGAAAAGTGTGATCTTTGCCCAAGTTAGAATTAATTATGATTGATTCCGTGGATATTGAACAAGTTTTTAATTTAAAAAGTTTGACAGCCAATATATATATATATATATATATATATATATATATATATATATATATATATATATATATATATATATAGATTATAAGGCATTGATCGCAAAGTCTCATTGAAAAGTTGGACCATGAGAATTTCGTATACTAATCAATTAAATATTGTGTGTTTTTTATTTCATTTTGTATGATTTACATGAGAAATTCGCTCAATCATTGTATTAAAAATAAAAAAACATCATCAAAAAATAAAAAACAAACAAACAAACCTAGAAAAATCTCATAAACTTGATCTAGTCTCTAAAAGTCGCAGTCCGTAAAATCTCGGATCCAGATTCAACTAAGAAACTTAATCATCATTCAATTTAATTTTGAATGATAAAATCAGTAAAAAATATTATTAAAAAACTTGCAAAGGTAAAAACGAGCAAAGAAAAAAATCAAGATAAAATTTGATAGAGAAAAACCCAAGAAAAATGAAATTTAAAAAAAAATTAAAAATGAACCCAAAAAAATAAATAGCAATTAAAAGAATGAGAACTAAATTTAAAATATAAAAAAATCATAGGGGTGTTAAATTGAAAAAAAATATAATTTCATAGATTATTCATATATTAAAAAATGATAGGTAGTGAAATTGAAACAAATAGTAGGCAAACCTCAAAAAATAACAGAACAAAACAAAAAAAGAAATTAAGATAAAAAAAATCACCAAAAAAAAGAAAAAAAAAATAAGTAAACCCGGACGAACCTTTTAAACTTGATCTAGTCTCTAAAACTCACAACTCGTGAATTATTGGACCCAGGTTAAATCAAAAGGCTTAATTCTCAACAAATTTAATTTTGAAGGATGAAATTGGTGAAAATTATAAATAAAAAAAAACATGCAAAAGCCAACAAATAGCAACAAAAAGAATGATGATAAAATTTAATAGAAAAAAACCTAAGAATGATGAAATTAAAAAAATAAACTATTTTAAAAATAATGCCAAACAAAATAAGTAGCAATTAAAAGAATAAGGACCAAATTTAAAAAATTTAAAAAATCATAGGGAATGAAATTGAAAAATATTTTTTAATTTGATATATTATTTATATATTTAAAAATGGTAGGGGTGAAATTGAAAAATATTTTTAATTTGAAAGATTATTTATAAATTAAAAAATAGTAGGGGTAAAATTGAAAATAATTTATAATCTTATACCTTATTCTAAAATAAAAAAAAATAGTAATCAAAAGCATCATGACCAAATGTGAAGAAAAAAACAATTGAAGGGGTTGTTCTGAAATTTTGCAGGAGCTAACGCAAAATTTGAGGAGGAGAAAGAAGAAGAAAAAAAGAAACGATCGTTGGTGTCAAACTAGCAGTATGATACACGACTCATCATTATGTAGAGGATTCCGAGATCTTCCAAACACCGCCCCGAAAGATGGAGTTTGGTGGCTGGACAGCTCCACATGTGCTACTTGAACTACATGGGGCCATCAGCATGCTAAAGTGTGCCAGTAAGTTTTTTTAAAATAATATTAAATATATTATTATTACAATGTTACTCCTATGCAACCTCTGAATCTATAATAAAACTAATATAAAATGATCAAAAAGCTTATATGAGAGAGTTGTATTGTTTGTTTTTAATGGCACCAAAATAATTGCATTATTTTAAAAAGATAAATGGACAAAAACACCCATGATTCAAAAGCATTAGAATTGTTTATTCTAAGGCTAAATTGTAATTGCACTATTTATTAATGACAAATATAACCCCCATGCAATATGTTAACGACAATTGTACCATGGGGGAAAGACAATCTTTTTCCCGAAACTTAGTTCATTGCTTTTTAAAAAAAAAACAAATTAGTAATTATACTATTAGAATGAAATGGAAAATAAGTCTCGGCTAGTAACTTCTCCTCCGGGTATGGTTGTTTCTTAATTTGAGGTTTGCTTGGATGAAGATTAATTGTCCATGTTTTTAAGGATTTGACCGACAATTTTCATTATAAAAACTTTTTTCATGTCTTTCTTTCAAATTTAAACCATGCTTACCATCCTAGCTATTTAATCCTTTGATTGTTTTTTTTTAAAACCAAGAATAATTAAAATTGATACAAGTATTAGGATTATGATTGAGTTTGGGGGTGAAATTCTTTTTAAAATAGGTTGGTGGATACAAACATAATGATTCATGAGAATAACAATTCCATGTCTGATGGTAGTGTTATTTTCTTACAAAATACATCATCGATACATTAATTTCTTTCGAGAAGTTGCACAGACAAAAGATAAGGTTGCACAATCCCACCCAAGGATCCAAGGTAGAACAGGACAAGGAGACAAGCAGGCTCAAGTCATTTTTCATGCTTCCATGACTCAAGAAGCTTGGACAAAGCAACATGAGAAGAACCACCTTCACTTAGTGCAGCCTTGGCTTCATTCTTCATAGCAAGAGCTCTTTCCCTAATCATTTTACCTTCCTTGGACTCCATTAATCCTCTAACCTTCTTCTCCACCTCATCAGCACTCACAAATCCATCTTCAGACTCGTTCATTGACAAAGCAAGCTTCATTTCCTCCACTAACACTACCCTATTCAGCCTTTGCTCTGCATACAATGGCCAAGCCACCATTGGTAAACCAGCATAGACTGCTTCAAGTGTAGAATTCCACCCACAATGAGTCACAAATCCACCTACTGAACTGTGATTCACAATTGCCACTTGTGGTGCCCATGACTTCACCACATATCCCCTCTCCTTAGTTCGTTCCAAGAAACCTTCAGGCAGCAAAGAATCCAAATCAGGGTCTCCCTGTTCTTTGATGGCTACCTTTAGATTATGAGAAGGTGGGTTCCGAACCACCCACAAGAACCGCTGACCACTGTTTTCCAACCCAGTAGCTATTTCCCATAACTGTTCCTTGGTGAATAGCCCCAAGCTACCAAAACAAAGAAACACAACACTTTGGCTTGGTTGGGAATCAAGCCAAGATAAACACTCGTGCACATCTTCGGGGCTACTCTTGCCGCTACCACCTCTTTTGTCATCAGCTACAATCAATGGACCAATGCAAGAAATTGGCGGTGTGCGATTATTAGGCACACAGAGCCCATCTGATATCGCCTTAACAACCCTGGACTCCAGCAATTCAAATGTGTTGATCATAATTCCTGATGCTTGAGGGAACTGAGTGGCAAAATCAAGAAAGTGTTGATAAGCCTGATTGTCCCGGTCAAGAAAAGGGTTTGGCAAATCACTAGCAAGAAGTGGTGGCAAGCCAGGAATATCAAGGTAGTGATCTTTCATATCTTTGAAACTTTTGGAGGTTTTTTGGTGAAGGGTAGGGAGGTAAAGGAAAAAGGCGAGAAAACAAGCACCAGAAGTGAGGAAAAAGTAACTAGGGATGTCAAGTTCAGTGGCCACAGATAGACCCGAGGTGCAAAAGAAGTCCATAACAAGGCCATGAATTTTATACCTTTTGGATATGTTGAGGAGCTCTTCATGAACATGTGGTTTGCTAAGGCGAAGGACCTCCAAAGTGAGTTCTTCATGGTGGGTTATATTGGTGGAAACTGGTGTAACAATGGGGAGATGATGGAAATCGATGGAAGGAACATTGGCGGAAACAGTAGCCATGTATTTATCAGCCTTGCCTGCAACATAGGGTGATGCAGCAATGAGAATATGAATGGAGAGAGATGGTCTACGAGTGAGTAAAAGTTTTCCTAGCTCCACCATAGAAACCAAGTGGCCAATAGGTGGTGAAGGGTACAGAACTAGCGCTTCCTCCATTGCTCTCCTTGAGAGATTAAACAGTAACAAGCGCTACAAAATCTTGGGATGGGATGAGAAGTGAGTGGACAACATATTTGTAATGTGAGAAAACAATAATTTAAAAGGTGATAAGATTAGGTTTTGAATTGTTGAACATGCAATTAAGCCTCCCTATCTTCCTTACAATCAAATTCTTTTTCAATTCTTTAGTGGGATCTCTCACATCTCAATCGTTCAGCCATTATTGTGACAAGTCATGATTGAAACGTGCTACAATGCATGTTTTTGTCACGACTACGTTTGTATGAAACATACAAGCAAATGGTAATCGGTGTATGTGCCTGTAATTGTGGAAGTCTACAACATTGACGAAGCTTCGTGTTGGATTTAATTAATGAATCCCTATTAATTAATTGATGCAATGCTTCGTTTGTTGCTGTCACTTGTGAGAAATAAGTTATTATTGATGCGACAATTTCCCGTATTAAATATATAGATTTAAATTCAGGTAGATCAATCATTCAGTATTTTGATTCCCATTGTTCTAATTGTTATATACATACGTAGTATTATACTCGAAGTTATTAAACATGTGTTTCGGTACAAGGCTATCCATGGCTTCAAGATTTATTTTTTAAAAGAAAAAAAACTAAAACAATATTATTTTGAATTTCTTTTAAAAAAAGAAAATTAAATCTTGATCAAACTAACCATGTGTTAGCCAAGTCAAATCCAATCTAATTTATTTTAAAACTAAACCCAGGCTAAATCCTGAATTGACAAAACACCAGTTAACTAACATGTCTAGCTGGAACAGGTTTAACAACCCTAGTTGTAATGATGTATGAAAACACAATTTGGGTCGAAATTCTCCTGTAATTATGGGAAGAGAAGTCGCAAAATATTGAACTCCATGACATAAATTGTCAAACTTTGTTTGTGATTCAATTCAGATCCCATATGATGGCAGCAATTATGTCAGAAGTTAGGTGAATGAAGAAAGCATGCTTAATTACCAAGCAATGCCGTGCATCACTACTCTTTCTCGTATGATTGCTGTTGTCGATTTTGACAGGATAAACATGACATGGCTATCCTTTTTTCTTCTTTTCTCTTTAGTTATAAAGGACGGAGAAAATAGAAGCTAAGTATCCCATCCTTCAAGAAAAACTGATGGGAAATCTAAGATAAAAGGATAAAAATACCACTCGAGCTCTCAACAGCGTAATGACAGCTCAACTAAGCTATTCCCTTTGCCAGTTCTGGTGCCCATTATTCTTCTGTTAGAGACCCTTCGGTACTGGAAATTAAAGATTTCTCGCATCATCTTGAAGGTAATCGATATGATGAGTGGTTGACTGATCATGGCAGCTCTTGCTCCGTTGGAATTCATTTTCGGTTTGGAAGATCTCTATATCATGATTTCGTAACGGTAGTTGTTTAGTTGACTTGTAAGTCGATTTACTTGGTCAAAACTCTTTGATTTTTTTAAATAATATTATTTTAATTTTTTTAAAACAGGATTGAGTTTAGTAAATATATTTTTTTCCTTCCTTGTGCTTTAGTCGCAATTAAAATTATTTAAAAAAAAAAAAAACAGGTCCTTTCCCTTAAAGAAAACACCAGTTAAACAAATTTAGCATTTTCATTCATGGATTAATTGAATTTCTTTCAAGGTGTTCTAATTGATTGATTTTGTCGCGTTGCTGACTTTTGTCTTGACATCAGTTTAGTGGATTCCAGCCTCTAAATATATAAAATAAAAAATTATAATCATCACAATCTTCGTTTCAAGATTCTTGGCTGGCTATGATTTGTTTGAATTAATTATTGAAGTGGGCCCCTGACAAAGGACAACATGATCACACTAACTCCACAGACAAAACGACGTAAACAAGCCACATGCATGGACCTGACCGCCCTCAATGCAGCCTTGGCTGCATTTTTCACAGCAAGAGTTCGCTACCAAACCAACTTACCTTTCTCTGACTCCATCTACCCTAGGTTTGTTTGGTAGTGTGGTTGTTGTTGCTTTTCAAATAGCTTTTCATATTAAAATACATGCTAATGATTTTTTTTATTTTTTAAAAATCATTTTTGACATCAGCACATCAAAATGATTTGAAAACACTAAAAACATATTAATTTGAAGTTAATAAAAAAATAAAAAATTTTCAAATTTTGTTAAAAGCGCTTTTAAAACGCAGAAACAAACAGGCCGTATCGCTCCTCGAACCTCGGCTAAACTTACAAACCCGTCATCCACTTCGTTTATTGGCAAAGCAAGTTTCATTTCTTCCGATTCAACAATAAGGTTGCTGGGTACAGAAGTGATGAGCATGTGAATAGATAGGGAAGGTTTCTGTGTACAGAAGTGATGAGCATGTGAATTTACTGGGTGCAGAAGTGATGAGCATGTGAATATATAGGGAAGGTTGCTGGGTCAACAACAGTTTGCCTAGCTCCACCATAGATATCAACCGGCCAATCGGAGAAGCGTGGCCTCTTGTATGGCTCCTTGTGGCCTTTCCTATGGCGGTATATTTTAACAGGAAAAAAAGAGAGGCTAGAAGCAGCATCTTGGCATGGAATAGGGACAGATATGTGCTGTTCCACCAAGATTTTCAATGATTTGTTTACATATTAAATAATTGATATCAGGTCTTTCACCTTGGTTTCTCATACTCGGCAAAGACAATAGAAAAGTAGCAAACAACCATTGAAACCAAACCTAAAACTAAAACTCCTAAATCTAGACAAAATTAAGGCTAGAGTAAATTAGAAATCTAAGCCCTAAACAGTAGTCAGCACTAACGTCAGATTCCATGGTTGTTTGTAGCCACAAGATATCTTCTACATTTTCACCACAAAGGAAGCCAATAGAATGTATTTATCTTTCCTTGACAAGTAGTTACCAGGACCATCAGTAGAAAAACAGGGGCAGGGAGCGGGAAAGGAAGGGAGGACCACAAAATTTCAGACTTCAGAGTCCCATCATGAAAACAAACTTCTGTTTCTATGACTTGCAATGTGTCCATGTCTTTCCTTTAAAAAAATTTCATGAAAACGTCCAAGCTTTTGTTAAATCAACTTTAAACTGATTAAGATTAGTTTGGATTCACAGCAATTTTATATTCAACAAACTCGGAGCCCATAATGTCCTACCACATCAGACAATGAAGTTCTATCTAGATCACAACAAAGCATCTTTCACTAAAAACAGATAGATTCTCAGATTATATTAAGAATATCCCTGCTCCCCAAGTTTTTCACCACTGATTTTGACACAGAAATCAGTGCCTTAATAATGGAAATCAACACCAAACTGTATGCCTAAGTTCACCAATTAGAATGAAAGAGCATCACAATTCTATAACATTCTTGAGATCATACTGTCACAAAGTATCCACGGAAAGTAGGCAGTTCCGCTGAACTTTTGCAGAACCAAATCTCCAGTTCCACTTGGGTCTTGGTTTGAAGAGTAGACTGCAATACGAAAACCCTCACTTATTTCTTATTCAGTATAAACAAGAATCAAAATCATGCACCTTGCAGAGGATAACAAGATAACAGTTTACTACCTGAGGGACTATGAAATGCTTCTTACATATTGATCAAGAGAAGTGTTGAACAACTCACACCTATAGAAAGTAAAAACAAATTCATTTAGTTAAAAACAATCATCCAGCTAATACTATTAGAAGAAAAACTAATCAAATTCAGTACAAGAATTGTCAACGGAGGATAGAAGAAAACACATGAATACATGTATGCATGTGTGTATATACATGTGTGGATTACTTTGGAGTTACACAGGGCCGGACATTAACTATTAGTAATTTAAAAATAAAAAAAATAACTGTGCTTTTATGCAGAGATGCGACTGAATCTGTCAATCATCTACCATTGAGCTTTGCATTGTGCACTAGCAGTTCAGAATTGGTGAATGGGGAGCTATGAGATCCTCCAAGGTTCATAAAAGGTAAAGCTGAATGCATAGGGCGTAGAGTTATTGCTTTTGTGTACACGAAACAAAGTACAGGTTATATCCCATTAACACTTTTTTGGGTTGGAACAGAACATGAGTACACGAAGAAGAATTTTTCAGCATACCTCTTTTAAGGATACACAGAAAAGGAATATTTTTTTTATTTCATGACAATCTTTTGTCAGTGAGGATAAATTCAGCTACACTGATTGTTCATCTACAGGTAGTGTTACACTGCATGCAGCTTTGTTACAAAGTAGGGTTTTGCATTACCTGATAGGGGCTCCAGGAGTGTAGATTGGATTCTTGACTACATATTCAACATACAAGTTATAAATGTACTTTAAGGATTCCCGTAGATCACCAGTTTTGGGATGAGTAATCAGGATAATCTGCACAAACCTAATGCTGATTAAAAAGAATAACAATTGAACAAAATACAAGAACTTGGAGCTGCTACGGAATTAGATCTTGCATAATCAAACTGCTTTCGAGAATGAGGCCATTAAGCTGCAATGGTAAAATGGGACGTCCAAGAACTACATTCCTCAACCAATCAGACAGCCAACTGAACTATGTGGATTTTATTCATAGTACTTTTTGAAAGCTTTAATTAGAACTGGAATTCAAGAAGAATTAAGAGTTTCTCATCAAACATGACACTTGTACAAGTCTGCTATTCATGGCATTGTTTGAAAAGTTAATTGCAACTGGATATTAATCAGAATTAAGAGTTACTGATCAAACGTAACAGTAATAAAATCCAGCTATGAGAAAAACAAGTCAATGCAAGTTCTGAGAGGTAAATCAAAATCATTTAAGCACATCCCAATTTCTTATAAATATGTAAACCAGTTTGTAACTGATTTATGGGCAAGTTCTATCATATCTCAAACAAAATTATAAGCTTCTAAAGTTGTACAAATTAAATGAAGCATTTCCACAACAGCATCCGCCATACTGGAAACCATATCACATCACTTTGGCAACATTGCAATGTTTAAGGGACAAAATACATATCAGGTATCCAATCAAACTGAAAGAAGAGATTGAGCCTTAGATAAAATCAAGAATAACTTGAGTTTTACAGTGGCATCATGAGTGACATGAGAACTTCTCTACCATAATTGATTTCTCGTTCCATTATCCACTTAGCAAGACTTCCAATTACAATATTTAGCAGGAAACCCCGCTAATGGACTCACTTTTCACCAAAACCTCTTCCCAAAAACTGAAATTGCATGATCTCAAACTAACAATCAAGCACTCAACAAAAATGTAAAGCAAATGAATGCTTAAAATAATTGAAATTCACACACATGAAAACATATAAAGTACAAAAATCTGACCTTTATCCCAGAAGGAGTTTCCATGAAGCTAAGCTTGTATGTATTTGTACGAAAACTGTGAAACGAACAACCTTGTCCTGGTAATTGAGGCACCCCAAGGTTTCCTTTATCCATACTGCTCACCCAACAAAGAATTAAAAAGTAATAATAATGATAAAATCAACACAATCTCAAATGCTACAAATAAGTCCCTAAAATATCACTCTCAACTATCTAAGTTGAATCAAAATTAAGCAATTAATCCCTTCTGCACTTCACAACCACTCACTAAAATCACATTCAATAACCATTTTATGATCCAAAAAAATGAATCTTTACTCAAAATCACAACTACTGAGCATCAAAAGGAGCATGCAAATGTTACATATCCTCATGATTAACAATCACAGTCCTCAAACATTCTCTAAGATCATCCTTAATTACAAGCAATGGACTCTAAAAAATAATCTTTACACAAGTCACAGCTCCCAATGCTAAAAAGAACATTCAAACATTACATACACTAAAAATCAACAGCCCCATTTCACAATCATGCACTAAGATCATATCCTCCATGAATCTCAAAATTGAATCTTTACTCAAAATTTCCCCTTATCCAGTATCAGAAAGAGCATCTCAAATGTTACTTATCCTAAAGAACAACAACCCATTTCACAACCATGAACCAAAATCACATTCATTCACCATTCATGGTTCTCAAAACTGAATACTCGCTAAAATACCACAACCATTCAAATTATATATATATATATATATATATAAAAGAGAGCACATAAATATTGCAATACCATTCTATGATTTTAAAAAATCAACACAATCTCAAATGCTACAAATAAATAACATCCCTATAATATCACTCATAACTAATCAGCAACTGAATCCAAAATCGAATCTTTACTTAGAATCACAACCACTCAGTATCAAAAGAAGCATCCAGATATTACATATCCTAATGATGAACCATCCCAATTCTCAACCAGTCACAAAGATCACATTAAATCAGCATTCCATGATTCTCAAAATTGAATTTAATGCAAAATCACAACCAGCCAAGTAACATAAGAAGAGAGCATCCCAGATGTTACATCCCCTAAAGAAGAACAAACCACTTCGCAACCATGCACTAAAATCACATTCAATCACCACCCCATGATTCTAAAAATCGAAACCTTACTCGAAATTAAAGCTACTCAGTAACAAAGATAAATAAATAAAACCTTGAGGGACCATATTTAGTTACCATTCTAAGTTCCCAAAATTTGAACCTTTAATCAAAATTCAGCAATCCCAGTAACAAAGCAGCAAGAAAAGTTACACAACATTAGAGAAATGAGGAAAAAAACCTTGTGGGATCCATCTTGGCAGTCAAGGATTTGAGAGAGAAGAGCAAACCAAACATGAGCTTGTGGTCTTGCTGAGCATTAAGAGTGTGAAGTGGGCGATTCCATTCTCTATAAAGCAAACAAACGCCGTTCCTGTTAAAGACATACATCATGTGTGCATTGTTCCCTGATGCAGTTGGTGCTGGTGGTGATGGACTTATGTCTGACCCTCCAAAAAACTGCATCTTGTTGGGATTTCAACGATGAATCTCACTGACCCTGATCGAAGCACTGAAGTTTAAGATACCGAGAGACAACAATTACCAGAGAAATTTGTAGATCGTTGAGGTTGCCTGGAGAAGAAACAGGGTGCGAGTGGAAGGGTGGAGGAAGAAAGCTTTCTAGTTTTTTGGGCTTTGGAGATTTGGGAGCTTCAAACGACCTGTCGTGGACGCCTTTATTTTATTTTATTTTAAGTCCATCCTATTTGGAAAGGAAAATGTTGTGTATTGTTCAATTAGTTAATTTAATATATTTTTTTTTTCAATAATATGATGATAAACTCTATCAAGATCTCATGTAATGCTGTTTTTCATTATTTTCAAAGTAAGGTAAGTTTTTAATTTTTATTAATAAAAATAAAAAATTTAATTTTTCTAGGTTTCATAGTTAGTGATATCTATATGTAACGAAATGCACTTCAATATTTGGATTTTAAAATAAAAATAGATTATATCAATCAAGATTGAAGGTTTGATTAAGATTATAGTTCCACAAGCATCTCTTAGATTGATATACTCATTTTAAAATGATTTGCTTGTTTAAGTTTTTTAAAAAAGCATAAATCTATTGTTTTTCTAAATAAATCAATTTTATGCTTAAGAACGTGTTCTGCGACGGTTGGGTTTTATTAGATAATAGCTACATTAGTTCTCATGTATTTATTTACTGTTTAATAGATGATTGGTTGTGGTCACTCGATTATTTTTATTATTATATACATTATTTGTGTAGCGTCTAATTCTCTATCATTTCAAGATAGCGTACAAAGATTTAATATTTAGGATTTTAAAAATTCGTTATATTCATATTATTTCATAGCTCAAGGGGATTTTTAAAATAATAAATTAAGATGTGGATATATTGGGGATTTTTATATTATATAAGAACACAGTGATAAATACAAGAATCTATTAAAGACACGACCGAGTATATAAAAAATAGATTTGAGTTATTTAACCATCATCCCTGACGGTCATTTTCAAAACACACACACACACACACACCACTTTGCCAGACGAGTGAAAGCAGTCAAGTTCTTAGACATTGTACAGACGCGGCAGTTTTCTGCAATGACACCACCCTATCACCCAACAACACAACCGTCAACCTATTCTTTTTAGCTCAGAATTTTTAAGCAAGGAAAAAAAACAACAACCACAATCATCATTCAGGGAACAAAATCTAACTGTTATGTTCTTTACAGCGCATTCCCCATTACCAAAACACAAGCTCAGTACTCCCATTTCCTCATCTCCATCCCATCAGGAGGGCTTCCTTCCACCTTCTTCGTACCCACTTCTTTCCAGTTTGTCGACAGCACCGTGCCGTTGGACTCCACCTTTTGTTGTTAAACAGAAAGCACAGCAAATATTAGGCTGCTTGTTCCATCACTCTTGAATGATTGCATAACACTTCATAAACAATTATAGTGTGTTCAAAGGCCTTACAAAAGATTTTTTCATGGCTCTTCTTGTGTCTTCATCAGCATCTTGATAAATTTCTCGGAAAAATTTGTTCAAAGCTGCATCCCCATCTAGCTTCTCTTCTTTCTCCTGATATCCATAAATTATATCTCACGCTTCAATTCTCTACATCTTTTGTAAAGCATGAACACAAAACACGAGTACAGAATCAGTAAATGTTACTTACCTCCTTCTTTACTTGAGCTTCAATCTTGTCCCAATCAACTCGTTTTGGTTTTGATGAGGAATAGGTAGGCTTTTGAACAATTTCTGCACCGTACATCATGAAAAGCAAATTTATCATAGAGAGATGTAAAGCAATGTTAGCAAGGACAATGCAGCATGCACAAATTCAAGCTACTAGCAGTAGGCTTAAGGGATCCCTGATCCCACCAACATACAATTCTAGCGCGCACAGTTCCAAAACAACCCCTGAACCCTGAGAAATGCATCTCATCTTACAAGGCATATTCCTGGAACAATTCATTGATTCTCTTGAAGTTATTTACACAAGTGAATTTCAAGATCAATTACAAGGATTTCACCTATACTTGGTATAGAAAATTTAATAAACTAAGCAATGAACGAAGCTAGCTGAGAAAATGGAATAGATTAAAACTCACAATTCATAACAAATTATCCTTGATAATGCAAGATGAAAACATGCACGATACAATGCCTTGAAAACAACAAATAACAAGAGGAAGAGGGTTAAAGAAAACATTTTACAAGAATGGATTCCACAATCAGTTCAACCTCCAGTCCATATTAGTAAATAGTTGTATTTTAATCGTATTTAACATGATGATGATACATTAATGTATTGCTAGCGACATACCAGAGGATACAGCAATCCTTTGTACTACTGCTGTCTCCTTGTTGTATTCAAGAGATGCCCAGTGCAGACCTGGTTCAGCTTTTGCAAGTCGAAATTCAACTTTGGTGGACAAGATGTTATACTTGCACTTGTCGGGTATTATCTGTTTGCATAAAATTTGCCTCCACAATGAGTACCCAAAAAAAAGAAGTAGAAGAAGGTTGCCCCTATGGTATTACAGGGGAAAAGACTCAGAATGAAAGTAGTACTAGACGCTAATTATTTTAGATAACCCTCCATTCCTCTCAAGTCAAACAAGCAAATGCTAAACGATCTAAAAATTATAGCCTGCTCAAACAAGCGAAAGATTCCAAAACGTGAATCTCAATTAATACCTTCCCAAATAAGCGAGGTTGAAAATGATACCCATCTTCACCAGGAACCTCAATCCTAACACTTAGCTGCAAAGCAATCAGCATGCTTTAAAAGTTATAAATTCAGCTCCTTGTATCCAGGAAAATGAACAAAGAAATAGAGTTCTGATTGAAGTGCATACAATCTGTTCACCAAAATCAACACTAATCCAACTGGCTTGTACGCCCTTTGCAAATATACTCACAACCACCTCTTCTGGCTTTTGGTAGAATTCATGCCTGTACAACATAGAAGATCAATTGCATAATTCATTTGAGAAAAAAAAAATTAAATTACTAGTATTCATTAAAATGAGAAACAATACTAAGAAGTTTTAAGATAAAAGCAATCCTTCACCAGCATTGCCAAATTTAATGTCACCGGAACAAATTTTGAAAGTCATAAACCATGGGATTGAAGGTGCCTGCAAAAGAAACACAAGCACAAATTTGTGCTAACCTGTACTTTGGCTTGGAAGGTATTACCATTGGAGCCTGACTAGAAGTGTCTTCTGGCTCGACATCTTCTATGGAAACAGTGTTAACTGGGGCATCTGCTGCATGATTTTTCGACCCACCAGTTTCCTCTGAAAGGACATAAAAATCTGATGAGATCATGAAAAAGCGACAATGTTTCTAAAAACACAACAATACTGTCCTAAACAATTTTGTTTCAATTAATAAAATATGAATAAATGAACCAAGTACTCACACTGATACTGGAAAAGGAGAACTACATACCTGCGATGCACTCGTCACATTCCTTGATCAAGTTAGTGAATCTAGACTCTCCCGGTGCCAAAGACGCGCCTACTTCCAATGCTGCCTTAGCAGTCTGATATTCCTCAAGTTTCATACATGCAATACTGCAACAGAGAGAGTGCCAACGGAAAATCAGTCAGAAAATCCAGCAAGCAGAACCAGACCATCCATGAGAAGAAAGGTAAAAATGCACCACCTAAAACACATGAAGTGAAACCAAGGGCCCCAGGTTTAAATACAGGTCAACAAACTTGAACATAACGGAGCTGTGGATCTACAATGAAAACCTATGCAGCCTTTTAAAGAAGTTTTCCTGTAAAAAGCATTGCTTCCAATATTTTGTTCACCCTATCAGAACCTAAAATATGTAGTAAAAATTCCAATCTACCTGCTTGTCAAGTGAATTTTATAATTTTTCACCCCACATGTTACCCAATGAAGAATGCGAGCAAGCACACTAATCTCCAGAAAACAAAAGGAAAAAATAAAAAACAATACCTAATGATAGTCCCAGAAAGCAAAACACTAGCAGATAAAAAGGAGTAACATAATCACCATCCTCAAGTTCTAACTTCCTCCAAAGGGATTGCAAGCGCAAAAGTTTTACATTGCACTAACAATGATCACTTTGACTCGTAACCATCTTCTAAAAGCAAAACTGACATTCTATAGATAAAAGGGAGTGAAGATCAAAATAATACAGGAGAGAGGAAAACATCACATGGTTATAGGAAAACTGAACAGCCGAAACAGGAAAGAAATCTGATGCTGGTACATTGAAAATCAAACTGACAAAGAACCATGAAGCAATGAAGTAATGCTAAAATATGATCCATGATTCATTTGTTGAGCTCATTTACCAAAATAGAGGTATAAATAGCATTCCATTTAATATTTGGATACACAAACCCAATCTCAAACATATAGTTCTTTGTCTCATCCCAAAGTCACAATAATCAGTTGCAGCACTAGTTATGACTAGACATGGGGCCACTGCAATAAGGTTTCCCTGGTGATGCCAAAGAGACTATCAGGTGAATGCCAGGTTTTGTGGATAGTAATGATTATGATGGTAAAACGCGCATGAGATTATCTTTATAGCTATGGTGAAAATGATAATGTCTTCGAGCCATCACATATACCAAAACATCTCCCCCCTTTATCAAAAAATAACTTTAATAATCAAACAGAAATCGATGCAGAATCATCCATTCACGTTTGCAATCTCGCTTTTATTACTACAAGAACACAACTTTTCTTTAGAATTATCATGAACCCACATTTCAAATACAAGAACACACCAATCACACAGCCAAACCACTACAAACTCCACTTACAATCCCATTAATACCCTAAACACACATTCATCAACTCAAAAACCGTTTAAAAAAAAAAGGCAAACTTACCCTTTCCGCAAGTAAGCTTTAGCCAAGGAGGCATCCAACGCAATTGCTCTGCTAGCATCCGCAACAGCCTCTACAAACAAAAACTCAGTCTCTCATTAATAAAATCACAAAATCAAACAAATCTGCATAAAATTCACAATTATAACCTAATTAAAAAAATATTAATCTTCTAAAATCAGCTCTTCTTTTACAAAAAAATAAAGATAAAAAAAAGATTAAAAAGAATCAGATTTCTGTCGCAATTAATAACTAATTACGATAAAAAAAAATTAAAAGTAAAACAGAGAGCAAAACTGAGATAGAGCGAGAAATAGCTGAATAACTAAAAAGAAGAGAGAAATTGTCCAGTTAGTGCTACGGTTAGGTTACCGGTGAAATTGTTGAGTTTGATATTGGCTTGCGCGCGGTCGGCGAAGAGGTCAGGATTGGTAGGGTTAAGCGCGATGGCTTGCGTGTAGAGATCTACGGCTAGCTCGAAGTGGTCATCGATGAATGCTTCTTTCGCTTTCCTCTCCAGATCCGCCATTGATTCTTTTCAACAACCAAGAAATACAGAAGCCGGAGACGGGGACGGAATGGAAGGATCTAGAACGCAGAAAGAGAGAGAGGGGATGAACAGGAGAGAATATGATTGACTTGAGCTACTGCTGCTGCTCCTAAAGTCTGCTCACCACACTTTTTCTTTATATTCTTGTGGACTATACTATATTATTGATATTGATATTGATATAATTATTATTAGAATACCAAATATACCCCTAAACTATCGCAAACAATAGTTATAAAATCCGATTTCAAGTACAAAAAAAATATAATATAATATAAATATGAATTTGTATATATTTTTTGTTGATATTAATAAAGTTAGAATTAGTTTATGTAATAATTTGCATGTTTGTATATGTTGTATTTTTTTTACTCATATGTTCTGTTTGCCTTCTAACAAGAGAGAATGTAAAAAAATCTTTTAATTAAAAAAAAACACTTAATTACTAGATAAATACAAATGAATCAGTAAAAAAATAAATTAAGTTTGTCATGGACTGGCCTGCCGTATAAATGCCGAAAAATTTCAACTATAAAATCTTTAAAATCAAAATCAGAGTTGCACTCGAGATAAAAAAAAAATATTAATCAAATCAAAGATAATAAATATTATTTAAATAAAAATATTAAAATATTAAATAAATACTATTACTCCTTAATAATTATTATCTTTTCCGTATAGCGTAATTTTTTCATTAAATATTAGATGGTGGTCCAATTGTAAAGGTAAAATTTTCCTGGGATTTTTTATTAATACCACTTTGATAAAATCCAAACCGATCTTTAAGGTTAAACAAGAATTTAGTTTAGATTTAAGAAGAAATACAGGAGGGAATTGATTTGGGTGAGCTGTTAAAAACTCGGGTTGCTCAATGATTGAATAAGATAAAACTTGGTTGGATATATTTTAATTTTTTTAAAAAAAATTAAAATAATATTCCTTTGATTTTTTTATAAATAAAAATGAATTAACCTTTTTAATTCATAGCAATTTATAAAAATATGTTTGGTTCTGGTACTTTAAAATATATTAAAATAATATTTTTTTTATTTTTTAAAAATTATTTTTAATATCATCGTATCAAAATAATTTAAAATATAAAAAAATAATAAAAATAAAATTTAAATTTTAATACTGGATACGGAAAGTTACATCTCTGGACGTCAATGGCAGCAAATGTAGTAGATCCACCATCAGTTCTGATAATCAGCTGATGGAATCAGAAACAGAAAGGGACCTGACATCCTTGTGATGATTCTGTAGATATCAGTAGGCAATAATTGCCGATGACTTCAGGCTTTATATTCAGTCCCTCCATGAAAAACGAAAAAAAGAGAGGCCAATTTAGCTTACAAGAGTAGAACTAGTTCAGGGAGAAAGAAAGGATGCAGAAAGAGAAAACTTCACCTGCTTTTAGGGCTCTTCTCAACTTGTTAAATAAACAAATATCTTCCAAAATATAAAATATCAAAATAATTATAGAGACAAAACAGAAATATTAAATTGCATAAACTGAAAAAAAATTAAAATACCAAATTTTACACAAACAAAAAACAAAATATCACTCTAAAAGAAATTTTCAGGGCTCTGCAATTACGGTAAAAAAAATTCTTCTTTAACCATCTGTTCATCTGGAGGAACAGTCTTGGCAGAGATGGACTGCACGTTGCTAGCTGTTGATGATTCACTCCATAAGAACACTTTAATAACTTGAAGTAGAGTCCCTGTGTCAGTTGAAAGCAAGAATATATTCTTCTTCAGCTCCCATCCATCATCATCAATAAAATGCAAGGTCCTGCACAATTAAAATCACCAGCAGCCAAGAATTTCCATATGGTAAAGTTAAAGTAACTAGTAGCAGACGATCAACATCCAATATGAAATGGACCCATTTTCCATCTGGGCCAGAGCCAGCAACAGCACGTTGTTGCCTAGATTAGATTACGAATCATTTGCACCTTGAAACATTAGCTGATCATGACCAGCCTGATGGAGAACATTATTTAAGATTCAACCACAGAAAACTCACGAAGATACAGATCAACTACTTGATTATTTCGAATGCAGAAATTGTGTTTTCGTAGTTTTTTTTTAACAAACAATTATTTATCACTTCAAAAAGAAAAAGGCATAGTTATATATATATAACACTTAAAAAAACCCTATAAATTAATAAAAAAATCAATTTGCTTCTCGAATGATATTCATATATTAATTTAAAATAATTTTAGAAATTATCCCAATCAAGTCCTCACTTGATTTTTCTAGATCAAGAAATATAGTTCTTGTATTAATTATAATTTAGTCTTTAATTTTTAATGTATATTTTAATCAAATTATACTTAATTAAATCATTCAGGTTTAATTCCTAACTAATAGTTCTTAATGTGTGTAACTCATTAGGTTTCTAATATGTTGACTCAAATATAAATTATAATTCTATTTAAATAGAATTAAATAATTTAATTTATTATTAATTAAACAATTGATTAATTTATATTTGAATATCAAGTACATCACCTAACAACACGTCATGATCCTCTAAATATTTAAAAAGTCATTAATAAATTAACTTTAATTTTCAATGACCAGTTTCTCGGTGTAATTAATATTTTTTCATTAATAATATTTCAATTTAACATTAAAGCATGAAATATATATGTCATGTTAAATCATGTTTATTCTCTATATAATGGTCATTGATAGTTTGAATAAGATTTGAAACTCTTTTCAAATCTCATTCTATCCTGACCAAGAATTTCTCGATCAATACTATTTATGAATTGATTGAACATTTTTTCTAATTCACCTAGGATAATGAATCATCTTTTAAGCACTCAAATAACTTTATATAGTTTATATTATATTTAATGTCTTCTATTTTATTACCTCAATTAAAATAACATGTAACAAATTTAAAGCATAACAGTATCTATATAAGATGACTTAGTGATCTCAAGTCTAAGGATTACTTGCACAACCATCATGCAAGCATTTCCATAGACACGAGTGATCACTTCATATGAAATTCTCTTACAAGTTAGTTCGATGCAATGTCTTATAACAAACACCTCCATATTAGTTTTAGATAACATCAACTTATAAGAACAATCGCTTCCTTTTATAAAACAAATAACATAATATATACCAGTTTTTATGGCTATAATTTTCTTTGTAAAATATTTTTATCCCATGAACTTTATTTTTATCCTAGATTTATTAATCTTATATTATATGAATATTAAAGATAAATCAAGTTTTTATTAATAATAAAAATATATTTATATAAATATAATAATATCATGTAAAACCAACCGAAAAACTACGCAACATATTAAACTAACAGTCCTGATGCCATGGAGTTGACAACAAACATTATTCATTGACCTAGTTGGTCATAGAAGACCAAACTGATGTAGTATTTATATACAATATACTATACATGAATTAAAAGAGACACCACAGGTACTTCCTCGGATGTCCATGGCAGCAACAGCAGATTCGCCATCAGTAACGATAACAGTTGGTGAAATCAGAAATGGGAAGGGACTTCACCTTCTAGTGATGATACTACAGATACGATCCATTCCTGCAAAAAGAAAAAAACAGTCCTTAATTAAACATATGCTTCTCATCATTAAATGACTGTAATTTAAATAAATATTAATATAGTATAACCTAGACAAGGCCACAGCACTGCTACTGAGATCAAGTCTGGACTTGAGAAAAGATTGGTGCTCCTCTGAATTAATTGGAGCTGCTTGATTGTGATCCGACGAATGTGGATGAGGGAGGAGATTTGGATGATGATGATGAAGAGGAGTTTGATTCCATTCCATCTCCAGCACACCATCCTCACTCCGGGTGAGTCTAGAGTTATTGGAAAATTAATATAAAAATAAAATAAAATTAGCAGGTACAATTGAAAAAAATGCAAGTTAACAAACAATATCAACTATATGATTCAAGGGGGTGAGAGGGGAGGGGGTGAGCCATAATGGCACATATTGGAATCACAAGAATTCTCACATATGAAATAAACAAACAGGAACATACCTGCAATTTATAGACTATTGATACTCTCTACGAAAATGATATCAAGGTAAACGTGCTGCTAGCTTTAGACCTTTCAGATTTTAACTAGTGGAAGCATAACTTTCAAATTTCATTGCTTTTTTTTATTTTATTTTTTCAACTTCTGCAGACACAAAAGTTTGCCAATGATGTGCAGCTGAATAGGAGCACAAGGGAAAACTTGACCGGAAACAAAAGATGGAACGTGGATAGCAGCTTCATCAGATTACGTCTCAAACAATAATATCCTCCCGATCTTTGGCCATTAAAAGAAATGGGAAAAGAAGAAATAAGCATGCATCAACAAAAGAAGATTATAATTCTTTGATTTTATATTTCTCTTCCCTTGGGTGCTGTTAAAACGAGAGAGAAAAAGAGAAACTTTTGAATAGTAATATAGACACTGGAATATCTCCTAGAAAAAGAAATTAAAATTACCACTTCTAGCTTGAAAAATGGTTCAATGAGTAATCTGAATTCTCATAACAGTGGGAAGCATTTAAAATTACCACTTCTCACAGGAATTGGATATTCCAAAACAACTCAAAGGAAATTGCTTAGGAGTTTTAGTTTTCTTTTTCCATAGATCCTCCAAAACACCATTTCTATGGAAAATTTTATCCATTTCAGCTTACAACAGAATGAACTAGATAGGGGGCAAAAGGAACCAGAGATAAAAGTGGCATACAGTGGAGACTATAAGGATCCCAACAAGATATTTATGAAAATAAGAATTTACCTCCTCTTAGGGCTTTCCAGCCAGTCCTGTCCACATACTAAAGCCTCCACAATCTCAGGGTTCAGGCCACTGATGGCTGGATTCATTTTCATGATTTCATCAATAAAGTTTGACTTCGATAAAATAGCTGATAATGGAATTGCTAAGAAATCACGAGCCATTTTCACTAGTGTTGGAAATTTTAGAGCATTGGCACGCCACCAAACTAATATGTCAGCATCCATACCCAAACTAACCGAGGGTTCTTGTAAATATTGGTCGAGTTCAGACTTTTGGGAGTCTCCCATATTGGAATCATATTTACGTTTTTGCCACTGTTTAAATCCACATAACTTATCACCAGAGTTAGGATTATATGAAGAACAACTCATATCAGCAGTGGTCGGAGCAGATGACTCCAGAGAGTTGGAGCCACTTGCATATTTACTGTACACACGTTTAAGATCATGACGAAATCTCCACAAGTGTAACTCAGCGTCACTGTTGTAGATTTGCTCGTACCCATACTCCACCAAATCATATTTATAGCGAGGGTCAAGAACTGCTAATATTCCAAAAGTCAAACTATTTTCACTCCAGTACTCATCAAATTTCACCTTCACTCTATTTGCCATCGACTTGATATACATATGTTCACTCTTTTCCCATTTGTGCAAATTCTTATAAATTTGACAAATATTCTCAAAATATACATCTAAGCTTGTTGAAAAATTGGATATGGACTTGTGGAACACTTTCAAGCACTCACACATGACAGTTGCCATTTCCCATTCCTCTGTGGACAGTTTCACTGTATAGTCATCATCAACCTGCTCCAGGTGAGTAAAGACATCCCGTAATTCCAGTGCACGTTCAAGCATGAGAAAAGTGGTTTCCCATCTTGTAGGAACATCTTGAGAAATCATAGTGCTATCTTGTACTTTCAATCGATTAATTACTTCACAGAAGTTCTGTCTCTGAATGGGTGTTGCATTGAAGTATTCAATAGATTGCCTTATCTTATAAAGAACTCTCCTTATCTCACCAAATCCGTCTTGAACAAGAAGGCTAAGAACTTGTGCATGGCAAGATGTATAGAACAAATCTCCACTGTGAGGCAAGACTTCATCAGAAAGCTTACTTTTTAGTTCTCCAACCATCTGTTCATTTGGAGGAATAAGTTTTGTGGAGATGAATTGCACATTCTTATCAATGTTCCACTCTCGAAGCACAATTCTAATAACTTCATACAGATTCCCTGCGTAACAATTGTAAGCTAGATTCTTGAAAGCAAGAATCTTCTTCTTCAGCTCCCATCCATCATCAATAAAATGAAGGGTCAAGCAACAGTATGTCACCTTTCTGTCTTCATATGACTGCAAATCAATAGTCAAACTAAAGAGGCGAGATAGATTATCCAAAGATTTGCTAAGTTTTTCTTTCTCTTCTTTGTAAACACCAAGAACATCAACCTCAACAGTGTCTTGTGAATAGAATTCAAACATTGGCTGCAAATTGCTGACAAAAATCTCAAAAAACTCATGTTCAACTATATTCAAAGGATATCCGTGCTTAATAACCATTCTTGCAATGTCCATACGACTCCTTTCTTGGTTAAACATGCAATTGCTGCCAATCATACTAGACATTAAATTACTTCTATCAACAAATGGTGAAGGCTGCTGTCCTGTGTCTCTCACCCTATCTCTGAAACATTTTTTCATATGTTTATGCAGATTTGAAGTCCCCTTTTTACTTTCTCCAGGATACCTCTTTTTACAAACTCTACATATAGCCCATACTGAACCATTTTCTAGAACTTTATCGAAGGCTGTCCAAACTTCAGATATCCTTCTTCGTTTAGCATTGCCATTGGTTGGTTGGGAACCATTCACCACTGCCAACTGACTGTCAACATCTTGCACAGGTTCAACTGCAGCATTTTGTTCTCCAACTTCCTATAAAGAAATAGCCAAGCAACAGAGCATCTTAGAGGCCCATCAAACTCAATAGAAAATATGTAATGCACAAGATATTCTTGCATTTACAGTCTCATGCATATAGGTACGGTAGGACAAGTTAAGTATTTCCATGTGAAGCATCATACGCCATAATCTGCAGATTTTCAATGGGTAACAAATAGGGTAGAATTAGATGACAACCTAGCTGGCCATACACATTATCCCAGTTTTTCTTACAGTCTTCCTAGATAGAACCAACCTAGATTGTTGTATACTTATTAACCTACCTAGATTGTTGTATACTTATAATTATCTATGGACAATTAAGACCTACTATAAAGTAGCGGATTTAGTAAACATGTCCATTTCATTAGAAATTTAACCCTAACAGCAAGGCAGGGCTTTCATCCCATCTAATATACATAGAGGTATGGGAAACGGACATAAAGAAACAAGATTTGCATATCAAACTCGGACTTCTTAAATCAATAATTGGGGTAAACCTAAGCTGATAAACTAAATTGTACGCACCAAAACATTTTCAACTGCTCATAACAAGTTTAGGAATCACAGAAGATGTATACACGCAGCACATCAATTGGTATGCAGAAATAAATTCAAAGAAAAACTAAGCCCCAAGATCCAAATAAAAGTCTCAATTTGTTCATCAACAGAACAATCCATTCATCAACAAGAAAGAATACTAAACAACAATTCCACAATTAAAAGAAGCACACCTGCTCACAATGCCGCAAAGAGCTCCCAGAAACAGCAACAGGCTGAAAGTTATTCCAATCGGAAAACGAAGCTTCACTTGAATCCTCATGGTTCCTCTCCAGACTCCTTTGATTCAAATTCAAACTGCCAGACAAATGCACTGGCTGGACACTATACCCAGGTGCTCTAACAGTCTTGGAATTCTCACAACATTTCCTCAAAGTAGCTGAAATCCCATCCATCAATGTCTTCTCTTCCAAAGCTTCCAGATTCGCAGGAAGAAAAAACTCCACCACATAATCAACATTACTTCTATAAAACCCCTGCTTTATCATTAACTTTATAGCTAAAGCAGCACGAAGCCCAGAACTCTTAGCATCATCCACAAACGGATAATCAGCTACGTCAAGCAAACAAACATCGGAGACAGAGCAATGGTGCGTCGATTTAAGTGCTTTTCCAGCAACACCTTGACCTTCTTCGAGATGATGCCCTATACACGCCTTTAGAAACCCTTGCATCCCTAAATCATTCACATAACAAGCGCTATTCACAACGTTTAAGGTTCTTTTGTTGTTTTTAAGGGGATTGGAAGAAACCCATGTTAGAGCTATAGGTAAATTATGTGCATAACATGTTTCTTCAAGGATGTCTGCAATTTCAGCTATAACAGCTGACTGATTCATTTTAGTAAGCCAAACCCTGTAAAAAAGACAAGATAAATAAAGGGTTTCTTGAAATTAAGATTTGTGTCAAAATTACTGTAAGAGAGAAGCAGCCGATACTGACCTTGGAGAAATGAAAACCAAATTCTCAGATTCTCAGTGAAAAGAAGAAAGAGATGCAGATGGAAATTTGGTTGCTGGGCAAATAAGTCAACCAGCAAGTTGGCAGATTTGTTATGGGTTGTTGTATTTTTTTTATTTATTTTTTGAAGATTTTTTATTTTTTACAATTAAGTTTTTTTTAATAAATTTAAAAAATATTATTATAATATATTTCTAAAAAAATAATATGAAAAGTAAATACTATTATAATTTTAAATATTATTTTGTTATCACAGTTAAAAAATATTTTTAAAAAATCTTATTTTTAATATTATTTTATTATTTTAACATACCAATGATAAAAATAAATTTTAAATTAAAAATATTTTAAAAAATAATCATCATCAAGATCAATCACAGACACTATATTAATTTATTCGGTAAAAAACAAACAACCTAGCTTAAAGATGGATCAATGGCATGGTTGGTCTGTAAACCATGTATATTAAATCTGAACCGATAATTCTATGTGTTTATTGAAAAATTTATTCATCTAACTTAAGTTAGATTTGATTTCAAACTAGGTTGAGAATTAATTTAGTTAAATTTGATAGATTTGATTGATTTTAATGAGACTTAATCGGATCTGTTTTTTTTAAAAAAATTGTTATTTTTTATAAAAAAACATTGTAATTTCATGTTTTTATTTTTTGTAAAAATCATCATCATTTCATGTTATAAGTTTGTCAACCCTCACTTGTCATATAATATTGTTGAGAAATTAAAAAATATATATTAAAAATAAGAATTAAAATGATTATAGAATAAGTTAAAGATAATGAAAAATCAAAATGATGGAAGAATAAATAATATTTAATGATATTGTAATATATGAAAGCTTAAACGAATATTACTATAAAATTATATAAAAAAATCTAATAAAAAGAATTATAAAAATATTTGTTATTGCTTAATATTGTTTAAAAAAAATGTTATGGGAGTTCTTTGTAATAGAGAGACAAAGGCGGGTGAGGGAAACAATGAGAGGCAAAAAAGTGCTGTGTTAAATGATAGAGAAAAAGAAGCTGGCGTGGTTGAGGAAATCCAAGAAGAAGTGAGTTATGGATGAGGTTGCTGAGTTTGGGTAAATTGTTTTTGTGATTGAGGTTTATAATCTAATTATCCTAATTATATATAAAATTCAATCATAAAAAGTTAGTTTTTTTATTTTATGAGTTCATTTAAAAAAATTAAAAAAAATGGAGATATTTTTATTATTTATTGTAGGTTATAAATTTTATATTTTTTCTACTCTTTATGATATCTTTTTTTCTTTAAAATATACTCTAAAGAATAATTAATAATATGATACTATCACTGTAAATTTTTTTTTTAAAAAAAATTAATTCATAAAATAACCAATAGTATTTCACTATCACCATAAAATTTCCCGAGAAAAATGTATATAATTTATAGTATTATAAAATTGAAATCATGTATTTTTCTTTTTCTTGTCGGGCTAAAGTTTTTAGCTCGATCAGATCATATTAATTTAAGCCAAGCCCACCGAAATAATCTATTATTTTCTCGTGGCCTCTAAGAAGACAAAAGCCCACAAAAGATTTAGAATCCGCCGCAAAAAAACCCTAATTCTAAAAACTCCTACAAAACAATCACAAATCTGTCACAATCACAGTCATAAATCTGCCACAATCACGAGTCACAATCACAAATCTCTCTCTCTCTTTTTTTCCTGAGGGCTGGAAAATAGAAACGAGAATAATATGAGAGAAGTTGACGAGGTAAGAGGATATTTCTGGAAAGAAGAAGCCACTGAGTTGAGGATGGTTAAGGAGGAAATAACTTGTTTGGTAAACTATAAGGACTGAGTTCATAATTCTTTTTCATTTGAGTGTGAAATTAAGCCAGACTAGACTTGTTTTCTCTGTATATATATATATATATTATAAACACTAATGAAGTTAAATCAGAGGATCAGGTCAAGAAAAGGGGATTTTTTGAGAGTGAGCGTTTAGGAAATTGAAATTGAAATGTAATAAAACATTATCCATGCATCTCTTAATTACAATGAGTCATATACAAGAAATATATATTATGCTCACATATCTTGCAGCGTATATAGCTTCTCTTTGTATGTATAAATCACCACCTCCAATACATACGCCGGGACATGTTATTAACGCGCAATATTTCTCCTTCTGTTTTTACTACTTAATTTGATCTCTAAATCTGTTATGAGTGAGTCCCACTTATCATGTAATATTGCTGAGAAATTACAATCCATCAACTTGTAAGGCCGCAAGTTGGTCAAGTTGAAGGGTACGTACCCCTGCGAGTCACAGAGTACCGACTCTTTATCATTTTGCATACATGAGTACTTGACTTGAAGGAGCCACGAATGCAAGGAGAATATTTTGTATATGTATATGATAAGACTGCACCTCTGATCCACTTGCTTCATGAACTACCAATATTACACGTACCCCAAAGCTGATGTAATAGCTTCCACTTCTTTTGCACCCACAGAAACCTTTTCCTTTTTTCTATTTTCTATTTTTATTTTACTAACATCTAAACATATTAGTCAAATTTGGTAGCTCCTTGTACTATTTCAGCTTATTAATTGTTGCTTATAAAAAAAAGTATTTTTAGATGATTTTTTATGGTTTTAATTTTTGTTATTAAAAAATAAAAAAAATATTTTAATAAAAAAAAAAACTTATGGAAAGACACGAATTACCAAAATCCTCTCGGCACATCAATGCCACCTTAAAACCCAAGTTTGAATGTTGGGCATCCAAATTTGCCAAATTTTTTCTCACTTTTTAAACCATCTCTAAGCGTATACAATCATATTCGTGGGTCACTTCACTTCACAAATCATCTCTAAGCGTATCACACGAAATTTCGAGGTTAGGGCAGACTCGATCTACACGCAAACAGTGTAACTAGTGATGGGAATCTTAGCAAAGCACAACTGATCGAAATTTCTATTAAAAAAAAAGGGTACCTTTCGTACATAAATAGCCAACCTCTCTATAAATGCAGGCATCATTTTTCAAACCCATACAGAACATTACCTCTCTATACTAACATTTGCATTGTCACATACAAACCCCTGCCTCCATATAAATAAAAAACATAGCCCACATTTTCTTTTGGTCTGATCTCTTCTAAGCACACAAAAACCTCTTCAATCCTCTTCTAAACACATATATACAAAAATGGTCATGGGCATCATACGAAGGCTCTATGTCTCAGCAATAGCTTTTTTGTCCCAGCTGGTCTCTTCTGATCCGGCTATCAATCCAGAGTTGCATTTACCTGCAGAAACACAACCACCAGCACTCTCTCTTACTGTCAATCAAGAAGCACCACAACCACCAAATTCACAACCTTCTTCTCACGCTACTGATTTGGAGTCACAGTTACCAGCAACATTACCACCAGAACTCTCTCTTGCTTCCATCAACCTCCAAACACCGCCGCCGCAACAACAACATTCCTTTACAACCAACCACCAGCCAACCAATACAGAGAGTGCTGTCAACCAGCGTTTTCCATGGGCAAAGATACTCATAGCCTTCTGTCTTAGTACAGCTATGCAAAATGATCTTACATATGAACAAATTGATCAACACACGAAACCCTTTCTTAAGTTATACTTACGCGCTGTCTGTATCGCACTTACCTTTGTTTCTCTTATTCTTTCACAGCTGATTCACGACAAGTTCCCTCTTGCGTCGAGAATGTTAGAGAAAGTTGGTATCAGCCTGGGTTTCGCATCATTTTTCATCATCCTCGCACTTCCATTAACATGAGCCAACTCAAGTGTGCTCTCTCTAGCTAGGCTACCCACTTCAGACCCTTACTCACTATGCTGTGAGTGATCTGTACTATGGCTTCCAGTACGTGTCGTCTTTTGGAGGATGATGGCACGTTCCATGGAGGACTTCCTGCCTTTGGGTTATATGTTATCTCCCACCTGGTCTCCTTTGTTTCTGTTGTTTTTGTTTCCAATAGACCCCCTGGGTTGTTGATTCCGCCTTGTATATATAGGCTTCATTTTGCTTAACAAAAAGAAAAGAAAAGAAGAAAAGAAGAAGAAAGAAGGGTGTTTTTCATGGTATTAGGATGCAATAGCATTATACGTTGTTATGCATGTCACGTGCTGAACTTGTTCATGATCAATAAGAAATTGTCCTCTGATATTGTTAAAATTTCGAAGTGGGTTTTCCTTCATTATTAAACTCTCCTTTATTGTTGCTTAAAATTCCTCTCTCTGTTTTATTATTATTATTATTATTATTATTATGAAAAGAGGGACACAGCGGCTCTGAAGAATTATATAAAAAACCACTCCAGGGGAAGTCAACCTACAAGTAGCATTCAGAATTATACAACCTAAGGAAGACCACATGAAGTAGCGAAACCTTAGTAAACCTACACGTGTTTGTTTATCCTGCTGATGCAACCGTGGGCCCCGGTTCCTGTACTGTCTCCTCGTTGCAAGTTGCAACCGGCCGTGATCTTCTCTGGCCCGACAATCTCGGCTTTCTGTAGAAAAACCATGCACCTGACTTTGCAAAACAAAGACTTATGAATCCTAATGTGAACAGCCCATTTTTGGAATCTAGAGTATTGGAAGGATGGAGGGAACCGCCACCTTGGTACAGGGTGTCGGCTGCTTAAGGCATTTTTTTTAAGAATCTCTGTGGAGGTTATTTATTAAATTATTTTTTATTTTAAAAAATTAAAATAATATTTTTTTATTTTTCATCTCGTCACATTAAAACAATATAAAAAAATTAATTTAAAATAAAAACAACTCAAATTAAAAACAGTTAAACCTTCAACTCCAAAGAGACAGTAGTTTGAAGTAAGAAGAGGCAGCAGCTGTCAGGGGCTCTCAGTGTCAGTTGTGTGGCGTCTGTAGGTGTTGTGGGCTGTGCAGCAGTTTTTCTTGCAGTCGAGAGAGGGGCTTTCGTAAGGATGGTGACGGTTGGGCTTATATGGGTGTGGTAGGCTAGTTGACAGTTTGGGTGGTGTTTTTGTTTGTTCTTTTTTTTTTTTTTTTTGGAGAGAATGTGGGAACGATCTTGGTTTTTTTTTTTTTAACAGATTCCTTTTCGAGTGTCTATAATTTTTCTCTTCTTCCCCTCAATTATTTGGTTCGCAATTGACCTAAACTTACCCCTTTTTAATTTTATTTTTGTCTTTTCACTTTTAATTTCTCATTATATATTTTTTTCAATTTTTTTTGTATTTTAATATTTAAAAAAACAATATAAATACCAATTCAATGGAAAAAATGAACAATAAATTTAAAATCAACGCATTAGAAATTAAAAGGGTTGAAAGTAATTTTTAAATTTAAATTCTTTTAAAAAGACATTGAAAATGATGTAAATACGTCAAATATTTTTTTTAATTTTTGTTATTTTTCATTATTTAAAAAATCAAAATTAGGTTACGGCCGAACTTAAAATTTACATAGATTTATACTAATTAATTTTATAGTTAATTTTATAGTGAAGAAATTTTAATATGGCTGCCTATATATATATATATATATATATGGGTGCCCATCAAACCTTCCTAAATCTCATGATAGTGCGATTTTGAATGAATGAATTTTAACTGTAAATGTCTGCTTACCGGGCATGAATGGAATCATCATATTTGGTTAGTAATTAAAGTACATATAATCTCATAAATAATATGGTTGGAGAATATTATTGAGCTTCCATTTTGAAGAGAGAATTGAAATGGGATTGTCTTTGTTAGCAAGAAGAGAGCTAGAAGTGGTGAGACGAGTTGACTCAGGTCTGGCGTCAATCAACGCCCCCATGGGACAACGCTCGCGAGGGCAATCACATGCCAAAAGCATCCATGTCTTTCTCTCTAAACAGACAAGAGCAAGCATTACTTTATTGCCACGTGGCCATGAGGATCCCGACATTCAGGCGCAATCAGACCCAGAAATCCTTTTGTCAGGCGATCACTCATCTGCCACGTGGCAAGACTATTTCCTTCTATTGCAACAATTAATTAAGTCAAATTAACTCTATTCCCCTCCTCTTTTGATCATTTTATTTTCTGTGTTGATAATTTTCGTTCCTTTATTGTTCAATCTTGAGACATTTGCTGTTATGCTTTGCTTCAGCCCATAATTTCTAGAAGTGGGTGGTTGCCACTGTCATAGAAGGAGGCAGCCACCAATATCGAAGAATGGAATAGCCATTAATGAAGGAGGTGCAGTAATAGTTGAAAATAAAGAAAAAGAAGAAGCGATACAAGCAATGGCATTTTTAAGTGTTCCATTTTCATATAAATAGGCATGTAACCTGATTATTTAGATGTGTGGAGGGATCAAGAAAATAAAAAGAGTTAGAGAGAGAGCTTGTGAGGGTTGTCATCTTGTGTATGTTAATTTGAAATAATTCTAAATTTAATATTTGTTTGTGTGCATACATCTCTCATAGAGGTGCATCACCAATCGTACGTCCACTCCACCGAATATAAATCACTAACATCTTTCTCCAATTCCCTCGTACACAGTCTTCCCTGGGATATATCATTGTTGCAACTTCATTGAATACAAAGCATAGCATATAGCAACTTCATTGTTTCTCTATGTCTACACAAATGAGGATCCAATAACCTTCTACACACACTGGCATGAGCAGCTAAATAATGAAAATGACAGGAAAGTCTTAAACTGAATAGTCTGATTTGAAGCAAAACCTACAAAGATTAATATGGCTGAGTAGGATACCCTTAATGCGCCTACTATCTCTTCAATTTTTAAGGGAGAGAGCATTTGTCCCACTCCATTTCCCAGAAAGAAAGAAACTCTGGCGAGAGTGAAATTGCTCAAAACATTTAAGAATAAGCAAAGTAGAAAATGGCAAGTTCTAAGCTCCTTACAGTTATCCAACTTGAAAATGAGTCGGAGACTTCTCCGATCTCTTCCTCAGTAACTCGAAAATAAGACTGGAAATGTGTCCAGCAACATTGCTATAAGATTGAAAGTTACATAACTATGAGACTTCATCATAAACCATGTAATTCTTTTGAAAGCATGATTTCTGTGCACCAACGTACCCAGTCATCTTGCGAGACATCCATCTGATATTTCTGAAAATGAGTCGGAGACTTCTCCGATCTCTTCCTCAGTAACTCGAAAATAAGACTGGAAATGTGTCCAGCAACATTGCTATAAGATTGAAAGTTACATAACTATGAGACTTCATCATAAACCATGTAATTCTTTTGAAAGCATGATTTCTGTGCACCAACGTACCCAGTCATCTTGCGAGACATCCATCTGATATTTCTTATTGTTTCCTTTTCTGTAAAAGGAGAAAGCAAGTACTTCCGCACCTCCTAGAACATTTAAGGAACTATGCACTCTTTAGAATATGAATATACATGGATGAAAATCATTGAATTGACTTGGATGACAGGTTGAGAATGAAATGAAGAGATAATTAATGACAGCCATCATTGAATTGACTTGGATTAACAGGTTTCCAAACTGACACAACTGCTGAAGGACGATTGAGAAAGCGTAACATAGTAAAGCCATTGTTTTCAACTATAATGAATCTGGACAAGAGACGGTTTTTCAACTAATTCGACCATCACTGAGTTGAGCGGGACCCAACTTGAGATAGCCGTTCTTGCCCGTGAAAGAACGCCTGATGTCTCTCAAACCGATCAATGCCCTCACTTGCAACCACATTACTAATCTGCCGCCTCAAATGCATCTCTGAGAACAGCTTTATTCCCGGGACAGTATCATATTGCTCTGATGCTCGAAAAACACTGTGGTAGTAACTGGTTGATAAGCAAGTAATTTGTGGAGTTCAAACACTCATTACAGTGATAGTCTCATCCTTACTACTTGTTTTGAGATTGAGCACAGCCTCTACTATCTCAGCTACAGAATTGGCAAACACTTCTTATTGGAAATCGATGCCATACTCTTGAGAAAGTGGAGTGATAAGCTGCTGGCATATGTACTGTTGCAGATGACCATCGTGTTGTGACAGATTTTGTCTGATACTGGTCAACCGGAGTGATTTTGAGCAATAAAAATGATATCCGAATCCAACACCTCCAGTTCCTGCTGCTTAGGATCATGGAGAAGACAACGAAGTGGATTGGTTTTGATCGTCCAATAATTAAGGTTTCAAGCATGTCGTAGTTGGTGGCGGTGGTAGCAAATAAGTGAAGGGGGTTTTCTTTGGCATTGGGGTGGTTTTGCATTTCTATAGAAGGAAGTAATGGAATAGGATTACTGGGATGCAATCCATGGACTCTCCTAGCTAGAGCTTCAGCAAAGCAGCGGACAACTTTTTTTGTTACTTCACTGGTTTCGGCAGCATGCAGACCTTCAATTTCCTCAAAAAGAAAATCTGCAGGTTTGAGATTGCCATCGGAAACTGCCTTGGGCACAACCCATCAATTTGTTGACAAGAGGAGAGTCCATGTCTGTAAGCACCAAATTAAGATCCGGTGGCTCTGTGGATGGATAAACAGAATACATGATGATCTCTTTTACTTTCTTTGTTAGCTTATATAACTCTTTGTGATTCATCAGCCCCTCATTTCCTTGTTTCTTTCTTTATTGATGAATGAATTGCTTTGTTCCTGCGAGCCAATGGCAGGTAGGCCCTCTGTATGCTGTCCTTACTTGCTTGCCACACCACTTCATGCATATATAAATGCAGCTCATCAAAAGATTTAAATCAACTCATACAAACATGGACATTACTAAAAGCATCCAGGAATTTTTTTCTCTCTGTTACATCTTTCTTGATCCTGGGTTGGGGAAGACTTAAGATACCTACTACCCCCACATTCATCAAGCACCCCACCTCGTTATCTTGCCTTCGACCGGGAGTCGGAGCCATATCCACAAGCCCCTCTTACCACTATCCAAACATCCCAAAACCAAGGAAACCAACCTCTGCATTTTGATAACATAGCCTCAGAAATGTTGCAATCATCACTTCATCACATGCACCGCCCATCCATCACATGCACCGCCGCCTTCTCCTGTCATCGACCTTGAATCTCAGTTACCAGAATCTCAGGCACAGCCCTCTGTTACCATTTATAATCAAGAATTATCTCAAACCCAAGAAACGCAACCCTTACATTTCACAGCTGTCGACACAGAGATATTGTTACCAACAGCACAATCACAGGCTCTTCAACCTCATTCTACTATGGAGGTAGAGCTACAATTACCACCTCTAACACCACAAATACCTTCCCCTGCCATCAATCCTCAACAAATCAATATGGTCATTGTTAAGCAGTTCACTCTAGAATGACTCAACATAATCATGGAATTCTGTTTGAAGCAGCAATTCAAAAGGCTCTCCAATACGAAAATCCTCAACATTCCAAACTCTCTGTTCCCTTCTTCTTGCTTTCTTTTGCCATACTACTCACCTTTTGTTCTCTTCTTGTTTCACAATTAATTAAAAATAGGTTTCATGATATATCCAAAGTATTTGAGAAAATTGCAAACTCTCTTGCCACCTTTGCATTTTTCACCACCATCGCATCTCCATTGATCCTGAGCCTCAAGTGAAAGGTTTGTAGTATTGTTCTACCCATTGCATGTCTAATGTTGTCCTGTGCTGGAAAAATCTGCATTGGAGTAGAGCAGGGTTTTAAGATAGTGATCTTTCTGCATGTTGAGAGTGATATTAATGATGTGCAGTCCTTTTCCTCAGGCAAACAGTATAGAAATTGAGGTCTCAGAGAAGATGAAGTACTAGAGTTCTACTACTTCTTCGCTGGCTGAAGCAAATCTGCCTGCTTTCTCTGCCCCACGATTGCTTCAAACCTCAGCTGCACATGATGACTGTCACAACCAGAATTTGTACAAAAGAGGGTAGCTGTCTTGACCTGGATTTGGTCCGATACTAGTTAACCAGAATACTGGTACGGGGGCGCGCTCACACTCTCTTAACAGAATCCCATATTCCCAGCTGCCTTCCATGATGTAAAAGACAACGCAGTGGACTGCTTTCTTTCTACTGATGAGGCCACCGAAGTGGAAGTCGGTGACGAGAAATTGAAAAGGACAACATTGGTATTTCACAATTAAGGAGGGAAGTAATTGAACAGGATTTCGGGGAAGTACTCCATAGGCTCGCCGAGCCAGAGCTTCAGCAAAGCAGCTGACAAATATTTTTGTTACTTTTCTAGTTTCCTTAGCAGCCAGAACTTCCATTTCCTCAAAAAGAAAATCTGTAAGTTTGAGATCACCATCTGCAACTGCCTCAGCACAATCCATCAATCTTTTGACTTACAGGAGAGTCCATTTCTGTAAGCACCAAAACGATTTGTGAAATTCTAGTTTCTTTACGCGCTACAGTAGCTTTCCCTTTCAATCAAGTGTTGATATTATTATAGAGCTGCAGTCTTTATACAAAGCGTTTTTAAGCCAAATCAACAAACCCGCAGCAACAGCGCTTTTGTGGGCATAGCAGTGCTTCCGGCATGCCAAAAATGCTTTCCCAAGGGGGTTGTTAACTGATTACATATGCTTGTTTTAAGTGACATTTTTCTGTCTTAATTTGAATAAACAATACATCAAAAATCGATTGTTGACCCAAAATAAAAATTTCTTATTCTCTTTGATATTTCACGCCTTGAGGAACCCTTGCATCACTAAATCATTCAAATAACAAGCACTATTCACAACGTTTAATGTTCTTTTGTTGTTTTTAAGGGAATTTGAAGAAACCCACGTTAGAGCTAGAGGTAAAATATTAAAGATAATAAAAAATCAAAATGATGGAAGAATAAATAATACTTAATGATATTGTAATAAATGAAAGCTTAAACGAATATTACTTTAAGATTATTTTAAAAAACTCTAATAAAAAGAATTATAAAAACATTTATTATTAATTAATATTGTTAAAAAAAATGTTATGGGAGTTCTTTTGAAGAGAGGGAGAGACAAAAGAAAAGCAGGTGAGGGAAATAGTGAGAGAGGCAAAAAAGAGCTGTGGTAAATGATAGAGAAATAGAAACTGGCATGGTTGAGGCCATGAAGAAGGGAGTCATGGTCGCTCAAATATATGTTTGTTTTTTCAATCGAGGATGAGGTTGCTGAAACTGGATAAATTGTTTTTGTGAATGAGTTTTTTTAAAATGAACTTCTTATGATGTTTTTTTTAAATTGCTGAAACTGGATAAACCTTTTATGATGTTTTTTTCTTTTTTAAATGAACTCCAAAGAATAATTAATAATAGCATGATGCATATAGGTACAGTAGGACAAGTTAAGTATTTCCATGTGAGGCAACATACGCCATAATCTGCAGATTTTCCATGGGTAACAAATAGGGTAGAATTAGATGACAACCTAGCTGCCCATACACATTATCCCAGTTTTTCTTACAGCCTTCCTAGATAGAACCAACCTAGATTGTTGTATACTTATTAACCTACCTAGATTGTTGTATACTTATAATTATCTATGGACAATTAAGACCTAATATAAAGTAGCGGATTTAGTAAACATGTCCATTTCATTAGAAATTTAACCCTAACAGCAAGGCAGGGCTTTCATACCATCTAATATACATAGAGGTATGGGAAACGGACATAAAGAAACAAGATTCGCATATCAAACTCAGACTTCTTAAATCAATAATTGGGGTAAACCTAAGCTGAGAAACTAAATTGTACGCACCAAAACATTTTCAACTGCTCACAACAAGTTTAGTAATCACAGAAGATGTATACACGCAGCACATCAATTGGTATGCAGAAATGTATTCAAAGAAAAACTAAGCCCCATGATCCAAATAAAAGTCTCAATTTGTTCATCAACAGAACAATCCATTCATCAACAAGAAAGAATACTAAACAACAATTGCACAATTAAAAGAGGCACACCTGCTCAGAATGCCGCAAAGAGCTCCCAGAAACAGCAACAGGCTGAAAGTTATTCCAATCGGAAAACGAAACTTCACTTGAATCCTCATGGTTCCTCTCCAGACTCGTTTGATTCAAATTCAAACTGCCAGACAAATGCACTGGCTGGACACTATACCCAGGTGCTCTAACAGTCCTGGAATTCTCACAACATTTCCTCAAAGTAGCTGAAATCCCATCCATCAATGTCTTCTCTTCCAAAGCTTCCAGATTCGCAGGAAGAAAAAACTCCACCACATAATCAACATTACTTCTATAAAACCCCTGCTTTATCATTAACTTTATAGCTAAAGCAGCAATAAGCCCAGAACTCCTAGCATCATCCACAAACGGATAATCAGCTACGTCAAGCAAAAAACATCGGAGACAGAGCAATGGTGCGTAAGTGCTTTTCCAGCAACACCTTGACCTTCTTCGAGATGATGCCGCATACACGCTTTTAGAAACCCTTGCATCCCTAAATCATTCACATAACAAGCACTATTCAAAACGTTTAAGGTTCTTTTGTTGTTTTTAAGGGAATTGGAAGAAACCCATGTTTGAGCTATAGGTAAATTTGTGCATGACATGTTTCTTCAAGGATGCCTGCAATTTCAGTTATTACAGCTGCCTGATTCATTTTAGTAAGCCAAACCCTGTAAAAACGACAAGATAAATAAAGGGTTTCTTGAAATTAGGATTTGTGTCAAAATTACTGTAAGAGAGAAGCAGTGGATACTGACCTTGGAGAAATGAAAACCAAATTCTCAGATTCTCAGTGAAAGGAGGAAAGAGATGCAGATGGAAATTTTGTTGCTGGGAAAATAAGTCAACCAGCAAGTTGTCAGATATCTTATGGGTTGTTGTCTTTTTTTTTTAAGATTTTTTATTTTTTTTTATATTAATATCTTTTAAAAATATATTTTAAAATATAAAAAAATATTATAATATATTTCTAAACAAAAAATATTTTGATAAATATTTTAAATATTATCTGTATGTTTTTTTATTACAATTAAGTTTTTAAAATTTTTTATTTTTTATTTTAATTTAATTTATTTTTATTTTTATTATTTTAATATATCAATATTAAAAATAAATTTTATATTAAAAATATTTTTAAAAATAATCACCGCCAAAGTTCATTATCACCTCCAACACATAACACGTTGACACATATTATTTATGTGCAATTATTTTTCTTTTTTTATTATTATTTTAACTGGTCCCTGAATATGTTATAAGTTTGTCAACTCCCACTTATTATATAATATTGTTGAGAAAGTAAACAATATATATATTAAAAATAAGAATTAAAATGATTATGTAAAGATAAGAAAAAATCAAAATGATGGGAAAAAATAATATTTAATGATATTGTAATTATATATGAAAGCTTAAACGAATATTACTTTAAAATTATATAAAAAAAGAGCACCTCCCATTTTTCTTTTGGCCTTTTCCACCCAGCTATTCCAAGGCCACAAGTAAGCACCACTTGAATATTGTGACTTAATTGTTATGTTCTTCTCTTAGTTTGCTTTAACCTATGTAACCTGTTATATATATAGGTTGTGTTTGAGTTGAAAAATATTGAAGAATTTATCATATACTTTAATTATAAAAATATTTTTTCCACGTTTATAGGTCAAGAATAATCAAATATTTTTAAATAATAAAAAATAGATTTATTGAAGAGTTTGTAGCATGATATTTGAATTATACATTACTAAATTTATATTTGAATTTCCACGTTACTAAATTTATATTTGAATTATACAACACATTCTAGTTATGCCATTACGCAATTAATAACAAATGGGGTTTTAGACATCACAGTCTTTTTCACTTGAATTTAGTAAAAATCTTGTGTAACAGAGTGTTGAAGATTCATAATGAAAATCGATAGTTCTTAAAATCTTGAGAGCCAAGAAAAAAAGGAGAAAGAAAGCCCCGGCTAGTAATTAAAGAAGGCTCGGTACTCCCCACCGGAAGGAAAAATGGCCTCCAATTTAATATATATTTAGCGATAAGCGGGAAGGTTCGAGGAAGCAATGATCTTTTTTATACATCGTTGCTTCCTCGAATCTTCACAGTATCCTGCATAAATCGCCAACCTCTCTATAAATGCCAGGCATAATTTTTCCAAACCCATAAAGAACCTTAATTACCTCTCTATACTAACATTTGCATTGGCACATACAAACCCCTGCCTCTATATATATAAAAAAATAACCCAAATTTAATTTTCTTTTGGTCTGATCTCTTCTAAGCACATAAAAACCTCTTCAATCCTCTTCTAAACACATAAATACAAAAATGGTCATGGGCATCATACGAAGGCTTTATGTTTCAGCATTAGCTTTTTTGTCCCAGCTGGTCTCTCCTCCTGATATCAATCAAGAGTCGCAGTTACCAGAAACACAACCACCAGTACTCTCTCTTACTGTCAATCAAGAAACACCACAACCACCAAATTTCCAACCATCTTCTCAGCCAACCAATACAGAGAGTGCTGTTAACCAGACTAGTTTTCCATGGGCAAAGATACTCATAGCCTTCTGTCTTAGTGCAGCTATGCAAATTGATCTCAAATATGAACAAATTGATCAACACACGAAACCCTATCTTAAGTTATACTTACGCGCTATCTGTATCGCACTTACCTTTGTTTCTCTTATTCTTTCACAGCTGATTAACGACAAGTTCCCTCTTGCGTCGAGAATGTTAGAGAAAGTTGGTATCAGCCTGGGTTTCGCATCATTTTTCATCATCCTCGCACTTCCATTGATGACATGAGCCAACTCAAGTATGCTCTCTAGCTAGGCTACCTACTTCAGATCCCTACTCACTATAGTTATCTGTAACGATGGCTTCCAGTGTCGTCTTTAATTTGGGGGGTGATGGCACGTTCCATGGAGGACTTCCTGCCTTTGGGTTAATTATATGTTTTCTCCCGCCTGGTCTCTTTTGTTTCTGTTGTTTTTGTTTCCAATAGACCCCCTGGGTTGTTGATTCCGCCTTTTATATATATATAGGCTTCATTTTGCTTAACAAAAAGAAAAGAAAAGAAGAAGAAAGAAGGGTGTTTTTCATGGTATTAGGATGCAATAGCATACGTTGTTATGCGTGTCACATGCTGAACTTGTTCATGATCAATAAGAAATTGTCCTATGATATTGTTAAAATTTCGAAGTGGGTTTTCCTGTGGGCCCCGGTCACCTGTACTGGCTCAGCAAGTGTTGCAACCTGGCCGTGATCTTCTCTCTAATTCCCCTCCTCTTTGGCCCCACAATAACCATCCATCTGACTCAGCAAAGCAAAGACTTATGAATCCTCATGTGAACAGCCCCTTCTTGAAAACTAGAGTATTGGAAGAATTGAGTGAACCACCACCTTGGTATAGTGTTGTTTTTTAAATTAATTATTTTTTATTTTTTTAAAAATCAAAATAATATGGTTGGAGATTGAGCTTCCATTTTTGAAGAGAAAATTGAAATGGGATTGCCTTTGTTAGCAAGAAGAGAGCCAGACGTGGTGAGAAGATCGGTTGACTCAGGTCTGCCGTCCAGCAAGAATTAAAGACAACGGCACTTGAGTTTGTGGCCGAGCGTTAGATGGAAATTGTTATTTTTTTCTGCACTTAGGTTCGAGCTTTATTATGCATGCATGTTATCTTTGTAGTGTCTTATATATTTATTAGATTTTCATGATGTTTAATAAATTTAAAAATTTGTTATGGTGTGTATAAGTTAATCCGAACATCCTCGATTATAAAAAAAAAAAAACTAAAGACAACACCATGATGGTCAATCACGTACCAAAAACATCCATCTCTTGCATTTTCTCTAAACAGGTAGAGAGATAAAGATATAGATTTTGGCAGGCAAGACTATTTACTTCTATTCCAACAATTAATTAAGTCAAATTAACTCCATTCCCCTCAAATCATAAGCTTGTTTAATAAATTGAAATTAAATCTAGCTAGGATAGTTTGAAATGAATTTTTATTTTTTAAAAAATATAAAATATATAAAAAAACCATTTAACATTTATTTTTAATATTTTTTCTCTCTCTAGCTCCAAATAGTAGACAAATGTTAGTCAGAAAATCCTTACTGGAGACCCCGTGGTCGCTTGTCACTCTTCAAACCGCCTCTCATCACTTCCAAATTCCTAGAAAAAGCCCCAAACCAAGCTTCCTTCGACCCCACATCCAAATCCACTCGTTACTTTTCACACCAGCTCCAAAATTCTAAAAATAAAAAGAATCCAAATTCTTAGAAGATGGAAGGACCAAATTTCAAATTAATATAAATCCTGAAATTTTACTTAACAGTTTAAACTATTGGTTTGAAATGATTTTTTGACATAGTATTAGAGTCTTGATGACCAAGTGGTCTCGAGTTCGAATCTCACCATCCCTATTTATTTGATAAAAAAAAATTAAACACAAGGTAATATGGATCTGTACAAGTTTCAAGCTCAAAGGGCTTTCACTTGAGAGGGTGTGTTAGAGAATAATATAAATCATATCCTAGGACCTTACCTAACAATTTAAAATATTGGGTTGAGATGGTTCTTTAACAGAAACATCATTATTCATTTGAGTTAAGAATAAGAAAATGAATTTCTATCGTTATATAGTTTATTAATTTCTGATAGCTAGAAATCCCATATATATATATATCCTGCCCATTTTTAAAACATTAAGCCGAGCAGGCTTTGCATCCCTCGCAAAAACTCATCTTAGCTAGTGAGCTAGAAACTCGATCCATTAATTCACATAGAAACATATCATAGTACTGATGTCTTAATCTAAATATTTAAAATATTACTTGTAATTAATGTGAATCGAAAACGTCATCACAAATGTGCATTTGGTCTCTAAACAGACAAGAGGTAGAGAGAGAAAGACATGGATGTTTTTGGCATGTGGTTGCCCATGTAGGCGCTGACTTTCTTGCTCGACGCCAGACCTGATCAGCCAACTGATCTTCTCACCACGTCTGGCTCTCTCCTTGCTAACAAAGACAATCCCATTTCAATTTTCTCTTCAACAATGGAAGCTCAATATTCTCCAACCATATTATTTTGATTTTTTTTTCAAATAAAAAGACAGTTTAAAACCATTACTTTTGTTGTAATATATATATATATAGAGTGTTAAGGTTGCCCCCCGCCCCCTTAAATTTTCAACTTGAGAATCTAACTTAAAAGGATACATGCTGTTTGCTTGCAGAAGACAAACTAATTAATTAAACCGGGAAAAGGACTCCTCTCTATAGCAGTAGTCTGTCTAATGCTCGCTCTCTCATGATGCCACGTGTGTTTTTAAGAGATTGATATTCCTGTCGGTGTTTTTTTTTCTTTTCTTTTAATTTGTATTTTGTTGTGATCAATTTATCGTTAAGCATATGAAGGCGAGAAACAAAGAATCAAGTATCAAACGAGGAAAAAAAAAAACACTCACACACACACGTTTGAAAAAAAGAAAGAGTTGGTCTGAAGCTGCACGGAAGATATTGATGCAGAAGAAAGGTTCTTAATTTTTCTTCAAAAACCTCTCGTGGCAAAGGGCATCTCTGTCATTTTCAAGGGAATGAATGGAATTACCATTTTACCCTCTCCTTGTTGGTGTTTCCTAGCAATCTCCGGTCCCACTTTTCTTTAACACTGCCACCGCTTCCCCCCCCCCAGTCAGACCCAGAAAGTCTCTGATCAGACGGTCAATATTCTGCCACGTGGCAGGCAAGACTATTTACTTCTATTCCGACAATTAATTAAGTCAAATTAACACTACCCCCCTCAAATCATAAGCTTGTTTAAATTGAAATTTAATCTAGGATAGTTTGAAATGAATTTTTATTTTTTAAAAATATAAAATATATTAAAAAAAAATTTAACTTCTATTATTAATATTTTTATCTCCAAATGTCACTACCAGAAAACCGGAGAAAAACAACGGAATTACCGACGGAAATATTCCGTCGGTAATGATTACCGACGGACATAATTCCGTCTCCAAATCGGTCGGTATATACAGACGGAATATTTCCGTCGGAATATACCGACGGAATTACCGACGAAAATATTCCGTCGGTATATACCGTCGACTTCACCGACGGAATATACATTTCGTCTGGAAATACGCAACGGCATGGTGACGTCAGGGGATTTTACCGACGGAAAGTACCGAGGGATTCAAACTGTGATAGCCGTACAGTGACGTGGCGCTGTCACCGACGGATTACTGCCGTCGGTGATACCGTCGGAAAAACCATTATATGCACCCATCTGCCGACACTCTCATCCTCTGTTTCTCCTTCTTCTTCTTTCCCATCCCACCTCTCCCCTCCCAAACTCCTCCCAAACTGCAGCCAAACACCCATCCCAAACTCTCCACTATTCTCAACACGAGCACTCACAATATCCGTTTCTTGTAGATTTTATCATTTTTTTGTAAGTAAATCTATCCTTTTTAATTAGTTTTAATATTTAATTGTGAATTTTATTGTTTTAGTATATGTATTTTGTTAACGTTTGTACTTATTTAATTGTTATTTGTCAAAGAAACTTGTAGTATGAATGTATAATTTTGTAGTTGTTATAGGTTGTTTTAGATTTTGTCAAATTTTATTTGTTTGTAAATTGTTGAAATTTTGTTTGAATTACACCGAATTAAATGTGTCGTTGTGATGAAATAAATAATTAATAGCTTATTTAAGTGTCTTGTTTAATTGTTATCAATTATATTTCGAAGTTGTGAGTAATTCTGTAAATTTATATATGTATAAATTTGTATGTATGAACGTTGATAGTTGATAATTGATAATGAATATTTAACATAAGTGTTGTTTTAGCTTGTTGGATAATGTCGGGGAAAACCAATATTTGTGTTATGTTTTATAGAGGTTCAATAGAAGTCATGGATGATCGTTCATGGATGTATCGGAACTCACCCCAAGGATTGCGGAGGATGGATTATTGTAACGGTGTCCAGGGTTTTATTAATTTCGCAACATCTATTCCGAGGAATTTTACTGATGGCGGTATTAGGTGTCCATGCAGGAAGTGTAAAAATTTAAAGTTTCTACATCAAGATGTTGTAACGATGCATCTTCTAACCAAAGGGTTCATGGAAGATTACCTGTGTTGGTATGCTCACGGAGAACTATTTGTTCCTGATGAGAGCATGGAAGAACAGGTGGTTGGGTCAACTTCTAGTGCTAGTAACATGCATGAAGTTGGAAATGAGAACAGTAATCCTTACAGGAATATGGTTATGGATGCAATGAGAATGAGTGAAGATAATGTCAGGGGATGTCCAATCGTAGAAGAAGAACCTAATGCAGATGCAGCAAGTTTTTTGATCTATTGAGAGATTCTGACGAACCATTATGGGATGGCTGCACGAACCACAGTAAATTATCAGCCGTAGCACAGGTGTTCACCATCAAGTCAGATCACGGGTTGAGTGAGGCCGGTTATGACAAGATTATTGAATGGGCGAGAAGCATTTTACCTGAAGGGAACAGGCTGAAAGAGAACTTCTATGTTGCCAAGTCCATGATGAAACCCCTCGGTTTAGGATACCAGAAAATTGATATATGCCCTAACTTCTGCATGTTATACTACCTTGAAAATGCCGAGATGACCGAGTGCATGACGTGCGGGCATTCCCGTTACAAACCCAGAACTGGTAGAGGGAAGACTCTCGTGGCATATAAAAAACTTAGATACTTCCCAATCACACCTAGACTGCAGAGGTTATTCATGTCACCAAGGACTGCTGAACACATGACATGGCACCAATCACACCATGCGGTTGATGGAGTGATGGTTCATCCTTCTGACGGTGAAGCCTGGAAACACTTTAACAGTATGCATCCTCCCTTTTCAGCTGAATCAAGGAACGTGCGTCTTGGGTTGTGTACAGACGGATTCAATCCATTCGGGTTATTTGCTGCTCCTTATTCTTGTTGGCCGGTCATACTGACGGTTTATAACTTGCCACCGGGGATGTGTATGAGGCCGGAGTTCATGTTTTTATCTATGGTCATACCAGGTCCGAGCAGTCCGGGGCGGAATATAGATGTTTGTCTTCGTCCGTTGATTGATGAGTTGACGCAGTTGTGGTCCTCTGGAGCTTTGACTTATGACATCTCGAGGAAACAAAATTTTGTTATGAGAGCGGCTTTGATGTGGACTATCAATGATTTCCCAGCTTATGGAATGGTTTCTGGTTGGAGCACGCATGGAAAGCTAGCATGTCCATATTGTATGGAGAACAACAAGGCATTCACGCTAACAAACGGGGGTAAAGCTTCTTTTTTTGACTGTCACCGTCGTTTCTTGCCACATAACCACAGGTACAGAAAGAACAGAAAGGATTTCTTTGTTGGCAGGGTTGAAAATGATGTTGCACCCCCGCGTCTTTCCGGTGAAGAATTGTTTGATGTTGTGTCAGAGTACGGTGAAATTGTGTTTGGTCTCCAATCAGGTAAGCAGAAGTTTCCTGGTTTTGGTTTGACCCATAATTGGGTGAAGCGAAGTATATTTTGGGAGCTTCCTTATTGGAAGACCAATCTTCTCCGCCATAACCTTGACGTCATGCACATTGAAAAGAACGTGTTTGAGAACATTTTCAACACCGTCATGGATGTGAAGGGGAAGACAAAGGACAACATCAAGGCTAGATTGGATGTAGCGCTGTTCTGTAACCGTAAAAATATGGAGTTGGTTTGTGATGGGTCACGGGTCGCAAAACCAAGAGCAAGCTTCGTGCTATAGAAAAACGCACAACTACTAGTCTACAAATGGCTTAAGAGTCTGCGTTTCCCCGATGGACATGCCTCGAACATATCAAGGCTGGTTAATACGGAGGAATGCAGATTATATGGAATGAAGAGTCATGACTGCCATGTGTTTATGCAAACACTCATCCCATTAGCTTTTCGTGATTTGTTGCCAAAGGGGATATGGGATGCACTAACGGAGATTAGTCATTTCTTCAGAGATATATGCTCCAGCAAGTTGAATGTTGATCACATTGAGAGGCTTGAAAAGAATATCGTCGAGACAATATGCAAACTTGAGATGATATTCCCTCCATCATTTTTTGACTCAATGGAGCATCTACCCGTACATTTACCGTTTGAGGTAAAAGTTGGAGGACCGGTCCAGTACAGATGGATGTATCCATTCGAGAGGTTAGATATTACAGTTGCTATGACATTTATAATTAAATGTTTTTATTTTAATGTTTTTAATTGATAATTTTATATATATATATATATATATATATATATATGCAGGTACTTGTTCAATCTTAAAAAAAAAGGTTAAGAACAAGGCGCATGTTGGGGCGTCAATATGTGAGGCGTATATTGTTGAGGAGATCTCAACATTTATCTCATACTATTTCGAACCTCATTTGAGAACGAGGATAAACCGTGTTCCACGGCATGATGATGGTGGTGAAGTGCATTCAAGTGGGAACTTGTCAATATTCTCCAATCCTGGACGACCCACACCTAAAAATGCCGTGAGGGGAAGATATTTGTCTGAAATAGAGTTCAGACAAGCACACAATTATGTCCTATTTAACTGTGATGAGCTGAGACCTTTTATTAAGTAAGTAGATGTTCGACTTAAACTTTGTCAAGAGTGTACTATTTATGTTTTGTGATACCATACACTCATATACTTTGGAACAACCTTGCAGGCAACATCGACGATACTTACTGTCCAATAACTCACAGCTGACCGAATCCCAGATCTTTCAATTACAAGATGAACAATTTGCCACATGGTTTAGAACACATGTAAGTCCTAGCACAAACTCATTATCTCTTGCAATGTAATTAATTGTAGTCAATGTTACATAATATCCGTTTATTGATTATTGTTGTATTTAATTTACAAGCTAGGTTTATCAAATGGGAGGTAGTGCTGCTATTTCACTGTCTTTACTATGTCTGGGCCCTGAAAGAAAAGTCAAGTGCTATAATGGATATTTTGTCAATGGATGTCTTTCATACTGAAGAATACGGGCATGGAAGAAAGACATACAACAGCGGTGTTTGTATTAAGGGATCGACTTCTAGTGAGTTTGAAGTTGACTACTACGGTAGATTGGAAGAGGTCATCGAACTGCAATATCATAGCGAGCAAAATAGAGTGTTTTTATTCAAATGTTATTGGTATGACACAACTGACAGAGGAATCAGAGTAGATCCTCACTATGGTCTCGTTGAAATCAATTCAAAAGCTAGACACCGCAACGTAAACGACGTCTTTGTTTTCGCAAAGCAATGCCAACAAGTTTATTACACATACACCCCTTCCTTTAGAAAGGACCGATCAAGAGTTGATTGGTTATCCGTTTTAAAAACAAAACCCAAGGGTCGTGTCGAGGTTGTTCAGGATGAGAACGAAGACACAAGTGTGATAGATGAAGTCTTTCAAGCTAGTGAGTTGGTTGAACCATACCGAGTTGCTCCGTCGATTGACTTAGAAGAAAATTCGAATTTTCGCGTTTTCAACGATAGTGTTGTTGATGTTGACGCAGAGGAGTTGAATGTTGTTCTGAGCTCCACTAGTGAAAAAAAGAATGTTGTTGAAGAAGATGATAACGAAATTGAAGAGTGCGATGAAGCTGATGATAACAATTCAATGGAGGACGAAGATGAAAATTCCGACTAACTAAACATGTTATAAAGCCTTATTTTTATAATGTAATAATTTGAAACATGAAATATTTATTCTTCTTTAAGGGTCAGCCGTTGTTATTGTGTTGTGTGTGTTTTTTAGTTAGCAATTCAAGATTTTTTGAGAGGGTTACATATAAAAATTAAGAAAAATTACGGGTTTCCCGACGTAGATACCGATGGAATATAACCCGTCGGTATTTCACAGAGAGTTGCAAAAAAATTACGGGATTTTGCCACATTCACCGACGGATATACCGACGGAATATAACCCGTCGGTATTTCACAGAGAGTTGCAAAAAAATTTACGGGATTTTGCCACATTCACCGACGGATATACCAACGGAATATAACCCGGTCGGTATTTCACAGAGAGTTGCAAAAAAATTACGGGATTTTGCCACATTCACCGACGGCTTTCCGACGACTTTTCCGACGCCAATACCGACGGAATCACTGACGGAATGGCCCGCACGCATGTCTGACACGTGTCCCGTCTGCACATCACCGACGGCATTGCCGACTGATTACCGACGGATCTAAAAGTTTGGCGGGATTTTCGAACTTTTTTGGTGCGCATTTCAATTAATTACCGACGAAATTACCGACGGAAAGTAATCGCACCGACAACAATTAAGGGCCGTCGGTAATTCCGTCGGAATTTCACTATATATACCGGCCCCCACCCCCCCGCACCGTCTCCTCCCTCCCCTCCTCTCCCCCCGTCGTCTCCCCCTCTTCTCCCCCTCTTCTCCTCCCTCTTCTCCCCCGTCGTCTCCCCCTCTTCTCCCCCTCTTCTCCTCCCTCTTCTCCTCTTCTCCCTTTCTCTTCTCCTCTTCTCAAGTGTGATCTTCTTCTCAAGTTTAGTTTCAAAAGGTATGTATTTTTTTTTCTTTATCTTTGTATTTTTTTTATTTTAATTATGATTTTTTTTTTTGGTGTTCTTTGTTTTGTATATTGTTTGTAGATAAAATCTTAAATTCAACACATTATTAAGGTAAGCATTTTTTATTCCCAAATTTATTTTGAATTGATATAATGTTTTTTAATTTTGTGTGTTGTGTAGTGTTTTTTAGTTTTTTAATTTTATTTATTAATTTTAGTTTTTTAGTTTTGATATTATTGTTTGTATTGTTATAATTGTTATTGTTGAATTTATGTTAAAAATGTTAGTTTATAAATATAATTGTTATTGTTGATTTATTTTAAAAATGTTAGTTTATAAATATAATTGTTATTGTTGATTTATTTTAAAAATGATAATTTATATATATAGAATTGCATTTAATTATTAGTTTATCTTAATTTAGGATAAAATAATTAAATGAATGTTCATAGTTGTAATTCTATATGATGTTATTGAATAAAATGTTGTGTTGATGATGATGAGTTGGGTTGAGATCCAGGATGATTGGATCGGGATGTGAAATAAAATTGGAAGTGTAATTTGATTTTGTTGACAACTTGGGACCCCCCAGTACAGGGGAGACTCTGTCGAATTTTTTTTTTAAATAATTGAAGTTAATTATTCGTATACATGTGTGTAGATGCGTAGAATGAAATCTACAGCACGTCGTCAGAAGACGGTTGCAGCTAGTTCTTCTAGCAGCGAGGAGGACGTATCCTTAGGTGCTGATCACGGCGAGGAATCTACGCCAACTTGTGATGCTGCCTCTTCTAGCGCGGTTTCACAGCGTAGAAGCGGTGTGCCTTCACAGCGGGGTCAATTCACCCGCAAGTACCAGGCACAATGGAAGGATGACCTCTCAATGTAAGTTCGTTTAGGTTTTAGATTTTTTTTTATATACTTATAACATAATTTATGAACAACTAATTAATATTAATTACTACTTTGATTTAATTTCAGGTTTACAAACATTGAGGCTGCAAGGACTATAACATTGGCGTTTAAATCGTCGATGGAGATTCCATTGTTTCAATGGAGCCAGGTTTCCAAACATCCTGAGTGGAAACCTAATATCGATGCATGGTTTAAGCGATTTCAGGTCGGTGTTAATTTTTAATTTCCAGCTTATTTTTAATAAATGATTTTTATAATTTTATATCTTGTACTATTTTTATTTTATATGAATTATTTATATACACAGAACAAATTTGAGTAGAATAGGGCGGACAACAATGTTGTGAGGGCGGACAACAATGTTGTGAGGAGGGTATGGGAGAATCACGCGGCAACTAGGTAACATCAAAAATAATATTTATTTTTGTTTTATAATTTAATGTTTTAAATTCTAATTTGTTACTATGGAAGTAGGTTGCGTGATTTTTGGTATGACACCTAAAAAAAATCAAAAAAACATGCGAGGGATAACGGTCTTGAAGGATGGAATGAGGTGGCGGTTTGGCAGGAATTCAAACCGCCATTCATCTCGGGGGAAATATGGACGGCATATATTGAGCACGTGACCTCAGAGCGGTTCTCACGGCGCTCACAGTCTGGCGCCGACAACCGGAACCGGCAAATTTATGGTTCGGTGACCACGCACACTGACGGATCCGTCCCATTCAGCGCACATGCAAAGCGGATGGTAAGATTAATTTTATTGAAATATATCGATAATTAATTTGTCGTTCCTTATAATATATTTAACTTTCAACCTATTTTTGCCTTACAGGTTGCGTCTCTTGGACGTGAACCGAGTCTAATGGAGCTGTTTCTAGAGACGCATGTGCGGAGTCAAGACCGCCAAAAAGGGGTGCAGCAGTTTGTGGACAACCGTGCTCAGCACTTCGTGGTATGTTCGTTCATTCATTTTATTTTGTAAGTTATTATTTTCTTGAATTGCATCTTGAATTGCATTTGATGATTTTTTTACCGATGGAATTTTCAGGAGACCTATAATAGCCGATTGAGGGAGAGATATGGGGACAATCCGTCGACCCATCCAGATTTCGATCCAGATTTGTGGATGAAGGCGGGATCGTCTGGTGGACCCGATAAAAACAGGATCTACGGGCTCTCCAACACTACGGCTGACAACTTGCATTCGACTCGTAGTGTCTCAACTGTTGGAAGCTCTCCATCAGTATCGAACACCCAGTCTGAGGAGTTCATTGCGTTGAAACAACAATATCAATAACTCTCGACGAATTATGATGAGCTCCGTCAAATAGTCATGGAGATGAGATCAAAGATGGGTGACGATACTTGTGCAGCTTCTTTTTGGCCGTTTGGTCCCGGGAACAACCAGCCTCCTCCTCCTCCGCCTCCTCCTCCAGCTCCGCCGCTATTCTAGTTTAATTTTGTTTTTTAAACACATTAAATTTGTAATGAATATTATTACTTTTAGATTTTTAATGTTTAATGCATTTTTATTTGTTTATTAATGTTTTTTACAATTAATAAATTATTTTATATATATATTTCAAATACATACCGACGGATATACCTATCCGTCGGTATTTAACAGAGAGTTGCCGAACAATTACCATCCATGCCATCTTTACCGACGACATCACCGACGGATTATATCCGTCGGTGATTACCTTCCGACGGGATTACCGACGGATATTATCCGTCGGTATTACACAGAGAGTTGCAACAAAATTATACATACCGACGGCGAACCCGTCGGTGATGCCGTCGGTAATTACCCTTAAAATTACCGACGGATTGGCCGTCGGTAATTTTCCCGCGAGGAATTTTTTGTTGGCGCGCGTATCCGTCTGTATTACCGTCGATATTTCCGTCGGCGGATTTTTTTTTATTTGCGACAGAATTAGCGACGGAAATGGGATTTACCGACGACTGGTTCACCGACGGATAGCTTCCGTCGGTGAAGCCGTCGGTATTTCTTTCACCGACGGATTTCATGGCTATCACCGACAGAATTAATCCGTCGGTAAAACTGGATAATGTTGTAGTGTGTTAGTTAGGCAGAAGATCAATATTTGCAGTGCACTAATTTAAATCCTTACTGAAGACCCAATGGTCGCTTGTCACTCTTCAAACCGCACTTCCAAATTCCTAGAAAAAGCCAGCCCCCAACCAAGGTTCCTATCCAAATCCACTCGTTACTTTTCAAAGCAGCTCCAAAATCCTCAAAAAAAGAAGCCAGAATCTTAGAAAATGAAAAGAGCCAAATTCCCAATCCCCTCGTTACTTTAATTACCATTGAAATGAACATCATTATTCAATCGAGTTAAGAATAAGAAAGGTTACGTACAAATTATCTAGGTGGTGGCCCAGTGATAAGAGCTTGAAATCAAGAGGTTTGCTTTCTCTGTGGTCTCAGGTTCGAGTCCTGTGATTGCTCATATGATGGCCACTGGAGGCTTACATAGTCGTTAACTTCAAGGCCCGTGGAATTAGTCGAGATACACGCAAGCTATCCGAACACCATGTTAAACTAAAAAAAACTAAAAAGAAAGGCTACGTACATGACTTGAAGGAGCCCACCTCTCATACTACTCGCTCGCTCGCAACTTTCCTCGCAAGAAAGGCTACGTACGGCCGGGGTCATCATTATTTGCAATGCACTATTTTAAATCCACATGGCAGACCCCGTGGTCGCTTGTCACTCTTCAAACCGCCTCTCATCACTTCCAAATTCCTAGAAAAAGCCCCAAACCAAGCTTCCTTCGACCCCACATCCAAATCCACTCGTTACTTTTCACACCAGCTCCAAAATCCTAAAAATAAAAAGAATCCAAATTCTTAGAAGATGAAAGGATCAAATTTCAAATTAATATAAATCATATTCTGAAATTTTACTTAACAGTTAAGCTATTAATTTAAAATGATTTTTTGACATGGTATTAGAGTTTTGATGACCAAGTGGTCTTGAGTTCGAATCTCACCATCCCTATTTATTTGATAAAAAAAAATTAAACAGAAGGTAATATGGATCTGTGCAAGTTTCAAGCCCAAAGAGCTTTCACTTGAGGGGGTGTGTTAGAGAATAATATAAATCATATCCTGGGACCTTACCTAACAGTTTTGCGGCCTCCCCTTAGTTCTGTCTCTGTATGTGGTTACCATTATTATTCAATATAAACAATATTGTTTGCTTTATCGTAAATAACCTGTTATATTAAAGAATTTATCATATACTCGAATTATAAAAATATTTTTCCACATTTATAGCTCAAGAATAATCAAATATTGGCCGTTCTAGCTATATGACACTGCACGCGCAGCCCAGAGCTCGTTCGTTATCACCTCCAACATGCACGGTTGACTTAAATGGAATAAAAGAAGATAGTGATGTGTGGGAAGTGAGATAGAGAGGAAGTGAAGAGTCTCTATCAAATGAGTAGTTTCTTGGACATGTATTATTTATGCGCAATCTTTTTTCTTCATTTTTACTATTTTGGTCCCTGAATCTGTTATTAGTTTGTGAACTCCCACTTATTATATAATATTGTTGAGAAATTTAAAAAAAAATATTAAAAATAAGAATTAAAATGATTATAGAATAAGTTACAGATAATAAAAAATCAAAATGATAGAAGAATAAATAATATTTAATGATATTGTAATGTATGAAAGCTTAAACGAATATATATTACTTTTAAATTATAAAAAAACTCTGATAAAAAGAATTATAAAAATATTTACTATCTCGAATTCAAAATCACGATCTGCATGCGTTTGGACTTTGTCGAAGGCAAAACCCTATCCACGTCGGCAGTGGCGGAGCCAGAGTTTTTTAAATAAGAGGGGTAAATTATTAACAAATATTATATTATGTAGCTTTGATTGACTCTTCATCCTCAATGGATTTACGTTTGAAATACTTGTCACGTTTGAAATACTTGTCTAGTGACATGTTAATTTAATATGAATCTGCTGGATATTTTTATCATCATTAGTGTCTACATAATAATTAACACAACTACACAATAATTCACTGTTAAACAAAAATCAGTTGAGTTACACAATAATTCTAAATCTTCCATATAAAATTAATAGTAAAATACACGTCAATTCATCAAAATCAAAACTTATTTCAATTCATATCTATATGCATATAATAAGTATGTTGATTAAATTATACTTAATCATTTCTAGACATTTAATTAAGGAACAATGCCTAGTGTATGTGTAAGAGGAACAATGCTTGAAAAATATGATTTTTACTTGATATTTTACTTACAAATAAATCATATGAAAATATTAAATTTCAATAAACTACTTTGTCAATACAAGAGATGTCAAGAATAGTGGTTTTACATGAATATTAATTTATTTTTTATAATAAAAAAAGAAACAGTTAATTGATTAAATTAGCAGATTTAAATATTTATTTTGAACACATTTGAATATATTCATATTAAAATTCTTAAATTATCATAAATCCTAATATTTTTAATAATTAATTATAAAAAATATAAAATTAAAATTAAATAATGAAACAAATAGAAAAGATGAAGAAAATTTACTTAATATATAAAACAAAAGACAAAAAAAAATTAATTGATAAGAAATTTACATATAGTATTAGCGAGGTAGGGAACGACAGCTGAACAAAAAACCCTCTTTATTAGACAACGGAAGATAAAGAAAAAAAAAGGGAAAGGGGAAAAATTGGGGCAGCTGTGTGTGTATGTATTATATTATATTATATTATATTAACATATATCAAGTCAGTTAATAATAATAAACAATAAAAACCTTCCGTCGTTTAGCAATAATTCATTAAACTAATATTTTAATATTTTAATATAAAAAAAAGAGACATTTGCCCCTTTTTAACCCACTATGGCTTTGCCACAGCACATCGGTGGAGTCAAGTAAAAAGGAAATTGCAACCTATATGTTTGCCACCCACCTCTCGGTCTCGATGATTTGTTCAAAGTCAGGCTCACATAATAAGACTTGGCCAACAATGGGATTGCGAAACCTACATATGACAAACCAGTTTTGTTTCCTCTCCATTTTTGTATAAGTAGGAACATTACCAGTCCTGCTGTAATGGCGCCTCGATTTTTCTAGTAAACACATCAAATATTTTACCAGTGAGTGGATATTCAGACATCAAAGATTGATATGGCCTCAAATTAATGTATGCCCTTCTAATTTCATCTTGTTGATTAACCAGGTATTTTCAAATTTAAGGATAATTGCTTGGATCTCTAATCAGATGAGCAATGTCGATTCTAGTAGGAGGTTGCTCATTAATCAATGCAAGTTCTTCATAAACTGAAGCACATTGAGGTTATCTAACCACAACTTCAATATTACACATTGGAGTTGATTTACTAGGCTATGAGTTATCAATATTTTTCCTCTTTTTCTCAAAAAAGGAATCAATTCTTCTTATTTTATTCATGGTTCAACCTAGAATCAAAACATCATAAATTTTTATTGTTTCCTGTTTTAAAAATAAATACAAATAATGATGTGTTGAAGCAATAATCAGAATAAAAAATAAATTTTTACATGTAAACCACACTGACATATGAAAGCAAAATTAACATATTAAAAAAAGAAATTGATATATAAAAAGAATACCTAACATAAAAAATGGGATTATTGGTTCTTAAAAAAGAAAACTTACACTGAATCAAAGTTAAATATATGCTCTTCAAATAACTCAATTTGGCTATAAAAATCGTGTCTAATTATATATTGGACCTGGTGATAGTAAGGTACACATGAGAAAAAATTAATAATTTTGGTGGCTCTTCTAAAAACAAAACATAAAAAAATCAAGCATAATCGAAACAAACCCATAAAATATATCCAATTAATTAGAAAAAACATCATTCACTATAACAAGAAATAAAAAATGATAAAACTAGTAGATCTGAAAAGAAAAATAGCAGAATTATATATATATATTCATCAAATTTTTAACAAACATAAAAAAAAAAAATTTAGTCACAAATTACCTTGTTTTGATGAAAAAAGCAGCAGCTTTGCTTTATCTTATTACTTTGTATTATTATATTTTTCAATTAGGGTTAGAGAAGAAAGAGAAAGATAGTAGTTGGTAAGTAAAAGAAATGAATTAAATTGAAAAGTAAAGGAAGGGAATTGAATTGAAAAAGCTTATTACACGGAGGTATAGTTTTAAAATCAATCATAACTAATAAAATAATAATTTATTACTATTAATTATTATATTTAAAAACAAAAAAAAAAAAAAGTTTTGCGGCCTCCCCTTAGTTCTGTCTCTGTATGTGGTTACCATTATTATTCAATATAAACAATATTGTTTGCTTTATCGTAAATAACCTGTTATATTGAAGAATTTATTATATACTCGAATTATAAAAATATTTTTCCACATTTATAGCTCAAGAATAATCAAATATTGGCCGTTCTAGCTATATGACACTGCACGCGCAGCCCAGAGCTCGTTCGTTATCACCTCCAACACGCACGGTTGACTTAAATGGAATAAAAGAAGATAGTGATGTGTGGGAAGTGAGATAGAGAGGAAGTGAAGAGTCTCTATCAAATGAGTAGTTTCTTGGACATGTATTATTTATGCGCAATCTTTTTTCTTCATTTTTACTATTTTGGTCCCTGAATCTGTTATTAGTTTGTGAACTCCCACTTATTATATAATATTGTTGAGAAATTTAAAAAAAAATATTAAAAATAAGAATTAAAATGATTATAGAATAAGTTACAGATAATAAAAAATCAAAATGATAGAAGAATAAATAATATTTAATGATATTGTAATGTATGAAAGCTTAAACGAATATATATTACTTTCAAATTATAAAAAAACTCTGATAAAAAGAATTATAAAAATATTTACTATCTCGAATTCAAAATCACGATCTGCATGCGTTTGGACTTTGTCGAAGGCAAAACCCTATCCACGTCGGCAGTGGCAGAGCCAGAGTTTTTTAAATAAGAGGGGTAAATTATTAACAAATATTATATTATGTAGCTTTGATTGACTCTTCATCCTCAATGGATTTACGTTTGAAATACTTGTCACGTTTGAAATACTTGTCTAGTGACATGTTAATTTAATATGAATCTGCTGGATATTTTTATCATCATTAGTGTCTACATAATAATTAACACAACTACACAATAATTCACTGTTAAACAAAAATCAGTTGAGTTACACAATAATTCTAAATCTTCCATATAAAATTAATAGTAAAATACATGTCAATTCATCAAAATCAAAACTTATTATAAAATAAGTTACAGATAATAAAAAAATAAAAATGATGGAAAAATAAATAATATTTAATGATATTGTAATGTTTGAAAGCTTAAACGAATATTACTTTCAAATTATAAAAAAAATCCTGACAAAAAAAATTATAAAAATATTTACTATTACTTAATATTGTTAAAAAAACTATGATATTGTAATGTTATGGGAGTTCAAATGCGTTTGGGAATGCGGTGCCAACTGTATTTTTAAAAAAATTAATTTTTTTTTATTAAAATTTAATATAACTTGTATGTTTTGGATTGTTTTGATGTGCTAATGTTAAAAATAATTTTTTTAAAATAAAAAAAAATTATTAATATATATTTTAGTACAAAAAAATTATCTGAAAAGTCAATCATTTAAAAGAGAGACAGGCAGAGGTGATGGAAATAACGAGGTAAGTCACATCTTTAAAAGAGAGAGAGGCAGGTGATGGAAATAACGAGATGATGATGTCAAAAGGGCGGAGCAAGAAAAAAAATTAGAAGTAGGGCCATCATCTCCCATCTGTAATGTGTGTTTGGTGGTTTTAAATACTCTCCTAGACTGCATAGCCCTAACTCTCTATAGAAAAACCCACGTTTGCTTTTGGTCTGGCCAGCCTCTTCTCAGCACATACAAAAATGGTCATGGCCGTCATACAAAGGCTCTATGTTTCAGCAAAAGCATTTTTGTCCCAGCTGGTCCCTTCTGATCCGGCTATCAATCTAGATCAGTTGCCTTTGTCTGCAGAAACACGACCACCAGTACTCTCTCGCAGTACTGTCAATCAAGAAACACCACGACCACCAAATTCACAACCTTCTTCTCAGGCTACTGATCTGGAGTCACAGTTACCAGAAACATTACCACAAGAACTCCCTCTTGCTTCCATCAACCTCCAAACACCGCCGCCGCAACAACAACATTCCCTTACAACCAACCACCAGCCAACCAATACAGAGAGTGCTGTTAACCAGCGTTTTCCATGGGCAAAGATACTCATAGCCTTCTGTCTTAGTGCAGCTACGCAAAATGATCTTACATATGAACAAATTGATCAACACACGAAACCCTATCTTAAGTTATACTTACGCGCTGCCTGTATCGCACTTACCTTTGTTTCTCTTATTCTTTCACAGCTGATTCACGACAAGCTCCCTCTTGCGTCGAGAATGTTAGAGAAAGTTGGTATCAGCCTGGGTTTCGCATCATTTTTCATCATCCTCGCACTTCCATTGATGACATGAGCCAACTCAAGTATGCTCTCTAGCTAGGCTACCTACTTCAGATCCCTACTCACTATGTAGTGATCTGTAACTATGGCTTCCAGTGTCGTCTTTAATTTGGGGGATAATGGCACGTTCCATGGAGGACTTCCTGCCTTTGGGTTAATTATATATATGTTTTCTCCCGCCTGGTCTCTTTTGTTTCTGTTGTTTTTGTTTCCAATAGACCCCCTGGGTTGTTGATTCCGCCTTTTATATATATATAGGCTTCATTTTGCTTAACAAAAAGAAAAGAAAAGAAGAAAAGAAGAAGAAAGAAGGGTGTTTTTCATGGTATTAGGATGCAATAGCATACGTTGTTATGCATGTCACACGCTGAAAATGTTCATGATCAATAAGAAATTGTCCTATGATATTGTTAAAATTTCGAAGTGGGTTTTCCTTCATTATTAAACTCTCCTTTATTGTTGCTTAAAATCAATATTTGCAATGCACTATTTTAAATCCACATGGCAGACCCCGTGGTCGCTTGTCAGTCTTCAAACCGCCTCTCATCACTTCCAAATTCCTAGAAAAAGCCCCAAACCAAGCTTCCTTCGATCCCACATCCAAATCCACTCGTTACTTTTCACACCAGCTCCAAAATCCTAAAAAAAAGAAGCCAAATTCTTAGAAGATGAAAGGAGCCAAATTCCAAATCCACTCGTTACTTTAATTACCATTGAAACATCATTATTCATTTGAGTTAAGAATAAGAAAATGAATTTCTATCGATATATAATTTATTAATTTCTGATAGCTAGAAATCCCATATCCTTGCCCATTTTTAAAACATTAAGCCGTGCAGGCTTAATTTGCATCCCTCGCTAATTAAAACTCATCTTAGCTAGTGAGGTAGAAACTCCATTAATTCACATAGAAACATATCATATATAGTACTGATGTCTTAATCTAAATATTTAAAATATTACTTGTAATTAATGTGAATCGAAAACGTCATCACAAATGTGCATTTGGTCTTGCTAGTGGTGTGATTATCGATCGCTAGCTTTGGTGCGAGAGGTCCCGCGTTGACTTGAAGGCTAGGGGGTCACCTCCCATTTTTCTTCCGGCCTTTTCCACCAAGGTATTCCATGGCCACAAGTAAGCAACCACATGAATATATAAAATCTCCCCATTTTGCAAAATGTTTAAGTAAATTATAATCTAAAATTTAAGTTCTATCCAAATATATATAGTTCTTCTTAGGGATTTTTATAATATAATATTGTTTTTACCATCTTCTTCTATTATCGGTGATTTAATTTATAAAATAATAAACGTCCAAAAATTAAATTAAGTAAAATATATAAATAATTAAAACAAAAAGGTGTTTTAATTAGTGCTAATTACCATTCAAAAACTCACTAAAAGCACCATTAGTAGCTGATTTAAGTGGTTCGGTGTTTATTTTCTTTAAACAAGATCTCAAATTTGAACTTTATGAATGAAATAGATATGATTGTGCTAGTGAGACCCGTGTATCTCATATATATCATGCAGATAACAATTTATATATTATTTTTTTAATTGACTATTTTGGATTTCTTTTCTATCCTGTTATTTTGGGAAAAACAAAATCATAATTATTAAGTATTATCTAGATACATTGGATTCATTTGTTTTTCCATATATCTTAATTTTCCAATATTTTAATGAAATAATTTAGGTTCGGAGCACATGGATGGTGTAATATAAAACATTCTAGGTATCGATTTCTAATCCTCTCACGTGGGATTACTTTTCTTAATATGAAATCCCATTTTAGGAAGCTCAATTAAATATAAAATTATGCTATTTTAGGTAAGTATATAACCCTTCGATTATATTTCCATATTAAGCAGGATTAGGTAGATATCACGTTAATTCCTGGCTTCTCCCATGTGTGAGTTCATCTATATAACAAGCCTGAAGAGGTTTCCCAGACTCCCATCGTCAAGATTAAACAAGGAGAGCATACTCACGTATCAAGCACAGTTTCTCTAAGAATTAACCAAACCAGAAGACATGGACAAGTCTTCCATCAAGTTTGTTTTCTTGGTCGTCCTCCTTGTTTTCGCAGCTGGTAACTCCTTTTTCTTTCTTTTTTTAGAACGAGTAGTCTTTTTTCTTTGATATTACAAATGCATGATTATTTACGACAGGCTGTTTTGCTGATGAAATTTTCGTCAGGGAAAGTATTGCTTTTCATCGAGAAAACTTTTTCAGGCAAAGAATTGCTCGGAAAAGTTCATAGTGTAACTGTTTTAGTGATCAGGAAAGATGACAAATTTATTCTATAACAATTCATCACGAAGCAGCAAGGCCATCTTCGAAGCTAGCCTTTGGTCATATATTTCCCCACGAAATTTCATCATCAAAGCTTCTTTTTCCAACTTATTTTCGCCACTAAAATATGTTTCTAAGACATAACTTTGTCAGAAAAATACCTTTTCCTGACAAAAATTTGTCTTAAACACCGCCATTTTTTATGATTTAACGACAATTTTTCACTGAAAAGAGTTTTAGGGACAAAATTATGTTTTTAAAATGGGGACAACGTGGCATGGAACTTTGCACCTTCACACTCATTTGAAGAGAAGCATATAAATGTGCGTGCGAGAATTATATGCATGATATGAGATGATGTTCACTTTCTTCAACTCATTTGTTTCTTTATATCTTGGTTTTGTTTGATAAAACCAGGAACACAATTTGGAGCTGAAGCACTTATAAAAAGGAAGTGCCAAACTTCAAAAGATTGTCTGGTATTGGGACCTCACTGCAAGTGCTTGGACTACTTTTGTCTCTGCGGCCTACCTCCTCCTAATGAAGAAGTTCTTGGAGCTCGGCCACTCGTGGGCAATCCATGAATACTCTAAAATCAATCAGTCTGCTAATCATAGGTGTTGTAATAAATGAATAAGGAACACCGAGTGTTATTCGACAATAAATTAACGATACATTCATGCGTAGAAGCCTGGTTGTTCTCTCTTCTTTCTCTAAATATTTACTGCAATATGTTCAGCTAGCTGCAAATCGAACACCATTAATTTCCATCAAACCTTCGCTTAAGATCAATTCCTTTTTCTGTCAAGATATGGACAAGACATTAGGGCTCGTTATTCTATGTATTGAAATCTCTTTTGGCATGTCATAAGATGAGGGGATATATATTAAGTACCTGATAAATATCATCAATCCTGTATTGGTATCATTGGCATTTCGTGGTGCTGCGTGACGTTCTTGGGTGTGTCTTCGAATTGAATTTTTATATAGATAACATTAATTTTGATATGTTAAGAAAATAATTAAAGTAAATATTATTAATTATTTTCTAATTAATAAAAGGAAAAATTAAGGAAACGAAACCATAGGATGTTTTTTAATTATTGAATCAAAAGGATATAATCAAGAATTTTATATATTTTCTTATATGTTTTAAAATAATTAAAATTATTTTAATTATCAAATCAAAGTAATCAAAGAATGAAAACAATCAATAAATTATCTAATCTATAATCAAGTGTTTTGTATAATCTTTTTATTCTATTTTCTTACATATCTTATTGCATGGTTGCATAATAAAGATTATTAATTAATAGCATTCTCTTCTATTTTAATTTTTTTATTGCATGGTTGCATAATAAAGATTATTAATAGCATTCTCTTCTATTTTAATTTTTTTCCCCGGTAAATATATAACACCAATCTCGAAACATAAAGTTGATATCCATGAACAAACACTACACACACACACACACTTAAAGAGTACTTGAGTTATGCAGATTATTTTAATTCTAAAAATTCATATTCAAAAAGAGATCATGCATGGTAAAAAAAAAAATTGATTATATTCCCAACCATACTTAAATAAATTGATATGAAACCCAACCACATCGATGATCTGTAAACCATGGAGGTTTTATAACAATGGAGTCAATGATAACTACCAATTAATTATATCCTGTCTCCATGCCTTCACGAAATCACAGGTTCCTATCACGGATTCCTACTACAAATTGAATATATTTCCAAAAACTAAGTATTTTTTCTAAAATTAATTTTTTAAAAAATAATTATATATTTTTAAATTGTTTTGATATATTAATATTAAAAATAATTTTTTAAAAAAATATACATTATCTTAATATATTTTTATATAAAAAGTACCTTAACTGCAACCACTATTATATTTTAAAATATTCTTTATAAAAAAAAAAGGTTCATATCATAGCAGTCCCATTGCACTGTCTTTTTAAATCCCAGCTAGCACAGAAACCGTATATCATTACAACTACAGTACATGGCCTCGCACACGAGAAATTATTACATAGACTAAATTTAGCTCGTGGGAGCACTTGCCATCCTGACTTCAAACAAAGGGTTAATGAGGGCACCAGCACACGTACTCCGACCAATCGAATACCAGATGTATTATTTACCCATGAAGCAAGAGCGAGGGTTATAAAAACAAAAACAAGAAAAAAAAATAATTGTTACGCCCATTCACGATTGTTCCCCGAATGGTTCAAGGCTTCAAGCCCGTGTCTCATAAATCGAATCCTATTCAATCTGGAAAATAGGGAATACAAGAAAACAAACACGAACAAGAAATTATCAGCAAAGAAACAGGTTCAAGTTCAGTGTTTCCCAAAATGACTGTCGGCGGCATGTTACGCCTTTGACTGCGATTCACCAGATGTGACAGCAGGTGCACCCTTTGGTTCCACACGTTTTGTCAGCACAGCCTCGAGTGTCTGGTAGAACTCTGCAGGGAGAGGACCAGGTATATGCCTTGGGACATGCTTAGGAATGGGAGCATCATTCTCTATAATTTCACATTCATGGTCATCAGGAACACCCCAAGGATCCCACTCTGTTCACGGAACAAAATCATGTCAGTTGTTAAAGGGATTCTAATGCAAATGAAAGTTTAAAATCCATATGCATACTTCTTTTTCTCTTTCTTCTTTTTTGCTTTCTTTTGCCGGAAAGATACTCCAAGAAAATCTTCCATGCATACAAATTGGTAAACTCGGTAGGCTTAGAATGATTCACATTAAATTGGTAGAAAATCGAATCGTAAAAGCTCACAAAAATGTGCAATCAGAACAAACTGAGGAAAATATCCATTAGAGTTACCAACTGGTTAGGAACTTAACGCGGCTAATTTGAGTGACACATTAACAATGTTCACGAAAAAGCACTTCCTGCTAATAACACACAACCCTATTCTCTTAATTTATTATTATTGACAAGATACCTGCAGAATCAAGCTTCATTTCACATTAAACTTACTGTGACACTACAGTTAAAACTACAAAAAATGTAGAGCATCGAACCAAACTCCACGCATTTCAGAAATAGTACCTTAGCCAACAAGCATCAAACTAACAAATTAGTAATGATTAAGCAACTATAATCTCAAGCATTCCAATACACACTCCATGAGTCCCGGAAATTGGTTGACTGGCAGAGCAGAAAGGAGCAAGCTTTAAGTGGTAAAACACGACTTAGTATCATAAAAGCCTCCCACAAATTAAGCCCCAGTATCTAATACGCCTTTATTTGGACAGCTTACGCTTAAGCCTATATCTGCGGGAACCAGTTTAGCTCAAAGCTCGTAACATCACCCATTAGCAACACCAACTAGTTCGGAGTGATGAATTTGCTTAGTTGATCACAAATTACCAAGCTTCATTACAAATACACTTACCTATTAATAACAAGCAACTCCAATCGCCTAAAACATCATTGACAAAATCCCAACAGAATCAAATTTCATTTCAAACTAAAATCCCATTTCTCTTAATGCATCCTTCCAATTATTGGAAAAACACGAAAATCAGAAAAACAATCCATCAATCAATATTCAACTCGACGCTAGTTAACACAACATGATTATGATCAAACTGCACACTCAATCCTCTATTGTACAAGATAATATTCTAAATCAAGCTCATTTATCAGCTAAACAAATTAAATTTAACCTTAAATAATCTCTTGCTACAAGCTCAAACAGCTACATTTATTTTTTAAACGTAAAATACACAATTGGTCCATGTGGTTTATGTTTTTGGTCAATGATTTCGGTTAATCACTATCGCTCTTGTACTTACAATTCTTGATCATATTTGCGCTTATTACTTTAATTTTTGGTCATATTTACCCTTACAGCTTCAGATTTTGGTAAAGTTAAGGTTTTCTTCATATTTTACAAGTACAATAACAACTACTGTTTTAAAACTGATGTGACTTGGGAGGGCCAGACCAAATTTCTAACAAAAATAAGAATAGAAATTACCTGTTGTAATCAATCAAAAACTTGGGTTGAATAGCATTTCGGTCATGAGGAAAACCTGGTCAAAATATCTTAATTTAAAAAAAAAAATTCAGAATGATATTATTTTTATTTTTTATAAAACAAAAAAATATATTAACCCGAGTTGACGGGTTAGCATATAACTCCTCATGGATCAGATTTAAAAATTATGATATCGAAACAAAATCATAAAGGTAAATATGAACCAAAACTCAACCAATAATGTGTTTCCCCCTATTTTTCAAAAAATATTAAAAAAATATATAATGATAAAATCTGGAAGATGTACGGACCGATCATTTTTCCGATGAGCTTGAGTTCATCCTGAGCTTCTTCGATAAGCTCTTCGACCTGACCACAGCCAATCCGTTCTTCAATCTTCTCCCATTCTTCTTCTTCTTCACAGACTGTAAGCCTGTGTTTCGTGAAAGTCTCCACTGCTTTACGGTATCCTTCATCTTCCGGCACTGCTTTGATCTCTTTTAGGGTTTTAGTGTATAGATTGATCAAAACAGCTCTCGCATTCGGGACCACGTCCAATCCAACGATCCCCGTCGTTTGCTTCACTATGGCCAGCAATGGCCGTCCGATTGCCCGCAGGAACATCGCTGTCGCACTGGATCACGACTGCTTCTGGCTTAATCAGTGTTGGTTTGGTCGTTTTGGGTTTTGGAGAGAAATCGGGACCGTTCATTGAGTTTTTATTCTGTGTAGTGTTATGGAGATAGTGACTGAGTATTGACCGTTTAATAGAAGATTATTTGTGGGTCTTGGAGCTGAACGGTTAAGATGTATTGGGAGAAAGATTTGAGTTTAGATCGGGCTGAAGGGTCCATGGATTGAGGATTATGAGCCCACGCTGGCCTGTGAGGGAAATTGTTTGGGCTATTTATCAAGACTGGCCCGTTAGTAAGATTGTGGCCCAACAAAACCTTTTGATTTCATCTATGCAGTCTAGGAGAGTGATGATTTATAACACCAAACACAAATAATTACAGATGGTAATGTTGCAATTTTGTGTCAATACCACGGGTCAAAGGAGTAAAAATATGGGTCTTGAAAATTGAAGGATCTAATAGGAGAAAGATGGCTTTATATTGGGCTAAAGGTAAGAGGGATGAGAAAATGAGGGCCATATTGTTCTTTGTAGAGACAATCAAATATAAAGGGACACTCTATTGATACACCAAATACACTTGCTTTTTAAGGTTTTTAATAATTTAATTATTTATTTAAATATATATAAGCCCTTTTTTTCTTGAGAAAATTGAAAGTAAATTAAAGATAAAAAGAGAGAGTTGCATTGTTATTTTAAGCAAATAATTACTTTTCAAAAAATCCAGCCATTATAATTAACATTATTCACAAAATATAAACCCACCAAGTCTTCCTTTGAATTGAACTTCGTGTGCTAAAAAGACATGAGAATTAATAAGTCTATATATGTGTGTGTGTTTAATTAAAAAAGGAATTAGGTAGAACAATTTTAAAATAAGAAGAAGATTAAAGTTGTTGGCCTCAAATTTCCATGCTAAACTTAAAAAAAAAAAAGACTCGATGCAAACAATCCTCGTTGACCAAGTCTTGTGTTTAGATTTTCTTGGAGCAAATCATGTGCATGCAACAAGTGATCACACATGATTCTCTCCATGGGTAAGAGTTTCTTTGGTTGTGCTAGTTTGATAATGACATGGTAAAAATAGATAAATTGTTTAATTATAAAAAGTATTTGTGAAATTTATTTCAAATTAAGGTAAAATTTTAGGTTTATGAAAAGCATGAAAATCTTGTTTTTTTTTTTTTATGTTTAGAAGAGAGATTGGGTTGATATTTTTAAATCTTATTTACATTTGAGATTATCACAATATCATCTAGTGTTTAATTACATGTCTTTAGAATTATCAATGAATTAATATTTTTTGATGAATATCATTTTTCAAATTTCTTTTTTATTCAACACCACATGTAACTAAACAATTTTTCAATTTATATTTTTTATATAAGTTTTTTCTTATAAATCCTTTTTTTTTTCAAAGCATGACCATATATAAAAGCTACTATAATACTAAATATATATGGTTTTAGGTTGAAATTTTGTTGTTAAGTATAACATATATCTATGTTTAATTAGTTTTATTTATAGAATCACTTCAAACTTAATTTGAATTCAATATAAATGCAATCAAGAAGTGTATAAATGTGAAAGACTTGATCTTTTCTGCTTGGAGCATGACACCTCTCCTCATTCCTATATAAAAAAGACCTTAATTTTCAATCCCTTTTTGCCTAATAAAAAATCCCACTTGATACATGCTAGGAAGAACAACTTGCATCATTATTTATCATCATGAGAATCTTGAACCACCCCATGGATGATGTTATAGCTAGCTAGCGAGGTTGCCCATTTAATAATTATTATATATCTACCAAGAACTTAGATTCTTAACTAGATTTATTTCTCCTTCAACGAGTAAATATCATGCAAAATAAATAAATAAATCAAGAAGAAGATGTGTTTGACCTATTCTTATGTACTCCAGGATTATAAAAATGATTTGGCCGTAAACCTCACCAAAGAGAATGTGAACAGGCACGAAAAGGGATCGTGTGCTTGTCTTGTGATCATAAAGGGTGCTGAAAATCTGAGTTCTGTCACGGTTTGTGTGGTCTTTGTTACATCCATGGAAGGCTGGCACTAACAACTTGCATGCACCAACTTGACAAAAGGTTCAGCTTTGCTTTATTCGAATTTACATAATTATAAACAGCAAAAGATTTTTAATTACGAGATTTGTGCGTGTTTTATTAGTTTCTATATGTTAAGATTAAAAACTTTATAAATGTGTTTCCGTGTTATAAAATGTTACAGGATTAACTGAATAACTTATTAGCCTGAAATCTAATCCAGGTTAAATTACATGTCGAATCGAATGATAATTGATATAATCAGGGTAGGGTGACCTAATAGATCAAACTGCAACCCGATCTACTCAATTAAAATTCGAGTAAGATTTAATTTAATTTTAAAAAAATTAAAATAATATTATTTTAATTTTAAAATAAATCTTAAAATAATATCCATTTGAATTGACTGTAATTAACTCTTCCAGCTAATAATCTATATAATCTACTTCTGTAAATAAGTAAACAAATAAACTTGGGCCAATACCTTAAGGATTAGGGCAAAACATAAATAATTATGATTAAGCAAATTATTTGAATCTCTTGACGGCACATTCAACTTGCATCGAGCAGCACATAGGATACTTGTTTATTGTTTATTATTGTTTGATTGAACAGTACATTCCACTAAGCTAAAATAATTGCATGATCATAAAAGCTAAATTTCCCGTAATTTTAGAGTGTGGATGTAAGGGAGCTTCATATGGACAATCACCATCTTTTCGATTGGTAAGCAGTTCTTTCTCTTTTAAAATGGATCGATGGTCACAAAAAATAATAATTATCTTGTTTTATTGGTACAGAATAATTATCATTGCTATCTCTAATGTAATTATTATTAATCAAAAAGCGAGAAATAACAAGGACATGTTTTTCTGATAGGGTGAATTTTCATTTTTTATGGTTTCACCATCCATCTAACATGACATGATATAGGGATTGTGTTTTTTAATATCTTGAGATAGAAAAAATAATATAAAAGAGATAAAAATATATTTAATTGAAGAGAAAAGGATATAAAATAAATTTGTTTTTGGGATGGTTTTGGAGTAAATTTCTATGTTTTCAAAATAAAAATTACAAAAAGATATGTTAACGTAATGAATAGCGAGAATAAAAATTAGGGTTCTCAAGTTCTAAAGTTACAACCCTAAATACCATAGAGAGATAGAGAAAATATCAATAATTTATAATAAAAAAGTTTGAATAATAATATGATGTTTAAAACAACACTATAAACTGTTTAAATTAAGCCTAAAATCGACATAAACAAGAAACCCAAGTTAAGTAGAAAACAAATAATTAAAATTCAAAATTCAAAATTAACTAGTGATGATATGTGCCCACACTGGTATATGATAGGCACTCCAAAAGATATTGTCCTACTGAAACTATATAGTGGGTTTTGTCTTTTTTTTAAAGGCACCTCTGGGGAAGAAAGGTGTCTTTTGTGCTTATAAGGGACTAAGGCCCTCATTTCTTAGACGATATGGGATAGTAGCATCATAATAACCCCTCAAGCAAGGGACTTAGGTATTCACACATGGATGACATTCCCACAGACGACATCAATTGATGATGCTCCAGAATCTAGTATGCTAGGGAACTTGGGTTTTTGAGCGTTTGGATAATGAATGATCACACGTTCATGTCAATATCTTATTCTCCATAACCAAGGGCTTCGAGGGTTGGTGACAGCGGCTTGATTTCCTGTAAAACAATCTTTTCATAGGATTTAGGGACCCTTTGATGATTAAGTCAATAACTTTATAATAAGGAGTTATAGTAAATGAGCATTCAATTCTAAGAATAAAAATGTATGTTCTTAATTTGTATATGATAAATGATGAGAACATGTTATGAGAGAGTCAAGATCGTGAACCATTTACCTGGATCGTTCAGAGAGTATTTATAATATTTGTACCTTGAAATTTCTTCGTTTTATTCGAGGGGTTGAAAGTCTTTTCTCTTTTTTTTACATCAAAGTGGGGAGAGAACTTTTTACATCAACATTAATGTTGATGCAAGTATTTTCTTACATGGTATTAATGTTGATAGGAATATCACGTGCATATAAAAAACGGCCCCGCGTCATCTTGTACACAACATTACTATCAATGAGACAACCCTTATAATTGACATTAATATTGATTGACATATCGCCAACTTTTAGAGGACTTTTCACATAGCTAATGTGTTGAGGGATGATGATTCTATATTCTCATATAGTATGTTTAGATCTAGAGCGATCTGAATTAGATCCAAAGGTGTTGAGTAATACGTTCTTTTAGGCACAAAGGCATCTGGGCTGAGCCCAAGAGAGTTGAGTCTAACATCTTGTCAGACTCACAAGTGCTTGGGTCTGGCACATAGCCGGGCCAAAAAACAAATGGGTTTGACATCTTTTTAGACCCACATGTACTTGGATCTAACGCGTGGTTGAGCTCAATGAAATTGAGTCTGGTATCTTGTCAGACCCTTTCTTCACGAGTTTTGATTTCTATTGAGCTTTAATAATGGGTCATCCTTCTGTTGGCCCCTATATCCATGGGCCTTTTGAGTAAGTGTATTTTAGCATAAAATGTGTTAATCCATCAACTAGAAAGGTAATTAAAATAGAAAAATACAGCAACTTATTGACCTAATTTTAGGTGATCCAACAATCCAATGACTGGCATAGCTAGTCCTTACAGAAACTCAACCAATAAAATCATCTTATCAAATATGAACCGATCAACAGTCAAATCTTAAGTTATCGTTATTTTTGTCAGGCTTTATATCTGATAAATTTGGACTTCTTTGCAATTTTTTATTTTAATTTTGATCTTATCTCTATCTCGTCCATAAACGTGTTTCCAATACATCTCATATCATATGTCCCTTAATTTTTATTGTTTTTTTCTTTTATATCCTGAGATAATAACTAAATATTATCATATAAATTATTTAAATTATAGGATAAGTAAGAATAGACTTCAAATTTAGAGGTGCTCTTACTATATATTCACACCTTTCAAAGGAATGTTATTTTTGGAAAAAATAAATAAATAAAATCCTCCTCGATGGTGCATCATTAATCCTTGAAAAAAGTCATCGAAGCCTTGCTTTCATAGACATCATCATATATAAATTATTTTACATTTTTGTTGAGTCTATGGAATTAAGCTCTAAATATAATCTTAAAATTCATTCACTGATCGAAGGTTAAATTCTAGTTTATTGTAAACTTTATCAATCCAAGAGACTTTTGTCAGATTCCTTGATTTTCCACATTTTTTCGATGATCATCCTGTTAAGAACTTCCAAAATAGAAAGTATATATTAACTGACTTTAAAGAAAATGGGAAGAAAAATTTGGTCCAATATGATTTAAAAATTGGTCTATGATTTGACAATTAAATCATTTACCATGGTTATTATCATGATACTTCTCAATTTCACACATTTAACTATCATGATATATAGTTAATATTTTGTAAATACATTAATTTAAATATATCAAAATATTGTAATCAACTTGTATTTGTAAGTTGGATGTGGTTAGAATAATGAATAAATACAAAGAGATAGAAATATATTTAGTTAAAAAGATAAAAACATGTAAATAAATACAAAGAGATAGAAATATATTTAGTTGAAAAAGTAAAAACATAAAATGAATTTATTTTTATAACTGTTTTAGAATAAATTTTTATAAATTTAAAATAAAAAAGTATAATAAGATTTTATTTTATTTTTTCTCTTGAAGCAGTAGCTGAGACAGAAATAAATACGTTCATTTAAATATTATCAAAAAAAAAAAAAAGTTAGAAAGACAAAAAGGAACCATAGTTGAAGAGGGAAAAGATTCTTTCTACGTCCTTCTACTTCAATCTTTGTGGGGAAAGAAAAGTTTCCATCAAATCCAATTTCTACCCTTTTTCGTACAACACCAATTTCTTAAAAAAAAAAAAACTTCCAGCAACTACATTAGCAGCAGCCACCACCAGTGACTCTGGCAGCTGTGGTGGCGCTGTGGTGGCAGAGCTAGAAGAGGAAAGATTATATCTCCAAAAAGCTGGACTATTTACTCGAACCACCACCACCGCCTTCACTAGCACCGACAAGCTCTTGAAACCCCTTAATGAAATCTTCATTCAAGGCCATATTTGGGATCAAAAGATCATCATCACAATCATCATTAATGTCATTATCACAATCATCATCACTTCCCATCAATCCATGCCCACCTTCCAAATTCTCTATTTTGGCTTCTTGATCATTTCCTGCTGTCTCAGCATGGTCAATGGGAGCTGAAAGTGGGGTTCTTGGAGACAAACTAGTAGCTGAAAGTGGAGAAGAACACAAGCCCTTGTCTGCTGAAATATTGGGTTGCTCGGATTCTTTTTCTTCAGGCTTTTGAACTGCTTGTTGAACCTTGTTTCTTGTACTACCGGCAAGTGAGTTCCGGTGAGTCGGACGTGGGTGTGTGTGATCGCCTGTGTAGCTAACAATAAACATGTTTGGATCTGTGTTGCTCCTCTCCACTTGCTTTCTTGCTGCACACCCTTTTGAGCTGCTGCATCTGTAGTAGTTCCTGTACAAGAAAAGGAATCGAATTTTAGCCATGATTAGTGAGAAGAATCAAGATATTTTTAAAGAAAAGAAGGAAAAAATGAGAATTGGAATAAAGTTTTAACCTTGGATATGGAGAGCCTTTGATGGGTTTTTGACCATATTTTCTCCAAGCCCACACATCATTAGAGAGATTCTCTGCTGTTACATGCAATACTAGCTTCTTCTGGTTACTTTTTCTGTCAAACAAGAAAAAAGTTGGAAAATCTAAGCATAAATATTCTGCAAGGTTTTGTCATTTATGAGTAATAATTAAGCATTTAACAAGAAATGAAGAATTAATCTACTTACTTCTTTCTTGATCTTGGGGTCTGAGATTGTGTAGTTCTTAAAGGAAACATAGAAGAAGTGCTAGTCACTAGCTGGTGCAATTGTCTCCTTTGATTTTGTTGTTGCTGTACAATATGCTGTGGTTGCTGTTGGCTATTGTTGAACCTGGGGCTGATGGAAACACTTGTGGATGGTGGTGGTGGAGATTGTTGTTGTTGTTGGTGATGGTGGTGGTGATAATGATTCTGCTGCTGCAGCTGCTGCTGTTGCTGATGTGCAAGTTGTGGTGGATTTTGGCCACTAAAAATGACCCCAAAATCAGAGATGGAGGAGGAGCTAGGAATATTATCATTATTACCTTGAAGTCCACTGGCGGTGTAGCTAGGCAAAAAGGGCTTGTACGAATCTTGCAATTCTTGCAAACCATCGTTGTTTGTAGGCTGAACAGCGAGATTTGGGAGAGAAAAAGGGTTAAATTCTTGATCATCATCATCATCAAAAGTCAAAGAAGCCAAGCACTCAAAAGGGTTCTCAAGATTCTCACTGGTGTTGCTGCTACCGTTTCTGTTTGTAGTAGCAGAGGTGCAACTCCTCACTATTGCATACAAATCCCAGTCCTGACCCTCTGCCATTGAAGACTCAATCTACCTAGAAATGCTAACCTCCTGTATGTTTTTGCTGATTCCAATGGCAATAAAAGAGCGAATGCAAGGCATAAAGGACTGCGCTGACTTTTGGGATTGCGAGGGAGAGAGAGGAAATGATGATGGTGGAGCACTTGACTTGGTAAATGTTAATTATTATTTATACAAAGAGAGGTGGGTGTTGGAGTTTTTGCTTTTTCTTTGACTTTGTGAAAATGTCAAGGGGGGGGGGGGGGGGGGGGGGGGGCAGACAGAGCAAAGCAAGATGGCAATGGAAGAGAAGGAGGTGGGTTCCTATGCTTATAGAATTGCCCACTTGCTTGAGACTATGCTGGTGAGTACTTGAATTCTGATTGGATAAAGGGGAAGGTATTGGGTTTTCAATGGCATGTCATGTCTAGCAACTAGGGCACAATCCATCTCCGATGAGAGTGGGGGCTAAATAGCCACCTAGCAGCTAGAATAAAGTGGACATGCCCTAAGAATCATTTAGATTTTAGGATGAGGTGTGGACACCCAACTCTATTATTAGGATGGTGAGAAACAAACAAAAAACAAAAATCTATGTGGTTAGAAATTGTTTTTCACGTCAACGAAAATGATGATTTTGATATAAATATAATAAAAAAGTTTTAAAAAACCGATGCTTTTTTTTTTAATAAAAAATGCACTTTTCTAGAAGCTTGTCAAAACCTATGAAAATAGGAGAGTTTATTTATTTTTTAATTTAAGTTTTTTTTGTATTGAGTTTTGTTGTAAATTATTCATATTTAGTCTCATTAATCTACAAAAATAAAATTATCAAACCATTGTTGCAATTTGCTAGCTAGGAATATTTTCTATTTTAACCTATTATCAATTCCTTATTGGTTGAAGTTCTATACTAGTTTATATAGGCACACCCTAAATTCATAGGATTGAGAAAACGTAAAGGGAAAGGAAAAAATAACGACATGCATATTGATAATTCCTATATTTAGCATTTTCTTTTTAGGTTAATAGGAAGGTTTGTAGATATAGTTACCACTCAAATTACATTTTTAGTCAATTTTTGCATATAGGTTGAGCCTTTCCTTCCATAAATAGCTAGAATTAATTTTCATCCACTAGCCTAATCTAGAAAGTAACTAGAGCTTTCACAACTTTATTTAAGATGTTTCAAGGAGATTTTACGAACCAAATTAACATCAATTAATTAATTGAAAGTACTAACATCCCTTTTTTTTTTTCCGTTTCTTGCTTTTTTAAAAAACATTTATTTATTTTTTATTTTATGTTTCAAATGATTTGTTTGTATCAGTCTCATGATCCACATTGTGGATATGACTAGTTAACTTGGATTGTTTTTTTTTTTTTTTGCTTTTTTCTTAAGATTTAGTTTTTTTTGTCAATTTTATCTTTTAATGGTTTGCTTAATCTGATCTCATGAACCGGGTTGCGAGTTTGAAATGGTTAACTTAGGTTCTTTTATTCTTTTTTTTAGTTGAATTTCTTTCCTCCAGTTTCATCCTTCAATATTTAGTTGATTTGAAATTAAGCTTCATGGTTTTTTTTTGTTTGTTTTCTATGAGGTTATCCCGATCTCATTATCTGGGTCGCTGAGTTGACAGATTAACTCAGGTTAACTTGGAAAATTTCTTACGTCTTTTGTTTGATTTTTTTTCAATTTCATCCTTCAATATTGGGTTGATTGGGAATTGAGTTTCATAATTTATTTTGATTTTTTTTCTATGAGTTTATCTTGATCCTACGATTCGGTTCATGGATATGACAGGTTAACCTACATCGATTCAATATGTTTTCGTCTTAATTTTTTTTAAAAAAAAAATGTTGTCTTGAAATTTTCTTAGTGGTCATCTGAATTGTCTTTGAACTCGTCAAGTTTACTGAGTCATATCGAGTCAACCCTCACACGGTTTAAAATTTTTCTGCTAAAAAATATGTTAGCAATACCTAAATATTTTTTATATTAAAAAAACTTGATCTAACCCATGACAAAGAATGGGCCAATGATATAGTTTTAAAAATACTATTCAACAACATTTCAAATGAAGCAATTATAGATGAATTACCTTTCTGCCAAGCAAATCCTATATGATATATTGTAAGTATCTAGAGAATAAACTAGATGGATAGGTTGCACTACGCCACGAGTCAAATCAAATTTTTTCTAACATATTCAAAAATATCCAGGTAATGTAGCATTTTTAAAAGAGTAGGAAGAGTCTAGGAATCAGATCATTGATTTGAATGAGTTTAATAATCTTTGTTAATTTAATAACATGATTAAAAAAATAAAAATAAAAAAAAAATCCCAAGAAAAAACACAAATGACCATTTAAAAACAAATAAACACTTGACAATAATATAAAAAGATACCCTCTAAATATTTTTAAAAAAACTTAACAATCTCATTTAATAACAAAGCAAAAAAATTAAATGAGAATGGGATATATAATATATATATATATATATATATATATATATATATATATATATAGTTACCAGTAAATGAAATCTTAAAGGACAAACTGAAAATAAAATCAATTTTAATAAAGGATAAAAAAAAAACTTGGCTCGAGTCAGTATACTAAATCTGTGGTCTGACCATAAAACTAGGATAAACCTAAATAGAAAAAATTGAATAAAATAATGGAGGTCACCTCTCAAGCAAATTAATGATGAAAAGTGAACTGGAAAAAAAAACATCAATTAGAAAAACATCTAGAAAACAATTGAGTGAACCTAATTTAACTTTACTAACCCACGACCCTAGATATAAAATTAGGATAACCCCACTAAAAGGAAAGAGAAAAAAATCATAGAGCGCTCAAGGCCTAATAACCTAATTTTAAATGATAAAATTGAAAATAAAATCAGTTAAAAAAATGTTAAAAAAAAAACTCAGGTCAACTTGAGTTAACTCGGCTAAACCCCGATCTAGGATATGAGATCGAAAAAACCTCACAGAAAAAAAACCAAAAACAATAATAAAGCTAAGGCCTCATAACTTAATATTGAAGGATAAAATTGATAAAAAAAATCAAATTTTAAAAAAGAACCTAAAAAGCAAATGTTAAATCAGGATAATCTTCTAAACTAGTGATTCGGGTCATAAAATTAGAATTATCCCATAGAAGGTAAATATAAAAAAATCATGAAGTAAAATTCATAATCATCAAAAATTAAAAAAAAACAAAATAAATAGCAATAGAAACAATGAGGGTCAAATTTGGTATAAAACTAAATGAAAGAAAAATAATGAGGGACTAAATTGAAAAAAAAATAAAAAAAGGATAAAAAATAGCAATCAAAAGAATGAGGACCAAATTCGATACAAAAATTACATGATGTTAAATATTAAGAGACAAAATTGAAAAGCAAATCCAGAAAATGTTGAAAAAATGACAATAAAAAAATTAAGGACAAGTTGGACACAAAAAATAAATGAAATAAAAATCTTAGGGGCGGGATTGAAAAAAAATCAACTTTAAAACCAATAAAAGCAAAACAAATAAGGATCAAAATTGATATAAACACAAACTGGTGAACACATTTGATTCTGAAATGGATGGCATGAAATTTGAGGTGATGTGAGAGAAAAGATGGAGGAAAAAAAAACAATCGGAGCCTAATTGTTGCTCCACCGAGCACATGTTTTATCGTCAGGAAGAGAATGGCACGCTGCTTTCAACGTTGTTGCAGAAGGCAACGTTACCACACACGCTTCCTCAAAAGCACAAGTACCTTGCACTCACTGACCCATATGTGGCATGCACCAATAACTTTTTATTTTTTAATTATATTTATATTTGTTAAAAGTCTTAATTTTTCCCTCATCGCAATAATTATAACTAAAATTCCATGATGAAAAATACAAAAAAGCCGTTGGAATTAATGTTTTTTTCTTTTAATGGCAATGTAGTCATTTTATTATGCATTTGAAGTATTCAAGGACCAAAAAGCCCATAAACCCTAGTTTTAAAATTTATTTTTTGCTTTGAAGAGTTTTTAAGGCAATGTTTAGGAATGTGGTTGAAACCGCATTTCTAAAAAATTTGAATTTTTTTTTCTTCAATTTTTTTATGTTTTCAGATTGTTTTGATATGCTGATATCAAAAATAATTTTTTTAAAAAAATTATTGTATTTTCAAGCGAAAAGCACTATAAACCGTAACCGCTACCATACTTCTAAACACCCCTTAAATCATTTCACTATGTACCCAGAATGTAAAAAGACTAATTTATCCTCGATCAATATGTTAATGATAACTGGATCGATGAAGAAGATCGTTTTGCCCCCAATAGCTAGTTAAATAATTTTATTTTAGAATGACAAAATTATCATTTTACTATTTTAATACACAATTTAATGAGTCTAAGTGCAAAGTCAAACACTAGAAGGTTTTAACTTTTTTTTTTTTAATTATCACAATGTTACCTTATAGCTTCTTAGTTGTAGCAATTTGATCCTACCAACTAATAAAAAGATACATAACATGACCCAACTCGGTTGGATGAGATTGTTTTACTTGATCTGATCAGAATCAAAACAAGTCAAGTAAAAAATCAACTTAATTTCACTAAAATCAAATGTTGGTGTGGGTGAAGGTACGCCTAACCCATTACCCAAACAACACTTGGCCTATTTTTTAATTTTGTTAATATATATAATTATCACAAATCCTATAAAACAAACTTAATTATCTAATCTTCACATATTAAATAAATTATGCTAAATAAATAATAAAATCTATTCTCTTTAGTTTTGAATAATAATAATAATAATAATTACATTATATTGCAATCCTTGTAAAAATTAATCTAAATTAATTTCTAGATTTACTTTTTAATTAAATTTTAATTTATAATCATGAATATATGATGATGATGATGATGATGATGATGATTAATTGAGAACATATCATAGTAAATTAGTATCCTTTAGTATTTTTATAAAATATTTCTATATGAAGTACCAAGTATTACATGATGTAAGTTAGGTGATTGATTATATTTTCATTTAAAATATATGATATAAAATTATTTAACAAATAATAAGTATATATTTAAACACTATATATATTATTTTTAAAAATGAAAGATATATTAAATGATAAATATATACAACCATATTAATTCATATTAATTTACTACTTAGTATAAATCACTAATATATTTAATGATATAATTTTATATTTTTAAATAACATATAATATTAGATAAAAAAATAAGATTATTGATTAAATAAACAAAATTATTTACTAGGATGTGATATTTACGAGGTGTTATAAAAAATTTAAAGAGATAATTTAAAAAAAATAAAAATTAGGTTAGTTCGACTGTTCGAGTACCTGGTAAGTAATTTAATGGATTAAGATATTGTTTGAGAGTACGATAGGATCATATTTGTTTAAATTCTTGAAATTTGTTTTAAAGTTTTAAATTAGTATTTTTTAAATTTTTTATTATTTAGATGTGCTGATAAAAAAATATAAAAATAAAATATTATTTTAATATATTTAAAAAATATATCTTAAACCATAATTTCAAATTTTACGAGGATCCTTCGTCCACCCCATCGTCACTAGAGGTATTGGGTCCACATGTCCCATTAAACAAGCGTGGTCTCTCTTTTCAAAAATCAATCCTGGACAATGGTAGATACTGAATCCCACGATTGTAATGATGAAACAATATTGACCGCATGATCAACATTTACGTGGATGGAGATCATCTTGATTGTGTGGGCTCCATATCCTCCACCGAAGAGACATGCAATACACACTTGTGTGGAAAAAGAAATGTTCTCATGTGACATAGCTTATATACCTGTCTTTTGGTGAAGAATCTTGAGCCGTTAAAAAATATATGATTTGGTTCGTTGTTATTTTTATTGATTGATGCTTTCCTTACGTGGGAATCTTTGCTTTTTTAACGGTGGGTGATTTTGTGAGGTAGGGTTAGAGTAAATTGGTCAGCATTTTACATGGTTTTGTTTAAAAAAAAGGTTAAGTTTTGATTGAAGTTGAAAAATATTTTTTTATTCATAGAATATTCTTAGATGAATAATGAGATTTTAAAATATAATTTATATTAGTTTTTAATATATCTTTATTAAAATTATTTTGATATTTAAATTCAAGATTATTTAATTATTAAAGCTTTTATATAATATTAAAAGATCAACTTAACTCAAAAATATTATTTTTTAATAAATTAAAATATCAAATAATTAAATTAAACATTTTAAAAAAGCTATTTGGAACTCGTTCTCCATTAACATAGTAAAAAAAGGAAAAATAATATTATATTTTCAAGAAAATAATTAAGGGTAATTAATTAGGCTAATCCCTAGCGGGGTTATGTGTATTGAGAGAAGAATTACCCCTTTCTAGAGGCCAAAATTAATGATATTGCATGGTCCATAACGAATCTTGAGGGAAGGAGTGAGTCCTATGATATGTCCATAAGTACTTAGGGCTGCCTTATTTTTTCTAAAGCAAATCTAATTTTGCCAAAGTATTTGTATATTTTTTATTATTTATGTTTGATAATTTAATATAAAATGTTTTTTAAAGTATTTTTAATTAGAAATGTATTAAAATGATATTTTTTATATTATATTTTAAAAAAATTATATCAGTATTTTAAAACTATTTAAAAATAGATAAAATAGTATTAATTTAATATTTTTAAGGTATAAAACACTTTAAGAAAATAGGTTTAACCACGAGATATAAACACCCAATTAATTAAGTTAGGTTGCAACGGAAGGGGGTATGAGATTATTTTTTTTCCTTGGAAAATATAGGTGCCAATGAACATGGGCCACAACTTTAATTTTTCTCTTTCATCTAATAAATCATATTATTTTTCATTTATTTGAAGATAAAAGGTAGGGATAATTATATAAAAAAACCTTATATACTTTGATTTTTTTTTATTCATCTAAAAATTTTAAAAATTATAGTTTTTCTCCATTGTTAATTGAAAAAATTAAATTAGATAAAAAATTATTTTTATCATCGTATATATAATAAATCTAAATTTGTAAAATCTTCTTATAAACCTCGTTTCTTTCTTTCTTTCAAAAATATGATTTCTCTCTTTAATCTCTGTCTTGACACGTTATATTCACACAAAAACATCAAATCTAAAGCAAGATCTTTGTTTTTTTATATTTAATCTCTTCGTACTGTCCTGAAAGCCTCAAGAATCTGGAGCAGCAAGTGAACAGTAGTTCAAGTGGAGAGAGACCGACAATATAGGAAATTGCAACAGCTTGGTTTGGTTAGACTTGAATGGCAAGAAGCTCGCCGGTGAAATCCCACCTCGACTTGGTTGGCCGCCGGGGGCAAATTACTTCCTTTCAAGGTGCTTAGAATTGATTTTGCATGATCGGATTTCTTTGGAATTTCTTGAAATCTATTCTAAATGTTTTTTTTTTTTTGTTCATGGACGGGGAGAAGAAAACAAAGGGTCCCCGTATGTGGATGAACAAAATGTCAATGGGATATATGGTGTGGCTAGAACACTAGGGTAGGGTATTCATGGAAGAGAATACATGTTCATCTTTTGCTGATCTGTCTCATACTTCTGTAGATTTTATTTTTGAAATGGTAAAAATTGAAAATGAAATGGTGAAAAAGTCGATGGGATTCTATTTTATATGGCCTGCTGTGGAAATAAAATGGTAAAATTATTAGAGAATAATATAAATTATATCATGGATTTCACCTAAAAGCTTAAGATATTGAGTTGAGATGATTTTTTGACATGGTATCAGAGCCTTGATGACCAAGTGGTCTCGAGTTTGAATCTCACTATCCCCTGATAAAAATTAAGCACAAGGTAATGTGGGTCTGTGCAAATTTCAAGTTCAAAAGGCTTTCACTTGAAATGGTGTGTTAGAGAATAATATAAATCATATCCTGGGACCTCACCTAAAAATTTAAGCTATTGGGTTGAGATGGTTTTTTGACAGAAATGTTTTCTTACAATCAAGAATATTTTCAAACTTTATGTAGAAGTATTAAATCCCCTCTTCGGTATATCAAAGGCATATTATCCATGTCAAGATTAAAAAATTCATGAGAATTCTTCTTTCTATAACTTGTCCGAGGTTTAAACCTTAAAAGTTAATGAATAATTAAGCATATATTATAATATTTGCTCAAATTGATATATTTATAAAAATCCATTTCTCATGGCTTCCTTTTAAATGTGAACACAAAATAACATTAGAGAAATAAATAATAATAAAGAAAGCAAATGATTATAAAACAACTTACGGTTAAAAAAAAAAAACATTGTTATTCGAAAAAGAATAAGAAACAAGAGAATATCATTAGAAGGAAAAGGGAATGGAGAATATATGCTTCTAGAAGGGAGAAGTTCGTACATAAATATACTATTTCTCCTACTTTTTTTTAAGGGGGAGGGAAACAAATTTGAGAAGCCAAGCAGAAACTTTTGTCTACCAAAATGTGAACACTTCTAAATTTAAAACCAATTATATATATATATATATATATATATATATATATATATATATATATATATATATATATATATTAAAACTTAGACTAATCTCGTGAATTCGAGTTCTAAAATAATTAGAGATATATATAAAAAATAAAAATAATAATTAATCTAGTTTAACCTAGTAAAGAACCTGGGTTGACCTAGTTGACTTATCAAAATATTCATTAATTTTTTTTTGTTAAATTGATTTTTTTTTGTTAATTCTTTTGATTCATGATTTGGATCTTGTCTCGGATCAGATTTAATAACTTAGCTCCAAGCACACAAAAAAAAAACTTTTTTTTTAATTTTTTTTGTTTAAATGACTAGAATATTATAATTGACAACTATGATTGTGAAAGAAGGAAGTAGTAGACTGTTTAGTAGAATACTTAGCATAGAATTCTTTTGTTGATGATGCCAAAACATTAAAGGGGTTAGCAAAGTTAGGTACTTTTAAAGGAGGCTGAGGTTCACAAATCATACATGTAATTTTGGGACCACCACTATCTCCTATGATGCAAACAATTCCATGCACTTTTGTTAAGGAGGTGAGGTCCAAAATTCTTGATTAAAGGAATTAGGATCTTTGATTGATAGTTTCTTTGGTGTCTTTTCACTTGCTTTATTGGTTTTTGTTTACTAGAAAAAATGATTTCTACATACATACATACATATACATATATATATATATATATATAAAACATTCTCTCTCTTGCTAAATATATAGATATTTTGTTATTAAATTTGTCTAGGTTCAACATAAATTTGATCGATCCATCTTCTCGTCCAAGATAGCTATTAAAAAAATCAGACCTGATAGTCAAGTTAGAATGTAATTTGACTTTTTTTTATATAAAAAAAAACTTAATATTTTGATTTTTTTTTAAATGATTAATCTGTTCAACTTCTCCAACAAGTGATTTGAGTTTTGTGTTAAGTCAATCCAAATCAAGTATAATAACTATAAATATATTTATGATGAGCTAGAGCGAAAAGAGTGGAGGTAATGTATGATGTTTTTTAAAAATAAAAACAAAGGTAGAAGAGATAGAACCAAAGAACATAAATAAACTTTTTGAAAGTGTCTAATTGGAAGAATTAGAAATATAAAGATGAAATTTCACCTTCTTGAAAACATTTCGAGGCGATTGTGGTACTAAAAAAATATAGATTAGTGTCATCCCATACACTAATGTGCACTCACCAAACATGTTTACATCATTTAATTGTGGAAACTACCTCACTTTAAACTTGTCTGAAAGTACATCAATTTGAATTGAGGGAGCCCTCATCAAACCGTCCAAATTGACTTGGAAAGTTGCTACATCTTAGTTTGCTTGCCAACATGATGTCATCGCTAGACAAGATCATACACTTCTGACCAATAACCCTCCCTACTTGTCTTCTTCAGTCAGATGAGATATTTAGACATAAATTTTATGTCTTTATGGAGCCTGGAAGATAAGATAGGATTTGATGAAAGGATAGTTACTGTTGTTGTGGGATCATGCAAGGATTTAATGAAATGATAGCTACTGTCGTTGTGGGATCGTGCAAGAAATGCATTACATGTTTTTTTACGAGTCTTGAGAGGTGGGTTTGGCAAGCTTGTGAAAGCAGTGTTCATGGGTCTGGCTGTTTCGATAGTGATATGTGAAGAGATAGCATTGTTGTCCCAAAGGCAAAGACATCGATCCATAAGCGACTTCCAGCCCCTACCACCACTTTTTTTGCTTGTTTTGTTCTATCAAATCCAATAATTCTCCTCACTTTCCATTCTTAAGTAGTGAACAGCATTCTTAGGCTTGGTCTCTGTCTACTCCTTGTCATATGCCATTATGAATCTTGTTACCAGAAATGGAATGGAAGCTTTCTGGTGGTCACAAATCACAGATGAATAACAAGTAAAAGATCTTCGTGATAATGCTTGTTTAGGTTCATTTAATCAACTTGTTTTTATTCTCAAGTTGATAAGCTTGGGATAAGCTTATCTCATGGTCACAAATCACAAATGAGGGGGGGCTAAGCACAGGTCTATTTCATGTTCAGATTTCTGTCCCATCTTCCTCCATGAGATAAGCTTTGTCCAATCCCATATGCTCACCAAATGCAAGATTGCTATGGATCAAGTAATTCAGATCTTGCTTGAACCTTTCTCAGAAATCCTGTTCTCTCAACTCATTGCAGCTACTTCAACTTCTACAGCTTCTAACACAAATGGCACAAACTTGAAGCCAGACAAAACACTTGGCTGAGGCTGACAATCACTTCGTTTTCATCCATTGCTAATTCTGACTAACACTAAGATTACATGACGGAATAACGGAAACTCAACAATCCATTTGTTTAGGCGGCAGCTTTTGCTGTTGAATGTTCGGCAATACTAAATCATATTTTACTGTTGACGTGGAATTCATACAAAATTTGTTTAAACCGCAGGTTCGTGGAAAGCAGCTGATAGCAGTGGAGAGTGAAACTCCACTGTTCACGTGAACAGTGGAGTCACTCTCCACTGTTCTGGCCACTATTATGACTGAATTGGATTCGGTCCAAAGTTAAATGCATTGAACCGGGTCCGATTCAGTTAAAAAAAAAATTAATTTTAATTTTTAATTGTGTTTTATTCAAAAAATTAGAAGGAGATCGCTTGATGACGTAGCTTTTACAAAATTTGATCGCAATCCCAATTTTGTTCTTGATAATATTTTACCTGATGTTGTTGCGCGCTTAAAAAACCAAGAAAACCGTAGTTCTTGTCGGATAGATTTCGTACGTGATGAAATTGTAGATAGTTTAATGAAACAATAAAAAATATTTGATATAAATATTATTTATTTCATGATGTAATAGCAGTAATTAAATTTACGATATTTAAATTAAAAACCATCAACATATATATATATATACCTCAATTTGAAAAGTATTTTTTTAATCAAACTTATTAAATTATTTTTTATTCAACCTTAATTTTAACAATAATTTTAACTAAATATATATAAATATCAAATTAAATTCGATTAAAAATACATTTTATAAAATAATTAAATCGTATCAGGTTAAAGTTTTTACCAAAGTAGCAAACACACGTATCAGAGACAGAAACCTCAGTTCTAGAAGTAATTGATGTCTCAAAATTCAAGCCACGTGACAAAATCAGCTCAACTGTCAGATGCGGTATCAAATTACACAATTAACTTTTTACAACATTAGTACTTCAAAACAAGATGCACCAGTAATAATAGACTCTATAAGAAGCTAGCCGACATATGACCTGTTAAACAGTGCACTATCAACTTTACAATTTACCTCTATCTTTCACTTCGGTTAAAAAATAAAAAAAACTCATGCCAAAGAACCCTTTTTTTTGGTTTTGGGTGGCTCTTCAGTTGTTTTCTCCACGGACTCATCGAGAGATGCCTGTCTTTGCCATGCCTGAATAGTAATCGCCCACATTTGCAACAAATAGTGGATCCCTATCGTTGACTTTGAACTCACTACTACTATTGCTAATAAAACTGTCATTTGCCTCATCTGTTTGCTCCAGCTCTTTTGTCAGATCCTCCATAGTCTTCTTCAAACTAGATTTGCTCAATTGTCCTGCATCTCCAGTTGAGACACCAACCATCGTCACCTTCGGAAGAAAAGGATTGGACTCTGACTTCCATTTTAAGCAATCCTTTGATAAGCCTTCCTTTCTGCAAAAGAGGAGAACGTGACAAGTGTGAGAGGGCCATAAAAAATGCATGTGTTAGCATCGCATGGATCATCATATGTGGCACCTTGTGTCTGATTCCCGTTCCGATTTGCTGTGTTTTTTCAACCATGGATGACTAAACCAATCTCCAAATGGCAACCGCAGATCTTTTCTCTGTTCATGATCTGTTTGAACATTGTCTTTTAATTTATGTTCTGAAGTGCTATCATCTATTTTACTGTTGGCAAGACAGCTGGTTGATTCTAACGCTCTTCGTAAAGAAGATGCACTCCTGCAGCAAAGTGAACATGTTGTTGCTATGGCTATATTAAATTCAGCATTGGGATTTCCACAGAAAAGCAAATCAAGAAAAGAACCCCCAATTCAGTTTCAGAGAATAAAAGAGAACAGATAAAAAAAAAAGTAATTATTAATTCCCAAACTCTGGATCACATAAACCAACAACATGCCTGTTCACCTTACACCTTCCTTCGGAGCATGCAATAAACAAAGACTAGTATGTCCCATTTCATATAGAGAACATAATTCCAATGACTCATTTCTTTCTTTCTTCTTTCAGTGTGTTGTTTAACTTCAAGAATTGCATCCGCATTCAGAAACCCTTCAATGTTCAAAGAGTAAATTCCAATTCACTCAGCATAAATTTATTCTGAACACTAGGTACAAAGTCAGGTCAAGAGATTTGATGGGCTATTATTCACCACTGCACTTTTAAAATCAATCATACTGATCTCCACACCCACGAATAAGTTTTATCCACTAGACATAACTCTTACAATGGACATTTCATCTTCAGTACACAACAAATCATGCCAGTTAAAAGATGGTGAAAGATGAAAAGTTCCCGTTCACACGTGCCCAAAACCCAAAATCTGCTTCTACATGATATTTGATCCTAAGATCAAGCCTGTCAGAAAGCAGAATCATGGAGATCTGCAAGAATCCACATGTGCACACAAAGGAACACAACAGAAGAAATACCAAGGTTACCTAATCAGCTTCATATACAGGCATTGCAAATTTACAATTCTGTTGAGCAAGGTGTAATTGATAGGTTGTGGGTCATAGGGCAGGCAGCTTTTTCTGATCAAGGGCTGGGGCACAAAGGTTAATAAATCCATTTCCATCAAATTCATTTGTCATGAAAATATTTGGGTTCAAGGAGTTGGAAATGAAGATATGATACACTGCAAGCAGAACACATATGAGACAAGGATAAAAAGAATGGGAATACCTTCTTTCAAATGAATCAACCAAGTACGGAAATTTTGGCTGAATGCCAGTGGCTTTTCTCAACCACCTATTACCAAGAAGAACTTTGTCAACAGCATAAAGAAGCTGAATTTCTGCAGCCTTCGAAATGACACTCAAAGGTATTGCAGGATGCCCCATCTCATCTAGCACTTCCTGAACCTATCAACCAAAACAACTGTCAAAAGAAAAAGGAAAAGGAAAAAAAAACAACATATACTCACATATGTGAAACCCAAATCACACATAAAGCAGATATTTTTCAATTCTCCACATGACTCTGTTGTTTCACTGGCTTTATGACTAGACAGAGCATCACAGATACTTGACTAAAGTTAGTACCTCTGGTGGCTCCAATAGGCTGTCCCCCATTTCTTCAATCACTTCTGCGGCAACATTATCATCAATCACATCACGTCGGCGTTGCATGTGCCGGGTTTGAATTAAAGCATGAAAATGCTGATCAACAGACTCCTCAAGAATGTTATCCAGCATGTTTTTATCAAAGAAGTATGGAGTATACCTGATTAACAGAAAGTGAAAGCCTGAATATCCCTTCAGATGTATGAAAAATAAACAGCGAGTTTACACAAATGAGAATGCAATGATGAGACAGTGATTTGTGAAAAACTAAGATAAGCATCCTGTGATTATGATTCTCCTATTGTTTTATATTGAACATTAAGACAAACAAGAATTGCAGATACATGCAGAGGAGGCAACTAATAAAGCTTGACATCCCAAAATAAAAGAGGAAAAAGATTAAACTAACCACAACATTCACATCCATGCAATCTCCATTTGGAGAGAAGATCCAACAAATTCAAGTAATACATGATTTCAATATATAATTCTTTGATTGTACAAGGGAATCAATACACACCACTTAATCCCGTCTGTGGTAGCTATTGCAATATCTAAGTTTTGAGCACTGAAAACAGGAACTCCATCAACCCTCCTGCTCCCATCACCATGTGGAATGGACTTCAGAAGTTGGTTGGCTGCCTTGACCTGTGAGAGGATACATCAGATAAAAACAGGATTATGAATATATCACAGCAGCTACTAATTTGTGAATACCACATGATCTGATAATATGGTACCTGTTTCTCATTTGGAACAAACTGAAACAAGTGAGGTTTCTCCTGCATAATACAAAGTAAAATAAAATATGTTACAGTAATAGTCCAGACAATGAGACGAAATTATAGATATGAATAGGATCAAGGAATTTGGATTTGTGTAGCAAAATAAGTGTGCACAAGTTTTGCAATACAAAACTAATAATTGCATAAAACCTTTTGGAAAGAACTAAATAAATCAGTAGAAACCACATCCTAGCTATTTGGATTGGCTGCGTGTGAAAGGCAGTACTAAAACCCCGCATGCATGTTTAATCAACTCACAGCAGGGAAAAGGAAACACTTTAAATGTTATAGAAGCAGAGCATCACAAGTTAACCTGTTGCTAGACTATCTACACTTGAACAGCACCCATATACTTCTGTAACACTTAAAATCTTATAGAATCAGAGCATCACAAGTTAATAAGTTTGCAGCAAAAGGATAGCAAGTAATAACATCACGAAACACCTCAGAGCAAGTGAAGAAATTGTGGACTAAGATAAACTTCAAAAATAAAACATGCATGAATCTATAGTGTGAATTACTGCATGAATCTATAGAGGAATAAAAAAAGAAAGGAAAGATATAAACTGTTTCAAATGTGATATTACAACTTGCTAAATACCTAATAAAACATAAAGACTATCCATCTAACTAAGTGAGTAGCATACCTTGAAGTGTTCATATGCTAAGTCAAGACGACAAGCACCCACCACACCACTTGGAATATTCAGCCGTTTAACATATGCAACTAGAAATACAGAGCAATTCAGCATGCAAATTACTTATCGCTGGCAAAAATAATATCAGCATACTGAATGATAGTATTTACAAAGACCACGAAACAAAAGGAAGGACAATAACATGCATAAAAGTATCTTGAATCACAACACAAGAAGGCTTTTTGTGAATTAAATTAAACAAGCCCTTATTACTGCATGCAGCTTATGCTCATATAAGCACTAATGGCTCTGACAAAGATTAAAATCTATAGTTACGGTGAATTCTTGGGTTTTCATTTCTATTAAATTCCACACAGGAAAAAAGGTTGTTCCCAAAAAATCAGCAATAATTTTTTTAATCTTCCCAAACCACCAAAAGATATATGAGGTTATAAAGCAAATTTCAACCATACCAGCATCGCCTAAATCCATGAAGAAACGGAACACGGGACCATTCCTCTCGCTCTTGGTAACCGTTGCAAATATCTTCTTAAGCCACTCGGGTGTCCTGAAAAGCAAAGAATAGCAATCAAATATCGTATAGAAGCACAAACCGAATCTTGCAAAACTGACCTCATTTCAAGAAAGAAAGTGCGAAAGCCAGCACCAAGCTAACACCAAACACACGTATCATCTGATCAACAATTTATCATTCTACAACTTACTAACAAAAAAAATTGACAAACCAAGCTAAAATCTGGTCGTTTCATTAAAAACCCCGAATCCAACATCCAATTTGGTTTCTCGATAACCATGTTTCTGAAAACTACCAGACTATAAAAAATAACAACCAAACCTCAATCCCAAAGTAGTTAGGCATCAGCTATACAAATCCTCTTGAACCATTCATATGAAAAGGATCCATACCATAGAAATGTCACGTTGTTTCAATGGCAGTCAACCTACAACAACCCTCCTCCTTTATCCAGGCTTCGGACCAGCTATTCTAACCTAAGCTAGCATGGACAGGGTTCTACTAGACCACCATAAACAAAACGAAAAATTCCTCATTTACACCAGCCAGGTCCAATTCTACCTAATTTTAATGCAAGTACTATACTCCTCGGCTTGGTAAATTACTATAACAACTCAAGCCTGAAACTTCTCAAGTGCCCATGTTCAAATTCATCCAAATTATCCAGTCCAAGATAAAAAAAAAATGCAAACCAAGTTTAAAAAATTCAATCAGCTAAGCTAAAAAGGAGATAGCAGTCCAAAAACAGTGTGAAATGAGAAGAAAGGAGAGACCTTTTGGAAATGAAGGGAACATCAAAATGAGTAGAAACAGCCATGAGACCAGTCCCTGAAAGATCACACATGCTAAAGACCTGCCCCACAAAAGCAGGCCCGCCACCATTTCCATTAGGATTAAGCCTTCCAATCCTGACTGCTGATGGAAACCCAGAATTAGACTCAGCAGAAGATATGTCCTTGACAGAGGCTGATGATGATTTTGAAGGGGATAATGAGTCAGGCTGAGTTGACTCAAAGAGAGAGAGAGTTGATTGAGTGAGTGGGAGGGGGGCGTTGGGGAGGTGGAAAGATATGCAAATTTTGGGTTGGGGTGGTGCTAAAGGTAGGATGTTGGGAGGAGAGAGAAGAGAAAAGAGGGTTTTGGTGGTTGAGTTGAGGAAGTTAGAGAGGTGGTGGTTGTTGTGGCGGTGCTGTGGTGGTTCTGGTGGTGAAGGCATGGTGGAAAGATATGCAAAAGTGGTTTGTTGGCTGACTGAGGATTTTGTCTTTCGACGTTTTTGAGATTACATTGGGAATCTCAAAAAAAAAGTTTTTATTTTTATAGGAAGGAAAAAAAATGAATTTATCCAACTTTTTTTAGATTTTAGTTAAAATAAACTTTAGTCTCTTTAAGAAGCTAACATATAATTACTAATATTTTATATTGTGGTCAAACTTAACCTTTTCTTTTATCATTGGGTATTTGTTCTTGCCAGAAATATGTTCCAATTAAACATTTTACATTTAATATATTTTATCAGTAAATTAATCTCCCGTGTTACGTTGTAAACCAATCCAATTTTTTTTTCTTATTGAAAATATGATATTAGAACTAGGTTTCTGAAATCCTTGAACCCATGATTTTTCTCCTATATATTTTTCCCTTTTAAAAGTTTTTAAATCCTCTAGAAAAAAAAAACACACCGAATCATTCTTTCTTTGATATATTAAGAGAAATATATTGTATTTAAATGTGATTTTCTAGAGAAAAAAAAAGAGAGATTTGAAAAATATGTAACTTCTTGAAACAATGATTCGGTGTAGTTTTTTAAAAAAAACAACTCAAAAAAAGACCTGAATTAATTCAAACTAACACGCTAAATTCGCAACTTAAGTCATGAAATTAGGATAACCTCATAGAAAGAAAAATAAAGAAATTCATGAAGCTTAATTTTTAACAAACTTAATATTGAATGATAAAATTAAAAAAAAATTATAAGAAAAAAAGACTTAAAAAAAATTGATGTTAACCTAAGTTAACATTTCAAACTCGTGCCCTGAGTTGTGTGAACGGGGCCACCCCATTTAAAAATCATGAAGTTCAATTCTTAATCAACCAAATATTGAATAATAAAATTAAAAAAAAATAATTCTAAAAGTGGATCATAAACCAAAAATAGCAATAAAAAAATAATAATCAAATTTCACACAAAAATAAAATGATAGGATACAAAAGATAGCGGTGCTCAGACATTAGAGGAAGCCACACATGTTGACAAAGCGTGGTGGCTTTCCCCTATACATCGGCATGTGCAATGCATGCACCAATCAAGTTGTGTCATTCATCTTTTGTAATCCTTAGGATGTTTTTAAGTTTCGACATTAATCATTAAAGCTTTAATAATTTTATATTGATAAAATTAAATTTTATTTTATAAAAATAAGTATCAATTGGATGTCAAAATTCTTCCTCAACATCATCCCCATTTCTAGGCAACCCAAAAATATGTCAAGTATAATAATAAAAAAAATCAATGAGAAACGATTAAATTGAAAAAAAAATTAAAAGAAAAAAAGGGTTGAATCTCTCTCATACCCGTGCAATCCAATCCCTAATATTTGCAAGAAAAAGGGGGCTTTATACTTGTCCAATGTTCAGATTTGGTTCCATAACTTTAAGTATTTTAATTGTCATTTAATTTTTCTAAATCAAACATCAATTGAGAGTCGATTTTGTTTACCGATATCAAGTAACAAATGGCATATAAAATGTCTGATCTCTTTTAGTTTTTTCTTAATATTTATGTAAAGAACCCATTTCATCAACCTTTGAATTACACCATCAAGGATAACATATAAAGGATTTTATTTTTCTAAATATTTATTTCTAGTTTGCAGATTTAGCGAGGTAACCTTTTTTATTTTAATTTGACTCAATCTTTTTTATCATCTATTTTTTATCAAATAGTGAAAAAAATAGTTTTGAAAAAGAAATCATGTTATTAAACTTTATAGAGTACTTTAAATGGTTTATAAATTTGACATGTTTACCTAGGTTGACTTGGTTTACGAATTTGAGATTAAACTTTTATTTTTTTTCTCCTTTTTTCTAGTTAATTTTTTAATTTAATCCTTCAATATTGAGTTTACTTTAAATTAGAATTCATGATTATTTTTTTGTTTTGTTTTCTATAGTGTTATTGTAGTCTCAACTAAATGTCCCGGTATTAAATTGATGCTTAATTTTGTGATTATCTATTTTTGTTATCAAACAATTAAAGAGAGAATTGTTTTAAAATAACCAAGTTATTAATACCAGTAGAGTCCATGATATGATTTGCAATCTCAAACAAAAACTTCTTGATTTTTTGTTTTCGGTCCCTTAATTTGTTGTTGAAGTTGTCATATCAAATTTTTTTAAAAAATTAACCCATATTTTTATTAATTATTTGGGTTATCTTTAGACTTGTGAATCAATTAATTCACGTTAACTCTCATACAGTTTAATTTAAAACTCGAGTAAAACAACGAGTTGGGTCATGAGTTTTCATGTGTTTACCTATTTGGTCAGGTTAAATAACACCGCCAACAAATTTTTCATGACTTTGATATTTTTTTTATGTTTAAATTTTTTTTGGTCCAATCCACAACAAAGCTTACCCAAATAGGCTACTATAAGAAAATTTAAAGCATTGTAGTCAAAAACTGTAGTAATTCATAATGTTTTGCCTGTTTTTCCACTCTTAGAACAAACTCAATACCTAGTTCTTGAGGGTATTTCGTTCTTTTCATAGGGATCCTTTGGTCATTACCATATTGATTGGGGTAAATCGATCTTCCCATATCTTTTATACATAGTAAAATAACTTTATTACCCTAAGAATCATTTTTTTAAAGCTTTGTATTTTTAACTTTTTATGCATAATAAAATAACTAAATTATTTTTAAAAAGTAAACCTCATTCACTAGTGATTAAAGGCGTTTTGGTATTTTCACAATGAGTTTTTTTTTTATATAATCACGTTGGTGGAGGGTTTTATGGGGATTTCCATTTTTTATACATGGTAAGATTACTTAACTATCATCGATATCAAAATATTTAATTAGGTTGGTCATGGAGCTAGCGGGTTAACCTGACTTGATTCAAATTTTATTTTGTTTTGTTTTTTTTTTAATTTCATCATTCAATATTGAGTTGTTTAATAGTTAAGTTTTGTAATTTTATTCAATTCGCTTTTAGTAATAACTTTTTTAAAACTTTTATCGGCACGGATAATTATTTGATTAAACAAAAAAAATTATTTAAAGAAATAAAGTTACTAAATACAACTAAGTACACATCTTGTATTACAGGATCAAATATCTTAATTTTAGTTGTTTATTGATCAAACATTAATTTGTTTAATTAAATATATGTACAAGTATTTTGGTTTATAATTGAAAAATTTTTATATAAAAAAACATATTGAAGAACCCTATATATTTAATTTTTTTTTTAAATATTCAATCCGTAATAAAACATGAGAGAAAGAAGTAGATGATATACAATTCATGTGCAAACTTAAGAATAATCTTCACCGTACACCGATGGAGAAATTTTTAAGATTAGGATTCGAATTCCATTACATTACGATAAGTCAATAGTTGACCCATTTTATTGACGAATTTTCAATATGATAGTTAATATGTTGACTAACTGATTTCCACATTCGCTAACCAATTATTTTTTTATCCATATGTAGACATAAAGCAAAAGATACATAATACCAAACTTTCTCTAAATCATGCCTGAGTTGGTATTATAATAATTAGATTCATATTTATATTAAACTTTGGTGTTATATTTGCATATATTCTTTTTTGAATAAAATCTGTATAATACATGCAAATCAATCAATAATGTAATTAAAAAACACCAACTTCATTACCAAAAACAGAAACACTCCACTCACCATCCAAGACACCATGTGTAAATTACAAAGGATAAGTTACATTTTCACTTATATATTTTCAGTTCCCAAGTTCAAGGACTTCTCGATACCAACCTAAATTTTTGAAAACCTTTCTATTTGACCCTTGCTATCAAAAACAAATATTGAGCTCACTTTTGAATTATTTTATTTAATTTCAAAATGCAAGAGCATTTTTGTGAATGTGAGAATTTGGAGAAAAAATAGAAAAAAACATGAAAAAAGGCAAAATATAGAAAGAGTGAATTTCCGCAAAATTTCACAAGATATTCCTCAAAACTATTTAATTATTCTCAAAAACAATAAAATAATTCTTTATTTGATTTGATCATCCTCAATTTAATATTTTTTTCTTAAAAAATACTTTCTTTAATAGAAAAAATCCCCCTTTACCTAACACTATTTTCATTATTATTTTTTAAAATAAATAAAAAAGTATAAAACTACCAGAAGAACTGAATTATGACAATTTTAATCCTAAGACTACAAGTACCAATCAATCAACTTCATTAAACTACAAGGACTAAATTATAACTTACTCCCAAAACTAAAATTTCTCGATGGATAAAATGGTAAAACCACGCTCCGAAAACCTTTCCGTTACGTCTCTTCTCGGATCTCACAAAAATCATAAAAACCCAAACCCAAAAAATCCCTACCTCCCCGATCGCACGGACAAATCCGATCGCCGATCTCTCCTTCTCTCCGATTTTCCGGTACCAGAAAAAATCTCTCCTTCTCATCAATTCCTCTAAGATTTGAGTCAATTTTGATTAATTAGAACTTTATTTTTTTAATTAATTTTGATTTGATTATTTTTGATGACCTGAATATCTGTAAATTCAGGGTTCACAAGAAGGGAATTAATTAATTAATTAATTAATCATGGCGGCATCGGAAGAGAACAGTGCATTGTTTCCGATTTTTATCTTAACGATAATGGCAATACCTTTAGTGCCATACACAGTTATGAAGCTATGCCGAGCCGCCTCGAAGAAGAGTAAGAGTATTCACTGTAACTGCTCTGAGTGTGTGCGGTCTGGCAAGTATCGGAAATCTATATTTAAAAGGGTGAGTCAGTCAGTGAGTTAGTAAAGTTGTGTTTTTTTGTTCATTTTAGGGTTATTGTGTTGTAATTGCTGTTTGTTTTTTTGGCAGATTTCGAACTTTTCGACCTATAGTAACTTGACGTTGATATTGGTTTGGGCTGTCATGATATTTTTGGTTTATTACATTAAGAATATGAGTCGTGAGGTAATTGTTTGGAAATGAGAAGGTGTTGGTTATATGTTTTTTGTTGAGGTTTTAGTGATATTGGGGTTTTGTATGTTGGATTTGATGGGGGTTTTGTTTTTGTTTGTTTTGATTAGATTCAAGTTTTCGATCCGTATGCTATTCTGGGACTGGAGCCTGGTGCTTTGGATTCGGAAATAAAGAAGAATTATAGGAGACTCTCTATTCAGTACCATCCTGATAAAAATCCTGATCCAGGTTGATGGTGTTTTAGATTTTTCGGTTGTATTTGTTTTATCTTTGAACTGTCATGGAAGACGGGTTTTGAAGAGCAGCGTGGGTTTACTAACTGTATTCTTCTCATTTCTTTTACCTTTCCAGAGGCCAACAAGTATTTTGTAGAGTTCATTACGAAAGCTTATCAAGCTTTGACTGATCCAATATCGCGTGAGAATTATGAGAAATATGGTCATCCTGATGGTAGACAGGTGATGTTCTGCTGCGTCTGTAAGAAATAACACATATTTGCTTAAAAATGTTTTTCTTGAAATAATTCATTTTTTGAAACTAATGTTCATAAAAAATTCTTCCAGGGTTTCCAAATGGGCATAGCTCTTCCTCAATTTTTGCTTGATATTGATGGGGCATCTGGCGGAATACTTCTACTTTGGATTGTTGGGATATGTATACTCTTGCCATTGGTGATAGCTGTAATATATCTTTCAAGGTCGGCCAAATATACTGGAAATTATGTCATGCACCAAACTCTCTCTGCATACTATTACTTCATGAAACCGTCTTTGGCCCCAAGGTAATTATTAAATACAGACTAAGTAATTATTTGGAATTGTATGAGCAACTTTTCTTCTGTAAGCAAGAGCACATATACTCTTTTTTTTTTCTCTGAATTTTACTTGTGAAAATAGTATTCCAAACCATGACCTTATTGGAGTAAAATGGACTGATTCCTACCAACATGGTGCCAATTTAGTGGTGGTTCAATTCCGTGTAAAGTGTATTAAGTAGAAGTTATTGCCTTAGTATGGCATTTCACCAGCAATTCTATGTAAGCACAGCTGGTATCGCAAAGTTGCCCCAGCTTACCAATTTTAATGCCTTCTCTGAAGTTGGAATCCTAGGTGCTAGAATCAGTTGTTACTTTCAAATTTATTTTATCTAGAAATAAGAGAATAATCATAATCTCTGCTAGATTATGATGTCCAAGTGTCGCTTTTGTCAAATGTTTGGGAAATTTCTCCTCTTTCTGGAGCATCCAATGCATTTTACCCTTATCTGTAGAAATAGATGTTGGGCACAGACTTCAAGATGGTGTGAAGGGCATAATAAATACTTTTATTGCAGAGTACAATTTCAGTAAATATTTTGCTATTTTCATTATAACCATGCCAAAATACATAATTATTGCCTTTTTTTTTATTTCCCTTATTTTGGAGAATCCAGTTCTGATTCCCTTGTATCTGTAAATCTTCAGACACACATCTTTTTCCTTCCTAATATGATCTTTTGTACCTCTACATCTTTGGTTATCATGGTTGCTTATCATGTCATGTTATGACTTGACTATGCAGCAAAGTAATGGAAGTCTTCATTAAGGCTGCTGAATATATGGAATCTCCAGTTCGCAGGACTGATGATGAACCTCTTCATAAGCTGTTTATGTCTGTCAGGAGTGAATTGAATCTGGACCTCAAGAACATCAAGCAAGAGCAGGCTAAGTTTTGGAAGCAGCATCCTGCATTAGTTAAGGTAGCTTGATTGTTAGATTGTGCAACAATGAGCAATCCTAGCACTGAATTCTTATGAAGTTAATACAGTTATTAATCTTCATTTCTGTTCAGACAGAGCTGTTAATTCAGGCCCAGTTAACACGCAAATCAGCAGACTTGCCACCAACTTTGTTGGGAGATTTCAGACGCGTTCTAGAACTCGCACCTCGTCTTCTTGAAGAATTGATGAAGGTGGTCTTACATTCTGTGTTCATTCTTCAAGTTGATTTTGAAACTGAAAAATGAAGGATTATTCTGTTGGGTCATTAATAAATGTGATACATAAACCATTTGCATGTCTTACGTAGCTCAAAACCTTTGCTTTGCACAAGGCAAGAAGTGGTATTAAGTGCAGACTGCCGAGTGGTTCCACACAAAGCAGAATAAAGCTTTCATTGTAATTTGGAAACCATTTGAACCACAATCTTGGCATATTTGTGAAGTTGTCATTGGAAAGTTTGTCTCTAATGGAACTTGAATGGGCCTGCCTTCTTTGGTACTTGTTTTTTTATAGGTAATGAATGTTTCCCAGTAAGATATTTGTCTTCCATGCTTCACGGTTGAAGATAAGCACACTTCTCAATGTCATATAGAGTAATAAATAGATAGTCGACTGTATGTGTGTGTCTGAGGGATTACCTTTTTGTTGAATTACTTAGATACAGTTGTACGAGAAATTCACGTGAAAAGTAGATGAGAAATATCAGAAACACAGTTTCTGTGATTATATCCAAGGATGCTGGTCTGGTGTCCTTTAAGGATGACTCCTTGAAGGATGATTATATTAACATCACTTATATTACTTGGTAATGTTTATTTGTCTCCTACTGAAATGACAAATTGCTAAGAAAGGTGTTATTACCTTGTGAAGTTACATTGGCCAAAGTAGAAGAGATGAAGTGGAGTCATTTGCTTCTCTTTCACTCTTTGTTACCTTTTCAAATGCAGTAGCTTATGTGTCATTCTGCTGTCATTTTCCACCGATAAGTGTTTCTTTTCATGCTGTAAGCCATTCAATAAGTAAATTACTAAAGTCTAATTCTTTACCTACTGAAATACTAATTCTTTTCTCTCTATTCAGATGGCAGTCATACCACGCACTTCTCAGGGACTTGGATGGCTGAGACCTGCAACCGGGGTTGTTGAGCTCTCTCAATGCATTATTCAGGTGTTGATTTTACCCTATTTACTGGTTATGGTTATAGATAATTGAAGCCTAGAGAAACTTTTTACAAATATCACAGATAAAAAGTCGATAATCTACATTTCACTAGTTATTAGACTTTAATGGTTTCCACAACAGTGATTTTAGTTCTTTTATGTCTGGTATTCATAGAAATGAAAACTTGTCAGTGCTAGAGCCTGCTATTTCTCATCACGCATTGTTGATTTCCTCAAATTCTCTATTCTTCTTTTGATGCAAATGTTCTCCATCCTCTCTGAATATTTTAACATACATGGTTGCATAATTATTTTTTCAGTTTCCAGTAATACATAAATTTTGATAGTTGTATTGTCAGTGCACTAGTCCCTGCTATCTTCAATTTGGCTGTCCCTATTGTGTTTCTTCTGTTTTATGCTCATTTCAGGATTTAAGTAGTGAGGTTTTGGAATCTAGTTACGCTTGACTTGGGAAACCTGTTTGGCTGTCTTCTCTCATCTATTTGAAAACCTGATTGCTTTTTCGCTCTGCTGTATACATATTTGCAAGGAATCATGAATAGTTTGTATTCTCCGGTTCCCATATTTGCTAACCACTGCCATATGATGGTAACCTGTGCTGGATGATTCAAATGCTTTCTTCTATTCTACTGATAATTGATGATTGACATGATTCATTGGTTAACTGTGATACAGGCTGTTCCTCTCACTGCGAGGAAGGCAACAGGTGGATCCACTGAAGGTGCACCCTTTTTGCAGCTGCCTCATTTTAGTGAGTCTGTTATCAAGAAGATAGCACGCAAGGTAGGTGGAAAAATTATATGTCATATTTGGAATACAATAATTCAATGAGCCTTTTGCGAGCTGTGAATGTGAACACTTCATTTTCTTGCTGCCCATGAGTTCAGAAACTAAATTAGTATACAGCCTATGAAGCATTAGTCCTTCATACTTATCTATTTCTGCCTGTGTGGTTTAATAACAAATATATGCTTGATACACTGACATCATTTTTTGGTTCCTAGACAAATATCATTTCTCTCTGGTCCAGATGAAGAATTTTCTCCCTTCAAATTGACAATAATCTTTTATTTTCTTTAGTTTGGTCTCCTGTTTTCTTCTTGTTCATGAGTTTTGCTTTCTGATTGCAGAAGGTGAGAACATTTGAGGATTTCCGTGACATGACTCTCCAAGAACGTGCAGAGTTGCTTGAGCAAGTAGCTGGATTTTCCTCTGATCAAGTAAAAGATGTTGAGATGGTATTGGGAATGATGCCTTCTGTAACAGTCGAGGTTAGATGTGAGACTGAAGGTGAAGAGGGCATACAAGAGGGTGACATTGTTACCATACAAGCTTGGATAACACTCAAACGTGCTAATGGTCTAGTGGGTGCACTTCCCCATGCACCCAACTTCCCATTTCACAAGGAAGAAAATTTCTGGTTTCTGCTTGCTGACCCCGTCTCAAATAATGTTTGGTTTTCCCAGAAGGTCAATTTTATGGATGAAGCTTCAGCTATAATTGCTGCTTCCAAGGCAATTGAAGATACAATGGAGGGTTCAGGAGCTAGTGTTAAAGAGACTAGTGCAGCAGTTAGAGAAGCAGTTCAGAAGGTGCGGAGCGGCTCTAGGTTAGTGATGGGCAAGTTCCCTGCCCCAGCAGAGGGGAACTACAATTTGACATGTTACTGCTTGTGCGACTCTTGGATTGGCTGTGACATGAAGACGAATTTGAAGGTTAAAATTCTGAAACGAACACGGGCTGGGTCTCGGGGTGGTTTGGTAACTGAAGAGGGACCCAATGCGGAGGATGGAATTGAAGAGGAAGAGGAGGATGAAGAAGAATACGATGATGATTACGAGAGTGAGTACAGTGAAGATGAGGAAGACAAAAAGGATACGAAGAAGAAGGGCCCTGCTGCCAATGGCAAAGTGCATAAAAAAGACTCGAGCTCAGAAGGTTCAGGTTCAGATGAGGAATGAAATATGTTGTTCTGATTGTCAATGAATAAAATTAACCATTTTTTTTCTCTTATAAATTATATCGTGGAATAACTTGAGCAACTACGGTAGTGATGGTATCTGTCTACCTTCTAGCTTGGCGACAGAATGCTTCCATATTTTTGATACCACACACTGAGTTACAGACTGATTTTAGCCCATTTAAGTTTTTTGTTTCTTCGGTGATCATATTTTGTGCTTGTATGGAAAAACAATATCTGGGCCGAGGATGTCATTGTATGTGACAATTAGAGGTGGTAATTTCTAGCTGGTTGCTCAACTCCACTTTGGGAATATCAGTGTTCTCCCTCTCTTGGGCATGCAAATCTTAACCCTACTTATCTTTTAGTTACTATCTCAAGATGGATAGAAAATATGCTTAGGATCGAAGGGTAGTTGCTCTCTTGGAAGAAAAAAAAAACACAAACAATGATTTCTGAAGGAACATGTTTTTACGTAATTTTTGTTTTGAAAATAGAAGTAATCATTTTATAAATACTCTAGAGATGTGTTTTTTAATTAAACATGTTTTATATGTATTTGTCATTTTTATCTCGGAATACTAATTAAACACACTGGTCTTTGAAGTTTAAAGATTTTATCGGTTGGATATATAAAAAAAATCCCACTTCTCAAGCACAAATTCTTGAAATTTACCCTTTTAGTTGGTCTTATTGAAAGGAGTTAGGTGGTTGTATTAGTCACTAAATGACTTGCAGAGTGCCCTTTGATGGCAACAAGACAATGAAAAGAAAAAATGAGAAAGGGGCAAGTGAATATCAATATTCTTTGCATTTTCACGAACTGTTATGCAACTAGAATACAGGGAATCCATTCTATTTTGAAGATGCTTCCATATTTTGATGTGTAGAATCATTTCATCTTTCTCTATCACTACCCTTTCTCTCTTCCATTTTCCCGGAGTAACTTCGGTTCCAGAAGAGTAACTTGCACACTAGCCATTCTGATTGATCCATACAAGAAACACAATGGCAATGGCACATGCCAGGACCTTGAATTGCAACCATCCAGGAACGGGTTATCTGATGGGCTTGGACATGTTTCTTGGATTATGGCCCTGAAGTCTTCGAGCAGCACTACCGTCTGTTCTTTCAGTATCGCGACCGTCAGTTGTTCAAATGAATCTAACTGGAATTGCTGACACCTGAAGGTTGATTATGCTCCCAATGCAATCGATCCTGATTTTGACACTCAGAGAGAGAACTGTTAGCTTCAACACTAAAATCATTGGAACTTAAATTGGTTTCCACGCCGACTTCATTCGCATCTATGCGAATGCCTACTTCACTCTCATCATGGAAAGCCTCCTCATCCTCACTTGCAACATCATTGATGCCATCCAATTTATTGTCATGGGAAGCCTCCTCATCCCCACTTGCAACATCATTAATGCCATCTAATTCATCATCATGGGAAGCCTCCTCATCCCCACTTGCAACACTGTTAACATCACCAGCTTCATTGTCATTCTTTGCTCGAACCCTGACACGCTTCCCTTTGATGTATCGGTAAATCCATTTCGGTGGTGGATATTTTTTCTTTAATTTTTCATACTTGTCCATCATACCCAATCTCTGGAAGACATTTCCCACCATGTTGACAATTGAAACACTTGGGCGGAGACCTAGCTCCTCCATATCAGCAAATATCTGCAAGAATGAGAGATCAAATTAATATACCAAAGTAATTCAGGTATTCCAATATGAACTACTATCTGGTTAGTGCCATATAACATTGTTTCCAAAAGCAAGACAAGGATATCCATCATCCGCATCATATTCAGGGTCATTAAAAGATCATGTTGATTGAAATTTTCTAATTGAAACAATAAGGAGAACAAAACATAAATGGAGGGATTAATTCAAATATTAATCTGAAAAGTTACTGCTAATCATGTGCCTCACAAGAGAGGATTGTACTAGTCATTAGCATAGAATCTGGCATAATGTGGCTAACTGACACACTATTCCCTTGTAGTTACCAAAACCATCCAATCATCAGGTTGAAACCTATGGGATACAAGAATATATCCACAGACACTGGCAAGCAACTTAATTCAACCATGAGAAGTCAAAATGCTTGTATTGCAATAGTTCAGTTTATCTCTAAAACTGTGGCATCACTACTATAACATAACTGGATTAGATAGAATGAGATAGGACCGGATTATAAGACTTGATCCTAGTCAACCTGTAGAATCTTTGGGCTACTGCTCAGTGAGAGTACATCACCGAATCCTGGTGTTATGAATAGATTTATGATCTGATTAATTGATAGATATCACTATACACAATACATACGATGTCTGTGGGGTGTCATAAAATCAACTTCCATGTCTTCACTGTAACAGAACACGACACATAGAGACTTTCTGCTCTATAAAACCTAGTCATTAATTCTACAAAAAAAACTAAAAGTTGCAGGAAAAAGGAAGATGGCATGCAACAATACCTCAAATATCTGGTCATGCATGTCCCTTTTGTAATATATAGAAATCATTTTATCAAACATCATTCGAGGCGTGCCTTCCAAGTACTGTGAAAATAATTTTGTCCAAAGCTCTTCAACTTCATCAAGTCTTCCATCCTCAGCTAAAGCATTCATTAATGTGAAATAAGTTCCCATTGTCCTTCCTTGCCCTTTGCTTAACATCCACTTGGTGACCTACAATCCAATATTTTCTTTAGCCGATAAACCAAGACACCCATTCCCATAGATAGCCACAGAAGGAAATGTGAACAAAAAGAAAGAAAAAATTGGTCCCCAATACGGCAATACCTGAATTATCCTCTTCCATTCTTGTTGCTCCTCCAGAGCTCTTAATGCTTTCTTAACTGCAATTAGTGGGAACTCCAATTCCCAAGCAACAAAGGAATCAAGAGCCCCGTACACTTCCTCCTTGACATTAGACAATCCCTTTATCTACATAACCACAACCCAAAATCAATTGGCATCTCAATATTGCAAAACATAGTCCCATTCCACTAATTCCTTAGTGCTTCAAAACTACATTCTAACATGTTTCTCAACCTTGAAAACAATGCCTGAAATTCCAAATCCTTGTCCAACAAAAAGACAATTTGTCCCAAATCAAACACAAGGAGTACCAAAAAACAAGAAAAAAAAACCTACACAATCAACAAGCTTTGCTGATTTTGAGATAGTCCCAATTCTCCTTTTTGTTTTCCAAACTCGCGGATATCTTGGTCGTGGACCTTTAGCAGCACAAACCTATAAAATTCATCAACAAATCCAAATAATTACTAAATAACACAAAAACACCATTTCCCATCGTAAACAATTCAGTTCAAACAAGAAAAAAAAAGCTTTACCACAACACAGCTTTTGGTATTCCTGGTAGTATCAAAGGACTGAAATCTATTTGGAATTAGTGGCAACGAATATCTTAAACAAAGCATCCTGCTTTAAACACAAAAAAATGAACTGATTAGCTCATAACACAACTAGTTCTTCCAGACCCAGATACCATTTTTGTTCTAGTTAAGGTTTATGTAGTAAAGTTCTGAAATTTCTAACACTAACTATATGAAACAAACCCATGAGCACAGTTACAAATGTAATGTGTTTGTTTGTTTTCAAATTTTAGACTTTCTCAGCAAACAAAAAGAATTAAAATCAGAGAGAGAGGAAGTTACCGGGCAGAAGTTGAAGAAGGAGAAGCTGTAATGGAGAGAGTGTGAGTGTCAGACTGGAAAACTTGTTATGTTGATTTTCTTTTCTTTTCCCTCTTATTTCTCGCTTTTTATTTCTTTCTAGCAGCCAAACACAAGATGGATAGATAGACAAATGGATAGATATTTCATATTTCCTTATTTGCACGCAACAAAACGGTGCATTCCATCTAGATAAAGGATTCCCTACAACCAGCTCTAGAGCTTCCTCTTTGTGCTGATTTGATGCGAAAGCCTTCATTTGATATGATCAACACAAATTATTTCCCATGTTGATAACATAAACTGGATTTTATTAGCCCTAATTTTATGGTCCTAACTCCTAATATGAATTATTTATATATTTGATTAAATGATAAGTAAATTTATTGTTTTTTAAAAATTAACTTAATAAATGAGTTTACTTTATCATATAAGATTCAAATCATAAAAAATGTAAAAAATATAGTTTTTTTATGAATATAATAGAATAATTATAAATGATTTATTTAAAATGTGATTTGAAGAATTTAATTTTAGTAAGTCAAAACTAACTCGAAAATTAACCATAATAAATGAAATTAATTAATATAATAAGAGTTGTTGAAATATATAAAATTATTATGGATTAAATTTTGAATTTGAATTAAATTAGGTTAAAATAAAAATAAAAATAAAAATAAAAATAAATTTAATATGACTTAAATAACTTGAATCTTTTTTTCTTTTTCAAACAATATAATTTTAATTAATTCAAATTAATATGGGAAACATATAAGCCGAGCATTGGAACAGGCCACGTTTAGTAACTCAGTACAAAACCAAAGGTGATGCACCACGTGTCCAATAGGAGGAGATGCAAGTATATGAGCATTTGCACAGAATCCCAACCTACAATCCTAATCCAGTCATCCTCAAAAGCAGCTTCCTCTTCCTTACACGGATATTTCCAAGCTAAGCTCCCTAGCCTTAAAAAAAAACAGTAAGCAAACAGAAGAAAGAAATGATGATGGCCATGGCAATGATGATTGAAACCACCACAGCCGTCCGATTCCCCGCCTCCACCACTCCTGCTGCAAACTTCTGCTCCTCCTTGCCCCGCAGCAGCTCTGTCATTCTTTGGTAACTAAATATCAAATTTTCACGAGCTTTCATTTGTTTTCAAGTAAGAGCTTAAAATGCGAATATCTTAGCAACATGTCATAGATCAGAGATTCCATTATAGAGTGTGTGTTATCCAGTTGTACTATCATTATCACTTGCATTCTATAATAGCTTCATTCTTTGTTTTGGTTTCATTTTTACTATTGGAGCAAGGATTTTGATAGTAATCTCTGATTATTGATATGACAATCGGTTTAGATTTCCTTTTTGTTCTTTCTGTTTCTTTAGAGCTTGTAATGTGGGGATTTTGCTGAATAAATTACACTAAGGCCTGCCATTGTACTGTGTTGAAGTATTTTTGTTATTGATTCTATGTTTTATTGTGCTGGATACTGTTTAAAGTCTAAATTTTTACTGCGTGTCAAGAAAAATAAAAGTGGGTTTTTAGGATCAGTGGAAATGCACCTTTTTCTTTTCCACCTCCTTGGGTTCTTAATTTGAAGTAAATTGGGAGTTTTGGGGTAGAAAAGTAAGTGATGAACCTGGTCTTGTACTGGTTAAGCTTAGCATGGATGTGGCTCTGCATAAAGAAAGGAAATCAAAGGTGGGATTTTTTGATGCTTATGTTACCATCATGTACAAGCTATAATGAAGGGGTAATGGTATGAAAAAGAAAAAAACTTTGGGAGATGGGAGTAAATGATTCTATGTTAAAAATGGCTTGAAAAACTTGAACTTTGTGTGTGTTGATGGGGGTTATATATGTCTAAGATGGCGGGAGAAGGTGTGAATTGTCATCCTTTTGGTGGAATTCAGGAGTAAATGCTGGTCATGAAGTGGCTGATGGACAGTTTATAGAGTAGTTAGAGATGGTATGATCTGATGGGTTGGTTTTGATCAAGGCGTGAATTCGAGGGTCTTCATATATCATGGAGATCAGCTCCAAAACTGAGTAGATTTTATTTGGGCCTGGTGTCACTCAATCCTGTGCTCAAACTCATGGAGCCTGTTTTTCTCAAATGTTGATTTGAGCTGGCATTCTCCATCTACACATCATAATACAATTTGCTCAGCATTATGGTTTGGTTACATATCAGAAAGTGTGCGTTGAAGAGGTGATTTCGCAAGTAATAGTATTTAAACTTGAAAGGTGAAGGATGTTAAAAGGAACACAACATTTTCATTGTTAGAAATTATATAAAACAATCAACTTCCTTCCAATTTACTTGGAAGCTCAAATAGCCTTATTTTGACAAAAGATCAGAGCTCCTAAATCCTCCATTACCATTTTCTATCATAAGAGCGACAATTTTTGTTCTTAATTTTGCATGCATATGGTTCATATTTTTGTTTTTATTTCGTCAAATTCTTTGAAACCTTGTATAAGCACTAGCTGATATTAAGGACAAGTAGTTTTTGATATCAATGCAGGAATAAATTTCGAAGACTAAATGGCGTTTCTTTCTTAAGAAGGAGCAGTCATTTAAAGAGTAAGATTCAAGCGTCTGCAGAGAATTTAGATTCAAACTTGGATTCTTCGAAGCAGAATGGTAAACTGCAATACCATCCATCTGAGGGGATTGCAGAGTCAACATCAGAAACAAGTAGTGATGCTATGCTTACACCTCAAGAAACATGTAGGACTATTGTTGAGGTATCAGTTTACATTTTCTAGCCATCACTTCGATGTAGAATGACTTCTGCTGCTCCTAGTTCATTTTTCTGGTGACACAAGTCTAACCCCATGTCAGCACTACGGAAAATAACAATATCACTTGAGTGTATGACCCTTCACATATGAACAACATCCAAACCATCAAGATAGAGCTCTTTGTTGAGAATTTATGATCTATATAAATGATGGTTGCATATTGAGTTCAAAATTGAAAATCTGCAAATTTTATGGTCTCATGATTGATGCTTAAGCAATGGTGATAATGCTGATAACTAGACCATGCTGAAATGAACTTTTCAATATCGCCCATCTAAGAAGGTTAGTTTGATACTGGCCTAATAATTATAAGAGATTAACTGGGGAAAGTTACCCCCTTGATTGCCTTCTGAACATTTTTATATTACATCTTACATCAAGCAATTATCCTTCATATAAAGCTAATTTCTAAGATCAGTACCACCTGCTTAAAGAAAAAGCAGACTAGGAGATTGAGTTGGAAAGGAATAAAAAAGAAAAAGAAAAAGAAATCATGTATAGGTTTTATTGCAAAGGATTATATATTTGTTACGAATCCAGAGCGGATGAGAAATGCATTCAGTCCTCATAAAATCAAGCTGTTACGACTTTCACTATATCACAAGTCTTCATGTATATTGATTGTTATTTTATGCTAGTTTGCAGAGCTAATGTTGCCTGTAGTATGTTATGTCAGGCGAAAAGCAAAGCAACATTAATGTTGACTGGTGTGATCAATGATGATATTCATGAGAACATTATCTGGCCAGACTTGCCTTATGTGACTGATGAACATGGGAGTAAGTCAAGCCCGTGAAATTCAACATTGTCTTGCACGCGAACTTTAATCCAAGTGCAGAAGTGTTGTTGCACATTGAAGTGCTAATTTTTTCTAATACGTTGCAGATATATACTTTCAAGTGAAGAATGATGAAGACATTTTGCAAACACTTACTACAGAAAATAATTTTGTGGTATGGAATGTATTTTTTGGCCGGATATCCTGTGAATTGCTTTAATATCTCAAGTTGATGCTAAGATTATGTAGGAAAACTTTTTTGTGACAAAATGTGGCATATTATTTTTATTGCTTGGCCTTGTAACTGACAAGTGGTGGATATTAGCAATATTGTGTCCGTTTACTGCATTGACGTGCCAAGTTGGTGTTCAGATTATGAAGAAAACCTTCTCTTTGGATTTTGAAAACAAAATGACATTTTCTCACATATCTTTTGGCATTCTAAATTTTTTATCAGAGGGGAAAAGAAAAGGGTTGACACATTGCAATGTTTAATGAAGGGGGGAATTCAAATGCCCCTTATTTTCTTGCGAACTTCTTGAGTTTACGAGGTTTATGCAAAATGCAGCAAGCCATTATAGGTTTTGATGCCACGGAAATGCTCAGTGAGATGGAGTCATTGGGTACATCAGAAATTGATTTTGGGGTTGAGGAAATAGAAGAGGAAGATAGTGATGTTGAAGATGGGGCCAATGAGGATGACGACGACTATGATGAGGTTTGGTTTCTCTTTTCTTTTCAGTCCATTCTTGCTGTTGGGTTTTAGCTTTAAAACGTAGAAGTGTTTGAATTTTGTTTTCCGCAACACATTTCTTTGTCTTGTTTGTAGGATTTGGTGGCTGTTCTTGATGACGATGATGATGAGGAAGATGATGATGATGAGGCACTTGGAGACTGGGCAAAATTAGAGACTATGAGCTCTTCTCATCCAATGTATTTTGCCAAAAAGCTGGCTCAGGTGCTTGTCCCTTGTGAATTTTTGACCTGATACACGCTTAGGAAGAATATGTAAATTCCTTTTGTTTTGTATCGGTGTAAAGATCATCAATAGTTTCTTTCTTACTTGCAAAGTGTATTTTTTTTAGTCATCATCATGAAATTATGGAATTCCCATGATTTGCAATTCCCATGATTTGCGGCCTTAGCTGAGTTCTTACATTTCTATGTTATTTCTTATTTGGGTGTTGTAGGTTGCTTCAGATGATCCTATAGACTGGATGGAGCAGCCTCCTGCTGGTGTAGCTATCCAGGGCCTTATTAGACCCGCCTTCATGGAAGAGCAATCTGACATCCAGAGACATATGTCTGGCAATCAGTCTCATCATGCTGGTACAAATCAGGTTGGGCAAAGCATGGAAGGCAAGCTAGAAGAACCTGGTGTGATAAATGGTCATGAACATAAGTCAGGATCATCTGAAGATATTTCATTGTGGCGGGAGGAATTGGAAAAGGATGAGGTTCCAAGTAGTGGAACTTCATTTTACAAGCTGGAGATGATTAAAATTCAGCTGATTTCAGCTCATGGACACCAAGTATGTTCTCATTTTTTTTTGTGGACATAAATTGGTGACATATGAGAAAGAAGTTGTCACAAGGAACTGATTCTCCTTCTCTTGTTCTGTAAAGACTACAGTTGAAGTAGAAGACTTTAGGAAAGCACAACCTGATGCGATTGCACTTTCGGCAGCCAAAATCATATCTCGTCTGAAAGCTGGTGGTGAAAAGATTACGCAGGCCTTTAAATCTCTTTGTTGGAGATGCAAGGGTATCCAAGTGGAGGTAATACACATAAGTTCAGTTCATCAGTAAATGTTGAACTACACCGTGTGAAAATTTTGTCTTTCAACTCGAAGTTTATAATTGTTTGTTGAACTATTGCCTTTCTTGCTCCTGTCTGAATGTTTAGTTAGGCAACCCATTGTGAAACATAACCATGCAATTTTCATGCTCTTTTTTCTTTTTCTTTAAAAAAAAAACAAAAGAAAACCTCGGACAACTCCGAAGCTCTTGAAAATATTTTAGATTTTGATATTTGGTTTGTGTTGCTGGACTTAGATTACCTGAAGCATCAAACACTAATTGATTTTGCTGTTGCCATCAAACAATAATCCATTTTTCTGTTGCTTACTTTCATTTTATAAATAATCAGTTTTCTTATTATATTGCAGGAGGCAACGATTATTGATGTAGATTCTCTTGGATTTGATTTGAGAGTTTGTTCTGGAACGCAAATCCAAACATTGCGGTTTGCGTTCAATTCAAGGGTATGTGCTTCTGTAAGCAATTGTTTCTGCTGATGCCAATACCTGTTGATCAGCTGCATTTAGTTTTCTAGTCTTGCTATTTTTTTCTGGTTCACTTCAGATTTGGCCTTCCTTTACCCATGACATACTTCTTTCTCTCAACTCCGTTGTTTCTGCAGGCAACCTCAGAATATAGTGCTGAAAGACAACTGAATGACTTACTATTCCCAAGGATCCAAAGTAGGCTGCAGAAAAAGAACACTGCTCAAATGCCATAACCCAGTTTAATTCTGGATGGCTTGTGTCGAATTTTGAAAAAATTCCATGCAGTTTGTGTTCGTATGTATTTTTCAATTGCAGCATGCCTGGCAAGAAAAACAAGCTAGTACTGATCATTGAGAATCCATTTTTCCAAGCTGCTTAAGAGAACTCCTTATAGTTTGTATTCTTATGCGTTTTTTCAGTGCCACTAATGATTAATTAGAAATCCATTTTTTCCAAGCTCCCTTTTGCTATGTTGACAAGCTAGTGAATACATGTGCTCAACTCTCTCTCTTTGAGAAAATCAAATTTGAAAAAAAAAATATAAACCAAAATACTTAACTAGGAAATTAAATTAAAACTCTACAACTTAACTTGGAAATAAGTTCGCTGCAAGTCACTGTTGAAAATCTCTCATTGTGCAAAAATATCATCACTTTATCTATTTCTTTGAACACTTTAGCGCACGACAAACTTTGCTCAAAGATTGGTACTGTTCTGTGTTATATATTTCACACCATTGAACCAAGGTTAAAGCTTCGGCACCAGCAACAATTAACAACAGCAAACCTTGCAACATTAATGAAACGGTTGCTTAGACCAATTAAATTGGATGGTGAAACGAGACTTATTAATATAAATAAGAAAAATTAGCACCCTCAGTATTTTTTGACTGGTAATTAATTTGTGGTGAACTCATGGATCTCAAGGTCGCAATAATATTTTCTTGATTACTTCGAAATATATATATGATCATTCAAGATAAAAATTTTGTCTTCAAGAAACACTGTCCATCTTTATTATCATCATTCTCTTGAAATCCTGATCTCAACAACAAGGACTTCATTGAACGAATGTGTAGTTTATTACATCCAACATAACCACTGTGTCCCCGCCCTCAATGCCTTGAGTTTGCTGCTTGAGCTCATCAAGGTGCAAGCATGGTGTTCTCCGAAGAGGATAAACCCTTGCATTGACACCCATTGGCTGACGAACATTAGCAATCTGCACAAACAGGGCATTTTTCGCCTATACACAGTCTGAAGCCTTATGGCATCTCAAATTGTATACATGAAACCTTGCAGCTGCCAAATGTGAACCTGACAACCACAATATTTTCACAATTAATTTCAAAATATACTAACTTTTTTCTGAAAAAAAAGAGAAATGTAAAGAAAGTATGAAGCAAATGTATGATTCGAGAGAGAAACTAACAAGCTGCAATGGTGAAAAGGAGGACTGAAAGGCCAGCTTGAGTAGTGAAGACTTTTCCATATCTTTTTTGGTTGACGAGGAAATACCAATTTGCTTGTTTCTCTTGCTTTGTATATTCATTCCATGCACATGCTCTTCTTGATGCAATGTTATATATAAAGGTGCAGTTGTACGGACGTAAATGGAAGTGTGTGTGTGAGTATTAAGTTCTTTCTATATATTAATTACTACCCTGATCGATCGTAAATCATTTCATTATATAAAATATTATATATTGGCAAATTAATAAGAGATATGGAGTTAGATATATATATGAATCCAATCTATTTTGATGACTTATAAATGGATATTGTGCCTTGAAATATATATTGCCAAATCTATATATATATATATATATATATTGACATTAATGAACGATCGATTATGGGTTTAGCCATGACTTCCTTTCCAAGCAAGTCTATCCTCTAGGTTATGTTGGTATGGTGTTTCATGATAAAATGATAAATATAAAAGAGATAAAAAATTACTTTATTAAAGAGATAGAGACATGTATAAAAAATAAAAGTTTGTTGAAATAATTTTGAAAGGGAGACATGTCCCTTTTATTTCCCTGTCTTTTTTATTTTAAAATAATAACTAAATGCTATTCTAATGAAAAAAATGAATTTAAAGAGTAAAAAACATGAAAATAATCTATTTCTAAAGAGATAGGATTGAAAATAAAATTATTTTTTCAATTATTGTGATTCATCCCACCACCATTACTACCATAGATTATTTAAAAATATATTTATTATTATGAAAATAGAATTACAATTGTTTTGGAAGAAGATGGTTGTTTATATATATATATATATATATATATATATATATATATATATCTTGAATATAGGAGTAAAAAACTTTAAAAATATTAATTTAATATTTTTTTTATTTGAAAAACAATCTAAAAAACATTTGAAAAAAAATACACGGATCTAGAAAAGGCCAAAAGAAAAATGGTAGGTGACCCCGTAGCCTTGCCTACGAGGAAAGTTGCGGGTAGTGGCTCCAAAAAAAACTAATTGAAAGAAATATTCGGATGAAAAAAGTCACCCTATCCGATGATCGCGTGTCAAAGATATGCATCATATACCCTTGCCTATGGCGTGTGAAATGTTGGTTGGATATATAAAGAAAGCAAATGTGATCGGACAAAACCATCCAAAACCCGGGGGGGTACGATCCGACGACTATCCATGATAAGCAAGACAAGAACCGATGGTGGGGTTTCTTTAAGCTTGGGGAAGAAAAAAGTAGTTGCAAAAAAAAAGTCGGCATGAAAGAAAGGACATACCCAATGTGGAATTTATGATTCTAGAGGTGATGTGTTGAAGGAAAAAAATAGTTAAAGGATGAAATTTGAAGGATGCTTGATAGGAGGGAGGAGAATTATTGCTATTAATGGGTCTTGATAAAGATAAAATCAAATATATAAAAAAACAACTATATAATATATTTTATTTTCTTGTTGTATATTGAATTTAATTTTGTTATTCTCAAAACTTTATTGTATTATTTGATTTTGTAATTTTATTAAAAAAAAAAAACTTGATTTTATAAGGGAGAAATGAACCTTTATACTATCATAAAATCTCGAATAATTTAAAAGATCTTGATGCGAGTTGATCAAATGATATATAAATAAACTCTTATATTATCAAATAATAATACATTTGAGATCCTAAAGAATTCTTTTTTAAAATTTGGTCCTCAAGCGCTCAGAAATCTTTATTCATTGTCTAAAAGAATCACAAATATGAATAATGTCTACAATTTCTTCATTAAGACGAAATTCATCAACTCTACACATAGGAGTACAATTGAAAATATAGAAAACTACAAGGACCCAAATGGATTTTTCCTCGATGAAGATACGTGTGGGACTAAGTCAAGGTTTTACCCACTAACCAAACTAATTAGAAAGCACTTGATCACACATGCGAGTGAAAGAGATATATAACACCTAAATATTTTATTAATCCTTTAACAGAAACAATTTTTATGGCATGATAGTTAAATCCAAATTCACCAACTCAATGTTCTGAAGGCACGATAATCATTCCTTGATCATCAGCTAGACAAGTACCACAACAAGTTCCATACAAAAGACTCTTTAGCATTGAATATCAAGATCGGTGAGTCCCGTACAATTCACTCAATTACTTAGCACACCACGCACATATGATCCCATGTTCTAAATTAATCAATTGTATTCCTTGTAGAGAATTAATCAATGGACAATGATTAAGACTAATCAAGAAAATTCTTGAAGTAAGCTACAAGAACACAAATCCTTAATAAAAGAAGTAGAACTGGATCTTACATAAAGAACTGTATCACTATTATATCTCTCAGCATACACACAAATCAACTACCTTACATTTCTCTTGAGAAGTAAGAGTCGCAAGAGACAACCGTACTGTCCTTCAAAGCAGATTTTGGCAACACAAAGCGCATCAGCTTAAAGTCTTAAACAGATTTATTTGCATTTCACTTGAAGGCGAGGGTCAATGGTGTTGCAATGGTGGTGAAAAAAGCAGTGGCAGCAAGGAATGTTGCAACTTTCTCCAATACTTTGGATGTGTCAGGGAACCTGTTGCTAATTAACTGTGAAACAAAAAGGGAAGCAAAGGTGAGTAGTATGGAAAAAGAACGCAGGTAGAAGAAAACAGGGAGTTTGGAGTGTTGAGTTGTTTCGTATTGGAGAGCTATTTGAATCGCTGCCTGAAAACAGAATCCCATGATTACATTAGGCCATTCTACAGATATCTGCCTGACAACTACCGTATTGATTAGTCGTGGATTGATGGCACGGGGAAGTGTTTGTTGTGTTGGAGGTGCTAATTGCAGCTCTGTTTCCATGGCAGAACGAGGTTGAGGAGCCTGTGATTGTGCTGTTTGCGACAATATCTCTGTGTTGATGGGTGTGGAATGTAAGGGCTGTGTTTCTTGGGTTTCAGATAATCCTTGATTGTAAATGGTAAGAGAGGGTTGTGCCTGTGATTCTTGTAACTGGGATTCGAGGACAATGGCAGGAGAAGCAGGTGTTGCAAGTGATGGATGTAATGGTTGAAGAGGCGGTCGCAGCATTTCTGGGGCTTGGTTATCAAAATGCGGAGGTTGAGTTTCTGGGTTTTGAGATATTTGGTTAGTGGCAGGAGGGGTCTGTGGGGGTAGCTGTGCAAGTGCTTCCAGTGATTGCGATTCGAGGTCGAAGGCACGAGAAGAAGGTGATCTATTTGTTGAACGCGATGGTAGAAGGCATCTAAATCTGCCCCAGACAAGGAACAAGAAAGTGGTGATTGGAAGAAAAAACTGCTTGATGCTTTGAGTAGTTTTCATTTTTGTATGAGTTTGAGTTAAAGCTTGGAAGCAGACACATGCAAGAGGTGGATATATAGGGAGATACGGTGGGGCTACCACTGGTGGCAATCTGCTGATAAATTTCTTTATTGGAAAGACAACATCCAAGTCAGGGGATTGTGGGATAAAGGATTCAGACTACAGTCGGATATTTGTCATGTGGGCATGGGTAAATGAGAAATTTCTAATCGGATATTTCATGAGCATAAGCTTGTTCTGCCTAAATAATTGCTTCCATTTCTTTTATACGTAAAGCAAAATGTGATCTAAAGTGCTTGTCTCAAGCATCCTCGGGTCTTGTTGCAAGAGCTATGATGCTGACAAAATTGCTGCGATTACATTAACATTACTAAAGCTTGACTTATCTGAAGGAACAGAATGGAATCAATGAAGGAAGAAATAAGGAAAGAAGATTGGCCTAAAGAGGAATGCACATGTGTATGTAGTTGGCAATGGTCACACTCACACCTTCTAAACAATTACTTTCCCCTTTCTTAGAGTTATAAAACCTAAGACGGAACCGTTCATCTTAGATTGTTAACTAGACTGGCCTACCGACTAGTAAAGAGTGGAGAAAGAGGGCATGGAACTTGGGACCCTCTTCATATTATCGATCATGAAGAAGTCAACTCGGATCCAATACCTAGTTGGTGATTTCCGGTCCTTTCTACTTGGAAAAAAGGCATTCAAGTTGTGGATACACGAAATCTTCACTTTCCTCTTCGAAGATGATTGTTGAATTTCTTCTCACTTCATGTTCAGATATACTTTCTTACAGTATCCATTTAGGTAAACATAATTTGTTTTTCTGGAATAGCGTCCATCAAAGGAAGAAGAGATCCAAGTGTGCTTAATTTGCTTCCAACAATTTTATCTATTTTTTTTTATTATAGGTTTCTTGTTATTACCATATTATATTAAATTTAAGTAATATCCTTCATTAGATCACAAATGAAAGCCAAGATTGCTTGTAAATGACTTTGCCACTGAATTAAAGTAAAATAATAAGAACAGAACATAATTACAGAACTATTACTGTGCAATAGGACTCCAAATGTTGGGGTTAAAGAGGTATGGCTAGCAAAATGTATTTCCTTTTACCAAACATTTCTGTTCTGATTAGTCCTTTAGGCCACCATGACATGCACCCTTAAGAGTCTCCATCATCAATTAACGGTCTCCTAGAAGACAAATGCCAGGTAATGATGTTGCTAGCCTGAACATTTCCTAGGTATCTGATTCCTTCATATTCGGTTCCTTCAGCAACGATCCTATGGCAAATGTCTGTCTGTGCCTACATGAATATATGTGTGTCTTTGATTATAGATGTGGGCTCCCTTTTTCCTATCCGAGCTACGACAAGAAGGTCATGTAGTTGGATAGCTAGCATTTCTAGAATTATTAATCAGGGAAGGCTGCTGCTGCTGTCCATGTCTATTCCTATTCGATGAGTCTTCTGCATAGGCGTGTGTGCTAAGCATAAATAAATTTCACTAAATATATCAATACATATGATGATGGAAAATGGATTTTAAACTAAAATGATCAATTGGCGGTGGAGAATGAAGGAATTTTTTACTTTAATTAATGAAGTGTTTCTAGGAAGGAGCAATACAACTTGGAATGAAAAGTAAGATATAGAAAGGAAGCATGTAAGGTCGGGTCCTGCTAGACTCGACCAATAGAAGATGGGGCTTTTCTGTATTTATGTGTGATTTGTTTGTTGCAACATGGTGACAAATCTTCAATTGCTCTTGTGGACACCAATTAGGACCGCGGATGTAGAACCGATGGTAGGGCTTCCATGGATTTTCTTTTGTGGGAGGGGGAAGAAAAAAAGTAATTGAAAGGAAAGATGGCATGAAAGAAAGGTAAACATACCCGATGATCGACAGTGATGGGGGATTTTTTATTCTCTTTCTTTAAGCTTTTGAAGAGAAGGAATCTTCTAACATAAACCAACATTTCTGCTCTTTTGTCAATCTTCTTAAAAGGAAGACCTTTTGTTTTCCATCCCACTCGACTAATGGATTTGAGAGGATGAAACTAATTTATAATGGTAAATATACTATTTCAGAATATAATTTAATCCCAAATTTTGGTGACAAAAATGGATTTTCTTGGAGTGCATCCTTAACATTTCAATATACTTTGATCACTTTTCTATATTTTTAACACTTGATCCCTTGACAATTAACAATTAGGTTGTCTTTGGTTTGAGGTGAAAAAAATTGAAGGAGGTAAAATTTAAAGGTGAAGTGTTAAAGGTAAAAAAATTTTGAAGGATGAAATGTCAAGGATGTTTGAGAGGAGGTAGCAAAATTATTGCTAATAACGGGTCTTGATAAAGATAAAATCAATTTCTAAATTAAATATTAACAAATAATTATATAATATATTTTGTTTTCTTGATGTATATTGAATTTAATTTTTTAGTTATTCTCAAATTTGTACAGAAACACTATTGTCTTATTTGATTTAATAATTTTATTAAGACAAATGACTTAAATTTATAAGGGATTAAATAATATATAAATGAACTCCTATACTATCATAAATTTTTGAACAATTTGAAGAACTTTGATATGTGTTGATCTAGTATAAGATATGAGTTTTTTTTTTTTTACTTTACATCTTACCAAAAAAATATATTCAATATGTAACTTAAACTACTTATGATTTGAAGTTTTTATTAATTTTAAGAATTTTCTACAATAAACCCATGTCTAGAAATTATGACTTGAAGTATATAGTTGAAAAAATTTCTTCATATTTTCTTCCTTTTCAATTCGATATCAATATTTTTATTTTTCTATCATAAGTGTCAATATGAATCTAGTGGGTGAGTTTAATTTTTTAATAGATATCAAAATTTTATTGATTAAGATTTAAATATATTAATTCATACATAATCCATATCTATATGTTATAAGTACCATAACACCCTTTTGAATTACATATATTTAAATATATTAAAACTTAAATATTGGATTGTTTAATGGAGTTCAAACAAAATCCATCAATGAATCAAGCTTTGAGATGTTTAGTCACGTTAAATATTGAGCTTGCTTAATGGCTTTTGTTATTTTTTTTCCATGAATTATTTTGTTTTTTGTTTGTCCTTGTTGATGTTTTAGGTTTAATGCCCTTGGGAAAAAATGATGTCAATTTATACTTTATTTAATGAAAAAAATTATCAGCTCCAAAAACAGAATTTGAGATCATAATTTTTTTTAAAAAAATATTTGTTCTCAAACGCTTATTTAGTTTCTTCATTGCTAGAGATCCCAAAATAATAAAAACAGAAGCACTGCTACTTCAAAGTACTTCAACTTAATCTTACTAAGTAATTTGTTCTAATTGCCTTTATTTAATTGTTAAAATCTTTTGGTCTTAATGAGATCTAACTAAACTAGCTTGCCCCTTTGATCTTAATCACCATTCCTGCCCTCCAAGTTCCCTAAAGCTTACCTAAATTGACTGGAACATGGTAAACTCAACCCTGGAACTTTATTTTTGACAAATAGTGAGAGAGAGAGAGAGAGAGAGAGAGAGTAACAAGTTCCACTGGTGAATAGATAAAGAATCGGCAGGGCTTACACGATTTTTCTTTTGTGGGACACAATGATATGTGGGCAGAGGATCATGGGGGTTGTGAAGGGAGAAAAATAAATGAAAGAAACGTTCGGATGAAAAAAAAGAAACCCGATCCGATGTCGCGTGTCAAAGATATTCATCATATACCCTTGGCTATCGCGTGTGAAAGGTTGGATGAAAATTTGAAGAAAACAAATGTGAAAAACAATTTAAAAAACATTCTTCAACTACTCCCGCTTACGAGGAAAGTTGGAGTAGTATGAGAGGGGGGATCCTTCAAGTCATTTTTCATAGATAAGTTGAGATGGCAAGACGTGTCCAAAGTAAACAATGGTGATAATCGGATAGGGATAGATCCAAATAAACTAGTTGTGTTCAAAATCTTGAATCAGATAGGGACAGATTCAATTTGGAATTTTGGTGACAGAAATTAGATTTTCTTGGAGCTAGTGAATCCTTAACATTTCATACTTAGTCATTTTTTATATTCTTAACACTTGATTCCTTGACAATTAGGCTGTTCTGGAACGGTATGAGGTGAGAAATTTGAAGGAGAAATGTCAAGGAGGTGAGGTTTAGAGGTGAAGTGTTCAAGGAAAAAAATAGTTAAAAAGGATGAAATGTGAAGGCTGTTTGATAGGAGGGAGGAGAATTATTGCTAATAATGGGTCTTAATAAAGATAAAATCAAATATTAAAAAAAAACTATACAATATATTTTATTTTCTTGTGGTATATTGAATTTAATTTTTTCGTTATTCTCAAAACTTTATTGTATTAATTGATTTTGTAATTTTATTAAGAAAAATAACTTAAGCATTGAGTATCAAGATTGGTGAGTCTCGTACATTTCACTCAAATACTTAGCACACCACGCACATATGATCCCATGTTCTAAATTAATCAATTGTATTCCTTGTAGAGAATTAATCAATGGACAATGATTAAGGTTATTCAAGAAAATTCTTGAAGTAAGCTACAAGAACACAAATCCTTAATAAAAGAAGTAGAACTGGATCTTACATAAAGAACTGTATCACTATTATATCTCTCAGCATACACACAAATCAACTACCTTACATTTCTCTTGAGAAGAAAGAGTCGCAAGAGACAACCGCACTGTCCTTCAAAGCAGATTTTGGCAACACAAAGCGTATCAGCTTAAAGTCTTACAACAGATTTATTTGCATTTCACTTGAAGGCGAGGGACATTGGTGTTGCAATGGTGGTGAAAAAAGCAGTGGCAGCAAGGAATATTGCAACTTTCTCGAATACTTTGGATGTGTCAGGGAACCTGTTGCTAATTAACTGTGAAACAAAAAGGGAAGCAAAGGTGAGTAGTATGGAAAAAGAACGCAGGTAGAAGAAAACAGGGAGTTTGGAGTGTTGAGTTGTTTCGTATTGGAGAGCTATTTGAATCGCTGCCTGAAAACAGAATCCCATGATTACATTAGGCCATTCTACAGATATCTGCCTGACAACTACCATATTGATTTGTCGTGGATTGATGGCACGGGGAGGTGTTTGTTGTGTTGGAGGTGCTAATTGCAGCTCTGTTTCCATGGCAGAATGAGGTTGAGGAGCCTGTGATTGTGCTGTTTGCGACAGTATCTCTGTGTTGATGGGTGTGGAATGTAAGGGCTGTGTTTCTTGGGTTTCAGATAATCCTTGATTATAAATGGTAACAGAGGGTTGTGCCTGTGATTCTTGTAATTGGGATTCGAGGTCAATGGCAGGAGAAGCAGGTGGTGCATGTGATGGATGTAATGGTTGAAGTGGCTGTAGCAGCATTTCTGGGGCTTGGTTATCAAAACGCGTAGGTTGGATTTCTGGGTTTTGAGATATTTGGTTAGTGGTAAGAGGGGTCTGTGGGGGTAGCTGTGCAAGTGCTTCCAGTGATTGCGATTCGAGGTCGAAGGCAGGAGAAGGAGGTGATCTATTTGATGAATGTGATGGTAGAAGGCATCTAACTCTGCCCCAGACAAGGTTCAAGAGAGTGGCGATTGAAAGAAAAAACTGCTTGATGCTATGAGTAATGTCCATATTTGTTTGAGTTGAGTTAAAGCTTGGAAGTAGACACATTCCAGAGCTTCTTAATATATATAGGAGATATGGTGGGCCACCACTAGTGGCCATCTGCTGATACTACGATGGGAGATTGGGGATAAAGGAATCGGACCACAGTCGGATATTTCTTATGAATCATTGTCATAGCTTGTTCGGGCTAAATAATTGCTCCCGTTACTTTTATAGGTAAAGCAAAACGTGATCTAAAGTGCTTGTAGCAGGCATCTTCGGATCTTATTGCAAGAACAGTATGATGCTGACAAAATTTATGCGATGACAAGATTAACATAACTAAAATCTAACTTGTCTGAAGGAACATATTGGAATCAATCAAGAAAGATGGCCTAAAGAGGATTGCACAAGTGCATGTAGTGGGTATGGGTCACACCTTCTAAACAATCACTTTTCCCTTTCGTAAGAGTTATGAAACCGAAGATGGAACCGTTCATCTTGGATTGTTAACTAGATGCCTTGTTATTGACTGCTGACTAGTAAATTTGGGATTTCAGACTTCATAGTATCGATTGGATTCTAACTTCATATGAAGTCAACTCGGATCCAATACCTTGTTGGTGATTTCCGGCCCTTTCTACTTGGAAAAAGGCAATAGAGTTGTGGATTGGACGAAAAGGACACGAAAGCTTCACTTTCCACTTCAAAGATGATTGTTGAATTTCTTTTCACTTGATGTGGAGATATATTTTCTGACAGTATCTATTTAGGTTAACATAATTTATTGTTCTGCAATAGCCTCCATCAAAGGAAGAAATCTAAGCATGCTTAATTTGCTTGTAAATGACATTGCTACTGAATTGAAGTGAAATGGTAAAAACAGAACATAATTACAGAGCTATAACTGTGTCATAGGCTTGACTCCAAATATTGAGGTTAAGGGGTTATAGCATGCAAAATGCATTTCTTTCTATCAAATATTTGTGTTCTGATACTTGAGGCCACAGTGACAACACAGTTAAAAATTCTCCATCATTAATTAATTATCAAAAAATATTAAATAGTGTGGCCAAATCATTATGCATACATCACTGTTAACCCTCTCACATTTTATTGTGGATTTGTTATTCAAAACCTTGTTTTTTTTTTCTCAATTTAGTCCTTAAATGTTTTTTTTTATGCGTTTGCATTTTTTTTGAGTCAAATTCAAGGATAATTGAATCACATCCGTTGAGTTGAATGCCAATGAAGAGTGGCATTATTTTTTTTCAATGCATTATAAGAACACAATTATAATTTTAAAAGCACAACCAATGCACCTAACTAAACAAATGCTTTATTGGCAGTACCACTCTTCTTTAACATTATCCTTATTTGAATTCTCAAAAAAAGTTTTCCTTGGGAACAATTTTCTTTTGGATGTTTTTTTTTTTGAAAAAACAAATATCCAAACGTGAGTCAAACAACTAGCTAGTAGTTTAATAGAATATGAATGCTAATGCATTAGGTTATTATGTTGTTAGCTTGAACATTTCCTTGGCAAGTGCCAAAAGTATACCCCCTGATTATATTAATATACTTGGTTAATGTCATCAATGGTGGCAACTAAACCTCGACTACCAAGCCATTCTAGATATCTGATTCCTTGATATTCGGTTCCTTCTGCAGTGATCCTATGGCAAATGTCTGTCTGTGCCTACATGAATATATGTGTGTGTGATTAGAGGTGGGATCCCTTTTCCCTATCCGAGCTAAGAAAAGAAGGTCCTGTTGTTGAACTGCTAGCCTTTCTCGTATTATTAATCTGACAAGGCTGCCAACGTCTATTTCTATAGAATTCGACGAGTCTTCTGCATAGGCGTGTGTGCTGCGCATAAATAAATTTCGCTAAATATATCAATACATATGATGATCTGATGATGGAAAAAGAATTTTAAACTAAAATGATTAATTGGTGGCGGAGAATGAAGCAATTTATGACTTTATTTAATGGAGTGTTTCAAGGAAGGAGCCATACAACTTGGAAGAAAGGAAGCTTGTAAGGTCGGGTCCTGCTAGACTCGACCAAAAGAAGATGGTGTTGCGTGGGAGTCAAGCAAATATATTGGTTGGCAAATGTGTGTGGACAGAGAGTACCTGCCTGCCCGCCATTGACTTGCAGGAACAAAGCAATTCATAGTCAATAAAGAAAAAGAAAGAAAAAAAAAACGAGGAAAGAGGGAGGAAGGGAATGGGGGGGCTGATGGATCACGAATACTTCGTTATAAGCTACCAAAGAAAGAAAAGAGATCACCATGTATTCTGTTTATCCATCCACATGACAGGGCCACCGGATCTTAATTTGGTGCTTACAGAAATGAGCTCTCCTCTGGTCAACAAATTGATGGCTTGTGCTAAGGCAGTTGCAGTTGGTAATCTCAAACTAGCAGATGTTCTTTATGAGGAAATGGAAGGTCTGACTGCCGAGGAAACCAGTGAAGTGACAAAAAAAGTTGTCAGCTACTTTGCTGAAGCTCTGGCTAGGCGAGTCCATGGAGTGTATCCTCGAAATCCTTTTCCGTTGCTTCCCTCCTCAATTGTGAACACCCAACGTTCTCTTCGTTATTTTGAATTCATCCCTGCCACCATCGATTACCTTGCCGCTGCCTATTTCAGTGGAAAGCAACCAGTCCACTTCATTGACTTTTCCATCATGCTAGGCAGCCGGGAATATGATTCTTTGTTAAGAAAGTTTCTGCCCAATAGAGTATTCCGGTTAACTAATATCGGGCCAAATCCGTGTAAAGACAACAACCATATCCAAGAAAGGCAACGAAAACTCACTGAACTGGCACGACAGTTGAACATCGATTTCCAGCTCAAACAATTAGAAGCCAGTATTCCTGCTGATATAGAAGAATGTGTACTCAAACTGGAAAGCACAAGCGAGGATGAGATAGTTATAGTGAGATGGGAATTTGAACTCCACAAATTGCTTGCCATTGAGGGAGCAATCGAGAGAGTACTTTCAAAACTGAAGGAGCTGAAATCAAAATTTATGTTGATTAATGAGCAGGAAGCCGATCACAACAGTCCTGATTTCTTTGACCGTTTTGCCCTGTCTTTCCAATACTACTCTAGAGTTTTTAATCATTTTAATTGCGTTTCTGGTGAGACAGAGAGAGAAGAGATACTGGAGAGGCACTGGAGACGACAGATTAGCAATGTTGTTGCATGTAAGGGCATTGACAGGGTTGAGCGGCACCAGACATTTGATCAGTGGAAAGAACGATTGCGTGGTGCAGGGTTCCGTCCATTTCAGAACGCATCCAGGTTGTTCAAAACTATTTGTAAATTTCCTATGTTCTACCCATTTCATGGTCACCCACTGTTCTTTGCTTCATTGTGGGAACCCATCGATCCAACTGAGTTTAGTAGAGGTAAATAATATCTTGCATTCTTCCTCTTCTTTTCCTATGTTTAATCATCAAGTAATTGTGCTCATTTGTATTTTCTGATTTTGTGAAAAATCTTTATCACTCAAGGGGTTGGCATTAGTTATCCCATCACAATTGAAGATGCAAGTGTATCTTCAGTAATTGAGCCAGAGGAAGTGTGCTCTTCAGATTCTGAAGATGACAGTGCTTACGATAATTCTAAAACACTTGGGATATTCTGGAACCAAAAGAAATGGTCTGCAGAGGTAACATTCTGTACTGTGAATGCTTAATCAACATTTATTCCATTCTTTGCAGTTAGTCATCGGTTGAAGATTAAAGGCCTATTCCTCAAGTTTCTTTAGATTTATCCTCTGCTCATCGTCACAATCACCCTTGTTAATAGCAAATGATAACGTAACAAATGAATGTGATGATCATTTATAGGAGGTACGAGAATATTTGGTTTCTTCTCTTACAGAGAGGGAATCGAGAAGAATTAACAGATGGATGTCCCGTCGGCTTACAGGGTATGCGCACAGAAATCACTCTAGATCTTAACAATTACATGGCCCATCAATTAGTCTTAATCATGCAGATGTGACTTAAAAACTTACAGGAATTCTGCCGGGAGAGATAAGAAATTGAGCGTTTGCGACACATCATTGGCAAGTTTGCTTAGAATTCCTCCATCTAACACCCCAATCTGGGAGGCTAAACAATATTACGTTGATGACTCAGTATGTATAGTTCCTCTATTTTTCTGTTCAACTTTTCTGCATTGAAATCTAATGTAAATGCTGAAACCATTGTTTTATGTCTTTATAACAAGGTTATTAATGCATATTTCGAGCTGCTGAGGAAGAGATGGATGGAGATTCCTAATTTGTACATGAAGAACTACTCGTTGCCAACTTGGATTATGGTAAAGGAGATTAGAACTAGGCCCTTTTTATTTCTCTATATTTTTTTGCTTTAAACTGTGTTCTGGTGAAAATTTACCAGAGCTTCTTGCTTTCTGGGAAATGGACCGAGTCGAAAGTGCTATCTTACTTAAACATTGAAGAGATAGCAGGCACATCAAAGGTAATTAAGCTTAATGTTTGAGCTAGACAAATGATTTCAATGCCTGTTTGTAACTTGCTCAATTCATTCTCTAACGTACCTATCATTTTCATCATCATTTAGTTGTTCATTCCAGTGTGCTTGGAAAATCATTGGATCCTCATCTGTGTCGACATAGAGAGTAGGGCATTGCTATGGTTAGATTCATTAAATTCTCATCATGATAAAAAGGGTGTAATTTCAAGGTGGATTATAGAGCACCTAATGCCAAAGTTGGGTTATGATAATGCACAAGAATGGCAATTTTTGGAGCCCGTGGATCTTCCTCGCCAAACAAAGTAAGTAACTAATTACTTTCAGTGTCTTCTTCAGTTTGTTTGACATGGTGACAGTGTTGAGCCTGATCTTTTGCTCCAATGCGACCAGATGTTTGACAAGTTCTGTTCAATTTTTTTCTTGACTTTTCATACCATCTCTTTTGGGAAAATTCAAAATGGCTTGCAGTTCCATTAATTAATGAGTATTTATGTGTGATTTGTTTGTTGCAACTGCAGCGGAGTAGATTGTGGTATATTTGTGATGAAGTATGCTGATTGTCTTGCACTTGGAGATCATTTTCCTTTCACCCAACAAGACATTCCTCTCTTTCGACATCACATCTTCCTTGATATATATCGTGGGAAATTACGTCCTCAAATCTACTCAAAGAATTTCAGAGCCTAATATTATGCATAGAAAACAAGTCCTTTCAGGTTTCCAAAAAAACTCATTCCTAAATTTAGCTGAAGTTGTTGGCCGGAAAACTGGTTACGAGTGTTTAGTTAAAAGGCAGTGCTCAGTAACATGGATTTATAGTAGTGCTCCATGATTTTTCAAGTATGGCTGCTGATAAAAACCTGATTTCCTTACCGTGTTGTGCCTGAGAAAATATAGTATGAGAAATGATTATTGTCTTTTGTGTACTGAGACTGTGACATAGAGGATTAGTTTTGTAATTAGTGGATACTGAGGATCGAAAAGAAATGGTCTGCAGAGGTAATATTCTATACTGTGAATGCATAATCAACTTTTTAGCAACTCATCAAAAACAACATGAATTTGAATTTATTAAGATACTTAATCTATTGCGTCAATCCAGTAACCTAGCAAATTGACCCACGATGCGATAACGAAGGCGGCCTTAATCCTGTTACCAGAATGAAACAAGTTAATCAAACAGAAAGAAATGAAATTCTAGGTTGAGGAAAAGGGAGACATGATCTAACCACCAGACATGCTTTTCTGCAAGAGGAAGTTCATCAGAGCTAACTACAGAGATCATTCAAGAGTTCCCTGATTCCAAAGGGGAAATGACCAAGGTGATCAGACAAATAAACAAGCCTTCCAGTTCTTTGGTTTTTTCAATTAACGAGTGCAGAATGCAACGCCTCAAATTGTTTATTACAAGCAATCAAAGAAAAAAGCAAAGCAAATATGAAGAACACTAATCCCTTCATGACAAAATTCAAGACCAGCTAGCAATTTATGCATTGAAAAAATGGAGGAGCTAATGTATACAATTGCACACGTAAAATGTTTTTTGAAAAATTTAGCTGCTCTAAATATGAAGGAAGCCATTGGATAAATCTCCCTACAACTGTGAAAAGTAGCATAATTTGGACACCAGGCAAAAGGCGATTTGGCACCAAATCAACCAACAATCACCCGTTTCTGGGTGCCGCTATCTACCATACAGCTGAAAGAATCACAAAGGAAAAAAAAAAAGCATGAACAGAAATTTAAATAGGTTACTGTGTCAACCAACAAAACAACAGTGAGTTTCAAGGTATAATGATGTGGAAAACGAGTTAATGGCAGTCAGGTCACCATGGATCAGCACCTGCTGTGGACTCAGGTACAGAGGCCATACTTCCAAGTTAGCCCGTTTATAAGTGCTCAAGCATCAGTCAAGAGACAACATTAATCCAACTTCAATATCGTATCTCAAAATTAATGTCTTGAGCAAAGCACATTCTCTCTCTCTTTTTATCTTTCGTTTTGCACAATAATTCAACATTACATAAGAAGGCTTTTCGCGTTTGTTTAATGTCTTGATATAAAAGAGATGGAGATAGTAAAAATAAAGAGTATATTTTTTTGTAATTTATATTTTAAAAATATAAAAATTAATTTTATATTTTTATTTTCATTTCTTTAACCAAACACGTTTTTATTATTTTCGTATTTGTTTTTATAAATCAATAGCTAATCACATGAAGGAATGAAAAGCCATAAACAAATGTGTAGGAATTCCAATCAATGAAATGATTAAAAGCCTTAATGTCCATTGTCAAGCGCACTAAGCAGCTCCTAAACTCCTATAGTTATTCTCCTCATGAAATTATATTTCACTAATTACAGTAACAATTCATTGAAAACCTCCATTAACTGATACCATCACTTAAAAAGAAGACCAAAACACTTAAATATCAAATCTTTATATATCAAAATAATCAAAGCAAGAAAAAATAAACCTTTTGAATTGGATTTATTTAAAAAAAAAAAATTAAACTTGGTCATGGATTTCACTTTTTTTTTGTTACATGGAGACTGGAGAGTACTTGGATCCCATTAAAGTAAATAATTCATCAATCTCAACCAATTACATCATGAATTATTTTAGCTCTAAAAACTAAAAATAATACTTAAATTGAGATAAAAATAAATAAATAAATAAAGAGTACATTTGTTGTTATTGTAATAGTGGTTACTTTTCTAAGTATTTTTTATTTTAAAAATATATTGAAATAATATTTTTTATTTTTAAAAATTATTTTTAATACTAAACATTAAAACAATTTAAAAAAACTAAAAACATATTAATTTAAAATTAAAATATTTAAAATATTTTTAAAACAAAAAAAACAAACATATAAACAAACATTGTAGGGAGAAAACTTCACTTAGAGATTCTTCATTCTTGTGGGCAGCTTACAAGTGGAAAAAAGGCAAAGCCTTAGAGGTGTGATTTTTAATTATTTACAGGTTGGGTTTGTTTGTAGTTCTGTAAAAACTTTAAGGACAAATCAGTCCTTTCACAATGAACAGGTTGTTGTTTGCTGATAATAAGGTTTGAGTCTGGTAATGAAATGCAAATAAAAATCAATACTTTGCAGAGAGAGATGGCAAAATTCTCACTTGAAGATGGAGAAGGGTCAAGCTTTCCAAGGCCAAAAAGACAAAGGCCCTCTTCTCCCTCTTCTCCTCCTCCTGATTTTACCATGGGAGAAATTGTTCGCGAGGATGAAGAATCTGAAGAAGATGAGGAAGAGGACGATGTGGACACAAGTGATGGAAGTGAAGAAGAAGATGAGGAGGAGGAGGAGGAGGAGGAGCAGGTGGAAGAAATAGTTAGACCACAACCACCACCACCACAACGACAACCACAACCACCACCACCACCACCACCACCACCACAACAACAACAACAACCACCACCACCGCGGCCGCAAGAAAATAATCAGATAACAACTGTGGGACTACAGCCACCACAACACAGATTATTTGAGGCTTCAGTCTTTCTAGGACATACCCTTGTGGGGCCAAGCAGAAATGGGGTTATTTATGCAACTTTATCAGACCCAGAAGTTCTTGATTGTCCCATCTGCTGTGAACCCTTGACCATTCCTGTTTTTCAGGTATTTGTTACTTGTTTTTGTTTTTTTCCACCTGAATGCCATTTCTTCTGTTTTAATGATGTATTTATTTATATATTTGTGTTGAATATGGTAATGGGTTATTGGAATTTTGGGCTGAGATTCCATCTTGATGCTTATATTTGGTATTTTTTGGGTAAAATTCTGTTCAATTACTTTGAGTTTCTTTGATTTTGTATCTGGTTTTAGGTTGTTTGTTTGTTCTTGGGATTATTTTGTGTGTGAGAAAGGTTTGTTGAAATTGAATTTTTCTATTCTAATTATGCAGTTGTTTTGTGTAAAGATCAGAGCTATGTTGTTACCATTTGACATCTTTAGGTAGCTAATAAGACAGACATTGGATGTTTATGAAGAGGAAGTTGTTGTCAGGTCTTGTAAAAAATTCCAGTATGTGTGGTGAAGTGGCTATGAAAGTAGCAGTAATTTTCTTAAAGGTGGCTAGTTAATGTAATGGATTTAAGTGTCATTTGTTTGATTGGAATGAAGTTCATACTGCCTTGCATGGTGGAGGTCCAGAAATTTAACAATTTAATCAGGTACTTCTTGGAAAATGGTTGTTGCACTTTGCACAAGAGTATTTTGAAGGAGAGCTGTAGGATCGAAGCATGTTGTTGGAGATGGTTGGTGATCAAAGGCAGTGAATGTTTTATGTGAAGCGAGTTTGTTGAAAGGTATTAGAGCAGGCTGGGATGATTTTACAGAAGGATGTCTGGTATGGTGATAGTAGTTTCAGGGGATGCATTTCTTTTGCTGTTATGTTACAGTGGAAAAATGCTATGGTTTGTTGTATGTGATGGTCCTGTAGGTTCACTGGGAGCCCAAGTTTGCATAGTTCATTCTACATGTCAAATATCTTCAGAGCTAACTTTCCAGATTTAGTGTGAAGAGAGATTTAAATGGGTGGTTGAAGATCCATTGCCTTGGTGTTCTTCTAGGATTATGAAGTTTGAACTTTTAGGAATAACATAATCATTCTGCTCTGCCAAAAAATGCTTCCAGGTTATGTTTATAGGAAAGTTGTCAATGTCATGGGGATCAGAGAGGTTGTCATCATAGTTCAAAACATTTTTGATCTTCCAGTTATAAGCAACTTGTGTGATTTAAAATTTCATAATTGCTCTTTAAGCATTCTTAAAAAAAAAAATGTGTACACGTGGACCTCTCGGGAAAACAAAACATTGAAAAGTTGATCCACAGAAATAACATTCCTTTCCTCGGTGGAGATCTGTATCAGTAGTTGATGTAAAAATTAGTGCTATTTCACTTGCATTAATTCAATCCGTTAGTTCTTTATGTGAGCTATTATATGATACATAATTACATATGATATTTTGCCATGTGAGTAACATTTGTATTGATTTTTTCTTTTCTGGGTTCTTGCTGGGAAATTTAGTGTGACAATGGACATACAGCTTGCTCTTCATGCTGCATAAAACTTCAACACAAGTGTCCTTCTTGCACTATGCCTATTGGCTATAACCGCTGTCGTGCCATTGAGAAAGTTCTTGAATCACTGAAAGTATCATGCTCCAATAGTAGTTATGGGTGCAAAGAAAGCATTTGTTACAGTAAGAAATACGAACATGATAAGAGTTGCACCCATGCTCCATGTACATGCCCCCTGCCAGCTTGCAACTACCAGGGCTCATCTAAGCGTTTGTACCAACATTGTAGGATTAAACATTTATGTGACTTGACATCTTTCCAATTTAATACCAGCTTCCCTCTTTTCTTTATGGTTGATCACAAATTCCGTGTTCTTCAAGAAGAGAAAGAAGATGTTTTATTCATTCTGACTAATAGATCGGAGTGTCTTGGAAATGTGATCACTGTTAGTTGTATGGGGCCTTCTTCATCAAAGCAAGGATACTTTTATGAACTCACAGCAAAAGCGGAGGGAAGCAATGTCAGATTCCAATCTTCCACTAGAAATATCCAAACCAGAGTCGATCACCCTCCATCACTGGGGTTCCTTCTAGTCCCAAATGATTTCCTTGGTACCCATGGGGGGATCACCTTGGATGTCTGCATATGGCGTCTTGGCTCATATCCTTCTGTAAGCTCTGCACTAGGCAGCTCTATCCAATGTAAGTGAATAAAAAAGAACCAAATTGCAACTTGTGAGTGGCCCTTTCGAAATTGTAAAAGCAGATGTGACTAGCCTGTTTCGTAGTTTCTATATCCTTGTTTAATTTCTGATTGAATCTTTTTATTATGATGATATTACTACAATGATATTCATTTTCTACCCATTGGTTTATTGGTCTCCTCTTAAATGACATGTTCTTATTCATGATATTATCACCAAATAAATGATACATCTTGAAATGTATCGGTCAGAAGTGTGTTTTTACCTATTGGTTTATTAGTCTCCTCTTCTTTTTTTTCTTTTTTTTTTGGTGCAAGTGTTTTTTCATGTGAAGTGGTTTGTTCTATTTTTGTCCTTGGTTCAAAAAGTAAAATAAAATGATAGAACTTTTGTTGCGTAACTTGTATGAAGAAAAAAGCGATGAACATAAACTTCTTGCTAGTAAATGTTTTTTCAGCATTTATGGTTTTGTTTCAAGAGGGAAAGATGTATCAGAGGGGCGTCATAATTCTGGTAAAATTGCTCTGGTAAGGTTGCAAGAAGTTTCAACTTGTACAAGCCCCAAACTTTCTTCCTTATTTTTATAAACATAAAACATGCAATGGATTGTGCTTAATACAAACCTGGTGACTGTGCTTACGAAGTACTGAAACTCTTGCCATCCAGTCTTCAATGGAATTAGGCAGATGAAACAACCATGAGCAAATGCTTACAATTTTCAAGGAACTTATAGTTTCCACCCCACAAGGTCATGGAAGCCATGATAATGTCCACGCTTTGATCATTCCATTTGACCCACAGAAGTGCTTTCCTAGGATTAAAGATTGCAGCATCAAGCATTCCTGGTGTGCTCTGTTGGGAGCAGTTCACGAGATTGAGTGACTGCTGCATGCTGAGAAATTGATTCTAGAGGTAAAGTGGGCAGCTGGTCTGACATAACACAGTCATGCATGGACAACAGTTTTAGTTGGTGGCTCTACTTGGGTTCCTCCAGTTGATCTTCATTAACTTAAAATATAAAGAGATGGTACATTAATAAAGAAATGGTACATTATACTCTTGGATATCAAGTAACTTCCATTACTGCCTAACCGTTATACAAGGGGTAACTACAATTACTGCAACCATAAACGTATACAGTACAATGCAAATCGTGTAATAAGCTGATTATAGTTATATTTACACGATATCAGTTGAAAAACAACCTCTTAGATCTGTTAAGAGCTCTGATTTCTAATAGGGGATACTACAGCAACTTCTAACACAACGTAGACATCCAGATTGCTTGCGCCTAATCAGATATATATAGAGACTTGCAAAAGCAAGAATGACTATCTATGTACAGCAATGTTAAGATGAATGATGCATAAGCTGGACATGGTTTGCTTGGACCTTGAACAGCAAGGCGACCCATCCGAATTCATCAGTGCTACTTCTTCATAATAAGATGCTACACAACTAGCTCAGGGCGCGGGCGCAGTTGGCAGTGCTTTCCCTGTTGGACATTATTCACATCAGCCATCAGTTTGAGCTGGAGGGGCGTTTATCAACCATCTGTCAACACCCATTTATTAACTGAAGTGAATAAGTTCAGATTGGGATGCAGTTTCTTCCACAGCCGTCCACCAATTGTCATCTTCCTCGTCAATGCTATCCTGGTTCCAGAATATAAAAGAATAATCAGGTTCAATAAATATCATGTTTTTAAAAACTGCATTCATTCAAATTTGCAGAACTCGGACTGTTGAAATAAACTTGAAACTTCAATTCTGGCAGCTATATTTGTTTCTAAGCAGGCGAGATATTTCCAGTTTGGATGTTATCGCTATTGATGAGTAAAATGTGTAATTTTGCCATTCACCAAGTCAGTATCAGAGACAATGGAGCTACTTCGTCAATTTTGAGAGAACTTCTCTGCGACATGCCTGCCATAGAGAACCTACTCTGGAGGCATATCCCTGATCCCCAACATAACTCTGGTTCCATCTGGACATGATACAATAATCAACGGAACAGGAAAGTAATGCTTTGGGCATTTGACTAAGAAAATCAGAATCTGCTTCAACAAAGTAACAAATGAGAGAAAAAGCCGAAGGGAGCAGGGGATGGGAGGGAATGATGATATAACAACTCTTGACATGGGAAATGCTATGAGATAAGATTAAGCAGTAAGACTCCTGAAATGTGACTAGAGCAGTACACTAACCGATGTCCTCTGCTTATTTTCAATATCATCTGCAACTTTTATGGCTTCAAGCCACCAAGAATCTTTAGAACAGCTATCTGGGTCATGTTTGTTATCACAAAGCAGAAAATCTTCACATTCGTTGCTAACGTGTTGAAGTTTAAGATAATCATTTGTTGACCCTATTTGATCCACCATTTGCACTGAATCATAAGAATATGGAGGATCAGAGATCACATTCCAAGGGATGGGACGTAAAGGGGATCGGTAACCTGTACCATCGATAATAACAGTTCAAAAAGTGATTACCCATGCATAAAAAGGACACAACAATTATCAAAACTACAGAAAAAACTGTACTGCACCTTGGCAATCTGGATCATGGCATTTCTGATAATAATCCGCCCTTCTCAAGTCAACAACATACATAACTGAATAAAAAAAGGCATTGAAGCATATAAGCCTCTTTCTTTTATTTAAAGGAAGTAGTTGAAATTCCAAAACAATGGCAACCAAGTCTTTGAAGCAGCAGAAAAAGTTTGATGAACTTCAAAATATCTTAGTAATTTTGCCATGTGCAGTCGCATAACTTAGAGTTTATAAAGGGTATAGATTTCATGCATAGAGCACAAATATATTTTACTTGCAGCTAAAAGAAAAATAAAATAATATAAAGTAAGAGTTACCATGATTGCTTTTATGCTCTCTACCAATTCGTTCACAGTATCTATTTCTGGACATGCTGTAGACCATCAGTCCATACTCCGAGAACCAATACCAGCTTCGTATTTTTCCTAAACAGCAGAAAATTGTAAATAAGGAAACAAAGAAAATAAAAAGAAAAGCAGTCGATACCTAAAACATTTTATAAGAGAATTATGAAGCAAAAATAGGGAAAAGAATGACAAATTAATTTATGCTAAAGCTGAAGGTTATGTGATGAATCCCAGTGATAAAAAAAATAAAATAAAATTGAAGGGCTGCTGGAATGAGCCCGAGTCCCAACTTCCCATTAATTTCTTTAGATTAAGCTGAAGTTACTTAGTTGTAAAGGAAAATTCAGCAGGAGATGAAATCAAGAAGAAACCACAGAAGGATATCTACCATAAAAAAAGGAAAAATCAAATAGAGCAGTTTTAACAGGTCCTGCTGTTTCAAGTGATGAAATTATTAGAAAATAGGTGACTTTTCATATTTTTTACCCTTACTATCCAAAATGGGAAATCAATGGCTGCAGAAAATAAATCTTGAAAATGGTACCACCTGATATATTTCCGATTGAGGCAATAGATTCTATGAATTTGTCCAAGGCTGGGAATGGTGAGTTTCCAGTATCGCTTGGCACACCATTCAATGGAAATTCTTTTGGGGTGCAGTGTCTTCTGTAATCATTGTTTACCTACATTAGAAAAAATTATTGATAAACAAAATTAGTACATTAGAAGCATGCTGCTTCTGAAAGTACCAACAATAACTAAACTTCAATCTTAAGAGAACCAGCAGAAACTACTGGAGTACATGACAGTTAAAGCACTTTGAGGGTATTGCAAAACATAACAAAATGAAGGGGGCTGCCCATCATTAGAACTAACACAGGGTTCAAACTTACCTCCGTATCAAATTGCAGGGTCTTCATACATTCCATGTCCATTTTGCAGACAAGAAGTTTATTGCAATCAACATCCATGCTGCAGATCAAGGATGACATGAACATGTCTTCTTCACACTGTTAATCAACAAACCAGCATATTATTGTGCGCTGAATGTCTGGGGAATTTGGATCATCACAAAATCACTAATTAACTTGTTGCTAATAACAGAAAAATAGCTGGTCAGCATTCTCTTGAAGGGGAAAAATCCATCAGAGTTGATTGAAGACTTCTAGGTGATCAATATGGCACTTATGTGCATTATTACAACATGATTCAGATAAATGATAAACAGAGGCAATAACAATTGTAAAATATAGAATTTACCACCCCCTTTGTATGGTAGTCAAGTTACCAACAAAACCTAAGGACAATGTGCCGAGCATAGTTTCCAGGGCTTCTGAAGAATTCCTGTATTAACTTTCAAGGCAAATGGCATACCATGTCCTTACACTTGAAGCGCTCAGTAGGCAGCAGGACAGAATTCTTCCCTGCTTTTGATGAAAGAGCTAAGCGAAAGCAGCGGTTTCTAGAATATACAGCAGCATCTATAAAAAGTTGGCTTGGAGGTTCAGCAGAGGATGAATCTTTTCTTATAAACATATTTTCAAATCCTTCATCTCTCCCTCTTGTACTAAGAATCCGAGAGCATATCTGATAATATGTGAACACAGCGATAACAATTGGTATTTCTATAAGAAAATATGAAAAATTAAACTCCAATACCCAAAGTAAATTTCCTGCATTAGTCAACCTAGTATGAAATATATATAATACAGAACACATTCTCAGCTTCATTTTCTGTAAGCAGAAATAAGTGCTCATTCCATAAGGTTTACCTCTGAAACAAATGCACCTGCATGTGTGTTGTCTTTAAAAGCAGTCTTCGGGATGCGGATGATCAAATGGCGAGAGAACTTTTCTGCATGAGTACAATTATAAGTGATAATAACTTTTCTTCTTGAACCAAATAAAGCAAAGCATAGCAAATGGATGAGAAATTCATATACTGAGTGACACTTAATTATGCAAGACAAATTTCACAAAGTGGTTTACTAAGTGTTCTTTAGCATATAAATATGCTTTGACATTATGTAATATAGGATAGGGTATGAATATCATGCATCTCCAGAACACCATACCTGCAGTAGAAGAGTCGAGCTCTACTATCCAATCCTGGTTCCCTTGAATAGAATACTTTTCAAATAATGCTTCTAGGGTGACTGATATCAAGAGATCGACCATTTCATCTCCATTTCTTTCTGCATTGTCTCTCCTACTGAACTCCAGATCAAAATAAAGGTGGCATGGTAAACCCTGAAACAGCAATAGCATAGAACTGGCATAAATTACAATAATGGCACACAAATGACCATCATTTGCGGCAACCAAATTACATCAATGCAATTGCCTTGAAATGAAACAGTAAATAGAAAACAACGTGAAATTGTAGGCGCAATTTATAGAAATTTATCAACGTAAAGCCAACCACGATTTTTCAACAAACACTGTTTACATTTTATGATGAATGGGATTCCTGTGCAATCATCCTAGTGTCTTCTTTTATGATGAAAACAAGGGGAAGATTCTTACCTCCTGAATCACTTCATAATGGTGGCGAAATTTAGCATCCATGTTTTTGTATCTGAAATTGAAAACGATGGGGCAAAAAACCAGACACCTATCAGAGAAAGTACCTGAAATATTTGTATTGATTCTAAACATCATTGCAAAAAGGAAAGACAAGAGAGAGAACCTTCTCCAAAACTCTCTGTATGTAGAAACAAGAAACCTTCGTTGTCCATTATGGTGATCTTGATAGCTAAAAATGCGTACATCTGCATGCTCTTTTGCAAAATTCATCGCTTCATTCTGCCTAGGAAATGTTGCCCATACTTCCTTACTAACCAAACAAGCAACACAATCACTTCACACCATAAAGAAAAAGAAATAAAGAAAAAAATGAACTACAACCTCAATTGTGATTTTTGTTGTTCCGCGAGATCAATGCGAATTTCACGCAAAAGTCTCAACAAGCTAATGGGTCTTTTTGGTGGCACTCCATGTGGAGACCCATAAAACACAACCGGAGAGATCTGCTTTCCTTGACTAACATTCTTTCCTTCAACTGCATTTGATGCAATCTAGATCGATAAAAACACCAAGTTAATAACTTCATCAATTTTTACATTACAATGAACATCATAACATAAATTTCCAATGAGAAATAAACCTATCACTAAAAGAGTAAGAATAAAAATACCAATAATAATCCAAAGTAAATCACTTTACCAATCTCTGCATTACAATCAGCATCAAAACATAATTTTTTTTATTTTGTTTTATTTTATTTAAAAGCAAGATCTATCACAAAAAAAAAAAAAACAACAATAATACAAATTCATTAACTCTATTAATCTCTACATTACAACGAGCATCGAAACATGAATTTCTGACTAAAAAAAGCAAAACCCATTACTATAAAACTAGGAAAAGAAAAAAACCAATAACAATACAAAGTCAATAACTTTATCAATCTCTTACAATAAACATCAAAACATGAGTTTCCAATCAAAAAGAGCAAAACCCATCTCTGAAAAAGTAGAAAAAACAATAAGCAATTAAAAAATTATGTACTTTCTTCTTTGGTTGCTCAGCTGAACCAGGAGATGCTTCATTTATTGAAATCCCTTGATTCTTGATTTTTCCTTTACTTCTCTTTCTCTCTCTCACAGCAGATTCTGCAACATCATTATAACTGTAAATCTTCTTTTCTAAATCTAAAAAAAGAGATCAAATTAAAAAATTAAATTCGAATAAAATTGAAAAATTTAACTAAAAAAATTGGGCTTTTTTTCTTTTTTCTTTGGAACTTACGAGGAGGAGAAATGCCGCATTTGAAACATTCGAATAATCTATCTACGTCTTCCATTGTTGTTGATTTCGATCCCATTTTTTCTCTCACTGTTTTTTTTTTTTTTCCTGTTCAGTGGAAGAAGAAGCGGGAAATCTTGTCACTGAATTTGCAAATTAGTCCACACATTTTCTTTTCTACTACATTACAAAACCTCTCCCTAACGTTTAAAGGATGTCCAAATTGATCACTCAACTTTAATTTGTATTTCGCTATACATTGAGAAAAAGTTTAATAAATGTTTTCAATTGAGTAGTTTGATATTTATCTTTTTTTCAAGTAGAGAATTTATAAGAAAGATTAATAAATGTTTCGATTGAGTTTTATCCTTTTTTAGAAAGAAAAATTAAAATAATTCAATGAATTAGATATTATCCAAAAATGCTCGGTCTGAATTTCAGTTAGATCTAGATATTTTTAATTTTATTTTTTTGTCTCTTTAGAACTTTTTTTTCTCTTATTTAATTTTTTTTTATATGATAAAGAAGAAATAAATTGATGGAATTTTTTTTATATTATATAAAAATTGGATGACGATAATTTTTTTTTCATTTGAGGTTGGGTTGAGTTGAATAGCGTTGGGTTCTGCTACCACTAGAAATGCACATAATTCTTAATTTATTTGATTACATATATACATAAACTTTTTAATTTGTTATATTTTTTGAACTATACATTGAAAAAACTTGCAAAAATAATGTTTTCTTTTTCTTTTTGCTTGGCTACCACACCTAATAGTATTGGATCTGATATTACCGCCAGATCCAAGACGCGCACTTAATATATTCTCTCTACTATTCATATATTTTTTATATTTTAAAAAACAATTATTGCCTAGCACGAACCAATATGCTATAATGTGTAAACTTTTGTTATTAAAAAAACTTCTAGCCATTTACTTTATTGGTATTTATAAATAAAACTATTCAAGTTGTATCATTAACATAGTTTTTATTCCTTATGCCTCAAGCATCACCTTCTGTCAATATTGTTTTGATATTTATTACTTGCAAGCAACTACTATTTATACCTTAGCGGACTGAAGATGAATGAGGAATTTTAACAAAATTAAGTATAAACGATATCTTTTTTATTTCGTAATTGGGATTTTTTTTAAGTGGAAATAATTTTCATTTCATTAAATATAATTAACAAATATATTTTATTTATTTTTAATTTTTTTTATTAAAAAAAAAAACCTTGGACCATTCCCCAAGTGACTCTAAATTCAAGCCCCCTGTGATTTATACTCATCTTTAACTTTTTAATATGAACACCCATCACTTTGTGGACAGATTGTGAAGAAATACTTTCTAACAGCAATCATCTTATCCGAAGGTAATTCAAATATTAAAATATTTTATTTTTAGTATGCACAATACACCCATAAATCCTGAAGATGAAACCCCAACGAAATGCATGTCTATCAGGATCGAAAATTCCTGAGTATGGAATGCTTTATGATACTTGACAGGTTCTGCCATCTAAACCCTAGTCCTCCTTGACCAGATGGAAATCTCAGCTCATAGATAATCGTTCTTCATCATGCTTAAGCTATGCTTCAATGACATGAATGACATTTTCACCATTGAAATAGGGTGAGCGAAGATTTCCCACTATACAGTATACTAAATCAGTTCCGAAAACGTCACAGCCACATGTGGCTGTCGTTGTGAAGAGCAAGAAGGATGTGAAGAGCACTGTAAGTCCTGCAGTTTGCAAGCAAACCAAGTTGGTTTGCTTAATGAATATATTAATACAGCAATTAGAAACAGGTATTTAGGTATTAGTAAGAATCCTTACCTAACCTTAGCTAAAGTATAATGCAGTATTCCAGTTAAAGCATGTCTATGCTAGCAGCTGGTAATATTCAATGATAAAAACTAGGCTGATCTCATTCATCGATCTGCACCTGTTTTATTAAATCATCTTAATTTATCCTCAGCTACCTTCTGAATTAAGTTCATTGTTTATGTTTATGTGTTATCTTGCTTTAGTTGGTTTGGCATTATATATGATCCCTTTCGTAATTATATATGTTTCTACCACGAGTATATTATTTACTTCGAATAAGTGTGGTACTGTCTTCCACTACGTACAGAAGAAGTTACTCCCTGTGCTTTGAAGGAGATGCATGTCAATATCATTGACCTAAATTAACTACTCCATGTTAATTGATGTTTTTTTTTATATGTTTTTAAATGATTTTGATATAGAGATGTGAATATATTTCTCTCTTTTTTTAAAAAAAAAAGATTTCAATGGTAATATTAAATACACATTTCATTCACCGATTTTAATAGTTTTTTTAAATATTATTTATTTATTATCTCGAAACAGAAAAAATAAAGATAATAAGAATAAAAATAAGCTATTTTCTTTGTTTTTTCTACTGAATACTATCTAGAAAATCATTGGTTTCTTAAACCGTTAATTTATGTTTTAAGGATTTATTTTATACATTTATCATTATATTTTTTTTATGTTAATCAAAAAATATTATTGATGAAAACTAGATAACTAGGAAAGAAAAAACCAGGGAGTTCAAATTAAAACAGTAACTCAGGAGAAGGAAAAGTAAAAAATCACAGAAGTGAACAATCTAACTAAGAACATTTATAACGACCATGAATCTAGTTGGATCATTTGCAAATTCAGTTAGCAAATCATTAGAAAAGGGCATGGAAAAAGATAATTTTTCATAAATGAACTAGTTTAGATGTGAAATACCAAAATCAAATGAGGGTGTATATGAATGGGCAGATTTTGTTCCCATAAGTTGAGTAATGAATTAATTATTTTTAATCAGACCCACTGTTTGCCACTTCATGGGCGGCCAAAAATATGAAAAATACAGTAAGAAAAGGCCAATAAGGAGTAAGAGTCGTGTGTTTGTATAGTCTGTTGTCTAGTTCTTCTTTTTGTTCAGCACTGAAAGCAAAATTTTCATGAAATCATCGAATCTAAGTGGGACGACTTCGTCAATCACTACTAGGAAACTTCCTCGAAACTTCCTAGCAAAATAAAATTATGTTTAATTAATATCACGATGATAAAGGAACAAGAATTTCAAGAACACAACGCTACGAAAGAAGAATACAAGTAGATATTTTCTTGGAACTAGTAAGTTTCAGAATTTTATTTTCCAACAAGAAAAGAATGCATGAGTCCAATGAGCTAGCTTGTGTGTGTGTGTGTATTGATCAATAACTATATCTTCAATTGCTATCAAAATATATATACACTAATGGAGACTCCATCTTTCTCAAGATTTAAAATATATTTGTGGGATTAAGTTAACTGCTTTTTGGATCAGCAGGTCATAATGTAAGACTGTAAGGTAATGCATGGCAGATTATTAATAATTTAATATTTGGCAGCTGGTATCTTGCCCTTTCCAAGCTTCATGACACCAAAGTCGGTGTCTTGTTTTGCCCTACCAGATCCCTTTTCAGAACCAACTCTTTCTTCATCTGAATAGATAGTCTCTTTCCATTTTTGTATATAACAACCGTGCTGTCTATATCTTTTCCAGTCATCACTTGATATCATACAGAAAAATGGCAGCAAATGATGTGCCATGTTGTGAGCCCATGTTTTGGACATATCTAATCATATGCATGGCTCTAGTGTCTTTTGCTGGCCTAATGTCTGGTCTTACATTAGGACTTATGTCTCTTACTGTTGTTGATCTTGAGGTTCTGATCAAGGCTGGTCAGCCCCAAGAACGAAAGAATGCAGGTTCATATCAATATTTTCTCACCGTGCTATATTTTCTTTCACTGCTTAAACATCTAACTGAGTGTTTTTTAATTACATGTTATTTATCGATCATGGCAGAGAAGATTCTGCCTATTGTGAAAAATCAGCATTTACTGCTATGTACTCTCCTCATAGGAAATGCTTTGGCTATGGAGGTATATGTATTGCCTTGAAATATAACAAATCTTGCAAAATCTCAATTAGATGTGATTAATTCTGATTTATGCATTGAATTAAGGCCCTGCCTATCTTCCTTGACGCGCTTCTTCCTGCTTGGGGTGCTATACTAATATCAGTAACCCTCATACTTACCTTTGGTGAGGTAAAATCATACGTTTTTCGGTTATCATGAGGAACTTGCATACATGGATCAACCACAGTTTCCTAGAATAACAAGTCATGTTGTTCTGCAGATTATCCCTCAAGCAGTTTGTTCTAGGTATGGCCTGAGCATTGGTGCGAAACTGTCTATCGTCGTTAGGTTTATTGTTATAGTCCTCTTTCCTCTAGCTTATCCTATCAGTAAGGTAAGAGCTAGGTGTTTCTCAGCTTTTTTTTTTTTTTGGTAGAACATGTTATTAAAGATTTCTGATCAATATTCCTTGTGACAGCTCCTGGATTGGATCCTTGGAGAAAAGCATTCTGCCCTTCTGCGACGCGCAGAGTTGAAGACTTTGGTGGACATGCATGGAAATGAGGTCAGTGTATCTAAAAGAATCAAACTTCACAAGCAAAAAGAAAGAAAAAACTATGGTGGTGACATTTCAGGGGCTGAAAGTGATCGAAATCTTGAACTGTTAGGCAGGGAAAGGTGGAGAGCTGACGCATGATGAAACAACTATCATTACTGGAGCCTTGGATCTCACTCAGAAAACTGCAAAAGATGCTATGACACCCATATCAGAAACGTTTTCATTGGATATTAATTGTAAACTTGACGAGTATGCACGCACGCCTTGTATCGCCGTAAAATTTACTTCTGATATTTACATCTTATCCTATCCATGATTCATTTTTCTCCTTAGGAAAACAATGGGGTTGATAATAAGGAAAGGCCATAGCCGTGTACCGATTTACACAGGGAATCCAACAAATATTATCGGTCTGATCTTGGTAAGAAGATGGAAGCTGCAATTGCTATTTTGGGTTTAAAGGAACATGCTAAACAGTTAGCTAAAATATGTGCACAGGTGAAAAATTTAATCAGGTGCCGACCTGAAGATGAAACACCGATAAGAGATCTAACTATCAGGAGGATTCCAAGGTATATAGTTTCCTAGCTGTACTTTGGCAGCTTTTATATATGTTTTGTATGCCACAATCTGTACAAAATTTAACTCTGTCCCTCAAAATCTGTGGCAGGGTTCCTGATCTTTTGCCTCTTTATGATATAATGAATCAATTTCAGAAAGGTCATAGCCATATGGCTGTTGTTGTTAAGAGTAAGAATGATGCTAACGAGACTGCACAAAAAGCAAACTACAAGCCTACCATGTTGGGGAAAAGAGGTAGAATTACATGGCCTTTCACATATTTTCTATGAACTTGAAGCAAAAACCTATCTTTCTAAGTTTATGGTTGTAGTTTCAGGAAGCTACCAACTTGGTCAGAAAGATCAATTCATCATTCCTGTGAACTCACCATCTGTGTATTCCAGTGGCACTGACATTGAGAGTCCGAAACAGATCGATTTCAGGAATCTAAGAGACAATTTGCACCCAAAATTGCAGAATCAAGAACACCAACATGGAAATCTTTCACATGAAGAATTGGAATTTCTTTCAGCTTCAGATGAGGAAGTCATTGGTGTTATAACCTTGGAAGATGTTATGGAGGAACTGATTCAGGTGATGAATAAATTATCTTTTTCTTAGACATTTACTCAGATTCGCATCAGGAAACTCAGATATGAATACAACATTCAGAAAACTTCAAATCAGTGTAAAATTCTAATAACTTTCAGAAAATAATCAGTTTGACCGCCGAACTTTGGTGGATAACAGTAAAGTTTTAGCTGCATATGTTACAGTTTCTGGTTAACATCTTGAGTATGTCTACATTTACATGTATAATTTTGCAGGAAGAAATATTGGATGAAACTGATGAGTATGTAGATGTTCATAACAAGTAATGTCTACTTTCCTTTCTACATATATATATTCACTCAACTTAAACTTTATCAGCTACTCTTAAAAATCACTAACCACTCTGCCTTTATCTTCTTGAAAAGGATTACAATCAATATGATTCCTCCGCGAAGATCACCTGGAGCAGGAACGGCGTCACCGGTTTCTCCCTATCATCAAAGTCCAGTATCTCCTATACTGCTTTCACCAATACCACCATATGCTTACTCACCATTTATTAGGCCAACACTTTATGCTTCCCCGCCAGCAAAATCTGTTCCAAATTCTCCAGCTCATCTTACAGGCTCTCCTAACTATTCACCATCCTCCAATAAGGTATGCTCAAATGTATGTAGTAATTGTTTTTGCATCTGAATATTGCTTGCTTCTTTCCTGTTGCTGACAACAGTATTCTATCGGCAGGTTTCAAGAAAATCATACGAGAAGCTGAGAAGGCCTGATGGCATGTAGTGTCTGTTACATATAGGCTATTGGAGCTGGGATTTGTTTATGAAAAGGGGCACAAAATAGGCCTCTCTGTAATGGGATTATTTTGTGCTTCTCTATCATTTCTTTGATTTTTCAATTAGCTCAAAGTGGAAGAAGGGGTTTATATTTTACAGCACGCTCTTCTACTCCCATCCATTTTCTTAATAGACTAGGCCTAGGCCATTGAAATAAGGCCACAAGCAATATCAATGAAATTCTAGGTCCTGGACAAAACCAAATCTGGCCTGGGCCTTAGGCCTACAATGACTTTGTCCAAGAGACATTTAGCCACGTGCATCGAAGACTTCTTGAAAATAGAGAGAAAAATGGTTAGAAAAATTGTTCAAGACACCCTGTCCTGTCTTTTGAGGTCCAAGGTGGTGTTTGGGGGAGGCGCTTCAATAGGAGATTTTAAAAATTTTGAACTTTTTCTTTTTTTAAAAAAAATTTATGATTTTTGAATTATTTTGATGACCTTCAAATGAGCACATATTATTTTTGGATTTTCCTCCATACTTGTAGCATAATAATATGTGCTCATTTGAGGATTACAGGACCTGTAAAACTTAACAAGCTCTTCTTCCTTCTTCCTGGGCTCTTTTGAAGGTCCTATACCAGCAGCTAGCGAAGACGCATCAACTACTTCTTCCACCAACTCTTCTTGCTTCATTGGCTCTTCTTTTTCCAGCTCTTCTTCCTTCTTAACATCAGCAATTAAACAGCATGATGTCTCTGATGCCCTGATTAATTTTGTTTAATTTGTGATCTGACCTCCAAACTCAGCTTGAGCTTGAGATAATTTCACCTTTGAGAGAAGTAGTGGTTAATTATCATACTATAAACAAATCATCATCATATAAGCTATATGAGAATAACGAGCAATTAAGTGCTCCCAACAAATAGTGTATGGTTTTTTATCTTCTTGTCGAAGAAATTAAGAAATTGCTCAATGTTTGTATTAATTGGTACTGTAATATGATGTTTTAGGTGAGTTTCCTTGTTTATATGAACACGTACAAACCTCAGCACGCCAATCTACAGTATTGTAGTACATATGAACACATAAATCCAAAACTAGCTTTAGTTGTCGGAAGAAGGCAGCTGAAAATTGCAGTACAACACAGCATATTCAATCATTTCTTAACACCTACATATGGGATTTAAAAAAAAAAAATGGTACATTAAATGTGAAAATTTTATAGAATAATATTGTATTAAAATTTTTTAATAAAATTAAATAATTTAATTATGTTGTGTTTTAAAAATGTGATATAGTACAACTTTAATTTTTTTACCTTAACATGTTGACCGATTAGATACAATTGTATTAACCGATTAGCCGTTTTACACAAAAACATAATTTTATAAAGTTTTTGTTCGAAATATATTTTGTGAGTCAAAATACATTTATTTATCTAAATTGTAGTCTCAAAAATAGACTCCAATTAATATCTTAAAATATTATTGTTCACACAGTAGTTTGTGATTCTGAGCAGTAAAGTATGGGTCTGTTATAACCAAATGAGTATTTACCCCAAACAATTTACATGGATTACCTAGCAGATGTATTTATGAATCACTAAAACAAGTTTAGACTCAAGAAGAGGTCTGATCGCGTGTTATTTCAGAATAAAAATTCAAAAATGCTATAATTTTTTATCTAATCATTAAATCACATTTAATAAATATCACACTAAAACATAACATGATATAATCAAACTATAAAATTTCACTGAAACTTTTTATCTCTATATTAATTCGCCCAATATTTGTATGATGATTGCACAATTTATCGCCACATGTGACACCAGATCAAAACATGAACCTGTGTGATCATGACATGGACACGTGTATACGATATTTATTGTTGATGGAGATATTAGTTTGGTCAAGAAGTCCACGCATTTTTGTCATTATAGACTCACAGTGGCTTTTATTAGAAGCATCTCGATCCCATCCCCAACAATGGCCAAATTCTACTTAATTAAGATTTTAATTAATTGAAGGACTGCTTTGCAAATGACGTCTCGAGTGATGACGTGTAAAACCATTTTTTCCAATTTTGATTAAAAGACCCTTTTGTCATCCAGTGACGGTGGTGTGTGAAACTAGCTGGAAATTAAAAACCCTATGATTTTTTAATAGCCAACCTCTGCAAGAGTTAACCTCGGAGGTGTCCGTACTTTGGCAAATCTCTATCTATCATATTACGATCATCTTATCACATACGAGATGTGAAGTAAGTTTAGCCGACACCATCCAAGCTTAAAAGTAGATGCTGAGTTAACCTCTAAGAAAACAGTAATCTTACTGAAATTATATATTGATGTGTATTTAATTTAATTTGAAGTCACATGTTGATGTGTGTTTTAAAGCTGGTTTTTTGTAACGGAAAGTTGTTATTTTTTTAAGTATTTTATATTTAAAAATATATCAAAATAATATTTTTTTATTTTTTTAAATTTATTTTTAATAATAGTACATCAAAACTATTTGAAAACATAAAAAATTTAATTTAAAATAAATAAAAAATAAAAATTTTTGATATTTTCAGATCACTTGATGTGTTAATATCAAAAATAAAATTTAAAAAATAAAAAATATTATTTTAATATATTTACAAACAAATAAATAATATTATTAAAATACATTTTATTTAAACGGCAATGTCGTTTCTCTGGATGGTGTTTTCTGCAAAACAAACATTAGGTGACATGCTTATCCTCCCACCGCAACATTGATCCCATTAATTGGTCGTGATTTCTTACACAACTTGTTCGATTTTTTATTCATCGGTTAAAGTGATCCTCACACGCTGTGTGGGATATTTTTCAAGGAAGCAGAAAAGTAATGCAGCTGTCAAAAAAAAATGTGACTTTCTTGCAATTCACAAAGGAAAGGAAACTCGAAGAACATTGCTGGTAGAGAGAGAGAGAGCCAAGAGTCATTGGAGTGGAAAAGGGAAAAGTCTTGCCCTTTTCACACAAAACAGTATACTGCTGGATATATAGTTCTTGCAATTTGTCCAAGATCGAAGGGTGCAAAGAATCATTTTGTGATTTTTTTGGTTCTGTCTTTGTTTTGCCCTAACGCCCATATATCTGTCTTCCTCTTCACCCTCGTGGGTCCTTTTTGTTTTGCCTTCTTAATTTGGCTTGCTTTATCTTCTAGCTCATAAGAAAAAGAAAATTGTCAAAACAACACTAGTGAAGAAGAACAGAGTGTTCATCAATGATGTTGCATCCATCTCATTAGTTTTCATGTTTTTGTTTTAGAACACCATTACATTAACAAATTGACCAATTTCTGTGCGAAAACCGTGACCAAGTAATTGTATACTCAAATTATGTGTCAACAAATGCCAAACACAAAGTTGACATGATATCTCACTTTCAATTCTTGCTTGTTGGCCACAAGGTGTTTTCTGTGAATCATTTTCTTGACTTTATTATTTATTATATATGATTACATTTTCCAAAACTAGTCCATGAAATTCACCTTCTGGTCAAAGAAAAATATAAATTTTAAATAGAGAAAAGTGTTTTCTAGTTTAAAATATCAAAAAACACTTTCCCTATAGGACCAAAAACTAAAATGATACAATACTTTAATATATATATATATATATATATATATATATAATACTTTAAAATATAAGTTATTAGAAAATAATAAATTACTGATATGTTTTTATAGAAAATAATATATTAGAATATATTAATATACAATATATTAATTTGATATATTATTACATAACACTTTAATTTAAATAATATTGCTAGAAAATACATTTAAATACAAAACATGTTATATTATATAATAATCATATATTTTAAATCATATAAATTGTGTTATAAAACTACGATACCATACAAAAGAAATTTATTTTCAATGTTCTCCAAACACCAAAAATCTATTTTCAATTTATGTTTTAAAAATCTACTATTTAAAAATAATATAGTTAATGATTCAAAATGTATTGTTTTTTAACTTATTTTCTTTGATATGTCCATATACCAAAAACAATTCAGCTCATTTGTCATTATACAACTAAAAATGCTAATAAATTTTACTTAAATATATTTAACAGTTTTTAAAAATGAAGATAATATAGATATATATAGAGAATATGTCTCCTTATACATTATGCCTTCAAAGTAAAAAATAAAATTACTTAAAAAATATTTTAAAAACATTTATTTCATGTCCTTGTCTATATCTTTTTAATCTAATAAGATTGTGTTTCTACCTAAGATAATAACACAACACAACCTTTAAATATCTATTAATGAAAAATCACTAACGAATTTGAAGGCATTAATATCAAAGCAAGACCCATAATTTATTAATATAAAACAACCCACCACCGTCAACCTTCTACACACCCAAATGTTCCAAAATCTCCAACAAAACTATATTTTTCTTTCACTTATTTCATCTATCTATTATAGATTTCTTTTTAACATGTAATTGACAAACTAAGAGATGACACAAGCATCTGGGTTTTCCTCTTCTGATCAGCTCAGCGACATGGTCTAGGTGGTCGTACGAGGATTATAGGCCTGGTAAGCCTTGACCAGCTCAGCTCCATGGTCGCTATCTTCTGATCTTCTTGCTTCTTTTACTGTTCTTTCTTGGGCTCGTCTTTTCTCTTTCCAGACTCTTTTGCTGGTCGTGCTGTAACTATTTCTGCGCCGCACAGCTTTCTCGATTTGGCCACTACGGGATCAACGTCCCCTGCAAATTTGCGTCACAAATTAAACCACTAAATAAAATAAAATAAAATAAAATAAAAATCATGAATACTTCATTGATGATCTTGGATTTATAAGTTAATGACCATATAGCCAAAAATAAATAATTAAATTATATACCTGAAAGACTAGAGGCTGTCTTCGTGGCTTTTTTCTTGGCTTTGTCATCGTGGAAACCCAATTTCAACCCAGCTTTCTGCAACAAAATAAGCTCATGTATAACTTTGTTATAATCAATATAGAAAAAATGACTAAATCAACTGAAGCTAACCAAACTCACTGAATCATGAAAAAGAAGCAAGTTTTTCAGCAAAATAAGTAAATCAACATAGAAAAAAGGGAAAAGAAAAGAAAACTTGATTCATGATTCTTTCATGCAAGTCATCTAACAGAAAATAGAGAGAGAGAGAGAGAGAGAGCTGATTCTCACCTTCATTTCTATAGCTTAGAGAGATCTGATCAAAGAAATAGTTGAAATCAAACAGTAAATAAAGAAAGCTTGAGGTAAGGGGGGAGGAGGAGGAGGAGGAGGAGCTAAGAAAACAAAAGGAAAAACTTGGTGATGAGGTGAAGGTTCTTTGTGGGGGAAGTGAAGAGAGAGCACTGAATCAATCTAAGGACATTAGTTTATGGTCAGTAAGCACAAAATTGTAGGACCAGTAAAGGAAAGCATATTAATTGGTGTTTCAAGTGTCGAAAATGCCTTTCGTTTCTAATCGTAGGGTGTTTTCTTTATTTCATTTTCTTTTTTTAAAAAAGCAAATTTAGATTTTTACTAGTTATTTCACCGCGTTTCACTATGAGTTAGATATTATTTTTTTAATATACTTTTGTAATTAAAAAAAAATTTAAGTTAAAATTAAAAATTTATGCACATATATAATTAAATAAATTATAACCTATGTATGTTAAAAAGTAAATAAAAAATTAATAACTCAAAATAAAATTAAAAAAATCAAGAAACAAATATAGATCAAGATATTTAATCTTTAATAAAAAATTTATCCGGTTATGTTTATTATATTTTTTTATTAAATTAATTTTTTTATTTAATCAAATAATAATATAAATAAATACATATTAAATTAATAAAATAAAATAAAAATATTATACAAAACTCCAAGAAATATTATTTTAAGTGTAACTTAGACTTATTTAATAGTAGCAAAAAACATTGACAGAAATCTGAACTGGGCTACAGCCATCCAAGCCTTCAATATGGCTCTGCCCATGCAACGTATGTGATCGGTTTGGTTATGGAGCAACAAGTGTGGAATGTGCCAAAATGGTTCATGTTTTTTGACACCTTTCCTCTCTTTGGGTCTACTGTTTGTGGGATTGCGTATGGGGCTTTTTCTACAAGTATGGATCCAAACAAAAAGGGTTCCTTTCCTGGGTTTGAACAAGTCCAGAAGAAGATGTGGAAAGAAGAAGACGAGGGCAAGAACTCATGGGGATGAGGAAGGATATGATCACGACCCGAGCATGTGCTTTCCTTTCCTTTCTTCTTCTTCTTCTTCTTCTTCTCTATTTGACTTTTCTTCAACTCCCATGGAGTTAATAGCAAATAGTGTACGGTTTTTCTTTGTCTTTTTGTCGAATAAAATAAGAAAATGCTCAGTATTTGTATTAATTGGTACTTGTTAATATGATTTCTTAAAGTGTTAAGGCCAGAAGTCACGTGAGTACTCGTATATATACATTAACTTATTTGAGTTTCCTTTGACAGATGAACACATGGAAACAAACGTCAGCAAGCCAATCTACGTCTAGCTTTAGTTGTTGGAAGAAGACAGCTGAGAATTGCAGTGCAGAACAGCATATTTCATAATATCTTAAGCATAATACAAGACTCAACCTGGGAAATTTACTGGTTATATAGTTTTGAAAAAAAAATATTATATTTTTTTAATGATCCGGCCTCAAGCATGATCGACTCATCACGACATTAATTCACCTCATAAATAGAACCATATCTTATAACACGGATCTTAATATCTGCTTATGCTCCCCAAATCAAAACATGAACTTATGGGATCATGATATGGACATCTTTTTTTTTAATTTTTTTTTAAAGATGCTCTGGGTGTTTTTTATGAGCATGAAGATATTAGTAGTTCGGTCTCAAAGTCCACACGTTCTGGTCATAGACTCACAGTGGCTTTATTAGAAGCATCTCGATCCCATCCCCAACAATGGCCAAATTCTACTTAATTAATATTTCAATTAATTGAAGGACTGCTTTGCAAATTACGTATCGAGTGATGACGTATATATAAAACCATTTTTCTCCAATTTTAATTAAGACCATTTTATCATCTGGTGAAGGTTTTTTAATAGCAAACCTCTGTAAGATCCATCACAAGAGTTAACCTTGGAGGTGGACGTGCTTTGGCAAATCTCTATCATATTACATACGAAATTGAAATTGATTGGTTTTTTTTGGCTCTCTCTTTAGCTTTATTTTTCTGATCTGTAGAAGGTATTTCTCCACTAGCAAGTTTTTTTTCAAAAGACTTCCTTTATTATTTAGTGTGGATAGCAGGGAAGAGCAATATTTCTTATTTTTATTTTTTAATAGGATTCTTCCCTGTGAGTGTTCTTTCTATCTATTATTATATATCTGAAAAAATCAAGTTATAATAATTGGATAAACAAAAAAAACCCTCTCACGCGTGGAATTATAGATATTGATGTGTAATTAATTTAATTCAAAATATAATTGACGTCCATAATACATGCTGATGTGTCTGTCTATATATATATATAATTCTTAATTAGGGCGTTGTCGCTCTATGCATGGAGTTTTCTGCAAATTAAACGAACATTAGCCGGCATTCTTGTCCAGGTTGAGAAGGTCATGATCAGTACTGCTACAGAACAAACTTCAGATGCTTATCCTCCCACGGCAATATTTTTTACACAGATTTGTTCGATATTTTATTCATTGGTGAAAGTGATCTTCACACACTGTGTGGGATATTTTTCAACGACCAAAAGAGCCCATGCAAGTACTGTAAAAAAGAATGTGACTTGCTCACCATAATTCACCAGAGGAATGGAGACTCGACTCTCCTCTGAAAAAAGTGAAGAACAAAAGTCATAGGAGTGGAAAAGGGAAAATCTTTGCCCTTTTCATACAAAACAGTAGAATTGCAGGATAGTTTTTGAGATTTATCCAACAAGATGCCAAAACAACATTAGTCAACAACACAACGTTCATCGTATTGCATCAATCCATCACATTAGTTTTCATGTTTCCATGGAGGATGAGATTTTAAGGTAACAATATTGTACTTTTCTTGCAATCGTTTTCTTTTAGAACACCATTACATGACCTGTTCTGTGCTAAAACCCTGGCCAAGTAATTGTATTCTCAAACACTGTGTCCGCCAAACAGCAGTACAGAACAGCATATTTCATAATATCTTAAGCATAATATAAGACTCAACCTGGGGAATTAACTGGCTAAAGACACAAGTCATGAATTGGGTTTTTTTTCTAAAAAAAACCCAACAATAATATAGTTTTGAAAAAAAATAAAAAATTTTAATGATCGGGCTAGCGCTTGAACCATGATCAACTGACTTATCACGACATTCACCTCATAAATAGAACCAGATCTTATAACACGGATCTTAATATCTGCTTATGTCACCAAATCAAAACATGAACCTATGGGATCATGATATGGGTACATGGACAACTTTTTTTTAATTGTTTTTTAATAAAGATGCTCTGGGTTTCTTTAATGAGCATGGAGATATTAGTTTGGTCTCAATGTCCACATGTTTTGGCCAGAGACTCACAGTGGCTTTATTAGCAGCATCTGGGTCCCATCCCCAACAATGGCCAAATTCTACTTAATTAATATTTTAATTAATCAAAGGACTGCTTTGCAAATGACGTATCGAGTGATGACGTCCAAAACTGATTTTTTCCAATTTTGATTAAGACCCTTTTATCATCTGGTGAAGGTGGTGCGTAAAACTAGCTGGAAATTAAAAACCCTACGGTTTTTTAATAGCCAACCTCCTCTGCAAGAGGTAACCTTGGAGGTGTCCGTACTTTGGCAAATCTCCATCATATTACGATCCTATGACTTCCTCTGATAACGTACGAGATGTGAAGTAAGACGTTTAGCCTAAACCATCCAAGCTTAAATTAATTACATGTATGGTTTTGTTGAATTAACCTTTAAAAAACAGTACTAATCTTAGTAAAAGTGGACCTTAATTAATGTTTGAGATGGATAACGTTGTTTAATTTCCTAGCTGCTAGTTGATGACAAACATGATTAGTGTATATGTTGATGTAAACTTAGCTAGTTGATAACGTTGTTTAAGATTTGTTTATTTCTTGACAGAGTGGTAAGAGGATCCTATCGAAAATATTATCGGAAATCTACAATATATATAGTCCGACTACAGCTAGCAATATTGAAATTGATAGGTTTTTTTGGCTCTCTCTTTAGCTTTATGTTTCTGATCTCTAGAAGGTCTTTCCTGATCACCAGCAAGTTTTTTTTTCAAAAGACTTCCTTTATTAATTTTAGTGTGGATAGCAGGGAAGAACAATATTTCTTATTTTTATTTTTAATAGGATTCCTTTTGAGTGTTCTTTCTATCTCTTATTATATATCTGAAAAAACCAAGTTATAATAATTGGATAAAACCAAAAAAAACCTCTCACGTGTGGGATTATAGATTGATGTGTAATTAATTTAATTCAAAATATAATTAACGGTCCATAATACATGTTGATGTCTCTCTCTCTCTCTCTCTCTCTCTCTATATATATATATATATATATATATATATATATATATATATATATAATTCTTAGGGCATTGTCGCTCTATGCATGGAGTTTTCTGCAAATTAAACGAACATTAGCCGGCAAGAATGTCCAGGTTGAGAAGCCTGATCGATCAGTAACAAACTTCATATGCTTATCCTCCCACGGCAATATTTTTTACACAGCTTTGTTCGATATTTTATTCATTGGTTAAAGTGATCTTCACACACTGTGTGGGATATTTTTCAACGACCAAAAGAGCTAGCCCATGCAAGTGTAAAAAAGAATGTGGCTTTCTCACCATAATTCACAAAGGAAAGGAGACTCGACTCGTCTGAAAAAGGAGAAAACCAAAAGTCACTGCAGTGGAAAAGGGAAAATCTTTGCCCTTTTCATACAAAACAGTAGAATTGCAGGATATATAGTTTTTGAAATTTATCCAACAAGATGCCAAAACAACATTAGTCAGCTGCAACACAACGTTCATCGTGTTGCATCCATCCATCACATTAGTTTTCATGATGTTTCCATGGAGGATGAGTTCTTAAGGTAACAATATTGTACTTTTCTTGCAATCGTTTTCTTTCAGGACATCATTACATGACCTGTTCTGTGCTAAAACCCTGGCCAAGTAATTGTATTCTCAAGCCCTGTGTACGTCCGCCAAACACAAAGTTGACATGATTTCCCATTTCCAGCTATAAAAAGACAAGAAAAATCACAAAGTACTTATAACCAGTACTTGGATATGGTAGAAAAAACAAATACAACATGGAAAAAAATATATATCTCCATGCGTTTATTGTTTTGAAAATAAAAAAGTTTATTTCAAAAATATTTTAAAAATAAATTTATTTTATATCTTCAATTTTGTTTCCTTAACGAAACACCTGATTTGTTCTTATTTTTTCATATGCATAATATCAAAATAAGACCCATAATTTATTTATATAAAACAACCCATGACACCATCAACTTCTGTTCTAATAACACCGGAAATTTTCAAAATCACCAACTAATTGTGAAAACTATTTTTTTCACTTATTTCATCAATATATATATATATATATATATATATATATATATATATATATATATTTGTTTTTAACGTCTAATTAACAAATTAAGAGATGACACAAGCATTTGGAGTATCCTGATCTACACATCTAACATAATAATATGGGGGCATATGAGGATTATAGGCCTGGCAAGCCACCTGATCTTGATCTTTCTTCTTCTGATCTCCTTGCTTCTTCGGCTCTTCTTTCTTGGGCTCATCTTTTTTCTTCTCAGGCTCTTTTGCCGGTCCTACTGTGACTATTTCTGTGTGACACAGCTTTCTCAGTTTGGCCACTATGCATACTGGATCAATGTCCCCTATCACTGTCATCTTCTTGTCCTTCATGTCGATGGATACTGAATCCACCCCTGCAAATTTGCATCACAATTTATTAGGTAATGACCATATAGCAATAAATAAATAAAGTAAATTCAATACCTGAGAGACCAGAGACTGTCTTCATGGCTTTTTTCTTGGCTTTCTCATCATGCAACTCCAATTTCAACACAGCTTTCTGCAACAAAATAATCAAGATAATCATGTGAATTTTGTTATAAATCAATATCAAGATAATAATCAAGAAACAGTAATCACTTAAAATTAATACCAAGGAATCCCATTAAAACAATGACTAAATCAAACTGAAGCCAACAAAACTCAATGAATTATGTAAAAGAAGCAAGCTTTTCATCAAAATAAGTAAATCAACAGGAAAAAAGAAAGTAAGGAAAAGAAAAGAAAACTTGACGCATGATTCATTCATGCAAGCATACAAGTCATATCTAATAGAAAATATATATATAGAGAGAGAGAGAGAGCTGATTCTCACCTTCATTTCTATAGCTTAGAGAGATATGATCAGAGAAAACGTTGAGATCAAACAGTAAACAAAGAAGCTTGAGATGAAGAAGTAAGGGAAGAGCTAAAAAAAGTAAAACATGGTGATCAGAAGGGTTCTTTGTGGTGGGGTTTAATTATAGTGAGGGAGTGAAGAGAGAGCAATGAGTCAACCTGAGAGCAGTAGTTTATGGTCAATAAACGCAAAATCGTAGGACCAGTAAAGGAAAGCACATTGGTGTTTCCAAAGTCGATCATGACTATTTTCTTTCTTTCTTTTCTTTTTGGAAAAGACAAGGAGGATTTAGATCTATAATTTATAACTCCAAAAAGTGTGCAGCGGGAGTGTAAGAACATGCTTTCCTTCTTAAAATCTCAGAGCTCAATTATTGGAACAAGTATGTCTGTATTAGTTTACAGATACTTGTGAAAAAAGAAAGGAAAATGAGAATGTTTTCTTAAAATTATTTCGTTCGCTAAAATTGATGTGCTGCCTATTTCTTTCTTACAAAGAATGTTTTCTCTCTAGCGGCTTGTGGGGCGTCGTGCGGAATTAATGACCGGCTTTCTTGAAATCCTCCCGATATTTCCTTCATAAAATCGCAGCGCTTGGGGTATGACATCCGGTTTGGCACTTGTGAGATCTTTCTCTCTCTCTCTCTCTCTCTCTTTCCATTTTGATATTGACAGGTGTCACCCTAGATTGTTAAATCAACCATTTAATATGATTTTCTTTAAGATTTGATATCTGTTATTTTAATTATTGTTTTTTATTTTAAATGATTTATAAAATTTGAGTTTTTTTATTTCATTATCCTTTAGTTTTTTTATTTCTTTTTTTTATTATTTATTTTATCTTAGATAATACACAAATCAATTAACATCTAAATACAAAAAGTCTCATGAACTCTAAATTCAAGAATCAGGAGAGATTTTAATCCTACATGAAAAAACCCATTAACACGTGAAATTAAATGGTTAAAATCCCTTACCACAACCATAGCAACTAAAAGGAATATGCTTCTTGCAAAGAATCAACGTTTTCCCCTTTCTCTTCCATTTTTGCATACATTTTTTTTTAAGTTCTAACCTCTCATTGTTTTTCTAACCTCCTAATTTTAAATATTAATTCAGAATTATTATTGATACTATTTTATTTTCTTAGGTCATCCAAATTTACATACTATTTTTACTGAAAACAGGTTTTTGAGTTAAAATATATTCAGTCCTAATTTTTTGATACCATAATGGTCGAGATTTGAATTAAATTAGATGGTGCATTGTTTGACTTGTTTTTTCAAAAAACATATCATTCACCTTAATTATATTTTTCAAAAAAATAAACCAATGTACGGGCCCTCTTAAACGGTCAGGTGTTGGCCTGGTCTCTTTTTCTTATTTTTTGGTAATTTGATGCTCTTAAAAGAATTCATGCTTTTTAAAAAAAATTGTTTTTTAAATAATTTTTTAATTTATATTTAAATCAATACCCCTTCTCTTTGATTTTTTTTTAATTTTTATGTGTAGTATTTTTTAAATAGTGGTTTTTTTAAGTATGCTGTATGTATTTAGTTTTTTGAATAGGTTTTTCTAATTAATCTATAATTTTTTCATGTTTTATATAATTGAACTTTGTTTTAAAAAATAAATAAATAAATAAATATTTTTTTATAGTATGTCTAATAAGTGCAACATTGTGTGACATGTTTTTTCCTTTTATTTTATGCAATCAATTTTGTATATATGTTTATTTTTATTGTTATTTAATTAAATAAATAAAATTATAAAAAATAATCGGTTAAATGAACCACGTTGCATTAATATCAAATATTTTGATCTATATCTGTCTCTTGATTTTTTATTTGTTAATATAAAAATAATTTATAATTTATTTAATTAAATGTATGCATAAATTTTTTATATTTATACTTAATATTTTTTAAGTTAAAAAACCTGTCAAAAAAAACTTACATATTTAATTTTATTGTTGAAAAAGAATATCTACCCCACGACAAGAGCGTCGACCAAATAATTAATGTGGGTGTGTTGCGCGTGGTGTCATGCAAAACAAACATTAGTTGGCATCTTGTCTAGGTGGAGAAGGGCTTTATCACTATCTTACTCACAAACAAACATCACTTGGCATCTTGCCTCGGTGGAGAAGGGCTTTATCACTATCTTACTAACAAACAAATTTTATGACGAAGTGTATGTATAGAAAAGATAAAATTAAGATTTTCAGAATCTAAGGTTAAAATTATAAACACCATACAAAAATAGAGAAAAATCTCTTATATTTTATTAAAGTCTAAATAATAAAAAAACAGTAACTATTTATATAAAATTTCACGGATTTGTTTTCAAATAGACCATTGATCCATAGCAGTACTTGTTGGTGATTTTTTATACAATTTTGTTTGATTTTTTTATTTATTAACGTGGATGTCCAGGCCAGTTTATACGTACCTCAACTAATCTCATGGGCCCTGAATTTAACGACCATATAAGCCTCTAGTGACCATCATATGAGCAACCACGAGGTTCGAACCTGAAACTATAAAGGAAAGCTAACTCTTTAATCCCAAACACTTACTATTGGACAATCTTCTGGACTTTATTTTGTTTGAATTTTTATTCATCGGTTAAAGTGATATTCAAACACTGATGAGGGATATTTTTCAAAAAAAAAAATTGCTATAAGTGTAAAAAAGAAAACGTGACTTTCTTACTATTCACAAAGGAAAGGAGACTCCTTAAGAAAAAAAGTGAAGAACATCAAAATAGTAGAGAGAACCAAAAGTTAATGGAGTGGAAAAGGGTTTGCCCTTTTCATACAAAGCAGCAGAATTGCAGGATAGTTTTTGAAATTGGTCGAAGAAGACATGCCAAAACAACATTAGTCATCACTTTAGTTTTCATATTTCCTTGGAGGACGAGTTTTTTTTAAAGGGAACAACGTTGTACTTTTCTTGTAATCATTTTCTTTTAGAACACCATGCATTACTTGAACAAATTGGCCTTTTTATGGGCGAAAACCGTGACCAAAGTAACGGCGGCCTTTTATTCTCAAATTCTGTGTCAACAAATACCAAACACAAAGTTGACATGATTTCCCATGTTCATTTTCATAAAATTTAATTATTATGTCGAGATAAAAACAAATAAATATAAAAAAATATTTATTTTATATAACTCTATCTTCTTGATGAAATATGTTTTTATATTTATTGTTTTTAATTTTTTTTATCTTGGAAAAGTAACAAAATAATGCCTTACGTGTCCATTAATAAAAAATCACTATCAAATTGGTATGCATTAATTAATACCAAAATAAGACCCACAATTCATTAATATAAAACAACCCCACACCAATAAGTTTTTTTTATATGGTCGTTAAATTACTAACGAAGTTCTAATAACCACATCAACTTTTGTACAGCTGTAGTGTAATCACTAACGAAGTTCTAATAACCACCCAAATTTCCCAAACCCACCAATAAGCTATATTATTTTTTTCCACTTATTTCATCTCTATATATTATATTTGTTTTTAACATCAAATTAAGAAATGACACAAGCATTTTGATTATCCTCTACACATGAAACATAACAATATGGGGGCATATGAGGATGATAGGCCAGGTAAGCCACAGGCTCGGGATCTTTCTTCTGATCTCCTTCTGGCTTCTTCGGCGGCTCATCTTTTTTCTTCTCAGGCTCTTTTGCCGGTCCTACTGTGACTATTTCTGTGCCACACAGCTTTCTCAGTTTGGCCACTATGCATACTGGATCAATGTCCCCTATCACTGTCATCTTCTTGTCCTTCATGTCGATGGATACTGAATCCACCCCTGCAAATTTGAATCACAAATTAAACCACTAGTTTTTTTTTTAAAAAAAATATCATAAATACTTCCAACGTTGATCTTGATTTATTAGATAATTAATGACCATATATATAGCAATAAATAAATTCAATACCTGAAAGACCAGAGACTATCGTCATGGCTTTTTTCTTGGCTTTCTTATCATGCAACTCCAATTTCAACACAGCTTTCTGCAACAAAATAAGTTCATGTAAATTTTGTTATGAATCAATATCAAGATGATCAAGAAACAGTAATCACTTGAAATCAATACCAAATAATCTCATAGAAACAATAACTAAATCAAACTGGAGCTACCAAAACTCACTGAATTATGAAAAAGAAGCAAGTTTTTCCTCAAAATAAGTAAATCAACATAAAGGAAAAGGGAAAGAAAATAAAACTTGGCTCATGATTCTTCATGCATGCATACAGATCATCTAAAAGAATATATATATATATATATATATATATATATATATATATATATATAGAGAGAGAGAGAGAGAGAGAGAGAGAGAGAGAGATGATTCTCACCTTAATTTCCATAGCTTAGAGAGATGTGATCAAAGAAAAAGTTGAGATCAAACGGTAAATAAAGAAAGTTTGAGGTGAAGAGGTAGGCGAGAGGAGGAGCTAAAAAAAAACTCGGTGATGAGGTGAAGAGTTCTTGGTGTGGGGTTTTATAGAGAGAGTGAGGAGAGAACAGTGAGTCAAGCTGAGGACAGTGGTTTATGGTCAATGAACTTAAAATTGTAGGACCAGACGACCAGTCAAGGAAAGCACATTGGTGTTTCTGGCGTGGAGATTAATTCCGTTTCTAATTTGTTTACCGGGAAATAATTGTTTTTTACAAAGTGATTTCTTTAAAAAATAAATTCTTAAAAAGTAAATTATTTTCTAATATTATATAAAATAAATTAAAAAATACTTTTCAGTATTTTTTATTATGTTATAAAAAATACTAAGATTTTTTTAGCTGTTCTTGTAGTTAACATGATAAAATAAACTTGCAACAAGAAATCAACCCATAAAAGGGTGATCTAGTAAATAAAATAATTTTTATTTAAAATAATATTATTTTAATTTAAAAAATTATTCAAAACAATATATTTTATTTAACCAGTCAAACCCACTGAGTCATGGGCGGAGGCTATTAACCGTGGAGTCAAGTCAATTACAAAGGAACTCCAGCTCCTCTTTCTCAGAAACAACTCTCCAGTTTCCGGTCAGTGTGAATGCATGATATCTTCATTTCCTATAGTGAAGTAGAAACAGATCTGTTCTTTTCTTTCTTTGCTTTGCTTTCAATCGGGTGTTAGGAAAGTTCCAGCCAATGCAAAAAATGTAGATCACTTTCTTAATCGAACCTTGTCACGGCATCGACAATTAATTAATAGATCCACAGTACATGCATGTGGGTTTGTGGCTGCGGTCGGTCAACGAAGATTTAGCTTCCTTTTATTATATATATATTAACCCACTTGTCGTCGATCACATGGCAATACCAGGGAAGAGCTTCGAGGGAAATCGTATCCTCAAAACTTTGAAGAAGTTTACATCTTGGTTCAATAATTTATAGAATATGCTTATTTCACCCTTCCAAGAATTATGTCCCGTAACCCTTTCTTGCTTTATTTTCAGTTTTTCTATGATTTTTCTCTGAGGTTATAATTAGTTTTGCCCTTGCATGGTATGGTCTTCTAATTCAGTCTGTATTTCTTGTTTCCATTTCACGTTCCGTGATTGACATGTCGACCTGTAGTTAATTAACAGTTTATTGAAATTAATTAATTAATTAACTATCCCCTTATTAAAAAATCAATCCCACAGGTGGATTTGCTTTCGGGATGGATACGGGAGGAATCCAGTCAACTCAGATCGGTTGCTTTCTTAACTTGTTAAAAAACTTGGTTTAGCCCAACAGATCTAGGTGCAGATTTGATTTTAATTTTTTTTAAAAATAAAGAAATAATTTACTCACAGTTCAGTTAACTAAAGTTAAAACTCAATTTCTGACTCAATGACTTTTGTTTTTGAAAAAAAAAATAGTTAATTCAAGAAGTTGATCCTCCCAATATATGATCTGTATCTTAACTGGATCAATTTTGAGTTTTTTATAACTGTGCATGGAATCTCACGTAGTTGGTCTGAAGATTTTGTATTTAATTCATTAAATATTTTATATTTTTCTTATAAATAATGAAATCAAGTTGGAAACCTTTTCCCTGTCCTTTTAGATAATTTTTTAATTTAATTTATATATAACGAGTCCTAATGCACTGATAGGATCGATAGCTAAAAAATTTATTCTTCTTTAACTATATGAATTTAAATATTGAAATCATAGTTTAATATTGATGAGATTCGAGTATATTCCTGCAAACACACACACATATATATAAAAATAAACTTCATGAAATTGAAACTTTTTATTTCCCGAAATAATATCTTTTACATTTAGAATTAAAATATTAATTAAGAAATGACACAAATTGCATTAGGATCCTCCTCAACACTTACAACATGTGGATAATGGTAATGATAAGCAGTGATGTGAAGATCTTGATCTTGCTTCTTCGGCTCTTCCTTCTTCTTTTCAGGTTCTTTTGCCGGTTCTACTGTAACTATTTCTGTGCAACACAGCTTTCTCAGTTTGGCAACTATGTGTACTGGATCAATGTTCCCTATCACTGTCAGCTTCTGGTCCTTCATCTCCATGGATATTGAATGCACCCCTGCAAGTTTGGCATCACAGAACAAATACTTCAAGATTTATAAGTTAGTGAACATAGCAAAGTTATCAAACATGTCGCAAGGTTCGGATCATGGATTAGATAGATTAAACCAGGTTACAAGTTATAACTCGCCCAGGTCGATTTACTAGAATGAACCGGGTTCAATGCTGTGGATCATAGAAGGAAAATAAATAAATTTTACCTGGAAGCCTAGAGACTGTCTTCATGGCTTTCTTCTTAGCTTTCTCTTCATGCAGATCCAATCTCAGCACAGCTTTCTGCAACATAATAAGTCCATGCATGTAAATTTTTTTAATGAATCAATATCAAGATAATCAAGAAACTGGAAAAGAAGAAGGAAGAAATGAAAACTTGACTACTCATTCTTAATTTCACGCATGCATTGTGCACAAAAGATTGATGTCCTGTAAGCCTTAACTGATCTCACCTTCATTGTCGCGGCCTTGAGGGATCTGGACAAAGAAAATTGAAGATCAAAGACGGCAAAGAAGAGGCCAGGAAAGAGGAAGGGAGATTATAAGCTTAGTGAACTAAAGTGGTACTGAGGGAGTGAGATTTTATAGTGAAGGAGAGAGATATGAGTCAACTATCGGTCAGTAATAATCTTTTTTTCACCAAGTAATTAACGAAGGAAACAGGGTGGAAACCCACTCGTCTCCAATAATTGCACTTTTTTAATGTGTCTTATCTTTTTATTTTTTACTTTATGCTATTTACAAGAATAAAAAGCTACAATTATGAAGAAAATTATATTTTTTTACTTCTAATTTTATTTCATTAACATCAAGTATAAAATTAATAAAATGATCAACCATTTTAATATAATTTTACTTATACAGTCCCTTAAAAAAATCTTAATATATTAAAAAATAATCATCCATTACTTATAAAAATTTTATATGATAATAATAACAATATTTATTAATAATATAACTATAAATTAAAAATTCAATTTTTTATTAAAAATAAATTTATAATCCAATAATTAACTATTATTTCTACATAAATTCAATTTTGCTTTAACGAACTAAACAATAAAATTAAAAATAAATAATTAATATCTAATTTATTATCAATTATTTATTTAATTTAAATATATTCAACTTAGATTAATTTATCAATCATAAATATCAGTTAATTTGATAGACTATTAGGACTAAGTTATAAATCTCTGTATGCTCCCGAAAGCTTGATAGAAACTAGACTAGAAGAAAATAAAATGTCGAGCTTTATAAAAGCATTTGCTCTGGGGATGGAGACGGGGGGTCCAGTCAACTCAGATCGGTTGCTTCCTTAACTCATTAAACTCTAATTATAAAACTCGGGTTGCACAGTATAATAATTTAAAACTCAACAACTGTCTTGAGATTGGACCGGTTCTAATTTAAAAAAAAAATAAAGAAACAATTGAGTCGTTCTAACTCAGTCAAAAACCAGAAAATAGTTCATCCTTAATTTAATGGCTTTGTTTTTGAAAAAAATTAGTCAACTTAAGCTAACTCTCTCTCGATGAATTCTTGATATAAATAATCAAACGATCCTTAACTTGTGTTTATGGCCTTCAATTTAGTAGTTTATTTTCCTCAACAGATTTTCTCATTTTATCTACTTCTCTTTTGATTTTTCTAAATTATAAATGCAAGGGGTGGCATGGCATCTCAAGATTCGTGGTTGACAGGCCTGAGATGGTGGTTGCTATCCCCAGTTCATGACTGTAGTGGTGGAGGAGATTCTTGGAAGGTAGCCATGGAGAGATGACAGATAAGGTATGTTTTTTTCTCTGACTTGGTGGAGGCTCTGGAGATTAGGAAAGGCCGAATTATTGTTCTGTGATGGGGGCCTTGAGACCACTGGGGATGTTGTAGCTATCATAGAAGTTATTATCGACTGGTTGTTTGTTGGAGTTTTTAAAGTTGAAAGGTTTGTCGTGACAATATTCACTAGCCTTTTATTGTCATGGATTACTCGGTATGGTTACGAAACCGACCCGGATTATAAAATTGATTGAGGAATCAATCAGTTTAGAATTTAATCTAAATCGAGTTTTATAATTAATTGAGAAGAGTTGATCCGATGTGACGACTCTATGAAAAATCTTAGTTGACGTCAACTCGATTAAGAATTCATAGAATATTTTAAAATAAAATAAAATGATAATGTTTTTATATTCTTTTAAAAAAACAATTGAGTTAATTCTTTAAAATCATAATCTCTTGGATCAATCTAATTAAAACAAACAAACAAACAAAATAAATGAAGCTTAGTGAAATTTAAGAAGTGATTTGTTTAAGCATCTAATATAAAAAAAAAATTAAGAAATGACACAAGCATTAGGATCCTCCTCGACACTTCTAACGTGATAATGCGTGGTCAAATAAGGATTATAGGCCTGATAAATCTCAAACAAACATTAACAAACAAATTATATATTAATACAATATAATTTTCTAAAAAACAATTATAAAACACTTAAATATTCAAGCAAACTACAAATATTACATAAAAATTTTAATAAATTAGCCTAAAACATAAATAAGTAAAAAAAAATTAAAAGCCCTGTTTGTTTGCTGAAAAGTAGTTTTCTTTTGAAAAGAAAATTCCGGAAAATGAATTATTTTCTGATGTTTGGTAGTGTAATGAAAAATAAGTAGGAAAACATTTTCTAGTGTTTGGTTATGTCATGAAAAATGAACTGGAAAATAATTTATTAATGTTTTATTTTTCTCAAGTTTATTAAAATAATGAGGAACAAATCTTACAAATTAAAAAGTTGAAAGAGAATGAAATTGAAAAAAATTTAATTTCATAAATTATCTCAAATAAAATAAATAATAATCAAAATAATATAGATCAAATCTAAAAAATAAAAAAATAAAAGATGAAGAAATTAAAATAATAATAATAATAATTAACATTTCATAAATTATTTCAAATAAAATAAGTAACAATCAAAAGAATGAGGATCAAATTTGATAGATAAAAAATTTCAATAAAAAAATGATAAGGGAAAAACAAATAATAATTATAAAAATGAGGACCAGAGTTAATATAAAAAATAAATTTTAAGAGAAGAAATTAAAAAATAAATATTCAAAACAAAATATATATAGCAATAAAAAGTTTGAGGACCAAATTTGATATAATCAGCAAATAATATGATATTTTTAAATTTTTCACAACTTCCGGAAAGTGTTTTCCGTCCAAATTTTTCAGGAAAATACTTTTCTGAAAACGAAGCTAAATTTTTCTTTGACTGGAAAGTGTTTTCTGTTGATAAACTTTTCTAATGGCAAACAAATATAGAAAAGTTTGGAAAGTGATTTTCTGAAAATCATTTTCCAGAAAATAAACATAACCTTATTTAATATATAATATGAAGCTTCACAGGAAATTGAACATAGATTTAGGTCACTGGTGGTGAGGGTTTATAGGATATTTAGGAGTATGGTTATGGTTGCTTTTCAAAGTGCTTTTTATTCCAAAACACATTAAAATAATATTTTTTTTTATTTTTTATAAATTATTTTTGATACCAATACATCAAAATAATCTAAAAACATCAAAAACATATTAATTTAAAATAAAAAAATAAATAAAAATTTTGATAATTTTTTTAAAATACTTTCCAATCATAGTGCTAAATACTGCCTTAGAGTGGCTGGATTTACAAGGATTGTGGCTGAATTTAATTAAACAAAACAAGGGAGGGGCTGCTTTATTATTATTTTGTTGGAATGAAGAAAAAGAAGAAGAAAGTGGGGTGAGAGATAACGGTTGGGTTTTTTATTTATTTTATGAACTATCAGGTTTTAATTTATTTAATTTGTAAATTGACTATTTTCTGATGTGTCAAAAATTTTATGAAATTTTTGTTACTTTCTATTTTTTTTTATATATATATATTAGCAACTTCATCAGAAATTATCAACTAAACATATTTCATTGTGTATTTATATTAAAAATCAATAACAAGAAAATTCCATAAAAAATTATAGATGAAATTTTTTTTACCAGTGTTTTTATTGTTATTCATCAATTTTTTAATAGTGCATCTCAATTTAAATTATTTGATAAAATTTTAGAAATAATTTTATATTACTCTTTAATATAAAATTTCACTTTCACTGTAGTTTCATGCAATAAGTTTTTAAGTAGGGAGATTATTACAGGCAGAAGAAATTCAGATTTATATATTTATTTAAAACGTATTTTCTTATAGTGTTTTTAAAGACTCGGACTTAAGGTAATTTGCAAGGAGCAAACTCGATTATTGAGTTTTAGGATTTAAACATCGTTTTGACATTACAGTACTTAGAGTGTTTTTAAAGTGATCTTTGATCTTTGTTAAAAAAAAAAACATTAAATAAATAATTTTTAAGCAAGGTTAAGATGATTTTGAATCTTTGATATAAAGAGAGTCACATAACTTTTTAAATGGTAAGGTATTTTAAACTGTATTATTGAGAACATATTTTCCACAATTTTAAAACCCTAATTCTTCAACTGCTTAATTAATTATACAGTCTTCTAATTAAGCTTATATTTCTTGTTTCCATTCCTCATTGTGTGATTGACATGTCGTCTAACAAGACATATGAGTTTATCTCGAAGACAAGCTTATATTGTAAGAATGGCGGGCGCTCGCAACCGGAAAGATGAGGAATAAGTCTTGGCTAGCTGCCTCGTTTTTGTCTTAGTAGCTTGGGGAATTTAGCTCATACATAATCAAGTTGTTTTTAACAGTAAAACAGTGGATTGGAATGCGGTTTTTGATTTGATTCCTCGTCATCGATCTGTCTTATTGAATAAAAATTAGTGACCTTGATTTTTCATACACAGGAATTGACCTGTGTATACTATAATTGGACTTATTGATTATTATTAAAAAAAACCCGTTGGAGTTTATTAAAACTAATTTATTAACTCATTTAGTGTAAGAAATAATTAAACAATCCTTAACTTGTGTTTATGATCTTCAATTTAGTAGTTTGTTTTCCTCATCAATTTTCTCATTTTATCTACTTCTCTTTTAATTTTTCTAAAAACAAAGTAAATTAAAAGAGAGCATGAAATTGATAAAAGAATTAATTAATTAAGTTATAAATGGATTAAAAAAAATAAAAGAATTAATAAATAAATTGTCTAGTTTCTGAAACCGTAAGTTACAAATGCAAGGGGTGGTATGGCATCTCAAGATTCGTGGTTGACAGGCCTGAGATGGTGGTTGCTATCCCCAGTTCATGACTGTAGTGGTGGAGGAGATTCTTGGAAGGTAGCCATGGAGAGATGACAGTTAAAGTATGCTTTTTTCTCTTACTTGGTGGAGCCTCTGGGGATTAGGAAAGGCCGAATTATTGTTCTGTGATGGGGGACTTTAGACCACTGGGGATATTGTGGCTATCATAGAAGTTATTATTGACTGGTTGCTTGTTGGAGTTTTTAAAGTTGAAAGGTTTGTCGTAACAATATTCAATAGCTTTTTATTGTCATGGATTACAGGGTATGGTTACGAAAACCGAACCGGTTTATGAAATTAATTTGGAAATTGATGATTTAGAATATATTTTGAATGGAGTTTTATAATTAATAAGAAAGAATTAATCTGACTCTATTAAGAATCTTAATTGATCTAAAATTTGGTTAATTTTGTGGAGAATTTGTTGATTTTTAATAAAAAATAATAAAATAATAATGTTTTGATATATTTTTTTAAAATTAAGTTAATCCTTTTAACTCGTAATCTCTTAGAATAAATCTCATACAGGACTTAATAATTATGACATGGGATGAATGATTTTAATTAATTTTTAGTATAATGCATTTGGACTTAATCTCATATGGGATTTAATATATATATTTCAAAACAAACAAACAAACAAACAAACATACTGAATGAAGTTTAATGAAATTGTGTATTATGCTTTCAGAAGTGATTTGTTTAAGCATCTAATCAAAAAAATTAAGAAATGACACAAGCATTAGGATCCTCCTCGACACTTCTAACGTGATAATGCGTGGTCACATAAGGATTATAGGCCTGATAGGCCTTCACCAACTCAGCCACAGCATCTTTATCTTTCTTATCGTCTTCTGGCTTCTTCGGCTCTACCTTCTTCGGCTCTTCTTTCTTCTTTTCAGGCTCTTTTGCTGGACCTACTGAGATTATGTCTGTGTGGCAAATCTTTCTCAACTTGCCCACTATGCAAACTGCATCGATGTCCCCAATCACCGTCAATTTCTTGTCCTTCATGTCCATGGATATTGAATCCACCCCTGCAAATTTCCATCCCAAAACACTTAATTTACAAAAAAACAAAATAATCATAGACACTTCAATAATATTATTGATTTATAATTTAATGATCATAAAAAAAAATCAATACCTGGAAGACCAGAGACTCTCCGCATAGCCTTTTTCTTGTCTTTGTCATCGTGTAAATCCAATTTCAACACAGCTTTCTGCAACAAATTACAAGTTCATGTAAATTCTCTTATATAATCAAGAAACTAGAAGAAAAGCAAGACAAGAAAGCTTGACTCATTCTTTGACGAGCGACATGCATCTTAATCTCATAGCTAGGCACTAATTAACAGAGAATATAGAGAGAGAATTGATTCTCACCATCATTTTTATAGCTTTGAGGGATCTGATCAGAGAAGATTGAAGATGAAAGACAGCAACTAAAGAAAGTCTGAGGTCAAGAACTCAGACAGGAGGAGGCAAAGATTATAGACTTGTTGAGTTGAAGAGGCATTGGCCGAGATTTTATAGTGAAGGAGAGAAAACTGTGGCGGCAACCTCACACGTCAGGACCAGAAGTCTATGGTCAATGAACACACTGTATGGGCGGAAAGGGAAAGCTCCGCGGTGTTTCCAGTACTGCTGAAAATGTTCACGCTTTCAGTAGGTGCCCTTTCTTGAAGTCAACTTATTTTATTTATTTATTATTACTTATCGAGAAGCTGCTAAAATGCAAGATATCCTAGGATTTACTCTTTTTTTTTTTTTTTTGAGCATGTTAGAAATTGTTTTTTAAATTATGTTTTACTTGAAAAAATATTAAAATAAATTTTTTTTAATTTTTAAAATTTATTTTTAACAACAGCGCATCAAAACAATTCAAAAACACCAAAAACATTAATTTAAAATAAAAAAATTCAAAAACATTTAGAAGTGTTATTCAACCGTACTTCCAAATACACCATCACATGGAAGAGAGTAGAATTTTTGTGGCTCGTGATGATAATGGAAGTCTTGCATAACCATTTTTCATGTACAAAAACTAGTATTATTAAATGAACTTGGCCTGTGGATCAACTCAATAAACCAGTCAAACTAGCTCATGATTTAGGCAAGGTTTCAAATTAAATCGGTTGGAAGTTGACTCGGTGTGACCTCATCAACCAAGAGAGTCAACTCCCAGCCTAGTTGAAATTTAGTTTGATTTTTAAAAAAAAAAAAAAAAAGAAAGAAAGAGAGGAAAACTACCCTAGTCATACTTTAGTTTAGTTATTTTTTTTCACTTTACCTCTATTATTTAAAAAATCATAGTTTACATCATGAATCAACACAATTTTTCAATTTAGATGAAAAGAACAAACTACCTTAAAATAATTAATTAGGGTTTGAAAAAAATATGTTGGTCATCTCTTATACATCATCCTCATAAATAAACCACACAACTCCACCTCATAAAACATTGACCTCCATCTTCACCTTGATGATTCTCCACTAACCTCCATTTCAAAGTCAAAACCCTCTTTTCTCATCTTGTTTTCGCCTTCAATTCCATTTACTTTGGCCTTAATCTCTGCCACTCCATCACCACGCAAACTAAAAATCCCAAATTAAGGAAGAATTGTTGGAGAAATAGAGGTATGATTTCAAGAGGCTGCTTAAGGATCGAGGGTTTGAGGAGTTTGAAGAAATACCCTTTTGATTTTGTTTAAGTGAAGTGATGTTTGTGGGATTTTGATAGTGATAATGTGGGATGTGATCAACTTGTTGCAATGAGGATGTGTAGGCTGTCAGGCTCTTGTTCATATGAGAGAGATGAGAAGGGATGATGTAGACTACTATGGTCGAAGATGACTGCTGTAAGTTGAAAGGAGATGGTTGTGTAAGGAAATTTCAAGTGAGTTCTTGGCTAGAAAAGGGAAATTTGAATTGCGATCGATGAAAATAGGAGAGTTATTAATGAGGTGTCTTGTGAGGGGTTATGTTTTTGTTTTTATTGTTATGAGAAAATAAGTGATGTTGAATATTTTGGGTTTTTGTTTTGATGGAGGCTGTTTTGGATTGTTAGTGAGGGAGACTATTGGTTTTCTTTTAAGGTTTGAGTGTTTATGAAAGTCTATAAGGGTTTTTGTGATTGCGATATGAATAATGGGGAAAGAGACTAGTTGTGGTAGCTAGATTGTGATGTTTTGATGAAAATGAAAAATTGAATGGGTTTGGATAGAGATTAAGGGTGTGTTATTGAAGATGGTGGTTCGAGACTTGTGTGAGAGATGGAGACACTGAAATTGAGAGATATTTGGGTTAATGAATGAGATTGAGTTGGTTTAATTGGGAGATGTTAATGAAGATGGTAGTTCAGTGACAATTTCTGTTATTTTAATGCATTAAGGTTCCTTAGTCTTTAAATAAAATATAATGGAAATCTTGTAAATAAGTATACCTTTTTTTATGATTTTTTTGGTGCCATGTAAAGTGTTATGAATATTTAAAGTTCATGATGTTTTCTATAATTTTTTAAAGAATTAAGGCAAGGTGAGAAAAAACAACTAAACTATATGATATTCATGTAGTTTTTCTTTAAAAAATTCAAAATGATGTTGTTTTAAGTTTTTTTTTTAATATATTAAAATGATGTTGTTTTGGATTGATCCGGGTCAACTTTAATTAACTTGTTTAACCCATGACTTCATACTTAGACCGGGTATCGAACCATATCAGATTTAATACCTTTAACTAAAACTAAGTTATTAATCAATCATGCCTTAAGTAGAACATTTATATTCCAATTGATGTATTCATCATAAAATATTTTTTTGAGATCGGTTTTAAAATTAGAGTTTTAAATTATAAATGGAGAGTAAATTCAATTATAAATCAAATTAAATATATAAAAATAAAACTATATCCAAGCTTTATTTTATTGGATAGTATTCCTTGCACAACATTTATATTTTTCTCTTTACTAAATGAACTAAAAAAGATTATGGTGTTTATTGTTTATATAAACAGCGAGGCAGCTCAATTGTTTTTTTAATTCTACCTTCTAAATTTTTTTATTTTTATTTTATCCTTCAATAATTTTTTAGTTTTGAGTTGGTTATCATAATTTATTTTGGTTTTCTTTCTATAAGGTTATTGTAGTCTCAGACAAATATCCTAACATTTGATTGGTGCTTAATTTTTTGTTATAATATCAATAAATAAAAAATAGTTTTAAAATAGATTTTTTATTCAATGGAGTCCATAATTCAAGTCGCGGGTTTTAGGAGTTAAGACGCAAAGCTCGAATCAATCCAATATGTTGTCATCCTAACATGTTTTTTAAAAAAATATCATCTTGAAATCTTTTTAAAGTCAAACCACACTTTTACCAGTCATCCGAGTTATCTTTGAAGCCGCCAAATCAATTGAGTCATTAGAGTCAACTATTACAAGGGTTAATTTTAAACCCGAGTTAAGCAAGAAGTCGGGTCAAAAGGTTTCAAGATTGACTAGTTGAATCCATTTTTAATAACAATGTCAAATAATTTTATTCTTTAAAAATTAAATTTTTCAAAATTTTTTCTTTTGATTGGATCTGTTTTGAATTTTTTCTTAATTTTATCTTTCAATATTTGGTTAATTTTGAATTGGTCTTCATAATTTATTTCGGTTTACTTCCTACGAGATTATCATAGTCTCAAACAAACATCTTGATATTTGGTTGATATTCAATTATGTGGACATCTATTTTTGTTATCATATCATTAAGTGATAAATAGTTTTTTTAAAAAGTTGTTAAACTCAATGAAGTTCATGATATGGGTCATGAGTTTGGTGAATTAAGCCGCAAAACCCGAGTTGATCTAATATATTGTTGTCTCAATATTAAAAAATAAATATCATCTTTAATATTTATTTTAAAATCAAACCATATTTTTTACTGGTTGTCTGGATTGTCTTTAGACTAATCAAGTCCATTGAATCAAGTCCGGGCAACTTTCATAGAGTTAATTTTTTTTTAAAAAAATAGGCAATGAGTCGGGCTGGAAGAATTCAAGATTGATTGTTGGGTCGAGTTTAATAACAATGTTAAATAGCTCCTTAGGCCTTGGACATTTTTTTTATTCAATCTGCAACATAGCATGCGCTAGAAAACTAAGTACCTTAACTAAACTTACTTCATTAATTTCTAAAAAAACTTTCTTTTCTAATTTAGTTTATAACTAGTTCATTGGCTTGTGCACCGCCGCAGGCCGAACCAAATTATTTCAAATGTAAAAAAAGAATATTAAGAGTGTAGGGGGTTCTTTGGCAACGTCATTAAACTAAGGTAAGTGAGTAAATTTTAAAACCTCGCAACTTGTCTCCTTACCTAGCGTAAGTTTCTAATTAAACTGCATTAGAGTCGGCCCGATATAAATCAGATGATTTCATGGGTTTAAAGGCAACATCAATGACCTGTAAAATTAGGGCTTAGCTTATAAAAAAAATCAAAATAAAAATGTTTTTTTGAAGTATTGAGATGACGGCATATTAAATGACCTTGGTCACCCCACAACTCGGTTCGTGGACTCAATTACGTTTAATAACTATGTTTTTTAAAATATTTTTTACTTAATTATATGATTTAAAAAAATATATGCTCTCAGTTTCGAGCACCAACCCTAAAATAAAAGTTTGTTTGAGACCGTGATAACCCTATACAAAGCATAATAAAATCACTTATGAAGTCTATTTTCCAATCAATTCAACATTAAATGACAAAGTTGAAGAAAAAAATAAAATAACTTTTATTTAATTATTATTGATATTAATTAAAATACCAAATTTTCCCCTAAGACTAAATGATTATAATGAAAAAACCAATATGAGATTACAAATAAGCCCCTTAAGTCAAGCTTTAAACATTTTGATTTTTAAGGAATAAAGTAATGACATCGTGCTTTGAATAGTGAGATTTTTTTAAAAAAAAAATCTCGACCCAAGTTAAGTGTTGTTTTGCTTTAAAGGGTATTATAGTGATTTAACTACGCAAAAAAGTTGTAAGAAATTAAATCGCATCAGAGCTTACCCGAGGTGAATTGGTTGGAAAATAAAGAAGATCGAGATGCCCCTAAACAATTTTAGAATAATAAATGAACCAAGTAAAAAAACTATTGCACCCTTTATGTTTCTTTAAGGGTAAAATTGTAAATTTACCATTACATCCACGGAAAATCAAGGCAAATAAATAGTAATTTTCTAACATGTTTTAGAATTTTTTTTATTTGAATATCATTGAAAAAAAAAAAAAAGCATCCCTCCCATCCCTCTTTAAGAGATTTATTATGGATACATTATACGAGTCATTCCTTTGTTTGTTGACTATTAAACAAAGGCTGCATCTCCTCTTTCGTGGAAAAACTCTCTAGTCCATGTCAATAAGCTCATGGTCTGAATTTCCAGAAGAGTTTTGAGGGCTCAAGTTATTGGAAGATCGAGCTAGAAGACTTCAAGTCTTCGCCTTCCGTACGATTTTAACGTTTTTGGAGGGATCCGGTCAATGCAAGAAATGCGAAGAAACTTCCCTGCCTGCCCTACTTTAGCAATGGATTAAAAATTATAGATTCAAACTTGAAGGCTGTGACTTTGGCTGATACACAGGACATCGTTAGTTCTTGCTTAGTAAATATATATTTTTCTTGTTAATAAATAAATGGATTTTTTAAATTTTGATAAAAAAGTAGTAGTAAATAATTGGATTTTAATTCAATAAATGGTCAATCCCAGTTATATTTGAAGGTAAACAGTCTGGTCAAGAATCCCTTTATTTTATGTTCTAATTTAATAAGAATCTACTCCAAAGTAAGGACAGGGATTTTCAAAACGAAATCAAAAGAATAATAATAGTAGTAAATATTTGCATTTCCACTTCGCTTGTTTAAAGAATATTATTATATATAAAAAAAACAATTTCACTGTATAATAATTTTATATGACTCGGTTATACATACATCCACAAGCGGGAGAGAAAAGTTTTTATTGCAGGTCATCTGGGAAAGAAATATTCAAAATTGCACAGTCCACCATTTTTTTTGTTAGGTAGTGTTTGGGATCTGGTATAAGATGTTTTTTAAAATTGTTTTTATTTAAAAATATATTAAAATATTATTTTTTTTATTTATCATATCAGTATATCAAAATCATCAAAAATCATTAAGAAAATATTAATTTAAAACTAAAAAATTAAGAATTTTAAAAAAACACGCAATCATATTTTCAAACAACTTTAATTAGTTAAGACAAGTTTTCAACACTTAAGCAATGTTTGTTGTTTTTTTGTTCTCTTAGTACTTGTTTGGGAATGAACAAGTTTTTCATGAAAATTTGAATGATATTTTTACTTTAAATTAATTTTTTTATTATTTTTGGATAGTTTTGATGTGCTGATATTAAAATAAAATTTATAAAATAAAAAAATATATATAATTTTAATTTATTTTTAACAATAAAATATTTTAAAAAACAATATTTACTGAAATCTAAACATCTACTTGGTAAAATAAAAAACGAGGTCGATTCGCTAAACTAACAAGGGCTTGTCGTGCAAGCACAAGGAGGGGAGCCCTCGAGCAAGCTTGTTCGAAACACAAACGGGAGACACCGTCAAAGGGAAGGATCTCCGAACAGTAACACTTCATGATTAGAAGTCAAGGGGGAATGTTAGTTCAGAAGTAACATAAATTTTTCACGTGTAACAATCATGTGATCGTCTCGAAGGCAACAGCAGTTCGGTAAGATACGCCGAAGGGTCAGTGCCATCGTTCTTTCCAAGAAACCCAGTCACTCAATTACGGTGCATAGTTTTTTTATTAAAAAAAATTAATTAATTTGTTGGCTTTTGGGCCACAAGCCCAAACGTTTGTGTCTTGGCCCAAATAGAACCACCTAAGTTGTCTAGGTTCGGCCTAACGGATTGCATCCCGTATTTTTCTTCTTTTTTATTTTTCGAGTTTCGAGCGGTTATAATGCAGTGTCTCGCTTTGCCTTGCCCATCCGCACCCCTTTTTTTAGCCGGTTTATCAACGTTACAAACATAAATCATTTTCTACCTGACTCGAGCATTTTTTTTTCCTTGACCAATGAGTATTTCTCGCATTGATACTTATCAATTTGTCTGCTAATAATAATTTTTCAATTTAGATTAAAAGAACAAACTACCTTAAAATAATTTATTAGGGTTTGAAAAAAATATGTTGGTCATCTCTTATATATCATCCTTATAAATAAACCACACAACTCGACTTTATAAAACATCGACCTCCCTCTTCACCTTGATGATTTTCTACTGACCTTCATTTTGAAGTCAAAACCTTCTCTTTCGATCTTGTTTTCGCCTTTAATTCCATTTACTTTGGCCTTAATCTCTGGCACTCTGCCACCACACAAACTAAAGATGCCAAAATTAAGGAAGAATTGTTGGAGAAATAGAGATATGATTTTAAGAGGCTGCTTGAGGATTGAGGGTTTGAGGAGTTTGAAGAAATACCCCTTTGATTTTGTTTAAGTAAAGTGATGTTTGTGGGATTTTGATTGTGATAATGTGGGATGTGATCAACTTGTTGCAATGAGGATTGTGTAGGCTGTCAGGCTCCTGTTCATATGAGAGAGATGAGAAGGGATGATGTAGACTACTATGGTCGAAGGTGACTATTGTAAGTTGAAAGGAGGTGGTTGGGTATGGACATTTCAAGTGAGTTCTTAGCTAGGAAAGGGAAATTTAGATTACGATCAATGAAAATAATATGGGAGCTATTAATGAGGTGTCTTGTGAGAGGTTATGTTGTTGTCTTTATTGTTATGAGAAAATAAGTGATGTTGAAGATTTTGGATTTTTGTTTTGATGGAGGCTGTTTTGGATTGTTAGTGAGGGAGACCATTGCTTTTCTTTTAAGGCCTGAGTGTATATGAAAGTCTATAAGGGTTTTTGTGATTGCGATATGAATAGCGGGGAAAGAGGCTAGTTATGGTAGATAGGTTGTGATGTTTTGATGAAAATGAAAAATTGAATGGGTTTTGATAGAGATTAAGGGTGTGTTATTGAAGATGGTGGTTCGAGACTTGTGTGAGAGATGGAGACACTGTAATTAGGAGATATTTGGGTTAGTGGAGAAGACTGAGTTGGTTTAATTAGAAGATGTTAATAAAGATGGTAGTTCAATGGCAATTTCTGTTATTTTAATGCACCAAAGTTTCTCAGTCATTAAATAAAATATAATGGTAATCTTGTAAATAAATAAATCTTTTTTGTTGATTTTTTTGGTGCCATTGAAAGTGTTATGAATATTTAAAGTTCATGATGTTTTCTATAATTTTTTAAAGAATTAAGGCAAGGTGAGAAAAAACGACTAAACTATATGATGCTCGTGTAGTTTTTCCTTAAAGAAATTCAAAACGATGTTGTTTTAAGTTTTTTTAAAATATATTGAAATGATGTTGTTTTGGATTGATCCGGATCAACATTAATTAACTTGATTAACCCATGACTTCATGCTTAGATTGGGTATCTAACCATATCAGATTTAATACCTTTAACTAAAACTAATAGAGTTAATTTTAAAAAAGAATAAATATTCAAGATGATATTTGTTTTAAGAAACATCTATTGAAGACGCATCAAGTCCATTGAATTAGGCAATAAGTCAGGCCGGAAGAATTCAAAATTGACCGTTGGGTCGAGTTTAATAACAATGTTAAATAGCTTCTTGGACCTTCAACATTTTTTTTATTCAATCTGCAACGTAGCACGCGCTAGAAAACTAATTACCTTAACTAAACTTACTTCATTAATTTATAAAAAAAACTTTCTTCTCTAATTTAGTTTATAACTAGTTCATTGGCTTGTGCATCGCCGCGGGCCAAACCAAATTATTTTAAATGTAAAAAAGAATATTAAAAGTGTAGGTGGTTCTTTGGCAATGTCATTAAACTCAGGTAAGCGGGTAAATCTTAAAATCTCTCAACTAGGCTCCTTACCCAGCACAAGTTTCTAATTAAACTGCATTAGAGTCGGCCCGACATAAATCAGATGATTTCATAGGTTTGAAGGCAACCTAAATGGCTAAATGACGTATAAAATTAGGGCTTAACTTATAAAAAAAACATCAAAATAAAAATATTTTTTTAAGTATTGAGATGACAGGATATTAAATGACCTTGGTCATCCCGCAACTCGGTTTATGAACTCAATTATGTTTAATAACTATGTTTTTTAAAATAATTTTTACTTAATTATATGATAAAAAAAATAGATGCTCTCAATTTCGAGCATTAAACCTAAAATAAAAGTATGTTTTATACCGTGATAACCCTATACAAAGTAGAATCAAATCACCCATGAAGTTTATTTCCCAATCAATTCAACATTAAATGATGAAGTTGAAGAAAAAAAAGAAATAGCTTTTATTTAATTAATATTGATATTAATTAAAAATATCAAATCGCCCCTAAGACCAAATGATTATAATGAAAAAACCAATATGAGATTACAAATAAACCCTTTAAGTCAAGCTTTAAAAGTTTTGATTTTTAAGGCAATAGAATAATGACATCGTGTTTTGAAGAGTAAGATTTGTTTTTTTAAAAAATTAACAACTTGACTCAAGTTAAGTGTTGTTTTGCTTTTAAGGGTATTATAGTGATTTAGCTATGCAAAAAAGTTGTAAAAAATTAAATAGCATAAGAGCTAACTCGATTTGAATAGGTTGGAAAATAGAGAAGATCAAAATACCCCTAAACAATTCTAAAATAACAAATTAACTAAGTATAAAAACTATTGTACCCTTTGTGTTTCTTTAAAGGCAAAATTATAAATTTATTATTAGAAACCACGGTATATCAAGGCAAATAAATTGTACTTTTCTCACATGTTTTAGTTTTTTTTTAATTCGAATATCATTGAAAAAAAGAAAAGCTTCCCTCCCATCCCTCTTTTTATGGATACATTAAATGAGTTATTCCTTTGTTTGTTGACTATTAAACAAAGGCTGCATCTCCTCTTTCGTGGAAAAACTCTCGAGTCCATGTCAATAAGCTCATGGTCTGAATTTCCAGAAGAGTTTTGAGGGCTCAAGTAATTGGAAGATCGAGCTAGAAGACTCCAAGTCTTCGCCTTCCTGTTCCTTTTTTTCTCTGATTTTAACGTTTTTGGAGGGATCCAGTCAATGCAAAGAAACTTCCCTGCCTGCCCTACTTTAGCAATGGATTACAAATTACAGATTCAAACTTGTAGGCTGTGACTTTGGCTGATACACAGGACCTTGTTTCAGATTATTCAAAAATATATTTGTTAATAAATAAATGGATTTTTTAAATTTTGATTAAAAAAATAATAGTAGTAAATAATTGGATTTTAATATAATGCATTGGACTTAATCTCATATGGGATTTAATATATATATTTCAAAGACAAACAAACAAACATACTGAATGAAGCTTAATGAAATTGTGTATTATGCTTTCAGAAGTGATTTGTTTAAGCATATAATCAAAAAAATTAAGAAATGACACAAGCATTAGGATCCTCCTCGACACTTCTAACGTTATAATGCGTGGTCAAATAAGGATTATAGGCCTGATAAGCCTTCACCCACGCAGCCACAGCATCTTTATCTTTCTTATCGTCTTCTGGCTTCTTCGGCTCTACCTTCTTCGGCTCTTCTTTCTTCTTTTCAGGCTCTTTTGCTGGACCTACTGAGATTATGTCTGTGTGGCAAATCTTTCTCAACTTGCCCACTATGCAAACTGCATCGATGTCCCCAATCACCGTCAATTTCCTGTCCTTCATGTCCATGGATATTGAATCCACCCCTGCAAATTTCCATCCCAAAACACTTAATTTACAAAAAAACAAAATAATCATAGACACTTCAATAATATTATTGATTTATAATTTAATGATCATAAAAAAAAATCAATACCTGGAAGACCAGAGACTCTCCGCATAGCCTTTTTCTTGTCTTTGTCATCGTGTAAATCCAATTTCAACACAGCTTTCTGCAACAAATTACAAGTTCATGTAAATTCTCTTATATAATCAAGAAACTAGAAGAAAAGCAAGAAAAGAAAGCTTGACTCATTCTTTCATGCACGACATGCATCTTAATCTCATAGCTAGGCACTAACAGAGAATATAGAGAGAGAATTGATTCTCACCATCATTTTTATAGCTTTGAGGGATCTGATCAGAGAAGATTGAAGATGAAAGACAGCAACTAAAGAAAGTCTGAGGTCAAGAACTCAGACAGGAGGAGGCAAGGATTATAGACTTGTTGAGTTGAAGAGGCATTGGCCGAGATTTTATAGTGAAGGAGAGAAAACTGTGGCGGCTACCTCACACGTCAGGACCAGAAGCCTATGGTCAATGAACACACTGTATGGGTGGAAAGGGAAAGCTCCCCGGTGTTTCCAGTACTGCTGAAAATGTCTTCGCTTTCAGTAGGTGCGCTTTCTTGAAGTCAACTTAATTTATTTCTTTATTATTACTTAACGAGAAGCAGCTAAAATGCAAGATATCCTAGGATTTAGTTTTATTTATTTATTAACTTTGGAGCATCTTAGAAGTTGTTTTTCAAAAAAAAATTTATTTGAAAAAATATTAAAATAATATTTTTTTATTTAAAAAAATATTAAAATAATATTTTTTTTATTTTTAACAACAGCGCATCAAAACAATTCAAAATCACCAAAAATATTAATTTAAAGTAAAAAACTTCAAAAAAATTTAGAAGCATTATTCAACCGTACTCCCAAATACACCCTCACAAGAAAGAGAGTAGAATTTTTGTGGATCGTGATGGAAGTCTCGCAGAACCCTTTTTCATGTACAAAAACTAGTATTATTAAACCAACCCGGACTGTTGATCAACTCGATAAACCTGTCAAACTAGCTCATGATTTAGGCAAGGTTTCAAATTAAATCGGGTGGAAGTTAACTTGGTATGACCTGATCAACCAAACGAGTCGACTCTCGGCCTAGTTGAAATTTAGTTTGACTTTTTTTAAAAAAAGAAACAAAGGAAAAGTACCCTAGTCATACTTTAGCATAATTATTTTTTCATTTTACCTCTATTATTTCAAAAATTACAGCTTACATCCTTAATCAACATAATTTTTTAATTTAGATGAAAAGAACAAACTACCTTAAAATAATTTATTAGGGTTTGAAAAAATATGTTGGTCATCTCTTATGCATCATCCTCGTAAATAAATCACACAACCCCGCCTCATAAAACATCGACATCCCTCTTTACCTTGATGATTCTCCACTGACCTCCATTTTGAAGTCAAAACCTTCTCTTCCGATCTTGTTGCCGCCTTCAATTCCATTTACTTTGACCTTAAACTCTGCCACTCCGCCACCACGCAAACCAAAGATGCCAAAAATAAGGAAGAATTGTTGGAGAAATAGTGGTATGATTTTAAAAGGCTGCTTGAGGATTGAGGGTTTGAGAAGTTTGAAGAAATACCCCTTTGATTTTGTTTAAGTGGAGTGATGTTTGTGGGATTTTGATGGTGACATTGTGGATTGTGATCAACTTGTTGCAATGAGGATTGTGGAGGCTGTCAGGCTCCTGTTCATATGAGAGAGATGAGAAGGGATGATGTAGACTACGGTGGTCGAAGGTGACTGTTGTAAGTTGAAAGGAGGTGGTTGTGTATGGACATTTCAAGTGAGTTCTTAGCTAGGAAAGGGAAATTTAGATTACGATCAATGAAAATAATATGGGAGCTATTAATGAGGTGTCTTGTGAGGGGTTATGTTGTTGTCTTTATTGTTATGAGAAAATAGGTGATGTTGAAGATTTTGGATTTTTGTTTTGATGAAGGCTGTTTTGGATTGTTAGTGAGGGAGACTATTGCTTTTCTTTTAAGGCCAGAGTGTATATGAAAGTCTATTAGGGTATTTGTGATTGCGATATGAATAGCGGGGAAAGAGGCTAGTTATGGTAGATAGGTTGTGATGTTTTGATGAAAATGAAAAATTGAATGGACTTTGATAGAGATTAAGGGTGTGTTATTGAAGATGGTGGTTCGAGACTTGTGTGAGAGATGGAGACAATGTAATTAAGAGATATTTGGGTTAATGGAGGAGACTGAGTTGGTTTAATTGGGAGATGTTAATAAAGATGGTAGTTCAGTGGCAATTTCTGTTATTTTAATGCACCAAAGTTTCTTAGTCATTAAATAAAATATAATGGCAATCTTGTAAATAAATAAATCTTTTTTGTTGATTTTTTTGGTGCCATGTAAAGTGTTATGAATATCTAAAGTTCATGATGTTTTCTATAATTTTTTAAAGAATTAAGACAAGGTGAGAAAAAACGACTAAACTATATGATGCTCATGTAGTTTTTCCTTAAAGAAATTCAAAACGATGTTGTTTTAAGTTTTTTTAAAATATATTGAAATGATCTTGTTTTGGATTGATCCGGATCAACTTTAATTAACTTGTTTGACCCATGAATTCATACTTAGATTGGGTATCAAACCATATCAGATTTAATACCTTTAACTAAACCTAATAGAGTGAATTTTAAAAAAGAATAAATATTCAAGATGATATTTGTTTTAAGAAACATCTATTGAAGACTCATCAAGTCCATTGAATTAGGCAATAAGTCAGGCCGGAAAGAATTCAAAATTGACCGTTGGGTCGAGTTTAATAACAATGTTAAATAGCTTCTTGGACCTTCAACATTTTTTTTATTCAATCTGCAACGTAGCACGCGCTAGAAAACTAATTACCTTAACTAAACTTACTTCATTAATTTATAAAAAAAACTTTCTTCTCTAATTTAGTTTATAACTAGTTCATTGGCTTGTGCATCGCCGCGGGCCAAACCAAATTATTTTAAATGTAAAAAAGAATATTAAAAGTGTAGGTGGTTCTTTGGCAATGTCATTAAACTCAGGTAAGCGGGTAAATCTTAAAACCTCTCAACTAGGCTCCTTACCCAGCACAAGTTTCTAATTAAACTGCATTAGAGTCGGCCTGACATAAATCAGATGATTTCATGGGTTTGAAGGCAACCTAAATGGCTAAATGACGTATAAAATTAGGGCTTAACTTATAAAAAAAAACATCAAAATGAAAATGTTTTTTTAAGTATTGAGATGACAGCATATTAAATGACATTGGTCACCCCGCAACTCGGTTTATGAACTCAATTATGTTTAATAACTATGTTTTTTAAAATAATTTTTACTTAATTATATGATAAAAAAAATAGATGCTCTCAATTTCGAGCATTAAACCTAAAATAAAAGTTTGTTTTATACCGTGATAACCCTATAAAAAGCATAATAAAATCACCCATGAAATTTATTTCCCAATCAATTCAACATTAAATGATGAAGTTGAAGAAAAAAAGGAAATAGCTTTTATTTAATTAATATTGATATTAATTAAAATACCAAATCGCCCCTAAGACCAAATGATTATAATGAAAAAACCAATATAAGATTACAAATAAGCCCCGTAAGTCAAGCTTTAAAAGTTTTGATTTTTAAGGCAATAGAGTAATGACATCGTGTTTCGAAGAGTAAGATTTGTTTTTAAAAAAATTAACAATTTAACTCAAGTTAAGTGTTGTTGTGCTTTTAAGGGTATTATAGTGATTTAACTATTCAAAAAAGTTGTAAGAAGTTAAATCGCATAAGAGCTAACTCGATGTGAATTGGTTGGAAAATAGAGAAGACCAAAATACCCCTAAACAATTCTAGAATAACAAATGAACTAAGTATAAAGACTATTGTACCCTTTGTATTTCTTTAAGGGCAAAATTATAAATTTATTATTAGAATCCACGGAATATCAAGGCAAACTAGTTACATGACCCGCGTGATACAGCGGGTTAGTTTTTTTTTTTTTGCATAAAAAATATTAAAAAAAGCTAAGATCTAAAAGTGTTAGATCTTTCTGCAAAGCTATACCCAAGAGTCTTAGGTTAAGTTGTTGCGCCTGAGTCAAGAGTAATATTTATAATATTAATAATAACATTAAACTTGCATGACTCAAGTTTAAGTGGGTCTGGCTGCAAGGTTGTGTCATAAAAGTGTGATAATTAAATAGATTAATTAAAAAGAAAAAAAAACCAATAGAAAAAAAAACTAATGAAAAAAAAGAAAAAAAATCTGAATTAACTGGGTTAACCCGTCAAACCTTGGATTCGTGTCCTGAAAGTTTGATAACTAAATAGAAAAAAAAATTTACTGGTTAACCCAGAATTAACTGGGCTAACCCGTCAAATCCGGGATCCGTGTCATGAAAGTTTGATAACTAAATAGAAAAAAAATTGAACATTAACAAACTAAATTAAACGAAAAAAATTAATTAAAAAGGAAAAAAAACAAAAACAAACGAAAGGCATCAGCCTTTTACTAATGAGGAAAAAGAAAAAAAATCTGAATCAACTAGGTTAACCCGTCAAACCTGAGATTCGTGTCATGGAAGTGTGATAACTAAATAGAAAAAAGATTTAATATTAATGAACTAAAATAAAAAAAAATAATTAAAAAGGAAAAAGCAAAGAGAAAAAAACTTACAGGAAGAAAAAAAACTAATGAAGAAAAATAAAAAAAATCTGAATCAACTGGGTTAACCCATCAAACCAGGTTAACCCGTCAAACCCGGGATCCGTGTCATGAAAATCTGATAATTAAACAGAAGAAATTTAATATTAAGAAACTATAGACAAAAAAAAAAACTAAAGGCATCAGCTTTTTCACTGTGGACTGCACGGTGCAGTCCACAGTACAAAGTTGAAAAAGGAAAAGAAAAAAAAACAAAAGCATACGTCACGGGTTTATTTTTTTTTTTCTTTTATAAAAAGCTAAGATTTAAGAGTGTTAGGTCTTTCTGCAAAGATATACCCAAGAGCCTTGGGTCTAGCTGAAACGCTTGATCCAAGAATAATATTTATAATATTAATAATAATATTAAATTTACATGACTCAAGTTTAAGTGAGTCTGGCTGCAACACTGGACCCAAGAGCCTTGGATGTGGGTTTGGCTATAAGGTCGTGTCATAAAAGTATAATAATTAAATAGATTAATTAAAAAGAAAAAAAACCGAATAGAAAAAAAAATTGACAGGTTAACCCAGAATTAACTGGGTTAACCCGTCAGGCCCAGGATACGTGTCATGAAAGTCTGATAATTAAATAGAAAGAAATTTAACATTAACAAACTAAACTAAACGAAAAAAAAATTGATTAAAAAGAAAAGAAGCAAAAAATTTTTGGCTTAACTCGTCAAACTAGGTTAACCCGTCAAACCCAAGATCTGTGTCATGAAAGTTTGATAACTAAATAAAAAAAATTCACATTAACAAACTAAATTAAACAAAAAAAATCATTAAAAAAAAACACAAAGAAAAAAGTAAAAAAAAAAAACTCATAAAGACATAAAACAAAAACAATTCAGAGTTTCATTATATACTGTACAATATACAGTGAAACATTGATACATAAAAGACATTGGGAAAAGCTACACTACTTTCCCATGCCTTTTAAATACTGTTAATAAATTGTACTTTTCTTGCATGCTTTAGATTTTTTTTAATTCGAATATCATTGAAAAAAAAGAAAAGCTTCCCTCCCATCCCTCTTTTTATGGATACATTATACGAGTCATTCCTTTGTTTATTGACTATTAAACAAAGGCTGCATCTCCTCTTTCGTGGAAAAACTCTCTAGTCCATGTCAATAAGCTCATGGTCTGAATTTCCAGAAGAGTTTTGAGGGCTCAAGTAATTGGAAGATCGAGCTAGAAGACTACAAGTCTTCGCCTTCCGTACGATTTTAACGTTTTTGGAGGGATCCGGTCAATGCAAGAAATGCGAAGAAACTTCCCTGCCTGCCCTACTTTAGCAATGGATTAAAAATTATAGATTCAAACTTGAAGGCTGTGACTTTGGCTGATACACAGGACCTTGCTACAGATTATTAAAAAATATATTTGTTAATAAATAAATGGATTTTTTAAATTTTGATTAAAAAAAATAATAGTAGTAAATAATTGGATATTAATTCAATAAATGGTCAATCCCAGTTATATTTTAAGGTAAACAGTCTGGTCAAGAATCCCTTTATTTTATGTTCTAATTTAATTAGAATCCACTCCAAAGTAAGGACAGGGATTTTCAAAACGAAATCAAAAGAATAATAATAATAGTAAATATTTGCATTTCCACTTCGCTAGTTTAAAGAATATTATTATATATAAAAAAAACATTTTCACTGTATAATAATTTTATATGATTCGGTTATACATGCATCCACGAGCGTGGGAGAAAAGTTTTTATTGCAGGTCATCTGGGAAAGAAATATTCAAAATTGCAAGCCCTTGCCTCTCCTCTCTTCAACTTACATGTCTACTATGAACAGTCCACCATTTTTTAGATAGTGCTTGGAAATTTAGTATAAAATGTTTTCTAAAGTTTTTTTTAAAAAAATATCAAAATAATATTTTTTTTATTTTTGATATCAGTACATCAAAATCATTAAAAATCACCAAAAAAATATTAATTTAAAACTAAAATATTAAAAATTTTAAAACAACATAGTTCAACCACATTTTCAAACAACAAGTTTAATTAGTTAAGACAAGTTTTCAACATTTAGCAATGTTTGTTATTCTTTTTGTTCTATTAGTACTTGTCTGCTTTTCATAAAAATTTGAATTATTTTTTTGTTTTAAATTAAATTTTTTTAAAATATTTTTAATATACTGATATTAAAAATAAAATTTAAAAAATAAAAAATAAATATAATTTTAATTTATTTTCAAACAGAACAGCATCTACCACATTCTATTATTCACTTGAAAAAATAAAAAAACGAGGTTCATTCACTAAACTAACAATGACTTGTCGTCCAAGCACAAGGAGGGGAGCCCTCGAGCAAGCTTGTTCGAAACACAAACGGAAGACACCGTCAAAGGGAAGGATCTCCGAACAGTAACAGTTCATGATTAGAAGTCAAGGGGGAATGTTAGTTCAGAAGTAATATAAGTTTTTCATGTGTAACAATCATGTGATCTTCTCGAAGGCAACAGCAGTTCGGTAAGATACGCCGAAGGGTCAGTTCCATCGTTCTTTCCAAGAAACCCAGTCACTCAATTGATGGCGCAGAGTTTTTTTATTAAAAAAATTAATTAATTTGTTGGCTTTTGGGCCACATGCCCAAACGTTTGTGTCTTGGCCCAAATAGAACCACCTAAGTTGTCTAGGTTCGGCCTAACGGACTGCATCCCGTATTTTTCTTCTTTTTTATTTTTCGAGTTTCGAGCGGCTAGAATGCAGTGTCTCGCTTTGCCTTGCCCATCCGCATAATATTTCTTTAATAATTAATTGATATATTTTAATGGGCTTGGCTGTAAATTTATTGTAGCAACTAATATAATCAAATTGCTCAACAGATTTGAAAACGATCTTTATGGTATTATTTGACTGCTGTCTGGAAATATATTCCAAAACTATTAGGATGGTATTAATTTTACATCTAAATTATATTTATTTTTTAATAATGACCTGTATTAAGATCTATAAAATGATGTCGATTCTTAAAAAAGTATATAATTCGGATGGTGGAAATATTTAATTGAGAGTTTTTAAGAGTTCAAATATAAAAAAATTGTTTCGATACAATTTAAATTGTTTGTCCAAATTGAAATATCTGCGAATGGTCACCACTTGCTCCAAACTTACTTTTTAAACTTGGAGCAAGCACACATGCAAAGGTTTCTTGTCTGTTCAAAGCACATGGGTTCTCCTTCATGTCTGGTTTTCATTACATTTTTTGAAGGAGATTTTTAATCTGTTTCCAAATTCTTTCGCACATAAAAGAAAAACCAAGTTTTTTTTTTCTAAATTGCTTAAAATGAGAAACGAAGATTTTACTGGATATACATCCAAACAAAACATGAATGATACTAGATAAACCCTTAATTTACTCGGTTTTTTAATTTTTAGATCCTAAACTTTAACTTTATTTTATTTATGTTAGATTCGTAGATCTTAAGATAAAAAAGTAAAAATCATTTAAAAATACAAGGAAGAGAGTTCTTTGATAGCCAAATTACAACTATCAATAATTTTAATTTTGGTATTTATAAATTCATATTTAAAAGATAAGTTCAATGGATGTGTTTTTACGTAAAAATAATGCTTGAAAGAGTAGATTAGGATTCTTAATTTTTTTTATTTGTTAAATTTTTATTTTTTAGAAAGATTAGAGCCGGTTTTGGGGTTGAAAATAAATTTTTTAAGGTTTCAATATGCGTTTTAGATATTTTCAAATAAAAACAAGTTGAAAATTCATTTTTTTTTATCCCAAAACTTCGACTATGATTTTCCGGTTATTAGAAGGGGAGTGCAAAAGATAACAAGTCATTAGCGGTAAAAATAACCTACCTATCATTTGATTTTTTTTAAAAAAAAAAATCCTAAAGCAAACAATTTATTAAAAAAATAATTATTTTTAAGAGGCATTGGTTGGGCTTCTAGCCCATGCATATTTGGGCTTTTTGATCATTGGCCAATCATATGGGTTTGATTCTTTTTTTAATTTTGATTATTTTTTATTTTTAATTGATATCCTCTTTCATCTTTTTTAAAATTTATCTTTTTAAATAGTAATTAATATTTTTAATTTAATGTTTTAAAAATTTATTTTAATTTACCTTTAAATTGTGATGTTAAAAAATACATACATAACATGACTAGTTGAAATCTAGAAGATGTTATTACTATGTTTTATATTTTATATTGTGATCAACATGACAATACAACGAACAAGGAAACGAAATAAAATATCGAAGAAAAAGGCAACTCAAGGTAGGGTACTTTGCATGGGGACCACACGAGTGAGTCTCATATAAATATCTTCTCTTTACTAGGCCCAGTTCTCATTGTTGCCCACTTGGCTTCTTGAAATCTAAAACATCCCCTTGCCATGTTCTCTTATGCTATTTTTTTTAGCTACTAGTTAACTTTTTCTTGTTAGTTTTCTTTAATTTAATTTCAGTATTTAATTTTTTTAAAATAAGATAAGCTTACCATATTCCAGTATAGAAAAAAAAATTATTGTCAATAATTTCAATTACAAAAATAATTGATTTTTATATCAATAAATTCCACTTCACAAGGGATATTTGACTTCGGTGTTTTTTTCATTATCCTTGCCCAAAGAGTAGATTTGACCACGAGAATAATCCTGGCTTCGAGTTGATTCCAGTTTTTAAGTTGTTTGTTAGGTTTTTTGTGGTCATGAACAAGTTTATAAGGGTTTTTAGAGTGTTTAAGGGGTGATTTGAGTTAAAATAGGTTGAAAATAAGTTTTTAATCAAATAAATTGAACCTTTAAAAAAAAATGGTTGTCGGAATTTGTATAAAGCAGTGCGTCATTTGTTTTTTTTTAAAAAAGAGTTAAAGAGAAATAGAGTGAATGATAAGTTGTCTATTTTTTTAAGAAATAAGAAAATATAGCAATTCCAGGTAAGTGAGTTGTGTTGATTTTTTTAATGTCCAGGCCCACGCGGTATGACTCTTTTTGCTTTTTTTTATTATTTGGTTTTCAAAAAATTTGATAAAATAATCATTGAATACAATTGAGTCCAGTATCTGGGTAACAGGTTTAACATGTTTATCTACAACATCCAGGTTATTATTATTTTTTTTTAATGTTTTTTCTATCTCTCAATTTTTTTTACAAAAATATAATTTCACTATTTGTTGTCAATGATCTACCTTTGTTATCATGTCCTTATTATCACAATTTCTTTTACTTTTGAAAAATAAATTGTTTCATACCAAAAAATTACCATATGTTTTATTTTCATATAATTAAATAAAAAAATCTCTATGATAAAAATTTATTGAATCTGATGATGTGCATGATTTTCATCGTAAATTTGTTTGGTTGAATTGAGTTCACTTTGTTTTCTAATCAAATATTATTATTTTTTTACTAATTTCATTATTCAATATTGAATTAATTTGAAATTGAACTTTTCAATTTATTTTTTTCATCATCTCAAGTTTTTTCCATCTCAAAATTAAATCAAGATATCATTCAATTCATAATTAAAATCTAAACTTTTTTAGAAAACACGTTCCTAAGCCTCAATATTTTATCCTTGTGCTCAATTTTTTTTTACTCCAACTTCTGGTGTAACGCTAGTTAGTGTGGTAGTTAAGTAAAAAACTAAAATGCATGAGAATGTTATTGTTGAGCTGCTTTCACATTTCATTATGGAATATGGACTTATTGTTCATAATTTTTTTTTCCTTTCAATTCGATCCTTAAATTTTTTTTTGGTGCGATTGCATACTTTACAGGCCAAATTGAATCAAATTTATTGACCAATAATAAAATTAAAAAAAAGAAACCAAAGTAAAAAAAAGACACAACAAATAAGTGATGGTTTCAAAATTCACACAAAAAATTTATTTTAGTTTTCATACTTTAAAAATTATTCATATCTGGTACTCTAATATTTTCTCAATTCAATTTTGGTACAAAATTTTTTTATTTTTTATTTTTCTAGTATTTAGTTTGAGAGGGAAGAGAGAGAGGTCACGGAGAAATATCGCTAACACCTATTTAGGCTACTAAAATGGTTGATATTTGTGTCAATAGTTCTATTTGATAAGAAAAATTCATATTATGTTTTTTTTTACCTTTAAAGTTCGTGAGAAAATAGATCTGAGCTAGGAGAAATTTTTTATTTTAGGTTGATTTCTGTTTTTGAGATGGTTTTACTCAATTAATTTAATGTGTATGTATTTATATTATCGTTTGATTGAATAAAAAAATTATTTTAATAAAAAAATTTAAAAACATAATCGGGTAAATATCTCATTCTGCAAAATTAAATATCTTGATATACATTCATGTCTTTATTTTTTTAATTTTCTTTTAGTTATTATTTATATTTTTTTTTATCTATTAACATATAATTGTTAATTTATTTGATTGCATACAAGCATAAACTTTTGAATTTCTACAAAAACACAAAGAAAAAAACCTATATATATAATTTGTTTTTTTTTTAAAGGACACGTAACTAGTTTATAACTTTACTGTGACGAGCATGACGATATCAGCAACCACGAAAAAAAATATCGAAGAAAAGGTAACTTAAGGTAGGGCACTTTGGATGGGGGCCACATAAATATCTTCTCTTTTTAGGCTTGACCATTCCGTGGTCTTATTGGTGGCCACTTAGCTCCTGGACAACTAGACAAGCGTCAGCCCGCCGTTTTCACTTCTGAGCCACAGGATGTGCCACGTGTCATGGTTCTAAGTGATGTCTATCTCTTGCTGTACGTCATGTGAGCCGACCCCCAGCTACAGCCATTTGGGTAATAATCCTGTGGTTTATAGACCATGGTAAGCTGCTTGACTTTTTGTTTTTTGTCATTTTAAATGCAAATAAGCAATAGCAGTAGAATAATTTTGTGATTTGAGCTGATAAATATAGTAAAATGTTTTATTGAATAATAAAAAAATTACAAATAACGAGACAAAAAACATTTTCTTCATCAAAACATGATAGAACTTCGATTTTTTTCTTTCCTTTTTCTGCAGAATTAATTAATTTAATTATTTATCATTTTAAAAAACAGAACGCCAACCAAAAAAAACATTGGAATCCTCTATGATTAATTATGACATTTATAAAATAAATTTTTCTTTTTTTACTTGAATTTAGTTTGTTTTTAAATTGAATATTATTATATCAGTATTATTTTTAAAAGGTTTAATAAGACGGGCGGCGCATAAAAGTTGGTTTGAGAATATCGTGTTGGGCTCGGTTATAAATATAAACGTGGCATATTCTCATGAGCCACTCATCCATAATCACTGATATCCCATAAAGCATCCAATTCTCTCCTCCACCTCTCACCCTCTACAAAACCCATTAATTCAAAACGCGCAGAAAAAACCCACCAAAACCAAAAAACCATCTCTTCCCCTCTAAAATGGTATCAAAAAACCCGAACCCGGCTGACGGATTCTACCTGGATCCAAACGGAATGGCTGCATTACCTGGACTCTCAACGTTCCCTACAACAACGACGACGACGGCGTCAGATTCTTCATCGGAGGATCCGAGTAAGAAGATCCGAAAACCGTACACGATTACCAAATCCAGAGAGAGTTGGACTGAGCCGGAACATGACAAGTTCCTTGAAGCTCTTCAGCTGTAAGTACTTCTTAATTAGTATTTTATTGATAATCCATTTGTTTAATTGTGTTCAATTAGGGTTTTGTTGTGATGTTTTTGGGAAAGTTTGGATTTTGAGGTAACTTAAGAGGTTTTTGTCTGTGTTTTGATCGGTTTTGTGTTTAGGTTTGACAGAGATTGGAAAAAGATTGAAGCTTTTATTGGCTCAAAAACTGTTATTCAGGTATTGGACCATGAACTTATATGAAATGTATGTATTTAATTGCATTTTGGAATTTGGTGGAGGTTATATTGTTGTGCGTGAGCGCGAGCGATGAAAATTTGAGGGTTTTTTCATTTTCCTTACTGTTTTGGTTGGTAATTTGGAGCTGAATGTTTGAGTGGGGGTTAGATTTTGTCGAATTTTAATTCCATGTCAAGTAGTTTGTGTGATTTTAAGTGGCTTTTCGAAGATAAGTATTTGTTGTCATGGAGTGATGAAAATGCATAACGGGCTTGATTTGTATTAGGAGTTTTGAAAGGTTAGTATTTTGTTGTCTTGGAGTAGTGAAATTTGATTAAGGGCTCAATTTTTGTAAGGGGTTCCTGAAGATTCGTTTAAATCTGTGAGCGGTGAAAATTGATGATTTGTTTCTTTTTGGTTGCTAAAGAGTTCTGCTAAATAGTTTTATGGCCAGTGTGAAAAGCGTGAATTTTATGTGTTTAAATGAATTCTGCTTTTGAAATATTTAGAGGTTTGTAAAGCAGTCTGTTTTGAAGTTATGGAAACTGTGTCCTGTTCTTTGTGTTTTTGAACATTGGAAACTGATAGTAGGGATATGTATGAGAAACAATGAAATGGAAATTTCGCAGATACGAAGTCATGCGCAGAAGTACTTTTTAAAGGTTCAGAAGAGCGGAACGAGCGAACATTTGCCTCCACCACGGCCTAAAAGGAAGGCTGCTCATCCATATCCTCAAAAAGCTTCAAAAAATGGTGAGTAGTGCATTTTGAAGTGTTTATTCTTAGTGCCTTCAAGATCAATGCACAAACAGCATAAATAATGTTGCCCTGACTCGTATGCATTGTACCTGGCAGCTGTGGTGCTTTCACAACCATCAGGATCATCTCACTCATCCTCTGCTCCCCTTGAATCTGGATGTGCTTTAAGGCCTGATTCGTCTTCAATACCTATGAACCCCATTGTAAGTGCTGCTGCTGCATCTTCTTGGACAAACAATGTGCCGACTGTCAGTGTATCAAACCAAACAACAGGTTTGTAACATCAAAACTTATCCACGTTGCTACCGAAGCTGTCAAACTCAATTCTTCGGTCACATTTGATGGCACATTCCTGTGCTTTGCAGGAGCATTAGTGGCTAATAATTGTTGCAGTAGCAGTGAGAGTACTCCAAGAACAAAACCAGTTGGGAAAACAGCTGAGAAAGGGAATCATGGCCAATCAATGAGAGGTGAGGGTTTCATTTCATTTCTTCAACATTGTAATCTGTGCACTACCGTTTGAATGCTGGTATTGATATTTGAACCTATAAATACTTCATTCATGCACAATTCTGAAGTTAGGCTAAAATGCAGTTCTTGTGGATAAAGGTCAAATGCTTTAGCCAAATATATATTGTGGTCACATATGGCAGCCCTCTAAACTTTAAGTGTGTGCATGCTCAAGCATGCATGTTGATATCCTACTGTAGACATGTCTATATCTTGAATTCATCAGCAATGCATGTCTATCATTCAATGAGAATGTTTAAGTGGTCACCTTGAATTTAGACCTTTTTGCATATGACAGGCTGTTTTTGCATTTTTACATATATGTTCTCCTTTCATTTCCCATTTACTCTCTAGACTTTTATTTTTTAATGTTTTTTTTTACAACAGAGCCTTGATGAGTTTATCTCTTTATGCTAGTTGTTATTAGTTTCATGTTTCATTTGCACAGACTTTATGGCACTCACACTGCCCTTTTGGTTGCAGTGCTGCCTGACTTTGCTCAGGTATATGGCTTCATTGGTAGTGTCTTCGACCCAAATGTTACTGGTCATTTGCATAACCTTAAGAAAATGGACCCTATAGATGTTGAAACGGTATGCTCCTGAACCCTACTATTTTTTTTTCTATTGTTATAAGTTTATTGTTCACTACATCTCTTAACAATTTTACAATTTGAAAGTTCATTTATTTTTCTTTCTGGTTTTTTTTTCAGGTGCTATTGCTGATGAGAAACCTCGCAATCAATCTTACCAGCCCCAGTTTTGAGGAACATGTGAGTGCCGTTTCAGAAAAGCAATTATGTTTATTGATTGCTGCCTGCTTTTTCACCAGCTCAGGTTTTTATTATATCATGTATTTGTGTCGGGTAATGCACTTAAATCTGAAACATTTTACCACATGAACAATATCTTGTGTTGAATGAAGGCAATGATCTCTTTTTAAATCACATAGCAAGGTGGCCTTTCTTGTTTTAAGTTCTGTGGCCTTTCCTGTTTTCAGCTCTGTTGGGAGCTACTGTAAACCTAATAGTATACTAGATAAAGCATGTCCAAGAAAGAAAATTGCTAGCATGAATAATTGACCATAGGTATGCAGGCCAAGTTCAGTTAGTGGGTCTCTCCATACATTCAATTTCCTTCCTTTTCCATAGCTGGCTAGTTGTTGAGATGGACGACCAACTGATCTTTTGCAAATGCCCAAGTCCTGTTTTGTCACCATTATCTTTTTTCCTATGATGCAGTTCTCCAAAAGCAGTGCTGTATGAAAACCATATAGTTCAATTTTACTTGTATTTTGACATACTCTATTCTATTAATGCAGAGAAAGTTGCTCTCTTCCAATGAGATGGACTCGGAAGCCATGGGTGTAAACAAGAATGTTGATCAACCAATGGATGTTGCTTAAATTTGGTTGGGAAACAAGAGAAGACAATGATCCAGCGTGGTTGCATGGGCTTCATGTTTGTTTTTCAGACAACTTTTGCCGACTCTTATTCGTTGGTATGGCAGGAAGAAAGATGGCGATTAGAAAGCCTTAATGCCAGCTATTAAAGGCATCTGCTACAGTTTTTTGTTGCCAGCTTCTCCTGTTTGTGAGGCCATCGATTGCAGATTTTGTAACTTTTTTCCTCCTCCTACGTGTATATTGGAAAGAGGAAATCCCTAATGATGTATAATAGTTCAGGAGTGTATATAGTGATCTTAGCATGTATAGATGTCTAATCACTCAAGTTTTGACTCTCAACATGTAAACTGGGCAATGCAAATGATTATGTATATCGCCTGTAATCCATCTTTCTTTAAAAACTCTGCTGTTTCTTGCACAATAGGGTATTTATGTATTGTTTGTCTAGGCTTGACCTTTTATTAAGTTGTATCCAATACTTGAAGAATCGAAAGATATCTTTTTTACCTGTTCATTTCAAATAGAACTCGTGTTCCTGCTGTGCCTGGCACCTCAAGATGGACTCCTTTCCTTTCCACTTGTGTCCTGATGTTCTCCCGTTCATGCGAGGGAGATGGCCAGAGAGGGTTGGGAGTCTTTATGAATAGATGACATTGAGATTTTAATATATGTTTTATGTTATTTTTTAATTGGAACCATGACAGATGATATTCAGTATTAGACCTATTCCGAAGTCTGCAATGAAAAAAAGTGTCTTCATGATTAAGAAGCATGTTCAATGAACTAGTGTTATCCTGACTACCCCTTTGTTTCTGAAACATGCTCACCTCCGGTTTCATTATGGAGTAAAATCTGGTATTTTTCCTGAATATCTTTTTCGCTCTCCTCGTTCACCTCCGCTTCACTCCGGTGTGTCTGTAAACCACATTTTACAGCATAATCTGTTCCAAAAAAAATCTTCATGATGTCTTGCAGTAATTATTGACCAAATTGTTGAACATTCTCTGTCCAGATGCATTTGGTTGACTAAATGTTCCATCTCAACTTCACTCTAGCATCTACTCATGAGTCACATATTACAACATAATCTACTCCTAAAGAGATCTTCTTGCAAGTATGAGTTTCGAATACGATGGTTGGAGATACAAGAATGAGATGATGTCTTGCAGTAATTATTGACCAAATTGTTGAACATTCCCTGTCCATGCCCAGCCATGATGCATTTTCGTTGACTGTATGTAAGCCTTTATTTTGATGGAAGCTTATTACTGTTTGCACCTAAATCATCTAAATCCAAAATATAAGCTATTGAATGAGTTTTAAGAATGATTTTATATTATTCTTTCACCCATTTAAGTGAGTTTTTTAAGTTCTAAATTTGTACTAGTATATCTAAGTATATATTTTATTAAAAATATAAGATGATAAGATTTAAACCCATAATTATTTAACTGGTATAAATTCATAATATCTTAGTCTATAAATTTCCAATATCATATCAGACAACCAGTTTGATATGAAAGCTTAAATTTTTACAGTTTGAAATAATAAGGAATTGATAACCTATTCTTACCCCACAAGCTAATCTGGGTTTTGAAATCCTTCTTCAAAACAATGGACAGAGCTAATTCTAGACCAAGAAACCTCGGAAGCAGGGGCGGAGTTAGGATTATTTATTAGGGGAGGCAAAATTAATATAACAAGATATAATATTTGTTCAGTAGTTATTGTTGAAACAGGAAGAGTTAAAATAAGTTGAATCAACCTGTCAACTAGTGGATAAATTATTGATTTTTCTGTTTCAACCAATCCTTGACATAAATCAGCAATCGATGACATGTTTTTTAATTTTAAATGATTGAGTACATGATTGGATGACATGTTCTAAAATCAAAACATATATCATGAGAAAAAATTAATAATTTTGGTGGCTCTGTTTAAAACAAAATATAAAAAAAATCTAAGCATAATCAAAACAAACCAATAAAATATATCTAATTAATTAAAAAAATCTTCATAACAAGAATTCAAAAAACAATTGATAGAACTAGCAGATCTGAGAAAAAAAAAACAAAAATGGTGGAATTATAAAAAAACCTCATCAAATTATTAACAAACATCGCAAAACAAAACAAAAATATTTTTTAAATTTAAGTTATCTTGTTTTATTTGATGAAAGATAAATTAATTGGTGGCTCTGCCTCAATCTTTTTATAGAAAAATTTTACTTGTAATTTATGTTTTTATCGGCTATAATATTTATATTAGGGCTACACAAGATAATAACCTTATATTTTTTTCTTTTCACATTAGTCAAGAATAAATAAAAAATAAAAAATACAATTACATTTAATTACTGTTAATAAGACTATCTTTTTAAAATAAAAAAATATCATATCTTCAGCTCACAATTAATTACCTAGCTCACAATTAATTATCTAATTACCTAATGAAAAAATTTAAAATGTATGCCCCTGCTCAGAAGAATAGTCCTGTAGAATTATGAAGAATTGAGATGCGTTTGACACAGATAAAATCTTTTAGAACAATGGAGCATTGACTCCTTTAGAAGAGCTATTTGAAGTTGAAACCTTTTCATGTTTGGCCGAAGAACAAATTCCGACCAAACCAGCTCTGCGAGACAGCCCTGGACATATAATTTGTGTTCTTACTTCCTTTCTCGCCGGGTATTTTTCTTTAAATCATAGGTGTTTGCACCAGATGGTTTTAATCCACCTTCTATCCAGTTTCAACCCTTCAGGAGGTCATGGAACAAGATCGGTGATCTTTAGTTAATGAATATGTTTTGCCTCTCTTTCCAACAAATTTTTGTATGTGTTCTTGGTGAGATCAAAAAATGTTTTTACATTGCCCTCTTACATTCTAAAACATTACATGAAGAGCAAAGGAATTAGAACACAACATTGTATAGAGTAATTTCCAAGGTTTACGAACACATACAAAGCAAGACAACAATTTGTTTGAAGTTTGTCGACAATTGTCCTTTAGACCAAGAAACTGTTTTCATTGATGGGGGATAATACTGAAAGGTAATCCATTTACTTGGTGAGAAAATTCAATAGGAATTAGGATCTGACTAGGTGTCGACTTGCATTACCAGTCGAGTCAGGATTATTTTTTTATATAAAAAATAATATTTAATTGCCGCAAAAACATTTTAAAAAAATAAAATTGAGATTTAGATCATAGATGACAATATTAAATAAATTGGCTTCATTTTAAATAGACAATAAAAAAGATATCAAGATTAGAAGAATCATTTTTTCTTAGAAAAATTGATCACGATAACCTGAAAAAAAATATTTTTCAAAATAAAAAAAATGATATATCTTAATTCTCAAATCCCAGCCCATTAGATGCAGAAGGATACAATGAGATAAAAAATTTAAAAACATCAGCCTTGGTCAACTAGAATTAGCATGACAAACTTGTAATCTCGATAATTAAGGTTGACCTAATCCAAGTTATCCCATCAAATCCGCAATCCAAGTCATGAAACTAAAATAACATGATAGAAAAAAATAAAGAAAATCCCATAACCTATTTTATTTTAAATATCAATCAATATTAACTTTTTAAACTTGTGACCTAGATCATTAAACCCAAAGCATCATATTTTAAAAAAAATATGAAGCCCAATTCCTAATTAATTAAATTTTGAAGGATGAAATTAAAAAAATAATTCAATTATACAAAAGAATTCAAAAAAAATAACAATTAAAAACTTGAAGATCAGAATTGTACTACAAAATAAAATTTATATTTTATCAAATATTGAAATTAAAAAGAAAAATCAATTTAGAAAGGAGGATTAAAAAAATAATGATTAAAATTGAAATACAAAATTAAAATATTTTTTTATTGGATGATGAAATTGAAAGGAAAAATAACTTTAATAAAAGAAAAAAAATAAAAAAATAATGATCAAAATTGAAATACAAAATTAAAATAATTTTTTTATTGGATGATGAAATTGAAAGAAAAATAACTTAAAAAAAATAAAAAAATGAGGATCACATAGGTAAAAATAATATACCATAGATTTAGATTGAATGATTAAATTAAAAATAAATAAAACTTTTTATAAAAGGTTCAAGGAAAAAGTTTAAAAATCAAAAGAATAAGGAAAAAATAAAAAAATAATATATGATAAATTAAGATTAAGGAATGAAATTAAAAACAAAAAAAATATTTATACAAAAAATAAAAATAAAGATTGATTTTAAAATATCAAAAACCAAAAAAACTAAATTATCATTTTAGAGGAAAGAGGAAAAAAAAACCTTACCACCTACAAATTATCCACCCAACACAAAATAATAATAATAATAATAATAATAATAATAATAAAATGCAATGATATTTTATACAACACGGTGAAATTTTTTTTTGAACAACAGAAAGCATCACATCTGCCGACCTGAAAGCGCGGTGGCCTCCTACACATAAGTCATAAACTACTTTTTATTTTTTATTTTTAAATTAATTTGGTTTCAATAAAAAGAAAGGAAGAAAATTGGACTTGAACTAGGCCCATAATAGACCCACATGAAAGTTAATTAATCTCAAATGAAATCCGGGCTACCTGTTTACCCAGCCCAGAACTAAACCCATATATAATTACGGTATCGTTTTCTTTAGGGTTTTGAAGTCATCCTTAGCATCCTATCGAAAGAAGAGAGCTCTCCTCTCATCTCTGTACCAAAGCACAAAACGGGGCTTGCATTTTAGCAACCATGGTAACCCCCTCTATCTCTTCCTCTCTACTTCTAACAGACACAAATATAGAAAGATACTGACTTTTTTATGCTGTCTATTGCTGTTTCAGATTATTTCAGAGAAGAACAGAAGAGAGATCTCCAAGTACCTCTTTCAAGGTCTTGTCTTTTTCTGCTATAGATCTATTTTTAGTTATCTGGAAAGAAGATCTTTTGTATTTTTTATGGTTTTTGGAATATTCACTTCTAGTTGTGGGTTTTGAAGAATTGGGGTTAATGTTAGTTCACAGGTTGTGATCTTACAGAGCTGATTTAATAACATTGAGTTCTTCTAATAACATGGATGTCAATTAGAAAAGCCATTGACTTATAGGGTACATTCTCTTTTTGTCCAAAGCAGTAGTCTTTAGCTGCTTTTGTTCTTATTGCATTGATAATTCAAGTGAGGTGCAGTCAGTATTATCATTCTTCAGCTAGTTCCTCTTTAGGTGTAGGTTTTAACGGGTTTTTGTCCTGGTAGTTGGAATACAAAATTAAGACTATGCTGAGTATCTTGGTCATTCTTGCTTTTATTTTGGATATGATCAGTTAGTCTGAATGGTGAAGTTTTGTTATTTTTTCAAATTATCCAAACGGGACTAATGAGGTTTAGTTTTATCTTATTTTGTTCTTGATTCTGCAGAGGGAGTTTGCTATGCAAAAAAAGATTACAATCTTGCAAAGCACCCGGAGATTGATGTTCCCAATCTCCAGGTTATTAAGCTCATGCAGAGCTTCAAATCCAAGGAATATGTTCGCGAGACATTTGCATGGATGTACTACTACTGGTATCTTACCAATGATGGAATTGAGTTTTTGAGGACTTATCTGAATCTTCCATCAGAAATTGTTCCTGCTACCTTGAAGAAACAGGCAAAGCCTGCTGGTGGTCGCCCATTTGGTGGTCCACCTGGTGACCGTCCCCGGTAATTTTAATTTATGTTGACAATTTCGTGATTTGAGTGTTCTCATCAACCTTGATTTTTTAGAATATACTAATTTGCATGTGGTGTTTGTTTGGATTTCTAGAGGCCCACCTCGCTTTGAGGGAGACCGTCCAAGATTTGGTGACCGTGATGGTTATCGTGGGGGCCCACGAGGGGTTGAAGGTGGTGAGAAGGGAGGAGCTCCAGCAGATTACCAGCCTGCATTTAGGGTAATTTCACTTTAATACAATTACCCTAAATGTTAATGCTCATTAGGGACAACTGCCACAATGTGTTCTTGTGTATTTACTTCTAATTCTATTCCATGTTTGGATCTTCCAGGGCTCTGGTGGAAGGCCTGGCTTTGGTCGTGGAGGAGGAGGTTACGGTGCTGGTCAAACTAGTACTCCTGACTTTGCTTGAAGGTGTTGCTAGTCTTTTACAGTTTTGCTGTTTTTACTAGATGTAGCAGTTGTGCCCTTGTTCAACTCTCTTAGCAAGTTGATCCTTGAGACTAGAATACAGTTCCTATTTTGAAGTACTCTTGTTTAAAGTTTGCAATTTGATGAAATGGAACCCAGATTTTTCTGTTTTACCATCATTTGATTGCTTGATTTACCGTGGCTGTTTTCTTATCCGGAGGGCATGAATTGCAAGTGAGATTTGTCAATTATGTGTCAGGGACACAGTATAACTTTGGGGGTTATGTTACTGCATTCTTTGATGCAGGAGCTCTGGTATTGCCATCTTGAAAAACCAGCTCAAAGGGTCTGCATGTTCTAGTTCTCATAACACAGTGCCCAGCACACAAAGGCTGTTGTCCAATTTTACCTGAGTCTCTGGTGCCGATCTGTAGATGAGCTTAAAATTTTATAGTTTAAACTGTTCGTTAGATTAGTTGTTTTGCGTGAAGTTCACCACCACATCTTTTCTACATCCAAGCTCCTGCAAGTTCTGGCAAAGCTTAAATCGGCGTTAAATAGGGGCTATGTTTTGAATATCAGCCCTAATTAAAATTAGGTTTCTAATTTTAGTCCTTTACATTAAACTGCAGTCATACAGTTCAATAGAAAGCAAGGTTTTAGGATTGGTATGATCCTCCTAATCTGTGATGTTGATGAGTAGCACATCAGCTACCCCCGACTCAAAATTCTCTTCATTAGATTACATGAAGCTCAGTGGCAACATTAAAAAAAAAAAAAACCTAAAAGAGAAGGAGAAAACACTGTTCACCTAGATTGTTTACCTGGATAGAGTTGATTGAGGACGGGAATAGTGTTTTATCCCGCCTTAAAAAATAACCAATTATTTAGGGGTAAAATAGTATTGTATTAGAACAATTTTGGTGTTCTAAAATTGATTAGGGGAGGATAAGTATTTTGTGTGTTTAATTGTATAATAAATTTACATCATTAAAGAAATAAATTTTTAGCTTCAATTGAGGGTTATTTTTATATTTTTTATAGAAAAAATTATATAATAAAATAATCTATCTACCCGTGAAATGAAAAAGATATAGGGTCTTTTTTGTAATTTTAAATTTTGTTGCACAATTAAAAGACCTTGCATCTTTGATGTTAAATAATTTAACCCTTGGTTTAAAGGATATTTTTTGTTGCTTTTTATTTTGGTAACTAATGAGTTGGGGTGATGTTATTTAAGTATTTTAAAAAATAAAAAGAATGAAAAAAATATGCTAATGTGTGCAATTGATTTAGGAGGCCAAAATTGTCGTTCTAGGGTTATTTCCGATGCGTCTCGACGTGCTCTCATGAAAAAGCAGTGCCCAAGCAGGCATTTTTTTTTTCTCTCATTTCTTTCACCTCTTTTTCTTAGTCTTTGCGTCTGTCTTGTGAATTTTTAGATATTTTTTTTGTATTTATTTAATTGAAAATTGAGCTTTATTTTTTTTTCAACCTTTTTGTGTCCTATGTTTTATCATTTTTTTTATTTGAGTGGATTCTTTTGGGTATTTTTTTTATTAAGTTTATTTTTATAGTTAAATTTTATTCTTGAGTTAAAGAAAATTAATTGGTTGAATATAATTGATTGATTGAATATAAATGGATAATCACTCATTTTTTTTAGCTTTTCTTTTCCACGGCGTTGCTCCAGCGATCCTTGCAGTTCTTTTTTTCATGTTATCATGCACTCTTTTTCAGTGAAGTTTGAACCGTCTTTTGGTGATGACATTATTCACAGTGGAATGACAATGAGTTTTCAAAGATTTATTTTTTTCCTTCGAGATATAATATTAACAGCTTATTTATTTTAGTTAATTATTATCAAATATTTTTTTGTATGGTTCGTCTTTCATCATTGTCTATAACCTATATCATATTATTACAATACTTGATTCTACTAAATAATTCAAATTAATGACTCAAGCATTAAGTTTTTCTTGTTTATTTACAAATAATACCATCACCTAAACATCCATGTATATTAAAAAAATGATAGACCTGCAGCACAGTGCATCACAGGTAGCATTAGACTATTACTAATGGCTTGAGCCTAATCTGGTTCGCTACATAACCTATGACCTCCCTTTCAGGGGCAAGGGTTCCAAGAACAAAAAGGGGATTAGGCCAAACGGGTTGCAGGAGCGGCACCTCCATACACGAGCCATTCCATGTTTCATTCTTGTCACCACCTCTGTGAACATGCATTGCTACCTGCTCTGGAAGGTTCAAAGTGATGACAATGGAAACCAACTGGAAATTGAGGCCATCCAACTAGAGCAGATGCATGTCAATCGAGTAGAATTTATCATGGTTGTCAAATCCAATCAGGCTTGTAACCAGGGTCACTATTTTTGTTTAAAAACTTCTTTTAATCTTTCAATTCTTAACTTTGTAGCTAGGACTCACTCCTGTGTAGCCAAAGAGAAGTTGGGAATCAACCATCTGGCTACGTGAATCTAACAAAATTAATTTTCAAAACAAGAGCCCAGCACAGATCAGGTTGCATAATTTGATAACAACACAATCTAATGATCTTGTAACCACACAGTACACAAGGGCAGAAACTATTTGCAGACTCCCTCTATGACACCTAAAAACAGACTCTTAAGACGCTCACGAAGGACCATCTCTCTTTCAAATACACAACGGACACGAGACAAAACCAATTCACAAGTATTATCAACATAACAAAAAGCTGGGAGCTTAGTCCACCTCCTCCATCTTGCTCTCCTCAGCACCGTCTTCCTCCAGGGCAGGCATGTCAGTATCATCACCAGCAGCCTCATCCTCATCAATGCTAAGACCCAGTTTCAACATCCTGTGAATCCTAGCAGCAAATGTGTTTGGATCATCTAGGCTGAAGCCAGAGGTTAGCAGAGCAGTCTCAAACAGCAGCAACACGAGGTCCTTGACGGACTTGTCATTCTTGTCAGCCTCGGCTCTCTTCCTCAATTCCTCCATGATACCATTGTCAGGGTTGATCTCCATGGTCTTCTTGCTTGACATGTACGAGCTCATGCTGCTGTCCCTCAATGCCTGAGCCTTCATGATCCTCTCCATGTTAGCTGTCCAGCCATACTCTCCTGTCACCAAACAGCATGGAGAGTCCACAATCCGGTCAGAGACAACCACCTTCTCCACTTTGTCTCCCAAAATGTCCTTGATTGTCTTACAAAGGTTCTCAAAGGACTTCTTTTTCTCCTCCTTTTTCTTTTTCTCTTCCTCAGTCTCATCGTCAAGTTTTAGACCTTCCTTTGTAGCAGACACCAGCTTCTTTCCATCATATTCCTTCAACTGGCCAACAGCATACTCGTCAATGGCATCAACCATAAACAGCACCTCGTAGCCCCTCTTCTTGAGCTTCTCAAGGAATGGAGAGTTTTCCACTGCCTTCTTGCTTTCTCCTGTAATGTAGTAAATGTCCTTCTGGCCCTCTTTCATTCTGGTGACGTAATCCTTCAAGCTTGTCATTTCATCGCCACTCTTGGTTGAATGGTACCGGAGCAAATCAGCCAGTTTGGCTCTGTTCTGACTGTCCTCATGGATACCCAATTTCAAGTTCTTTGAGAAAGCATCATAAAACTTCTGGTAATCCTCCTTGTTCTCTGCAATCTCATTGAACATCTCAATGCACTTCTTCACTAGGTTCTTCCTAATAACCTTGAGGATTTTATTCTGTTGAAGCATCTCACGAGAGATGTTGAGTGGCAAATCATCAGAATCAACAACACCCTTGATAAATCCAAGGTACTCAGGGATAAGCTCCTCACAATTGTCCATGATAAAGACCCTCCTTACGTAAAGCTTGATGTTGTTCATCTTCTTTCTAGTGTCAAACAAATCAAATGGAGCTCTCTTCGGCGCAAAGAGAATAGCCTTGAACTCCAGCTGACCCTCAACAGAGAAGTGCTTAACAGCCAAATGATCTTCCCAATCATTGGTCAAACTCTTGTAGAAGGAAGCATACTCCTCCTTGGTGATCTCTTCCGGCTTGCGCAACCAGATAGGTTTCTGCTTGTTAATGAGCTGCCACTCATGAGAAACCTCCTTAATCTTCTTTTTCTTGTATTTAGTCTCCTTCTCCTCATCTACTTCCTCAATATCACCCTCCTCTTCCTTCTTTGGTTCATCATCCTCATCGTCACTAATCTCCTTCTCAGTCGTCTTCTCAGTCCACAGATAGATAGGATAACTGATGAACTCAGAATGCTTCTTCACAAGATCCTTAATCCTCCTCTCCTCCAAGTACTCAAGCTACAAACAAAATTATTGCAAAAACCAAAAGTCATAACCCAAAATCAAATCTAACACGAACAAGCCAATAACAACATCAATCCACAAACCAAAAAGTCTAGTTAAATTAAACAGGGTGCTTTATTTACCTGATCCTCCTTGAGGTAGAGGGTAATCTTAGTACCCCTACCAAGTTGCTCTCCGTTAACATCCCTTGTAACAGTGAAAGATCCACCAGCTTGTGACTCCCAAACATATTGCTCATCATCATTATGCTTAGTAGTCACCACAACCCTCTCAGCAACAAGGTAAGCAGAATAGAACCCCACACCAAATTGTCCAATCATACTAACATCAGCCCCTGCCTGCAATGCCTCCATAAACTCCTTCGTCCCCGACCTCGCAATTGTTCCCAAATTATTCACCAAATCTACAATTCACAAACTCAAAAAATAAGCATTCCCAAATCATATCAACCGCAATCAGCTCTCTCTAATCCTCCCCCTATACCTTACCAATAAACCACTTTCTCACTATTCCACTCGCAATTTTAATAAACTTCGGCTTTTATCTCATGAGAATCCCGAACCAAAAACATAAAATACGTAACTTTATATCCCAAAACCCAGAATCCAAATCAATAAATAAAATTTGCACTGCCTCGGATGGTAACTTTCAAAGATAAAACTTGGGTTTGAGAGATAAACACGGAATCAAGACCAGGAAACAAAATTTTCAGTGATCCAGATGATATTTTTTAAAGAAGAAAAAATGGGTTGTAGAGGACTTTGATGTACCTGCTTTGGTCATGCCAACACCGCTATCGATGATGGACAAGGTGTTGTTAGTTTTATCAGGAACAAGCCTGATGAACAACTCAGGTTGTGCATCAAGCTTGCTCTTATCCGTCAAGCTCTCAAATCTAATCTTATCCAACGCCTACACAAATCCCAAGAAACCACCATTAGCACCATGAAAACATAAGAACCCTAGACAAACAAAGACTGAAAGAACAGAGGAGAATGTACATCAGAAGCATTGCTGATGAGTTCACGAAGGAAGATTTCTTTGTTGGAATAGAATGTGTTGATGATCAAGCTCAAGAGCTGGTTGATCTCTGCTTGGAATGCAAATGTCTCTGCTTCTCCCATTTGCACGTCTGCCATCTTTCCCACGCCAAAGCAAGCAAGAAACCACGCAAAAGCAAGCAAGAAAACACGATTAAGAGAGCAAGAAACGACTCAGAAGCAACAAAGCGAGAGAGAATTCGATGATGGATTGTTCAGGGCTTGTTCTTGACGAGGGAAAGGAGCTTGCTTTAGGGTTTTTTATAGTGTATGATGGGTTCTAGGTTCTTCTTGAAGCGTGAGTCTGTCTAGACTCTAGATTGTTCGGGGAAACGACGACGTAAAGGGGAAGGATGCATGGTTTTCGAGGGAAGTCGAGAAGGTTCTGTTCTGGTTTGCTAAGGGAGACCTGGAGGATTTTTTTTTAATTTGTTTTATTTATATATGGTTGAATTTGATGACAGAGTGGGACCTATTCTTTTGCTTTGGAATGTTTCGTACTTGATGTTTTGAGACTGTTGCATTTTAGTCCGGACGTTTTGGGAATTTCAATATATTTCTAATTTGAATTTTTCAATGAGCTGACTTTAATTTTTGGAAAAAAAAAGATGCCACTCAATTTTTTTAAAAAATATATAATAATAATAAAAACATAGACCGTATATGATTATTATTCCTATACTTAAATAGAGCTAAAATTAAAAAAAAAACTTATTTTGAAAAAATTACTTGTACATTCAAAATAGGAAAGACCGAGACGTGCAGTGTTTCTATCCCAAGTGTCCCCTCACTTGTATTCTGATGTTGTTATTTATGAAGACTCTATTTTTCTCGGAGCTTCCTTTTCGTGAATGTCAAGATCTTCGTCTAAGCTTTCTTTCCCTTGAGACTCTCCTCTCTTGACAGCTTTCATTTCGTGTGTGTCATATATCTCTGAATTATAAAGTTTATTACTTGTTCCTTGGCTAATAATGAAAGTCTCTTGCTGGGAAAAGGTGTCGACAGGAGATAGGGCAGGATTAGCCGAGGATTTCTCACATCCCTGATAAACAGGTAGAGAGTTTGGTTCAGCAATAACATTTCAGAGATGTTAGCTAATAATAAATGTTTCATCTTTTTGTGTTAATTCTGCCCATCAAGGTTGATTATAAATTTATAACTCTTTCCCACTCAATACTCAGGATGTGCTGTGCAAAATCTGTTCTTGGGAGATTCTACTGATCGGGATACTGTCTTTGAGCTTGTTCTTCATTGACTAACACTTTGGCTGAAAACATTTGAAGGAAACTACTATTACACGGGAATGGACTTGCTTAGAAGCTCATATGGGATCCTCCTTCTGTCAAATCAGTAAGGCGTCAAGTTTTGTTCATCATATGCTTGCTGGTATATACCTCTGTCTATTTTTGTTTTCCGTTTTTTCCTTCCTTTTCTTTTCTGTATTCTTCTTTTGCTTGCTAGTTTGGTCATTATTTTTATGGCACTAGCAAATATTAATAAAATCAGAAATTAACAGTAACATTTCAGACGTTAAATAGTAAGTATCAAATTATTCATCGCAAACCAGAAAAAACTTGTGCATTACAAACTCGAAGGGCTGCTCAGCTGAGCCCTGCTAGCTAGGTTCAACTGTTTTCCTAGAAAATTTATTCAAGCATTTAAATAAACTGGAACTGCACCATCTTTAAGGAAGAGAATTAAAACTCCATTCGAATTCAAAACGAATCGTCTCCTTTGGTTCAAGAGTTTGCAATGAATCTAAGAAAGCATCGCATGTAACAACCTTCCGATATCCATTTCTTCCACAACGCTCGATCTGGACGCCTTTTAAGTCATGCTGCCAACCGTTTAAATGGTTATGCTTCACTCTCCGCACTAGTTTCTTGCAAAGAATCTTCATGAACTCATCGTTGGTTCCACGGCCAGAAACAAGAAATAAAGATTCTGGACGGCAAATACAAAACAAGACATCAACAAGAGAGTGGCCTTTTTTCTCTATGATATAGGTTTTCAGCTTCAAGTGAGTGATATGAAGTACAGGATCGGAGACCTTGCTGACTATTTTTTCGAACCCAGAAGAGGAATAACAGAAAATACACAGAGTGACACGCTTGATTTGGTTGAGATTTTTTAGATATTTCCTAAAACTTTCTGTACAACCCTTAAACTTAAATACCTCTAGATTTTTGCAGGAGGTCAGATCAATATGAGTCTTCTCAAAGTAGAATGGAGAATAAGAGAAAGTATGAAGACTAACCACATCAATCTCAATCTTCTCCATAAGCGGAAAAGATTGTCTCTTCACCTTAACCTTCTTGAGTTTTCTTAAACCTGAAAGGTGAAGGTACTTTAACCCATCACATTCTACTAGAGCAAATTTCTCGATGAAAGGGCAGGTAAAGACGAGATTGTCGAAAATCCTTTGGTCACAGATTTTAACTTGTTTCAGGGAGAGCTCACGAAGAGAAGGCCAATTTATGGGGCCGCTGAGAATACAACCAGCTAACCTACAAACAACCAATTCTTTGACAGACAAGGTGGCTTCGGGTAGTCTATAATAGTCAGGTACACAAAAGTAGATAGAAAGCTCCTTAACACCCTTCTGTGTACCCAGTCGTATACAGCGATTGATATGTTTAGCCAGTTGAGGCTGCAACGGCTGTTGGAAAGTAAAAAAACAAGTCCTGAAATAACGATCGGTGACAGAAAACTGAAATTTTGGTATGCTTCTGTATTGTCGGCATTGTCGAAGCAAAGAATTGTAGACAAAGGTAGCAAATTCCAAACTCCTGTCAGAATTTTCTACTAAAAAAGAGGAACTGGAGAACTCAGATATGGGAAAAGAATTGAAAACCTGATGCCATGTCTTGGACAAGACGCTAAGACGAACCACCTCTGGTGTTGATAAAAGAGAGAGAATGTGGTGTATGATGTGTTCAGGCAACTGGGATATCCGATCAGCAGCATCCATAGAAATTGTGTTCATATTGACAACAGAGAATTTTGGTTGTTGATCTGAAACGTGAGGCTGCTTTAAAAAATAACTCAAACAGTGTCTTTTATATGATTTTAATCTCCTTTTCGGAGTCAAATCTTAGGAATCCTTGAGCTGCAAGGATTTTAGTCTCTTTTCCGGAGAGGATACCAAAAAAAAATTCAGAGACAAAGCTTAAACCGCCTATTAACTAAAAACTAAGCATGTGTTTAAATAAGAGTAAATAATTTATTTAGTCCCTATTTTGTTTAGCAATGTAATAACTTAGCCCCTATAGTTTTAGAAATCACAACTTAGTCCCTTGACCTTTTTTTATTTACATAATTAATTCATCAAAAAAGATCCATCAACTTTTTGAAAAAAATGCCAAGCTACCATTGGGTTTCTTATGATTATTATATATCCAATAAAGTATTATGGAAGGAAAATAATTAAATTTATGAAAACTCATCACTATGAACGGAAATAAAAATATAGGGATTATTTCATTAAAACAAGGGATTGGATAATTACTCTATGAATAATGGTGACCGCGCGACCTAGAAAACTTTTAAAATACAAAAACTTTCTAATAAATTCGTCCTAATCCTATCATGATTTTGTAGTCCTACATGAATAGGATTATTAGGAGAAAAACATAATCTACATATAAAAATAGAAAAATTATTTTCTAATAAATGTGAATCAGTCTCTAGTTGTTGAGATTTTTTAATAAAATTATGTTATTTTTTCTTTTTTTTATAAAATAAATCATAATCATAGAAAAACAAGGTTTTTTTTATTTTTTTTAATAAATTACACTTTATATCTTGTAGAGTATTTATTTTTTCAGTTTATTTTTATTTTTCTAGAAAGTACAATTTATAGGTCAATTTAATTTTTAAATTTAGAAAAAAAAATCTGTCCTCAAATATAACATCCCTTCACAGATGCCAAGGCCAAGGCCTAAAATTGCAGTCTCCAACAACAACTTACTAATATCTGAAAAATCCTCAAGGCCAGAAGAAATGACAAACATCAAAGCAGCCAAATGTCTAGCATACAAACTCTTCGTATCTGAAAATTTCTCAAGAAAAGAAGAAATTGATAAACACCTAGCAGACAAATGTCTTGCATTTCCTTGCAAGGGATGGATGTGAAGTCTGGAAACTAAGCCATTCAGTTAGGTGAGTGTTACCCTTGACACGGTCTGGTGCTCACCAACCCTTGGAGCAATGGTCATCTGTACCATGCTGGACACAGTGACTATATCCAACATCATGGAAGAAATCCCTGTTCTCTTTGGCATTACAGTTGCTCGCTCGCAGCAACTGTTCATCCTGCTCATTGAATAGGTAGGGGGCTGCATCTTCCAGTCTTGACAGTAATTTTATGGCCCCTTTCAATACATGTTATTCCCATCCTTGGACATCAATTTTAAGAAGCAACACAGGTTCTGAATTTTGAATTAGTTCATCATGGGGAAGGGTCCTTACTTGAACGGCTATTTCTTCGTTGGACTTGAACGCCAACTTTGCACTCGAGGCTGAGACAGCACTATTGTCAAGCAGTAGGAAGAGGGCATTGTGCCTCTATTTTCGGTGTTTTTTTGTATCAGGCATTTTGTCGAAACCTGGGGTGTCTCATGCTGTTCTGTATTTTTTCTGCATTTGATGTTATTCTCTTTTTTCAAGTTGCAGGGAAAATAGTATAAGCCTTGGTTTTTTCAAAGAGGCCTAACGTTTTAGCTCAACCCCAGTTCCTCTGATTTCAACGTGGTCATCAGAACAATTGATGCTTAATGGATATCATAATTGCCTGACCACATTATACACCACAATCTCTCCACATTATGCTTATTAATGGGCTGGCGTTAAGCAGTTTCCTCTTGATTTTTAGTCTACTAATTATAGTTTGCCCCAAGCTATCTTCCCTGCCGAGGAATTGGTTGTTTCAAGGTTAGCTGGATGTGCTCTCGACACTGCCATAAATTTGCCCTCTTTGAGTGAGTTTTCTCTAAAAGAAGTTTATTTTGATTACCGAAGTATTATTGACAATCTCATCTTTACCTGCACTTTCATCGATAAATTTTCTCTAATAGCTTGTTTCATCGACACAGACGAGGGTTTGAACTTTGAAGACTGAGAGCTTTAATCTCAATCTTCTCCATAATATCTTTGAGTTTTGTGAAACCTGAAAGTTTTGAGGTAACGTAACCGACAATGTATCAGATAAATTCTCTTGATCATAGACCACATAAACTTTGCTCACAAATTTTAACTTCTTTCAGAGAAAGATCATGCAGAGAAGGCCAATTTATGGCACCCTCCAGAACACAACATGATAAAAGAAACTAAATTTAACAAGTCCACCAAGCAATGGCCCTAAAAACAAGAATTCCTAACATCTAATTGAAACTCATTTAAGGTGGTTAATCTAGCCTTATGTTTTTGGAGGCAACCGGCGTAATCAGATTGCATGGCCCTGGAAATGTTATGGCCTCATTTTGGGGCTTCCAGCTGATCATAACAAGACCAAAAATGATTACAAGATCATTGTAGGCACTGTGGAATTTGCCTTACAAGGAACTTATGTTATAAGTACTGGAGACGCGCATTCAGAAATTAACAGTAACATATCACACTCAACAGAATAAAATATCAAATTATTAAACATAAAAATCCCAAACCGGAAAAAACTTGTTCAACACAAACTCGAAGGTCTGCTGCAGCTGAATCCTGCCTAGGTTCAACTGTTTTCTAAGAGAATTTGTTCAAGGAAATATATATATATAAACTAACACTCCAACTTAAATCACCATTCGAATACAAAACGAATCTTCTGCTTCGGTTCCAGAATTTGGAATGAATCTAAGAAAGCATGACATGTAACAACCTTCTTATATCCATTTCTTCCAAAATGCTCGATCTTGACGCCTTTTAAGTCACGCTGCCAACATTTGACATGGGCAGCTGCAGAATAATTTTTATGTTTCACTCTGCGCACTAGTTTCTTGCAAAGAATCTTCATGAACGCATCGTTTCCTCCACAGCCAGACACAAGTAATAAAGATTCAGGACGGCAAATACAAAACAAGTCATCAACAAGAGCGACGTTTACTTTCTCCGTGCCGTCTATATAGGTTTTCAGCTTCAAGTGCCTGATATCAAGCAAAACAGGATTGGAGACTTTGCTGACTATTTTGTTGATTACAGACGAGGAATAGTAGGTAAAACGCAGAGTGACAAGCTTGATTTGGTTGAAACTTTCAATAATTTCCATAAAATCTTCGCGAAAACTTTCACGCTGTTGAAAATAGATGAGATCAAGAGATAATTTAAGAGCAACTTCTTGTAAACTTGTTTGATTCAAAGAAAACAAAGGCGGGATGTTTTCCATGTAACATTTGAATGACCGTAATCTTGGAGCATTGATGATAGCTTCCTCTGCCGACAAGTCAGGTAAAGAGAGGTTTAATTTCTCAAGCAGGGGGATAGAAATCTCAATCCTCTGAATGTGATGGCGATAACCGTGCAACACCAAAACTTTGAGGGCAGGGAAATTACAATTAAGGCCTTGAATCAGGTCTTCTGTAATCATACCATGCTTGTACTTAAATACCTCTAGATTTTTGCAAGAGGTCAGATCAATATCTGTCTTCTCCTTGTAGGATGCAGAATAAGAGAAAGTCTGAAGACTAACCACGTCAATCTCAATCTTCTCCAGAGGCGGAGAGATTTGGCTTTTCACCTTAACTTTCTTGAGTTTTCTTAAACCTGAAAGGTGAAGGTACCTTAACCCATTACATTCTATTAGAGCCAATTTCTCGATGAAAGGGCAGGTAAAGATGAGATTGTCGATAATACTTTGGTCACAAATTTCAACTTTTTTCAGAGAGAGCACACGCAGAGAAGGCCAATTTACGTTGCCTTTGAGGAGACAACCAGCTAACTTACAAACAACCAATTCTTTGACAGACAACATGGCTTCAGGTAGTCTGTGATATAGAGGCATACAAAAGTAGATAGAAAGCTCCTTAACACCCTTCTGTGTACTTAGTTCTATACACCGATTGATGAATTTACAATAAGGAAAAGGTCTACAAAGATCTCTGGTACTGACAGACAACTGAAATCTTGGTATGCTTCTGTATAGTCGGCATTGTCGAAGCAAAGATTTGTAGACAAAGTTACAGAATTCGTAACTTCTGTCAGATTTTTTTGTGAAAAAAGAGGGACAGGAGAACTCAGATATGGGAAAAGAAGTGAAAACCTGATGCCATGGCTTGGACAAGACACTAAGACGAACCACCTCTGGTGTTGAAAGAAAAGAGAAAATTCGATGTTTGATGTGGTCAGGCAATTGGGATATCCGATCAGCAGCATCCATAGAACTTGTGTTCATATTGAAATCAGAGAATGTGGGTGCTGATCTAAAACGTGAGGCGGCTTTATAAATTAACACAAACAGTTGTGGCAAACCCTAGAAAACCTAAAAAGGTAGTAGTCCCTGTAGTTTCACAAATCATAACTTAAGTCTATTGATGGTGAAGTCCCTTTAATGTCTTTGAATATGAAGTCTAGTTTATTAATCAAAAATCCATTATTTTTTTTTAAAAAAAATTCTCAAACTATCGTTTGGATTTCTTTCAATCTATATATAACCCATAGAGTGTTATTAAAAGAAAATAATTAAATTCATTAATAATATCACATCTAAGTTAAGCACAAATAAAATAAAATAAAATAAAATAAAATATAAAGATATTTTCATTAAAAACAAGGATGGAATAATACTCTAGGTAACATATATGGATGACAATGACTGCATAATGATTTTTTTTCTCAATATTTATACTTAATTTATTATTTATGGGATAAAAAAATTATATATTTATATTTTATTTATCGGGTTTCAAGTATTTATATAAATAATAATTATTCAAATATTATTTATCATCCAAATATGTGTCCAAATATGTGTGTGTGTGAGGGTGGAGTCTAGTTTAAAAATATTTATTTTAGCAAGGTAGTTATCCAAAAAAACAAATCTTACTTCAGTTTAAGGAGGTCTCTATTATGTACACGAATAGGATTATTAGAGAAAAACAGGAAAAAAAAAATACTAAACGTACTCCCATAATTTATAATCTCAAATAAATATATCTAATTATTTTTCTTCATTATAATGATTCAAACCTCATGAAAGTTAATTATAAAATATTTTATGCTCTGCTGCATATAACAATTTTTTTAATTCTTCTATGAATGAATCCTTTGCTTCATTGTATTCTGTTAAATTAGAACTCTATTTCATGCTATATACTAAGTTATTAAATTGGACCAGCCTGACAAAGATAATTTAATAAATATTGATGTGAACTTTACCATAGATCTTGTTTTATTTCAAACTTGTTTTAAAAAATAACTTGGTAAATGTTGATGTTAACTTTAGCTTGGGTCTTATTTTATTTTACACCAGTTTTAAGGTTGACTTAGTCAAATTTAGTAAACTCAATTTAGTAAACTAACAGTAACATATCAGATGGTAAAGGGTAAAATCTCAAATTATTAAACATATGCATCGCAAACCGGAAAAAACTTGTTCAATACAAGCTCGAAGGGCTGCTGCAGCAGAGCCCTGGCTAGGTTCAGCTGATTTCTAAGAAAATTTGTCCAAGCAAGTAAATAAAATAAATGCAAAAATTTAAATCACCATTCGAATAAAAAACGAATCTTCTCCTTCGGTTCCAGAGTTTGCAATGAGTCTAAGAAAGCTTCACATGTAAGGATCTTGTTATATCCTTTTCTTCCACAATGCTGGATCTTGACGCCTTTTAAGTGATGCTGCCAACAATTTGCATAGGTAGCTGCATTCTCTATTTGCACTAGTTTCTCGCAAAGATTCTTAATGAACTCATCGTTTCTTGCACAGCCAGACACAAGTAATAAAGATTCTGGACGGCAAATACAAAACAAGCCATCAACAAGAGCGTGGCTTTCTTTCTCCCTGGTAAAGGTTTCCAGCTTCAAGTGACTGATTTCAAGCAAAACAGGATTGGAGGCAGTACTGCTGACTATTTTGTGGATCTCAGAAGAAGAATAAACGCAAATACTCAGAGTGACAAGCTTGATTTTGTTGAGATTTTTAAGATATTCCCTAAAATCTTCGAGAAAACTTTCACCATGTTTAATATTGTTGAGATCAACAAATAATTCAAGAGTGACTTCTTGTAAACTGTTCAAATAAAACAAAGACGGGATTTTGTGCATGACACATTTGAATGACCGTAATCTCGGAGTATTGATGATAGCTTCCACTGCCGATATTTGAGCTACAATGAGGTTTAATTTCTCAAGCAGGGGGATAGAAATTTCAATCCTCTGAAAGTGAAGGCGTTCACCGTGCAACACCAAAACTTTGAGGGCAGGGAAATTACGATTAAGGTATTGAATCATGTCTTCTGTAATGTTATAACCCTTAAACTTAAATACCTCTAGATTTTTGCAAGAGGTCAGATCAATATCTGTCTTCATATAATGGTGTGCAGAATACGAGAAAGTATGAAGACTAACCACATCAATCTCGATCTTCTCCATATGCGGATATCCGCTTTTCACCTTAACCTTCTTGAGTTTTCTTAATCCTGAAAGGTGAAGGTACTTCAGCCCAAAACATTCCACTAGAGAAAATTTCTCGATCAAAGGGCAGGTAAAGAAGAGATTGTTGATAATCCTTTGGTCACAAATCTGAACTTCTTTCAGAGAGAGCTCACGCAGAGAAGGCCAATTTATGGCGCCGTCGAAAATACAACCACCTAAACTACAAACAACCAATTCTTTGACAGACAACACGGCTTCAGGGAGTCTATAATATCCAGTTATACTAAAGTAGATAGAAAGCTCCTTAACACCCTTCCGTGTACCTATTTCTATACACCGACTGATAAGTTTATCAAGTTCACACGGCGACGGGAGATATTTAGAATAAACATAAGGTCTCCAACGATCTTGGGTGAAAGAAAACTGAAATTTTGGTATGCTTCTGTATTGATGGCATTGGAGAAGTAAAGATTTGTAGACAAAGATAATAAATTCAAAACTACTATCAGAAGTTTTTGCGAAAGAGGAACTGGAGAACTCGAATATGGGAAAAGAATTGAAAATCCGATGCCATGCCTTGGACAATACACTAAGACGAACTACTTCTGGTGTTGAAAGAAAAGAGAGAATGTGGTGTCTGATGTGGTCGGGCAATTGGGATATCAGATTAGCAGTATCCATAGAATTGTGTTAATATTATTTTCAGAAAATTTGGTTGTTGATCTAAAGCGTGAGGTTGCTTTATATGATTTCAGTTTCTTTTCTGGAGTCAAATTCTAAGAATCCTTAAGTTCCAAGGATTTTAGTCTCCTATTTATGGAGGATACCACAAAAAATTAGGAGACAAAACCTAGAATGTCTGTTACCTAAAAACTAAGCATGTATTTAAATAAGAGTAAATAATTTTATTTAGTTCCTATTCTTTTAGTAATATAATAACTTAGCCTCTGTAGTTTTAGAAATCATAACTTATTCTCTTTACTGTTTTTTTTATTTACTTAATTCATCAAAAAATCCATTAATTTTTTTTAAAATAAATGTCAAACAATCTTTGGGTTTATTTTAATTATTATATTGCCAATATAAATAATAAAATTAATCACAACTCATCATTTTAATTAATGATTGTTAATATCAAACTAAGTTATAAACAGAAACAAAAACATATGTATTATTTCATTAAAATAAGGGATGAAATAATTATTCTATGAATAATGATGACCAACCTAAAAACTTTTAAAATACAAAAACTTGCTAATAAATTGTAAATACAACTAAAAGACATGGAGTGGTTTAATTATTCATATAAATAGTAAACCTAGTTAATGTGTTACGCTGATTGGTACGATGTCACGGGTTTGAACTTTGGACAAATCAATATTTTTGTTTTTGTGATAAAAGACCTATCTAATATTTTTTTTTTCTCTCAAAAAAGAAAGGGACAACCCAAGCACGGAGGCCTACCTCTAGCCTATGCACCTAGGTTTTCTAGTATCAAGTCCATGGCTTATTTTAGTGGCCTTTTGTTTTTTTATTGGGCTTTTTTTTATCTTTTTTTTTTCTCAATTCCACTTTAATGTAGGTTTTTATTGAATTTTATCATTCAGTATTGACTTGATTTTGTAAATTGGTTTTGGTATTTTTTTTTTATCTTTTATAATTTTTTTATCATATAATAAAATAAAAATTAATTCAGCCTAGTGGAGTCCATAACTCGGGTCACGGGTATGGTGGCTTAACTACGGTGAACTTGGTCTCTTTTTTTTCTTCCTTTGATTTTCTTTTTTTGGACTTACCTAGTCGACAAAGTCATATCAGGATAATTCCTAGTTTAAAATCCAGGCTAATAAAAAAGTCAAATTAGGTCTTTTCAAGTTTGAGCCGTTGTACCAAATTTAATGACAATGTCAAAAAGTTTTTGAAGGTCTAGATATTATTTTTTTACTTTCCAAAAAATTTGGGTCTAACCCACATCAAAAATGTAAGCGATAAACTAGTACATCCTAATCCTGTTGGGATTAGTAGTCCTACATGAATTGGATTGTTAGGATAGAAAAAAAAAGATACATGTAGAAATAGAAAAATCAATTCTTTTTAGGCCTTAATCTTAACCATTGTTATTACACTTAACAGGTCAACTCAGGATTTAAACCAACTCGAGTTATAAAAAATGGTGTTTTTTTAGTGTTATCTAGTGCTTTTCATATAGAAAAATACCATTGGCTAACCATGGTGTCTATTGATTGATGTGTTATGTCGTGATTGTTGTCCCATATATGTTGTCGCACCCGACATAACACCGGTCTTAAGAAATTAAATGCAAAGAACATATTTCAACATCTTGTTCTTTGGTGGGAAAATGTCTTGTTTAAGAAGTCGCTACCTAGTATTATGGTCACTAGGAACCCTAACTAGTCATCATAGATTCTATGGTAGGGACTGGTTACGCAAAATGAAAGATATTATCACCCCTTAAGCATCCTGTCTAGGGCAGGCTGCATTACTGGTTTTTTCTTGGGCGAAAGAAAACTAAAATTTTAGTATGCTTCTGTATTGATGGCATTGTAGAAGCAAAGATTTGTAGAGAAAGATAGAAAATTCGAAACTACTGTCAGAATTTTTTGCGAAAAAGGAACTGGAGAACTCAAACATGGGAAAAGAAGTGAAAACCCGATGTCATGCCTTGGATAAGACACTAAGACGAACCACCTCTGGTGTTGAAATAAAAAAGAGAATGTGGTGTATGATGTGGTCAGCCAATTGGGATATCTGATTAGCAGCATCCATAGAATTGTGTTGATATTGTTATAAGAGAATTTGGTTGTTGATCTAAAGTGTGAGGCTGCTTTATATGATTTTAGTCTCTTTTCTGGATTCAAATTATCAGGAATCCTTGAGTTCCAAGGATTTTAGTCTCTTGTCCGTGGAGGATATCATAAAAAATTAGGAGACAAAACCTAGATCGTATATTAACTAAAAACTAAGCATGTATTTCCTCTACTCAAATATAGTTCTTCATTACTTGTTCATGTTGATTAGAGTTTTATCATGCAGAGTGTACAAACTCTCCCATAACAAGAAGTTATAGACTCCACTAATTAGGGTTTTAGTGGTGACGGGTTCAAACTAATTCTCCATGCTTAGCATTTTCTTTTTAAATCTTTGGAGATATACCATAGAACTTTTATCCTCTTATTGTGTAATGACAAATACCTCAGTTGTGTTTTTTTTAGCTAGTATACTAATGTTGAATGAGTGATGAGCTTCATATAGAGATTGTAAAGACATAGGATGGAGCCAAAATCAAGGTTGTAATACCATACCCTATAGGAAAAATCTTACACATGATGTCGTTTTTTGTCGTCACTAGTTCTGAGATATTTTTGATATTTTATATGTGCTTTTTTATGATCTTTGAGGCCATCATAATTGTCTAAATTGGCCTTAATAACAATACAATATTTTAAGAGATGAGTGTATAATATTCTATGATAAAGTATATATTCTTTCGCATGATGAGAATGATGTTCAAGAGCTGGTCTAGTTTCGTGTTTAGGCATTGTACGACAGGGAACATATGAACAAGACTAACTAGTGTTCAGGGATGGGATTGTATGACATGACTTGTCTGGTTAGGAAAAATGATTTGCTTTCCTTACATTGTGACTGAGTGTATGACACTCAACCCTTGAACTTCCTCAAAGAAAAGAAAATGTATCGTTAATGCTTGTCATCTATGGTAATCTATTAAAGAAAAAAAATAGTATTTATTAATGTTATCAAGTGTTTTTTATATAGAAAAATATCATTGGTTTGTCATGGTGGCTTAAAATTATTTTCATACCATGATTTTTATGCTATGCATATTAATAATCAGTCATTTATGCCTCACCTAAATGATTAGATTATTTTTAGCATGTTGTCATGTGCATTATTAATTAATGATTCTAAGTTTATTATTTTAAAATTATAACAAGTTTACTTAACAAGTAACAATCATATATTAATTAATTAATGATTCTAAGTTTATTATTTTAAAATTATAGAAAAATTCAGGTTTAGATATCTTGCAAATAATTAAAAAAACTCACGCTACCTCTTTATAATGGACACAAGGAAAAAAAAAAAAAGTTTTCATAGAAAACTTAAATTTTCTTTCCCCTCAAAAGCAGACTGCAGAGCCTAACACTTTTCAGCCCATTATTTACTTAAATGTTTGGTTGGCCCATGTTTCGAATCTGCTTCTAGTGGGCTTTGAAAATGATCAAGCCCTTGATCAAGTCCAAATGGTAAACTACTCTATGATTCAGATATCGTTTCAATATCCCAATTTGGTCCCTTTATTAAAATTTCCATACAATAATTCTATAGTTGAAAGCTTTCAATTTTTTCAATATATAAACCGAACTTTAAATAACTATTTTTTATATATTTAGGTGGAAATATACTATAAAAATATAGATATTTAAGGATAAAAAAATAAAAAAAAGATGATTAAAAAAACAAAAAAAAACATATATTTTACTAATTTTCATTAATAATTATGACTAAATAAATTAGAACTTCCAATGTTAATACTAACACACTTAATATTATGATTCATGACATAATATTTGCTAAAATGCTCACAAGGTTACATAAATTTATATTTTTAAAATATAAATATATAGTTTTAACCAGTTAAACTAGACTGGGTTTAATAATAAATGTTAAATATTGAGAATTTGTATGTGAAAGGATTCGAAATGGAATATCTAATAAACTACAAGTACCAAAATGTACTTTATCCATCCTCCAATCAACAGAGACAAGGATCATCTGTCAATAGCGGTTAAAGTTATAGCTTTGACTCACCAACCATCACTGGTCCGGTCCCAGTGAATCCATCCTTCCATGGCAGCTAAACCTCGTAAGAAGAAACTCAACAATGTTTCAATGTCATCTTCAGCTTCCACTCGTTTTAGGTACAAGAAAGTTTCTGTCTTTGTTTCCTTGGTCATGATTTTCGGTGTTGTTTATCTGTTGGGCGTTTCATCGAGCATTCGGAGTGGTGTTGCTTTTGTTCCTAAACTCTATGCAATTCAAGTCTTCAATGAGTTCCCTCATGATCCCAGTGCCTTCACTCAGGTAAATCCTTTTCTGGGTTTTCTTTGTTTTTGCTTGATTTGGCTTTATTGTCTTTAATATAATTGTTTGGATCTTTTTGCAAGTCTTGCAGCCTTCGTTTCTGTTTCTAATTTAGCTCAATAAAACACTATAAAATCTAATTAAATTTTATCATTGGAAATGTCTTGACTCTTCGTTTTGTTTTAGTTTAATTTAGATTTATGCTAGAGCTACACCTAGCAAAATGGGAGACTAGTCATTCAGTTTGAGTGAGGTCAAAAGGATTCGTTTAATTCATTGTTAGACTGAAATTAGGTATTTTGTAGGATCCAGCTCGTGTTCAGATTCCAGTTGATGATGACACTACCAGAAGTTTTTGTTGACTGTCAACTCATTTAGCTTACAGCATTGTCATATTTGTTTACTTGGCATGAAAGAGTTGATGCCATTCATGTAGCTCAGTCTTGTTCGTTTGCTTCATTATAATTTTTTTTTGTTGTTTCCTCAACAATCTGATTGAGACCCCTAAGCACACATTTTCAGATAGCTATTCCAAATTATTGAGAGTTTTCTTCACTGAGTATGAATTGCTTATTATTTGTTAATAGCTTATTGACTTGCAATAATCTTGATTTCAGGGTCTTCTTTATGCTGGAAATGGTACACTATATGAGTCAACTGGCCTTTATGGGAAGGTAAGTTTGTTTATTCCAGTGTCTGCAAGTGTGTGTAATATTCTTTTATATGGAATTCAAGATTTTCTCTTTTTTTCTTGCTTTCCTTCTTCATTTATGTTTTGCTGTGTCATTTCATACGTTGTTTATGTAATTTACCTTTGGTAATTGTATGATTCTGAGTTTCAACATGTGTCTACAATATTGATGTTTCAGTGAGATGCATTTTTTTTCAAAAGTAGGCGGTGTACTTTGCAGTGTCTTTTGCTTTTCTTGTCAATTACACTTATATTGCATTCAATTCCCTGATCATTTTATTTACCTTTTCATTTCAGTCATCTGTTCGCAGAGTAGCTCTTAATACTGGGAAGGTACATGCTCTAGTGTTTGGGTTCTCATTTGTGCTTGATGTTTCTACAATCATGTTCCATGGCGTTTCTTTATGAACTGAAACTGATGAACATATATATGCCTGAAGTTAGGATAGAAGTGATAGTTTTAAGTTAGCTATTGGTGCTGTTAATGGACCGATCAATTGAATTCAACACGAAAAATTCGAGTTTTTTTTTTTCTTTTTGTGAATGGTCAGTAGATGTTTTAGTGATTTTAAGTTCAACAAATGACCAATTTTGAAATTGTAATCTTGTAACAAGCCAGATATTTTAATTTAGACCATAAGTTGTGTTTCTCTGTACAGGTTGAGGTTCTTCAGGAGATGGATGGTTCTTATTTCGGGGAAGGTTTAACCCTGCTTGAGCAAAGGTGTGTGATTCAGTTGCAATTCTTTCTCTTGTTGATTCAGCATATTTATATTTGGAATTAAAATGTGTCGAAATTTGACATTTTCACTTGCATTCATAATGACAACTACAAGTTTAGCATCCTATTTAATTTATTTGCATAGTTAGTTAATCTGGTTTGTCCAGCTGTTGGTTTTATATATGTAGTCAAATTAAAAAAATATGCTAAATAGCTAATATACCTATTTTATTTTCTTTTGCAGTCTGTTCCAAGTAACTTGGTCGACAAAAACCGGCTTCATATATGACAGAAATGATTTAAGCAAAGTTTGTGCCTAAACAATTACTTTTACTATATGCAAATGTATTTATTCAATAAGGTTGTTAGGTCCTTTTACACATGTAAATGTAGGAATCTTTGAGATCTGTATCATGTCATTTGGGTATCGCCAAACCACATCTTTGTGCGATAGGATTCTCCTGCTCTGAATTTGATTCTCAAAACATCTGCTATTCCATTGGGTTATTAAGTTTTATTAAGATGATATGGTTGTCAGAATGCCTACCATCTTGTATTGTGTTTGCTTTTACAATTGTGATTAGTTACTGCTCATAAAACTCCTCTGCAGACCAAATTTTACCTTGTAGTAAAACTATCATTCTGCATTTTCCATGCATGATTGCTAAAGATATTCCTTCCTTTTGGGGTGAATTAGAGGTTCTAGTTTCAGATATTTCGTAATTTTAGTTTATTTTTATTGCAGATCAGGGAATTCACTCATGAGATGGAAGATGGTTGGGGACTGGCTACCAATGGAAAAGTTTTGTTCGGCAGTGATGGGACTTCAGCATTATACCAGCTTGACCCTCAAACACTGAAAGGTTCTTCTTGCATAAAACAGTTAGTGTCAGATTCTGAAAAATTATGTGGTCTTTTGTTGTTCGTTTTCTTTTATCCTTCTTTAGAACAATTTTCAATTGTTTCCCCACTAACATTATCAATGTTCATATAGCCTTCAATTCATGTAGTTGCTCATAATTGTGATTTGTTTCTTTACTCATTTTAGCTTTGCATTTTTCCTGTATTACGGTGCTAATTCCTATTTTAATGTGTGAACTCATTTTTTTTTCCTTTTAAGCTCTGCATAATTGCTGATTTTTTGTCTTTTCTGATGCAGTCATTGGAAAACAAATTGTCAGATATAATGGACATGAAGTACACTATCTCAATGAACTAGAGTTCGTGAATGATGAAGTTTGGGCTAATGTTTGGCAGGCGTGTTCTTAGATATTCATTATGCTCATTTGAATACTGATTGGAGAATTTCCCAGTAATAATTACTCTGGCATTTGAGTGAGGGCATGGTTATAGTAGTCCCTTATGGAGGGACTAACTACCATGCTGAAGAGAGGCAATTTATGACTTTAATGCATATCCTTTGCCTTATGTATCTTTTATCCCAATCATCCTGTTTTTGGGCTTCTGTTTAGTGATTGAGCTACATGATAGCAAATAACTTTTCCCCTTCTCTTAGATCCCCTTAACCTGGCCCAGGCATTTGCATTTTACCCAAATGCTAAAGACTTTACTAAGCAAGCTAGCAAAGACTCTCCATCCAAATGTCGCCTAAACCTTTTGTTCTGTCTGGCAGACTGATTGCATTGCAAGAATCTCACAGAGAGATGGTTCCGTGCTTGGATGGATTCTCCTTCCAAATTTAAGGTTCTGTTTTTCTTTCACTTTCCTTGTGCATAGTTTATTAGTGTCTGATATTTGTTTCAGCAATTCCTTTCAGAGTCATTCGTTTTCTTTTCTGTTTTGCAGAAAAGGCTTGATAGAAGCTGGATATCACGTAAGTGTTAGTCATAAGTAATTTGTAAAAGCAGTTCGTGATGTAATGACTCTCATTTGTTTCCTCGCTACATGGAAGAGGAAGACATATTTGAAAGGAACTGGATTTCACGTCATTTTCTCTTCCTCTTTCATTTTTCTTATATAGATTGTGGGTTTATAGAAGTATTTTCATTTCCTAATTCATGTATTTGGATTTTTCACTGCATTCCAGGGAATTGATGTTTTAAATGGCATAGCATGGGATGCCAATGACAACCGCCTTTTCGGTAAGCTTTTTCTTTGTACATTATGAGACATGTTTCTGTTATGATTTTTCTTTGCACATTATGATTTTTCTTTGATTTTTTTTTTTCACTTGAAATGCCATTGACATATTTCTGTGGTCCATACTTTGCAAATGCTGAGTTGACATTATGAGACAAATTCTCTTTGTTTTGTAAGAACATTCTCCAAACATTACCTTGCTAAGGAATCATACCATCTTAGCTGACTTCTTGTTTTATGATCTAAGTTATTGTCCATGTTCAAAATTTGTTTGCAGTTACTGGAAAATTGTGGCCAAAGCTCTACGAAATCAAGTTGCAACCGATAAAGAAACATTTTGATGCTGGAGTGATTGAGCAGCTTTGCATCCCCCCAATACCATGACATGTCACACTGATACTGAGTTGTATGTGCTCAAAGAGCATAGTTTTAAACTTATGGTATGATTCTGGAAAGGAAAAGGAACTTTAGGGCCTATATGAAGTTTGGCTGCCACACAGGAAATACACACAAACTGTTTGTTAACACTTCTGCTTCCTGGGATTTTTTATGTAAAGTTTTTGAACTGTACAGTATGAGTTACCTAAGGAGCTACACGCTGGTGCATATAACTGTACAAGAAGCTATTAATTTCCAAATGATAGAATAGTTGCAGCAGAGTGGGTTTTTCTGGTTGAAGAATGCGATTGAAGTCGATTACTCTCCATCTCATCTGTGTCAGGCTATCACAATGGGCTCTCTCCCAGCAAGAAGCTATTCTACAACATTCAGAACACCTATAAAAAAGTTATATCCGTGATAATAATAAAGAAATCGAAACAATACTGTAAATTGGAATTTGTCGAATTAGTAACTAGGCTAAAGCATTCAGTGCCTCCATTTAATCTTGACGTTTTCAACTCTACTCTGGGTTTCACAGGATAAATATTAAAACCTGTTCAACTTGAAACCGGATAAGGTCATGCATTGAATCATAAGTTTTCTAGGTCAATATATCAAGCCTAGCTGGGTTTAAGAGCTTAATCTAGTAATAGCCTAACTGGGTCTAAGAGATTGATCTAAGTAATGCCAGAGCTTATTAGAAAAATAAATATTTTTTTAGTTAATTTTATTTTTTTATTTTTATTTTCTATTTTATAATGTTTTCTAGTTTTTTTTCTATTTGAATAAAATAATTTTTTTCTATTTTATTATTCATATTTAGTATTATTAAAGTTTTCTAGCTTTTATATATATATATATAAGGTTATAATAGTCTTTTTAGCAAGTGAAGATATAAAGAAATAAAAAATATTCTTGATGAAAGACAATTTCTAATATAAAACTAAATTTAATGATGAGTTTTTTCAGACCTAGAGTGATACACGAGTTCTTTCAGAAAAATAAATAATTTTTTAGTTAATTGTATTTCTTTCTTTTTTTATTCTTTAGTATGTCCCTGTTTAAATATAATATTTTTTCTAATTTATTTTTCTTATACAATATTATAATTCTAGGTTATTCTAGTTTTTATATATAAAAAAAAAATTATAATAGTCTTTTGGTATGCAAAGAAATAATAAAATAAAATAAAATATTTCAAAATTCTTTCTATTTCGATGATCTTCAATTTTAACTTATAACAAACTCTTTATCATTCACTCCATCCGCATCACAGGCAAAAATTGATTCAAGAAATACATTCACACTAGAAAAAGAATTACCAATTGTTTTTTCAAGTAAGTAAGTTTATTTTAGAGTCAAGCCTTTCCCGCTATTCCGCTGGTTAGTTGATGATGAATATGTTCAAAAATTGAAACACAAAGTCATATGGCTAATCTCAAACTCTTCTTATCCCCAAAAAATCGAAAACAAGAAATTCTCCAGTTTTCCATGGACTTCACTCCTTAGCTTCACCACTTTCTCAAATCATGTCCTACAACACATCATCAATTGATACCAAGTTATCAAAGCACACCTCATTTTTTGGCATAAGATTATGGGTTCTAATTCTTGCTTTGATTGCTGTCTTCACTGTTCTGTTTTTAGTCATCATGGCTGCTTGCTTCATCTGTCTTTGTCGCCGAAAATCCAAACCTTTCAATCCCCATTTAAGGCGCTTATTGAACCCCATTTCGATGAAAGGTTTTCTGAATTCTTACACTATTCCATCCAAGGATAAAAGGCTTCTGTCGCATCGGATTTCGGAGGTTGAAATGAACATTGAAAAGTTAGACCATCATCATCAGGTGATTTTAACTGATCAATGTTCTAATGTGAGCACTGGGCTCACAACTCGATGGAGTGGTACTGGTGTAGCTGATTTGGAGCCTACTGCTAGGTACTCTTCTGTGGTTCCTGATGCATGGAGGGGAAACCGGATTGCTTTGAAAGAGATTGAGGTTGTTACGGATGGATTTGCTGACATGAATATGATTGGAAGTGGAGATTATAGTGTTGCGTATCGGGGCGTGCTGTTGGATACTACCCGAGTGGCTGTAAAGAGGCTACTGAGTAACAGGTGTTCAATTTTGAATCTTTATTAGAAGATAGATGACTTATTGATTGCATCAAATTATGCATGCTAGATTACCAAAGAGAAGGAAATGGTGCATATCAGAATTTTGTTTAATTGCTTATGAGTTAATGAATCTTCAGTTGTCAAGCTGAGGACTTCATAGCAGAAGCGGAAATGATAGGGCATATCAGGCACAAGAATTTAGTCAAATTGCTTGGATACTGTATGGAAGAAGGTTACAGGTAAATTTCTTTTCAGAAACTCTACTGTTTTACGCAAGATGAATTTTTCATTTTTCATCCCAAGGCTAATTAATTTCTCTTCAGAATCAATAATAAAATTTCATTTATCTCATTCTTTTTCTTGGTTTTTCCTTCTATTAGAATTCTTGTGAGCGAGTACGTTGACAATGGTAATCTGCATCAATGGCTTTATGGATGTCCTGAACAACCCAGCCCTCTAACATGGGCTATACGGATGAACATCATCCAAGGAATAGCTAAAGGGTATCTTGTGTGATCTTCTGATTCTTTTCAGTTAATTTAACTGCTTGCTCTTCCATTAATGTAATGTTCTTTTGCTTCTGAAGATTAGCCTACCTTCACGAAGATATCGAGCCAAAGTTTATTCATCAGAACCTAAAATCTAGCAACATACTGCTTGATCACCAGTGGAATCCCAAGATATCTGATTTTGGGATTGCTAAACTCTTCGGCCCTCAATGGATCGACATAACAACTCTTGCAATGGAAACATCTGGGTGAGTTTCTCTGGATCAGCTTGCTTATGACATAGGAATTTTGCCCTGGTTACTGCAAGTGAACTTGGTAATTTGCGCTGACCATGTCAAGGAGGATGTGTTTGCAGTTATTTAGCTCATGAACACGAATATACTGGAGTTCTGAGTGAAAAAAGTGACGTTTACAGCTTTGGAATACTTATCATGGAGATCATATGTGCCAGGGCTCCTGTAGATCACAATCAGCCTCAGGTATAGATTTCTTATCTTCAAGCACCTGAGCTCGTTTTCCTTTCGGTATATAAAGAAATGTTTCATTGATCATAGAACTTGGTCATTGAATGCAGGTATATTTGGTTGACTGGTTGAAGTCTATGGTTGCGAATAAGCAAATCATGTTTGTTGTGGATCCTAAATTGCCAGAAATTCCATCATCTAAGGAACTAAAACGAATACTTTTGCTTGCTCTTCGCTGTGTTGATCGTGATATAAAACATAGGCCTACAATGGGGGATGTGATCCACATGCTTGAGCCTCGTGACTTACTGCTTGATGATGTAAGAACTAAGAACATTTCCATCTGAAGACTTCAGAACATATTGGATTTATTATGTTGTTTGTATGATGCAGGATCGTCGAATTAGGAGAGATGGCTCATCTTGTCGATATAAACAGCAAGAGAGTCATATTGTTACCCAATTTGGTGTAGGTGATTTCAGTACACATGAGAAAGAGAGTAACATTAATCTCTATCAGAAAATCTTGCCGACATAAGAAGATTTTATTCCGAACAGATCATGGATAATCTGACTTCTGAGAGGTTTAGACATCTTCTTTTCAAGTTTTAGTTTACCAGTAGCTGTACAGATCAAGCTATGAAATTTCTGTTCATCTGTAGTTACTCTCAACATTAGCTAAATCAATAATTTTCTCCATTCAGTTCATCATTCTTGATCAATAAAACATAGGGAGCCAATGAAACTGCACAAAAATTGATCTTTTTTTACTTGATTCACACATTTCTCTTATTTAGGACTATAAACATATTCTACAGTTTGTCCATGCTTATATAGGAAGATCAACATATTTTATTCGTTTCTCTTGGAGATCCATCATGGCTTAATGGGGTTATGATCTAGCTAGTGGCAGAACTAGTTTGGAGCCTTTCTTAATAGGAAGTTTATCTTCTGGGAAAGGACACTCCATGCTTTTCTTTGCCATGGCACTACATGACTTGGGAGTCGCATTGCTTGAAACTGCCGATATGTCAGTGCAGTTCCATGCTGGTTCGTTATGTTTCTTAGCCAAGCTCATTGTTATATTATAAATGCAAATTCCTATAGAAGGATTTTCCTCACCAAGTCCTAGTTTTCCCTGAGTCGTTATGTTTTCATCCACTTCATCTTTGTAGTTTATTCTTGTGATCTCGAGCAGTGCTTTTGCATCATATCCCTCGTCAGCATGTGACGCATAAGAGCCTATCATCGAAAAGACAAAGTTCATTGTCTTCAGGGTCATTCTTCTTACAAAAATGTCGTTCACATAACCTGTCCTGTCTAGGATCATCAACTTGTTTTATTCATTAATTACCGGGAGTATAATTCTAACTACTAGCAGAACAAGTTTGGAGTTTTACATCCTCAATTGGCAGTCTATCTTCAGGGAAAGGACATTCGATACTTTTCTCCAGCAACGCAGCGCATGGCTGAGGAGTTACTTTGCTTGAAACTCCCTGAATGTCAGTGCAGTTCCATTGCAGTTCCTTAGGTTTCTGGGTTAAACTTATGTTTACATTAGAAATGCAAATTCCTGTAAAAGGATCGTTCTCAATTCCTTCTAGTCTCGCCGAATAGGTTACGTTCTCAGCCACTATATCTTTGTAACTTATTCCTTTGATCTCAGGTAATGCTTTTGGATCATATCCCGTATCAGGGTGTGACCCGTAAGAGCCTGTCATCCAGAAGGCATACTTCATTGCCTTCAGGGTCATTCTTCTTACAAAAATGTCCTTCACATAAGCTCCTCTTCCTACAGCAGTCTTGATTCGAACTCCAGATTGGGTACTGAGGGCTGTGATATCTTCAGCTCTAACGTCCTGGATTCCACCGGACATTTCACTTCCAAGAGCAATGGTAGCACTGTCAGGAGAAATGCAGGTAAACCTTCTTATGACTAGGTGTTGCGTAGGCCTTCCAAATTTGATTCCATATTCATCCCATCCACTCTTAACTGCAATGCAGTCATCCCCTGATACTACAAAGGAATCTTCGATACGAACATTCGAGGATGAATCTGAAAAACATATATAAAAAAAATAGAGGGAAACGATTATGGACAAGTCTGAACACACCAAGCATGAGTAAAAGCTGAAAATAAGAAAATTGATTCAAACCTGGGTTAATCCCATCTGTATTGGGAGAATCAACTGGTGCCAAAATTGTCAACCACTGGATCAACACATTGCTGCATTTCCCAAAACATCAGAACCACAATTACATGCAATCTGCTAAATAATGTGCTTAATCATAACTTTTACACAAAGCTGAGCACATCAAAAAAGGTCAAACCTGCAATATGTAGGATGAACATTCCATGATGGAGAGTTAATCAATGTAAGGTTGGATATTTGAACCTGATCAGAGTACAGAAACTCAATCAGATATGGTCGCGTCAGTTTCAATTTTTTCTGGTGGAATTTGTCCCACCAAACTGCACCCTGGCCATCAATTGTACCATTGTTACCTAATAAGAACAGCCCATAGGCACCAAATTAGACATAAATTGGCTAAAGAAAAAAAAATCAAAATGATGCATAATTTTTCATAATTAGGCCAAAATCATAAAGGGTCTGGAGATTTGATTACCAGTGACCACGACATCTGTTAGATGTGTCCCAAAAATCAGACTACTAAACCTTCCAGCATGTTCATCTCTACCTACCCCATAGGAGGGCAATGGAGGGAAAGCAGGCCATTCTGCCTCATCCTGTCAATATGATCATGTAAATGTTCAAAAATGACGATGAATATATAGATAAAAAAATCAATATATACATATAGATGAAAAATAGTTTAAACAATTGCCAAGAACAAGAGTTTCCAATCTCATTTGATGATGACAGTATCCCATATCAGGAGCCTAATATAAACCTACAACAAGTCTTCCTAGGCTCAGTTTCAGGGCAAACTCCATCCAAGTTTATGGGCTTAGATTGAAGGGTCTAAGGTGTGAAATACTTCTTAAGTAGGAATCACTACCAATCATGTAACGAATCTATTCTAACATTATCATAGTCTTAATTCTACAATTAAAAACATGTTAGATCTGGTTTAAAGTTTAATTAAGTAAAAGTTTCAAAATCATGATTTGATGTCGCCTACTAACATAAACCGTTTCAAAACCGTCCATGACAACTCAAAAACTGCTTGCAAAGAACGTTAAAGTGCTCCTCCACTATTACTTCTTCAAACTCTAGATTAACAAGTAATCAAGAGGCATACCTGAGAAGCAAGAAGAACAGCGTCCTTATGAAGAAAAAGAGTGAAATGGCTACTGAGGTTAAAGCTCCCAGTTAACCATTTTCCTGGCGGTACAATAAGTTGTGCTCCACCGTCTGATGCATACTGACTTAGCTCGGCAATTGCTGCTTTAAAAGCCTTTGTGTTTGATGTTTTTCCATCACCAACTCCTCCAAAATCTGTCAAGACTGCGCTATGCTTTCTACAGTTTATTGCTTGGTACTCTGTGCTTGCGCCTGCTAGTGTTGAAACAAGTGATCCCAATATCAAAAAAATTGAGATCATTGTCTCCAATACCTTTAAATCATCAATTAAGATTCTATCATTAATTTCAATATTCAGATAATAATAAGGAAAAAATGTTCTATAAAGACATTAATCGTCACATTAGTTCACCACTGTGAAGTATGATCCTATGCTACATGTTATAGATGAAGAGCAACTGAATGTTTCTCTTGAAAATAAAATGTAGAAATTAAATATTTTTTCAGAGAGAATGTGTAGAGACAGACTACGTACCTTGTAATAATATCTGGATTTAGGACATAACTCCATATTGTATAAGTGAAAGAGAAGACTAATTCAATTTTTTTGTAAGAAACAATGGGGAGAATTTATAGAGTTTTGCATTAACAATTAATATCAATGATAAATGAAATATTCTCCCCGTGGGATAATTTTTTTGAGAAATTAACGTGGAAATATTTTTTGCAGTTTCTAAAAATACCAATTATATCAGTAATTTTTAAGTCCATGGTGGTATGTAAGGAAACTAAACATGAGTAGTTTAGATTTTGATTCACTTTTACAGAAATGTTAAAGAAACTAATTAAAAAAAATAGCTGTTAAAGAAGAAAATCAAAGATGAAGATCATAATAATAATTAATATCAAAGATTACAAATGCGAATTTATGAGCGAAAAAATAAAGAGAGAGAGAGAGAAACACATTACATGGGATTTTCTGGATTTTTGGCACAACTCTAACTTCATGTCTCAAAAGGAGAATGTGAAATTGCAATTTTCTTGCACAAACAGGAAGGTTATATGTAAGAGGGCTTTGAATATAATGACTATTAATTAAAAAATAAATAAATCGAGATGATTTTCTTGGATAAGTGCTTGAAATTAATTAAACGTGTTCTGTTTAAACCTTTTTTAAGGTACCAAAATAAGACTGGTGTATTGAAATAAATTAATTTTTCACTTTTAGATTAAAAAAGTTTAATTATTAGTAAATTATTAAATCTATTATTAATTCAAAGTTTAGAATTGTTTTCAAGAATAATTTAAAATAGTAGTATTAACGTATTATAGCAGATTTATCTGACACATATGTTAGTCGTGTATTAATTAGATATCGATATCAGATTTATTATTTCGAGACCATAGAGAAAAAATTATATTAACTACATGAATTTAATTTATGATGATTTTAAAAGAAAAGGAGCATTTATGGATGGTTGAGATATCTCCATCTGTCAGCAACTAGGTCAAAAGTGAGTCTCCATTGCGCGGTGATCTTTCCGAAAATGGAGGTCCGGTCCAGCTCTAATCCAGTCTCTGATGGCGGCGTAGTGGGCTAACTGACTGACCTAAAGGACTACGCAGCTTCGGCTCCTATATATAACACAAGAACCCTCATTTAATCAGAGAGGCTTTCACTCCCTCGTGCATCTCTAGCCACTTCCTCAGAGGAAAGCGTAAGCCGATCTGAAAGGCCACCTAGCTTGCCTGAAAGCCTACCGTAGAATGGAGCTGGTACTTGTCTCCGTCCCACCTATACCTGAATAGATTGAGATCCATTTCAGCTCTGCAACCCGGGCTAGGAAGTAGTGCTTTATAGAAGAAAACCGCGCCGATCTTGTGTGGTCACTCGCTTCCTTTATGCTTTCTGAATCTGTTAACGTTTTAGAATCCCCTCTTCCTCGCGTAATGTACTGTATTTCTTGATTCCCCTCTTCCTCGAAATGCTGTTCTTACTTCATGCCAAGCAGATGCTTTGAATCGAAAAGAATGCATGGCGTTTCAACTCCCCATGCACGATTGCATGCATGGTAGGGGGTCTATTTTTCTTAGTCTTATTTCTTTTTTAATATAATATAATTTGAAATCTACATTTGGTTGGCCCTTTGGTTTTAAGTTTATTCCATTTGATTTTAAGAATTTCATTTCTTACATTTTTCAGTTGTCATGGTTAACAAAAAAAAAATGAATTAAAGGAATTAAATCCTTTTGTTTCAATGCTAAAAAACTTTTTAATAAAATTATGAAAAATATTTAGTTTGATGATATTTAAGAAAGTATTCTTTATCACATCCTAAATCGAATCTGAAATAAAATTTATATTTTTTTTATTTAAATGTGGATTTTATCTTTGAATTACTATTTTAAAACCCGATCTAACCAGTTATTGGATTAACCCATAACTCAGATAGTGTAGGCTTGAATCGAGTTGAATTTCAATATAAAAAAAATTATTGATTTATTACCATGTTTTATGCATGCTGCATACAAGAGAAACAACAGGACATGATTCATTACCAATATCTCAAGGCATAAACAAAATCCAACATGATAATTAAAAAAAAACACCGACAGGAATAATGAAAATCAATTGCCCGGCCAAAAGCTAATGAAAAAACATGGAAAATAGATGAATGATAAAGAATTTAGCCATGAAAAAAAAAATATTAATAACCCCCAGGTGGAGTTGTTGAGGTTGATGTGGTTTCGGAGGTGTAGAAGAAAGTCCTCATGGAATATAGTTTAATGTTCTTGTTGCTGAGAACGTGGTAAGAAGAAAGGAGGGCTCCATTAATTCCGTTGTTGACATCTGTTGGGATCTTGCAGGTCTCCAATGGAGAGTTTTCAAGGTAGGCCTTGCATTCTTTAAGCTTTAAATTATGGCCAAGACCACCGAAAGGAAACAAGGTTTTGAAGTAGTAACCATGGGCGTCAGCTGCATCAGTCAAGCAGGAGAAATGTGTTGCCTCGTTCCCATTCTGGTCCACCCCCGTGCATGCTATCCTTACCTTAGCTCCTGTAGCAAAGAAAAGAATTTTTTAGGCAGAAACTCCATCAAACTTTGGATTTATTCGATGTAAACATATTAGCTATTACAAAAAAATGTTTTCCCTTCAAAATATAAACATGATTATATTAAAGATACATGATTATTTATTAAATATAATCTTCATTTTGGGCCCTGTATTTATAACAAAAGTCAACATCATGTTTTGGCAACTTCTCTTATAATTAAGACCATGCTATCCACGTAAATCAAAAAAAAAAAAAAGACTATGCTATCCACGTAAGATATATATTGATAACAACTACTAATCACCAGTCTCCATCAAATTTTTGCATTATTTATTGCCAGTTTTTTTAAGGGCATTTAGTAAAAAGGTCAGTTTCCTCATCATGTGATGCATAAAATTGATGGAAATTGAGATTGATAGTTAGTTGATCTAATTTTGCCCACACTTTTAGATTTTAATAAAAATTGATCAAGAAGTAAAAGATGGGGGGCCGGAAATTGACTTCCCCGAGTGCATGGAGCAAGAAAATGGTGATCTCTTATTAATAAATGTCACAAATGTAAATTAGTCATGGCATAGAGTTTAAAGGATAGAAATTACTACCTTCGACGGGAATATAGTTAGAACCTGATTTACAAAGAATAAGACCTTCAACGCAAATTGGCAGCAAGCTTTCGGGCTCATAACCTGGTTTGCCATGGCTTAGTTTTGGTTTGGGGAGGTGGTGTGGCATAGGGATATAATGGTAGCCATGGTTTGGTATTTTTGGGACGGTCACCTTCGGTAGATCCACGTTTGGTTTAGGGTTGTATTTAAAGTCAGGCTTTGGTTTGGGAAGGTCTGATTTTGGGCCATATCCATAACCTGGATAGGAAGCTTTTGGTTGATCATGGCCAGAGTTAGGGGTATCATAAGTTGGCTTGGGTTTGGGTGCTGGGACATAGCTAGTTTCAGGTTTAACAGTATCAGGCTTTGGTTCATAGCCATAATCAGCAGCAGAGGCAATGACCAACAACGATAACAGGAGGATAGAGGCTGCACAGAAGAAATGGGTTAGAGCCATGGCAACAGAAAGTGTAAGCAGAAGAAAATGTTATGCTAATACGACGATGACTGTTGATTGCTAATGGATTAGGCTAGTATTTATAGCAAGAAGGGCTCAAATTATTTTATTAATTTAGGAATTAAAATTATAAATTGGAGAGAAACTTGGCTGCACATTGGTGAAAGGAATATTATATGCAAGGTTGGCTGTTGAATTAATAGACAATGCCTTCACGACGTGCATGATTAAAAAGGTGATGGATAACAGAAGATTAATCATATATACGATGACGCCATTGAATTTAATAACAAATGTTAAAAGAAAAAGAAAAAGAATGGAGGAATACACAGAGAGATATTCGGAGAACATATGCCAGGTTGGGATGGGCATAATTTGGATCAAACTTCGCTGGCAGATGCCCAGTTTTTTCCAAATCTGGGCAAATTTCTTGTCTCGCATTTTAGATGTTGAAGAATTTCAAAGATATGACAACAAATAATTAAGTAATAATACCCACTTACTTGTTGATATTTTGTCTTTGTTCTTTTTTTTTTTTTTTTTCTAGATATATAACTCTATGTCTTCGGTTTGGATTTATGAAAAGGGTTAGTATTTTGGTTAGGGTTGGAAGGAAGGGGAGGACAAGAGGGCATATTTTTGTTTGATTTGTTATTGATACCCATCAAGGTTTGTCTTTTTTATTTTGGGATAATATAGTTTTTGAATAAATTTTATTTTTTGGGGTTCGATATAAATAAATTGAAATCTTTGTAGAGAGTTTTTGAAATTTTATTTTTTAGGAGTAATAGAGATTTTGGTTTTATGATTGGCAATTTGTTTTTTTTTTTTTTTTGGTTTTAGAGTTTATAGGGGCAGAGACTCTATAAACTATATCACTAATAATTTAGGGGGTTTATTTTCACTGTTGAAGAATTTATTTAAAATCAACTCCATAGAAAATGTAAAAACTAATCTGAAAATATTATAATTATAGCCATTACTAGGTTATTTCTCCCGTTACATTGTAGCTTGAACAAAAAAATATTAAGCATAAAAATATGATATCTAGGTTGCAAAAAACTTATTGGTGTTATTATTAAACCTGGAACACCTAGTTAAAACTCCCGATTTGATTTATTTTTTAATCAAGTTTTAAATTAACTAAGATAATATTGTGTTTTCTAATCATTGATCTATCTAAAATTTTAAAAAAATCATTCTCAATAAAAAGATCTTTATCTTATATATCAAATTAAAATTTAATTATTATAATGTAAAAACATAAAAAATAAAATGAATTGTCTTTTTTTATTTAATATTAGAAATATATTTTATGTATAAGTTCATAATCTCCTATATTAAAAGAAACAAAATAAAATTTCTTTTTGTTTTGAAAATATAGGTTAAGTTCTAATGGATAATCATAAACTAGTTATAATACTATTTGACCGATTCTTGTATTTTTTTCAAAGCATAATAAAAATACAAATTATATATATATATATATATATATATATATATAAATGAAAATATGTATGAAGATTTTAGAATTTTGGCTATATGCAAGGAAAAAAAAGAATATATTTTTTTATTATTAGTTTTTATTTTTATTTTTATTTTAAAAGAAAATATGTATGAAGATTTTAGAATTTTGGCTATATGCAAGGAAAAAAAATATATTTCTTTTATTATTAGTTTTTATTTTTATTTTATTTTTTAGGCATTGTTTAACAAAAAAAACATATTTCTCCTTGTAAATAAATTATCAAAATACACCTAAGAGATATTTGTCAAACATGTCTTTAAATTAAAAATATCTTTAATAAAAATATGTAAACCAAACAGAATCTTAAATCTTGATCTAATTTTGACTGACCGGTCGACTTGGATCAAGGGTCTTCAAACCTTATTTCATGCCCCGATTGATATATATTTTTTAAGAAAAAAATGTGTTATGCATAGCTTCAGGATTAACACTAGAAGCCCATATACAATGTGGGCTATGCTTAATTTATATGGCCCAAAAGCACCTTAAAGCACACCTAAATATTCCTTGGTCACCATGTCAGGTTTTATACATAGTTGTCGTACATGAAGGGTTAAAAAGACACCGTTTTGATTTTGTTTTAATATCTTGTAGTGGACTCGATCGAGTTGCCCTGGTCAATCAAGTTAATCACATTTTGATCATTTTGAATGGTCAATTGCATCAGATTTTTGGTTAAATTAATTTTAAATCTAACTTAAGTAAAGTCCTTATTATTATTATTATTTTTAACAACATTATTAAACCTGACTTAATCTTACGAAGCAAACTCAACTTAATTATAAATTAAATAAGTTAATATAAGTTTACACAAGTTAATAAAAACATTATTTTAATTTTAAAAAGAATATTATTATTTTTTTAAAAAAATTATATCAGGTATTAATAGATTCATGGATTGATCCATCAGTGTATTAGAATTTAACTAAATCAACTCTTACCGGGTTTTTTTAAACTCAACCTGGGTCTAGATCCCGGTTCAAAGTGCATTGGCTCGGGTTTTGAGGTTAATCTACAGAGTCTTACCGGATTGAAAACAAACGTTTTAAAAAATAGATGGCTAAAAAATGAACATGTGTATCTAAAATCAGCCAATGAAAACGTGCCAAGTAGCAGACAAGAAGCTCTCAAAAAGGTGATGATGGGTTAGAGATGAAACTGGATACTACGTGGCAGAGCAGGAAAGCGAGTGAAGCCCCATACAAGTTCAAATTTATGGAAGGTCCAATGTGATTCGCTGTCGTTTCCTAGACAATCTGGAGGCGGTTCATCGACCTCATATTCTCCTGTCTGATTCTGACATGTGTCATCGTACTCGTGTCCTCATCTTAGCCTCCACTTCCTTGTTGTTTGCCCCTTTCCTTCCTCCAAATTACGCTATAATCCACTTCACTTTCTAGCTTCCTTTTCTTAAAACAATTATTATTATTATTTGTTTGGAATTTAGATGGTCACAAATTTGACCTCTTGTAGAACTTCGACGTTGATGTTTTTGTTCAATTCGTGTTTATGACAAAGAATGTGTATTTTAAATATTTTTGTTGACCTAGCTTTTACCATCATTCTATAAGAGTATGGGTTTTTGACCAAATAACTTATTTATAAAATCATCTATAAAAATAGATAAATTGAATTTAAAAAAATCATCATAGATAAAACCATTGTTTTTCATATAAATTAGTAATTTTCTATTGTTATAGCATAAAAAGGATAGTCATCCGTGTCATATATGAGATTATGCTTAGTATTAAAGCTTTTAATAGTACAAACTTCAATTAAAAAAAAATCATCTATTTTCTACACTAAAAAAATTATCCTATAGTTTTCTATCTTAAGTAAATACAAGAGTCTTCGATCATGCAATGTCAAAGTGCTTAATCATGTAAGATTATATTTCATATTCAATTCAAGCATTTATAAAACAAACTTCACAACCATATCATTTATATGCAATATACAAGAAATGTTTGTCCTAATTTTCTAATCTTAGAAAGAAAAAAAAAAGGATTGTTATTGTGATAGTAAAGTGATTATTTCTATGTTTCATATGTGGTTGATATTATTAGCATTGGATATATTAATTACACGGGTTTTAATAAATTAATCAGAATAATATTATTATATAGATTATATGTTATTGGGTTAATTAATATGATTGATGATCCAATTATGGTCTAAAAATCGCTTCCATCAAATATTTGATATCAAATTGAGTTTCTTTAGGAAATAAAATAAAAAGATTATAAAATTGATTTGAAAGATTCTTCAATTATTATATAAAATAGAAAATAACAATGCATTTGTATAATTTTAAAGAGATATTGTAAGATTTTCATATAAGAAAAATAACAATTTTGGAGGTGTTTGATTCGGTGATAAAGGGATTTATTTAATTTATTTTCTTGTCTTCAATAAAAGAAACAAAGATAAGTTTCAATAAAATCATTTTATTTTCAATCCTATATTATTCAACCCTCGTAGAAAAGAAGAAGTAATAATAATAAAAAAAACTAGACAAATAAATGAAAGTGGCAACAGTGAAATTTGAAGAACACAAACAACAGGGTTACTTTGGGGAGAATCTTCCTCTTGTTTCCACGCCATTTATTTTTAACTCCAAAATGCCCCCCAAAACGACACCCAAACTAGTTCGTGGTCTTCCTTCATTTAAACCCACAACTCCATCATCTCCAGACCACCTCCACTTTCCCTTTTCTCTTCCCCTCTCAAAATCTCAACACCACCAACCACCTATCATGGCGGCAGGACTCACCGCCGCCACTGTACCCAAACCCTTCCGGTACAACTCCGTCTCTCACCTCCTTCCAAAACCAGTAACAGCAGCCTCACTTTTCTTCCCACCAATTAGACACCAAAGCTTTTTACACTATGGAACAAAAGTTCCAAGAAAAACAAGCCTTGCTGTATGTTTTGTAGTTGAAGATCAAACAAAACCGAGCAGTGCCCATATCGAGAATCAACAAGAAGAGGTGCCTAAAGATGTTAATGAAAATCAGATCTCGACACCTCGCGTGGCAGAAAGATTGGAAAGAAAGAGAAAAGAAAGAGTTACTTATTTGATTGCTGCTGTTATGTCTAGTCTTGGGATTACTTCCATGGCTGTTATGGCTGTTTATTACAGATTTTATTGGCTTGAGGTACCTTCCTTTCATTCCTGTCTTAAATCTAGAGTATTCTTGAACCAGCTTTCAACTTGTATAGGCTCTAAAATTTGTGTATGGCAACAGGGAGGGGAAGTGCCCTTGTCTGAAATGTTTGGTACATTTGCTCTTTCAGTAGGTGCTGCTGTAAGTATCAATTTCTTTCGCAATTTGGGCTATTTCTGAAAAATTATTTATTGGGTTTCCTTTCTTGAGGCTAAATTTGAAGTTTTGTTGTTTTTAGGTGGGGATGGAATTTTGGGCGAGATGGGCTCATAGAGCACTTTGGCATGCTTCTTTGTGGCATATGCATGAGGTAATGCTAATGCTATCCAACTCCTAGCTTTGTTTCCATGAAAACGCAAGAAAAGTTCAATTTTTTTTAATACAAGAAACAATCAAGCTGAGTTCTTTGGTAATAAAAAATTGTCCCTGTTGCAGTCTCACCATAGACCAAGAGATGGGCCGTTTGAGCTAAACGATGTTTTTGCCATAACCAATGCAGTCCCAGCAATTTCCCTTCTCTCCTATGGTTTCTTCAACAAGGGCCTTGTACCTGGTCTTTGTTTTGGTGCTGTAAGTCTCACTGTCTTTCCTTTCTCTCTCAAATCTTTCTTGGTGCGCTACCTACCTTACTAATTTTTTATTGCCATTCCTTGATTGACTGGTGAAAAATTAATTAAGCTCCTAAGTATACGACTATTGACTAGAATATCATAATCTGATTCCCAAATCCACCCTCTGTTTTGGTTGACTTGGCTCATCAGGGTCTTGGAATTACAGTGTTTGGCATAGCCTATATGTTTGTCCATGATGGCCTTGTTCACAAGAGATTCCCAGTGGGGCCCATTGCCGATGTCCCATACTTCAGAAAGGTAGCAGCAGCTCACAAGGTAAATATAAAAATATGCCACCAGTCATTGTTTTTTTGATAATCACATGATGCCATTGTTTGCTGGGTTCCAAAATCTGACAATCAAGATATTCGCTGTTGATTTTGATGTCGATTTTAGATCCACCACTCGGACAAATTCAATGGTGTCCCATATGGGTTGTTTCTAGGACCTAGGGTGAGTTTCCAGGACATTCTCTTATCTTTAAGATTGTGATGATATTCTTGTATAGCTAAACCACTCTAATTAAACTAAACCTACAAATATGTATATTTGCTGTGCAGGAAATTGAGGAAGTTGGAGGCCTTGAAGAATTGGAAAGGGAGATAAGTAGGAGAACCAAATCATACAAGGAGTTGTGATTAATTAATCTGTCAAATTGGGAACAATTTTTGATCAATTCTCAATGTTAGAGGCTCAGCAAAGTCATCAATGAGAAAAGATTTTGAGTTTGGTTGATATTTTAATACCCCACAAGAAGAAAATAGATATGTAGGATGAGCATATTCAAAGTGGGAACTATATAGTAAAAAAATAAAAACGTTGCAAAAATATTCATTCCTCATACTGTTATAGTATCCCACTCATATTTGAACCCGAAATGATTGTTCATCGTAGCTTAAGCTTGTAAATGTGGGTGCCTGTACAGATCTCCTAATGACAGAATTTAGAGAATTACTTCTACTGTACTTGATTTAGCACCTAATCTTTATCCTCACCGCTGTGTTTTTCTTTCTTCAAGTAACAGAAAAGGGAAAATTAAAGATAGGTTTCATTCAAAAAAAAAAAATCCCTTTTTTTCTTGTTAATTTTGCTTAGCATGCAACATCATTTAGTTTTTTTTGACAAGAAATTGTAACTCAGTTCTCACAAGCATTACTCCCTCTTCAAGAGGCCTCCAATTCGAATATATTCATTATGACAGAAAGAAATCTCATCGCTCGATTCTTGTACCATCAACTCGCAAAATTCCTTCTGGATATCATTTTTCCTTGTACTAGATTTTAACTATAGTTACCAGAATGACTTTAAGATTTCAGGTCGTAGGTTAGCTAAATCGATTCGCAAGTGACTGATTCATCTGAATATATCCAAAAACAATGTCATTTTTTATTTAAAAAAACATATATTTTCTTTTTTTAAAAAAAAGAACCCTGAAATAATGCTGTTTATAACTAAAATTCTAAAAAATTATTGTTAAATATTAACTAGATTTGATCCAATCAACATGTTTGAAAAATAAATGCAGGATAGGCTTAGGGTTAGCATGCCTAATTAAATCATGTTTAATAACTATGATATGAACTGCCAATTTTTTTTTATTTTTCTATTAATGCGTAGTGGAATTTAAGATAAACGAGTACGTCCCAATCACCGTGTGCATACACTATATCATTCAGACGTGGTGTGCTTAGGTTTGCTTCGAGTAAACTTAACTGTGCAGTCGGCAGGAGACCTGCTTTTCTGATCAAGAAAGGAAATGGTAGGCCCAGTCGACCACTTCCTTTAACACTCATCGGTCCAACTTCAAAGAGAAATATACCTTCTAATAATTAAAAGGTGATCTCTACACTTCAAAACGGGTATGTTTCACCATCAAACCTTCAACCTAACAAAGTATCAAACCCGATTCATGTATTTTTCTAGGAAAAGATTGAGATCATATATTAAAATGGTTAATCTAAATTGATAAAAAAATAAAAAATAAAACAATAATATTTTGACAAATAAAAAAATTAAAGATTGACATGTTTTTTTTTTTGTTCAAATTAGTAATCAAACGCCAAGGTTTAAGTATTTCGTAAAAAATACTTTAAAAAATGACATTTTCAACACTCACAAATAATTACTAAATGTAAAAAATTAAAAATCAATAAATAACTATAATTAACGGTTTACATTATTATAATAGATGAAGCATGATCACTTTTTTTTTTAACAATATGTTGACTTACAGTTCTTGATTATTAGACAGTGTGGTTATGGTTACTTTTCAAATAATTTTTTGCGTCGAAATACATGCTAATGATGTTTTTTTATTTTTAAAAAATTATTTTTAATATCAACACAACAAAACGATCAAAAACATACAAAATATATTAAATTTTAATAAAAAGAATTTAATTTTTTAAAAACCATGAATTCCACGCGTTCGCAAACGGTAGCTGCTTTCATCACCCACCTTCATATTGGTGCTAAAGAGGAGTGTGAACAATGACACACGTCAAGAACTAGTGTGTATAGAAATCACCCCATCAAGCTTTGGTGAGTGGTGATGACTCGGCTCCTCCTAGCCTCCATTGTTGATTACTGCATGATCTTTCTTCCCAGAAGTTTCCAATAATCTTGGTCATAGGCTACGTGTTAACTCTGCAATAATGGCCCATCTTGCAAACCCAACTCTTCCTGTAAAGAAAACATGGAAAATGTGATCTTAGTGCCCCAAGCACTTGATTCTAAGGCTAGTGGAGGATGGAGACAGAGACTCACACTAACATTTCTCTGTGCGTTGACATCATCTTCTTACACCAGTCAACTGCTTGTGAGCAGTAGCATCACACGTAGTTACAATCTCATTAGTTTAATCATAAAGGTGAAAATAAAAAAACATATCCTCTTTGGGTCAAACCGATCAAAGGATGAACAATTATATTATAAAATATATGTTCCGAGTTCCGACATCATCGTTGATTGGTTTAGCCCTACAGACAACGCCTTCTCTTTCTTTCTTTGATTATTGACCTTAGCCTAAAAAGATGCACCAAATCCGACGGAGCCCTTTGCTATCTTCGACAAATCATCTTTTTAATTTATTTATCTTATATGTAGATCGGTTCAAGTTTTATATTACATTAAATAGAAGTTAATTTAATTAAATTAGATTAATTTAAAAAATTAATCTATAATTCACTTGATTCAGTTAAAATTTAATTGAAAAATGATTTAATTTTTTTCTTTCAAAACAATATCATTTTAATTTTTTTTTATTAAAATAAATTAAAACAATGATGATTCAATCCAAATCAATAAATTAAAGCTTCGATCTAGAATTTGAACTCGCTTGTGAAATCCACCAAATTTTATAACTATCGATCAATTATGTTGGTCGGTATCTATTAATCTAGGCAAGGTAATATGTTTTCTATTTTCTTTTCGAGGAACTTGTCGATACCAAAAGTCTTTTGTTGAGACGTGTTGGATATTGCATGAGTAGAAAGGAGAGGCATTGAAACGAAGGGATTGAAAATTGTGATGATTGTTAGTGTTCCTTGCACAAATCTTGGTTGTAACTTTGTCGGAAAGGAAAAAATATTATTAACAGAAACTAAATCTCGTGGTCAAATATTCACCTTGGATTAATTATATTCTTGCTCCTAAAAATAAACCATTTGAATTGGCCTAAGGGTATATTTGATATTTTCACAACATTCATTTTTATAAAGTGAATTTACTTTAATATCTTTAAAAATAATATTTAACTTAATTATGGCCAGAGGAATTTCTAGTTTTTTTTTTTTAACAAAGAAATGATTCCATTATTTTTAAAATGAAAATTCTTACAGCATGCTTTTAGGGGTAAATTCGTCATTCTATAATGGTTTCTTAGTAATAATTATTTGATTCTAAAAATGATATAAAATAATAAAAAAAATAAAAAATTATTAACGCGTGTACAATATGCGTCAGCCACCTAGCCACGTGAACGCTTGCAAATTTCTCTCAGAAATCCTGTGCCAGTCTTCTCCTGTTTCCTGTTCACATCTTTCTTCCAGAAGGGACAATAATTGATACATAGAGAAGCGAGTCAAGAGGGATGGATCGGAGTTCAGGGCAGAATTCAATTTTGAGGTCTCCAAGGGAGGTGAGGTGTTGAAGCCCTTTGTAGTTCAGAGATTTCAGATTTTGAAGAAAAAAGATTCTAACAGAGTTAAGTCTGGAGGGCAGGAGCATACCTTCTTCGGGGAAGGATTCCACTTCTTCATATCTACCGAAATCAAAGCTTGAAAGAGAAGGGAGTCCTGCAAATCCCATTGCTTACAGGTAGCAAGGATTTTCTTGCAACATCGGATCATCAGTGATTCTAACTTGAAGGACAAACCAACAAGGGGAAATGCTGGCAAACCCACTCCAGGAAATGACTCGAGTTCATCACAAAACGCTATTTGTAGTTTAGCCATGGAAGGAAGGAAACAATGCACTGATTTCAGGCCAAAGCAATCTTCTAATGGAAGCTGATCCAAATGTGAACACTCAGCAGGTTCCTCTTGTGCACGAAGGGATTCAACATTTGGACATTCCTTCATCTCAAGCCGCTTTAAATTGGGAAACAAATTAGGGGGAAGCACTTGAATAGAACATAAGCAATGTTAAACTTTTGTATAGCTGATAAACGTCTCAGTTGCTCCATTTCCTTTAGCAGGGAATCTAGCGGTTGGAATGATTCCACAGTAAGACTGCGCAGGCCAGATGTTGGGCAGGGCAGGGTTGTTATTAGGTTGGGGCAGTCCCTTATACGAAGTACTTGGAGGCCTGAAAAAGCTCTTTGTTTTTTCGAGACGTTAATGGAATCTGTGTGGAACAACAACTTCCATATAGCTCAGAGCCAACAACAACAACTCCATCAAAAGCTTTGATCAAGAGCTTTTTAAGAGATGTTACATGACAGAGTGGCGGTAAGGAGGAGCAGTATTTACATCTACTAAGCCTCAGAGCTACTTAGATTTGAGAAAGAGGAGTGTCCTACCCAATCTAGAAGTTTTGTTCCCCCATAACCAATAACAAGAAGATCTTTCACATTCTTGTTACGCTGTAGTTGCTCAAGCATGCCTAATTCATACTGCGAAACTTTAGTATCTCCTATCCATCTCAACTCTAACTTCTTAATGCTCTTATTGTGCTCCGGATTGGCGGGTTACCAGGTTGATCCGAACTATAGGAAGTAGTGTGAAATGGATATCTCAATTAACATGAGTACAATGAAGCAGAGGATTCGTTCATAGAAAAATAACAAATTGTTATGTGCAATAGAACATCGAAGAGAAGAGATGATACAAATGATCATATGATATTTGATATTCCAACTTTGGGATGCAATATAGAGAAGGGAGTGATCTTTAGTTGTAGCTATAGAGCTTGTTGCTTGCACAACTAAATATACTACTTTGGATGTGCTGGCTCCTGAGCTGCTGCATTTTTCATGAACTTGCAATGGCCTCTTTCATCCATTTTTTTTTCCATCTACATTTGGTGCATGACCTTGACCCCCACATAGACCTGAACAGCTCTTGAGACTCTCATGATCCTGCGAACAGAACCATCACAAAAATATGGTTACCAACACCTTCAATAACTTAGGCGGAAGTCTCAATTCAATTGATCAGTAGCATAATAGAAACTCTTCTTTGAAAAGAAAAAGAAATATTAGCATTATGGTTAATAAATCAGTGAAAAAACATCTATGAATAGTTGATGAACTAAGCAAGAAAATACTGTTGATAGTTGCTACAAAACTACCACAAATTAATTTCATAACAGCAACTATGAAACAGGCAAAGAATAGCATGAAAACGAAATACTTAGGGGAACCGTTAGGTATGAGCTAGTAGAATGGTATTATATGCCCAGGGGAAGCATTCCAATCCTGCTATTCTCATAGTAGGCAATCAGAAATGAGAAAAACTTGGGAGTATAATAATATATGCATAGAAAAAGAAAGTTTTGACCAGACACTTGCCAAGAATTCACGAAGAGTTGATCACACAATATGAATATTGTACTTGTTATTGATAATTAAGTTGACAGGAAAGGGTACCTTTCATTAGTAATAACCTCACTGTGTTGATTGAATGAAGAAAATGAAAGAGAAAATCACATTCAAACTTTACCTCGATTGAACTGATGGTTATTAATCCATATCTCATGGATGCGAGAAATCTTGGGCCAATCTTCTCCTGTCTCCCGTTGACACTTTTGTTCCAGCAAGGGACATTCAGAGATAGATGGATAAGAAAGTGAAGAGAGCAGGCCCAGTTGTGGCATGGATCGGAGCTTAGGGCAGTCAATAGATTTTAAATTTTCTTAGTGAGGTGAGGTGTTGAAGCCCCTCGTAGTTAAGAGATATCAGATCAGGAAGACTCGAGATTTTAAGAGATGTGAGTGTTGAGGGCAGGAGCATATCTTCTTCAGAGAAGGATTCAACTAAATCACAACTACTGAAAGAGAAGCTTGAAAGAGAAGGGAGTCTTTGCAAATCCCATTGCTTGCGACCAGCAAAGAGTGTGTTGCAGTTACAGATGTAAACTGATTCTAGTTTTGAAGACAATCCCATTGCAGGAAAAAATGGTAAACCCTGTTAGAGAATAATATAAATCATATTTTAGAATTTTATCTAATAACTTAAATTTTTAGGTTGAATTGGTTATTTAACATAGTATCAGAGTTTTGATGACCAAACGATCACGAGTTCGAATCTCATCATCTCTATTTATTTGATAAAAATTAAGCACAAGGTAATATGTACTTGTGCAAGTTTCAAGTCTAAAAGACTTTCATCTGAGAAAATGTGTTAGAGAATAATATAAATTATATCTTGAAATCTCACCTAATAACTTAAGCTTTTAAATTAAATTCATTCTTTGACAAACCTAACCCAAGAAATGACTCAAGTTCATCACAATAGTCTATATTAAGTTTTACAAGGGAAGGGAGGAAGCAATGCACTGATTTCAAATTTGGGCAATGGCGTAATGAAAGTTCTTCCAGACTTGGATACTCACAGATTTTCGTGGAACTGATAGATGTGGAGTTTTTGAGAGGTTCCTCTTGTGCACAAAGGAATTCGAGATTTGGACATCTCCCGATCTGAAGTTGCTTTAACTTGGGAAACGTATTTAGAGGGAGGCACTTGAGAAAAAGATCAGCACAAAAGATCTTCTAGAACCTCACATCCTGGTTCTTCCATCACGTTATTTCCTCACATGACTAAAAAACCCTCGGCCATCCAAAATCGGATAATTTCCATCCTTGAAAAATAAAAAAACCTTTTGCAAGAATTGCACAGTATGCAAAACATCGTTTCAGATGTGATGGAAAATAATAATAGCTTGCTCTCAAAGCAGGAAGAATTCTGTCATTCCGCAGATCCCACAGATTGCTCTTCATTATATTCTTCCATTTCTCACCGTCTGATTCAGACTTCAAGAGATTCCCAAGTGATCTCGCAGCTAAGGGCAGGCCTCTGCACCTCCTCACTATTTCTGAACGAAACATTTATTTGAGCTATGAAACTAGATTGAGATTCTGACCACTAAATGCATGTTCTGAAAACAGTGACCACCAATCATCATCGCTCATTTCCTTCAAACGATAAGGAGAAACACTTTGCATGGCTGATGCTACACTTGTGTCGCGTGCTGTGATGACAATCTTGCTTCCTTGTGCCCCTGACTTCAGGGGCGTGAGTAGGAAGTCCAATTCTGATTGAACGGCTCTCCAAACGTCATAAAAAACAAGCAATAGCTTCTGACCTGTCAATTTCTTTTCGAGATCACTATGGAGCTGATTAGCAGTCATGGAATCACAATCTGACAAACCAACCTCCTTCAGAATATCTTTAATTAGTTAGCTTCAGAACATGGAAATCTTGTGAAACATAGATCCATGCTTCCAGATCAAACCAGTTTTGCACCTCGCTGTCGTTGTAGACATACTTGGCAATAGTGGTTTTGCCAATCCCGCCCATACTCACAATGGAATCACTTCTAAGTTTTTGCCTTTTGCGTCATCTGACAAGAGCAACTCCATTATGGCGGTCTTTCTCCAACCTGCCTTATCAATTGAAGGGCCTGCGCTTTTGTTGGGAAAAGTCTTCAAATAACAGGAAACTAATTCAACGGAATACAATTCATAATTTACAGGTTCTAATTTTTTTTTTCTCTTTGTGCAATAAAAAACAGAATCAAATAATCAACAAAATAATATAAATAATCACACAAATCAACATTAAAATTTTTACATGGAACACTCAACGCAGGAAAAATCACGGAAATGTAGCTCATAAATAATGGATTTATAATTGTTCTTCCTTATATTTAACTAAAGTTTACAACATATGTATCATAAAAAACAATTTATTATTGGAATATAACAAAATTAAAAAGAAAAATGTTTTGAGAAAAAACGACAACACCGTTTTCTGTTAAAACAGCCAGTTTCCACAGAACCAATCTTCGATCCATCTACAATGGCAGACCCAGGACTATTTGTTTCTGCGTTTTAAAAGCGTTTTTGAAAAAATTTGAAAATTTTTTATTTTTTTATTTACTTTAAATTAATATGTTTTTACTGTTTTCAAATCATTTTAATATGTTGATATTAAAAATAATTTTTAAAAAATAAAAATAATTATTAACATATATTTTAGAATAAAATATTATTTGAAAAGATAATTACAACTCCACTCTGTCAAACAAGTAATGACAATCAGCTGTCTCTTACGGATTACTGTGGTGGTCCCACCATCACATGGTACGGACCACACACTACAGCTTTTTCCTCCCATCTTTTAAAAGTCTCTCACAAATCTTTTCCAAGTTCTCTACCACCTCTTCCTTCTTCTTGTAGGGAAAAAAATTTAAAGAGGAGAAAATTCTTCGCACCTGATCTGTTCCGTTTTGAGAGTCTGCTTCCAGTTCTGATCTTCGAACTTCATAATCATCCTCGTCCAGCAAGTCTTCAGCTTCATAGACAGCATCTTTAACATCAGCAAGCCAAGTCCTCACAGCTGGTACAGAAATCTGCTTCTCCTCAGCATCAGAGAGCAGAGCAGGCCAATGTTTCGTCAACTATTACATCTCGGATAAATCATTCACATCAGTCCACAAATTTTATCTTCAAAAAAATAAAAAAATATTATTTTAATATATTTTAAAATTAAAAATACCACAATAACATTTCTAAATAAACATTTAAAAAAAATAACGCAAATAAAAAAAATATTAAAAACAAACAATATAAAAATTCCACTGAATAGTTCAAATTTAATTATTTGAATATTTCTCTAATCAAAACGCCATATTACGGCTATTTTAATTAGATTGTTTATATACTAGTAAAAACATTCTTAAAAAATCTAAAATAATAAGAGAATTGTAAATCAAATAGGGAAAAAATTTTAAATCAAAATTGTAATTTGTTGATTTTATCTTAAAGTTTTTTTGACCTCATATAGCTATAAAGTTTTTAACCCTATAGTAAATATGAACTCTAAAAACTCTAAGAAAAATCTCAACTGGATTCAATAATTGGATAAGCATGCCTCCCTTGAGAAAAGTGTGCAGCTCATTCTATATGGGATTTGCCTTTTTCTAACAGTATGAAGTATTCTCATTTTCTTTGAAAATTAAAGAATTAAAAACTCATCTAGAAAATTTAATAAATTCTCTTTTCTACTCGCTAGCTCTTTTTTCTTCTTCTTTTTTAATTCAAGAAAGGCACTTTTTACTTGACCAAAAAATCGTTTTATAAAAATGAATCGTTGGGTTAATATCTTAACAATTTTCTTTTTCTTATTAAGAGAAAGAGATTCGGACGTCATAATCAACATGAGAAGAACGATGGTACGACATCTGGAAAAGTCACTGTAACAGTCCTTAGTGTTAGTGTTTTTTTTTTTTTAAGAAAGCTACACTGATATCCCCACATGTTTTAACTTTTCTTGTAATAATAATATGCTGTCAAGAGTCGATTGATGTCAAATCAAAATACAACATCAAAGCCTGTATGATTAATGAAGTCTTCCATTATGTGTTGAAGAGCGAGCAACGTTGTTTCAAGGCTGCGCAGGTCCTGCAAGTTTGTGAGCAACGGCTTAATCAATCCTGGTGCTGTGAGCCAACATCATAGCGAAACAGAGAAGAAATTGCCCGTGTAAGTAGTGATTTTGGCATTTCCTGTGTTCCTCAATTTCGCGTCATCTAAACTATATAATAATATCGTCTTTCATAATATTGTCTGCCCATTTTTAGGTGAAATGGCTACTTCTGTACAGAGGTTTTTCAGCACCCTCTGTAGAGTAACTGGCTGTGTCAAACTTCATCTCTATTTTACGAAGGCCGTCTTCTTCATCCTTGGTGATGTTTCCTGATCATGTTCAGCTAATTAGTCTTTTTTGAGTGGAGATTAACATGCTCATCAAGCTTTGTTTCAAAATGTTTTCTGAATTTAGGTTTGATTTCTAGCCACAGCTTCGTAAACAATGCTGTGGTGTTTCTGTGGATGGTTTACCTCATTGATCTGGGGCAATTGCTTCCACTAGCTACTATTGCTGTGAATGTTCAAGAAGGTTTATATGTCATTTGCACTTTTCTCATTGCTAACATAGCCGATGCCTACACAGGACCTTATAAAGCAATAGTTTTCAGCACTGCTTCATATGCATTCGTAAGTCGCTCTATTATATATATATATATATATATATATATATATATATATATATATATATATATATATATATAAAAGCTTGATCTTTCACTCTAATATTCTTATACTTGAATTTGTATCCAGTTTGTTTCATATAAATTTAATACCCTTTAAAAAAAATCAATAGAAAATATTGAAAACCTGATCTAGCTTAATTATTCAAGAAAATCTAGTCAATGGAAATCATTTAGATGTGGAATTTTTCTTTTATGTTGTCAACTATTTTCTAGAGCAATCCATCTTTATCATTTAGTGTGAATACGCCCATGGTATGTTACAGGTGAAATAATTTTCTTTTAATATAACTGAAAATTTTCAAGTTATAAAAAATTATTTGATATTTATATTAAATTTGGATTAATATATTTATCTTGAAATCTTTCTATTAGGCTATTGTCCAGTTCAAGTTAAAAATCAAATTATATAAAAATTATCTCAACTAACTTAATTAATTTTATTGGTTCAAAAATAACTCAAACAACTAAGTAAAAAAAATCTAGAATAAAAAAAAATTAAAGAGAAAATAAAAAAAATTACGAAACAAAAAGAAGGCCCACACAGTGAAGGAGGAGTGAGTCGCACCCCAACTATTTTAGTATAGTAATCCTTGTAACTTAACATAAGTTATTGAGTTCATATTATCAAAAAAAAAAGAAAAAAAAAAGAAAGAGTTATTGGGTTCATATATTATTTGAGTTTCTAGCTTAAAAAATTCTTGTAAATGCTAAAAAGTTGATATTCTCTGTCAACACTAGCAATTATATGACAAATTTAGGCGAATAGTATATAAATTAGCTTTTATTTGTTTAGTTTTCAAATGAAAACAGCTATAACGGAATTTTTTTTAATATTCTTATTCTTTTCGATCTATTTTTTAGTGCTTCAATTTATAGTCATTAATTTGCAACTAATTAAACGTCCATTTTGCTGCAGGGACTGTTGCTATGGTTTCTTGCTATCCGGTTCTGGGGCAATTCACCCTCCACCGAGATTATACTACTTTATCTGATGATGGTACTAGCAAATGTGGGCAAGGCAAGTCAGGATCCTTGTTTAAAAGCATTTCTACGTGATCAATGTTGGGCAATTTCCAGAACTCAAACACACACAATTTACGTGGTTCGGCAACTTGCCTACTCCACGGAGCTACTGGTTTGTATTAATGAAGCTTACAAACAATACAAACAAAGGAGGAGGAGATAGAACTCTCTCAACTCAACTCTACTCTCTCAAGCTCTCTCTATTCTTCTCTGTTCTCTCTTCTCTCTGTGTTTCTCACGCTGCTCTCTATGTTCTTCATACACACGTGAGCACACACACACACATAGCTATACATATACAATGGATGATTGAAGGGGCATGATTGATGCCCACCGTTGCCTCCACTTTATGTCCTCCACCATGTGCCAAGTGGGAGATTAGGTATTCCCACTTGCATATGGTGGGACATTGTTTGTCTCCACTAACTAACAATCTCCCACTTGGAGACAAACAATGAAATCATCATTTATCCTTGAAGACCAACTGAAGTTTTACACAACTTCAGTTTATCAAGTGTAACTCCTTTGGTTAACATGTCAGCTGGATTCTTGCTTCCACAGACCTTTTCTAGCATCAGTTGTTCATCGTCTAGCAATTGTCGGATGAAGTGATATTTGATCTGAATATGCTTAGTCCTGGAGTGAAATGCTGGATTCTTGGCAAGGAAGATTGCACTCTGACTGTCACTATACAAAGTACCCTTTCCATTCATCTTGCCCAATTCTTTCAGGAAACTCTGCAGCCATACGATCTCTTTTGCAGATTCTGAGACTGCAACATATTCAGCTTCTGTTGTTGAAAGAGCGACGATCTTTTGCAAGGTAGAACTCCAGGAAACAGCAGTCCCTCCTAGAGTATATACATATCCTGTAGTGCTCTTTCGGCTATCAACATCTCCTGCTAGATCAGCATCTACAAAACCTTCAAGTTTTAAACCACCAGCTGTGAAACTGAGACAAGTTTCCGAGGAACCTTTTAAGTACCTCATGATCCATTTGACCGCCTCCCAATGCTGCTTTCCAGGATTGCTCATATATCGGCTTACAACTCCCACTGCATGGGCAATGTCTGGTCTGGTACAGACCATAGCATACATCAAAGAGCCGATAGCTGAGGCGTATGGAATCTTATCCATGTATCCATATTCTAGCTCAGTTTGTGGTGACTGGTCTTTGTTGAGCTTGAAATGATTCCCCAGAGGTGTACTTACTGGTTTAGCATTATCCATACTAAACCTGCTGAGAACCTTCTTGACATACTCTGTTTGTGAAAGCTTTAGTACGCCTTTGTCTTTATCTCTGAAGATTCTCATGCCAAGTATTTGTTTAGCAGCTCCCAGATCCTTCATTTCAAACTGTTTTGACAACTGCTGTTTCAGCTTATCAATCTCCTCAATGCTGGATCCTGCAATCAACATATCATCTACATATAATAGTAGAATGATGTAGGAGTTGTCAAAATGTTTGACATAGCAACAATGATCAGCTTGGCATCTTGTATACCCGGAACTGCACATGAAGTTGTCAAACTTCTTGTACCACTGTCTTGGAGCTTGCTTCAACCCGTATAGGCTTTTCTGTAGCTTGCAGACTTGATTCTCCTTTCCTTGCATTGCAAACCCCTCTGGCTGTTGCATGTAAATATCTTCCTCCAAGTTACCATGAAGGAATGCTGTTTTTACATCTAACTGTTCAAGATGTAAATTTTCTGCAGCTACTATCCCCAGAACAACTCTGATTGTTGTGAGCTTCACAACTGGAGAAAATATTTCAAAGTAGTCGATGCCTTTCTTTTGTTGAAACCCTTTTACAACAAGTCTTGCCTTGAACCGTTTACTTCCGTCATGCTCAGTCTTCACTCTGTAAACCCACTTGTTTTGTAAAGCCTTCTTTCCTTCAGGCAGTGTGGTTAGCTCCCAAGTCTTGTTCTTCAGCAACGAACTCATCTCATCCTTCATGGCTAACTCCCACTTGCTTGAGTTTCCATCTTGTAAGGATTCTTCATAAGTTAGCGGTTCACCACCATCTGTCAACAAAATGTAATTCAGTAAAAGTGTGAACCGTTGCGGGGGCTTTATCGTCCTCGAAGACCTGCGAACAGCTGGTTCAATTTGCTCTGCTTCTTCTTGTGTAGTAGCGGGTACAGATATGCTTGAGTCTTCTTGTAAAGGCTCTTGATTGTTGTTCTGCTCAGTAACATCGGGAAGGCCTTCTAATCTTATGAATTCAGATCCTTGTGGACTTGTATCTGAATCAGCCTTATCTGTTTCTGCACTTGATCTGTCTTTGTACAGAACTTTCTCATTGAAGATCACGTTCCTACTTCTGATAATCTTTCTATTCTGATCATCCCAGAACCGATATCCAAATTCTTCATCTCCATAGCCGATGAAGAAACATTTCTTGGATTTGGCATCCAACTTGTTGCGAGCATCAGAATCTATATGAACATAGGAAACACACCCAAATACCTTTAAATGAGAGAGTTGTACCTCTTTTCCTCTCCATACTTCCTCGGGCAGTCTGAACTCCAAAGGAACTGATGGTCCACGGTTGATCAAGTAAACTGCAGTATGAACTGCATCGGCCCAAAATGTTTGAGGTAACCCAGAATGTAACCTCATGCTTCTAGCTCGTTCATTGATGGTCCTGTTCATCCGTTCAGCAGTGCCATTCTGTTGCGGTGTGCCTGGAACGGTCTTTTCCATTCTGATACCATTAACAACACAATACTCTTTGAAACCTCCATCAATGTATTCTCCTCCATTATCGGATCTCAAGCATTTCAACTTCAGACCTGATTCAGTCTCAACCATAGCCTTCCACTTCTTGAATGTTTCAAACACATCAGATTTATTTTTCAGAAAGTAGACCCATACCTTTCTACTGAAATCATCAATGAAAGTCACGTAATACCGAGAACCTCCAAGAGATGCTACTGGAGACGGTCCCCATAAATCTGTGTGTACCAGTTCTAGCTTTCTTGGTCTTAAGGTCCTGCCAACCTTTAAGAAACTGAGCTTCTTCTGTTTTCCAAGAACACAGCTTTCACAAATGTCTAGATCAACATTTTTAAGCTCTGGCAGCTTTCCCTTCGATTGAAGTACCTTCATCCCCTTTTGACTCATATGGCCGAGTCTACAGTGCCATAGATATGCTTGATTTTCTGCTTCAGTAGAGGCAATAATGTCTGCAAATCTTGTGGTCATATACAGGGTGCCGGTTTTCTTTCCACGAGCCAAAACCATTGCTCCCTTTGAAACCTTCCACATACCTCCAAAAAAAGGATTGAATGACCACTATCATCAAGTTGTCCGACCGAGATCAGCTTCTTCTTTAGATCAGGAACATGCCTTACATTTTGCAAGTTCCATATAGATCCATTCATTGTCTTGATTTGTACATCTCCTATACCCACAATATCCAATGGTTGTCCATCGGCCAGATAGACTACACCGTGATCTCCAGCAATATAGTTTTGCATCATTTCATGGTGTGGTGTACAGTGAAATGAAGCACCAGAATCAAGAACCCAATCATCAACAGGACTATGCACAGCAAGAATCAAAGCATCTTGTACCTCGTCTGTAGTGGCGTTTGCAGAGTCAGCTTCAGGTTTTTTCGGTTTTGTGCAATTCCTCATGAAATGACCAGGTTTGCCACAATTCCAACATTCAACCTGCTTTCTGGGTCCGAACTTGCTTTTACTTCTGTGTCTTGATTTGGATCTGCCTCTGGATAAGCCTCTATCCTGTCTCCTCCCTCGAGTGTTAATGTTGAGAGCTGATCCTGAACTTGAACTTTCACCTGAGTCTTTCCTTCGCACTTCTTCAGCTAAAATCAAGTCTCGGATGTCATCATACTTCAGTTTGGATTTTCCAGCTGAGTTGCTCACGGCTGTCCTCATACCTTCCCAACTGCTTGGAAGTGAAGCTAGCAAAATGAGTGCACGGATCTCATCATCAAACTCAATCTCAACAGATGACAATTGATTTGTAATGGTATTGAAGTTGTTGAGATGTTGTGTCACAGAGGTGCTTTCTGTCATCTTCAAGTTGAACAACTTCTTCATCAGGTGCACTTTGTTATTTGCTGAGGGCTTCTCATACATCCCAGACAAAGCTTCCATTAGTCTTGCAGTGGATCTTTCTTTTGTAACATTGTGAGCAACTCTTCTCGACAAGGATAGCCGGATAATGCCCAAAACCTGTCTATCAAGAAGTTGCCAATCTTCTTCCGGCATATTTTCTGGTTTGCTCCCCAACAGAGGAAGATGAAGTTTCTTCCCATATAAATAGTCTTCAATTTGCATTTTCCAATATCCAAAATCTGTTCCATCAAATTTTTCAATTCCCGCAGCTTTTATTTCATCTACCATTTTAATATGTCTCGGATTTGAATTTGTCAAATCTGACCTTACAGATGTGTCCGGAACGGCCAAAACTATTGGAAACGACACTGAGATCACCCAAATCGGACTTCGGATGGCTCAGATCTTAACAGTCAAAGTTTCAGGTCAACCGACGGTGCTGATGAAGCCACGTGTCAGGCCAAAATAGTGTCTGCGAAACACCGAATCAAAACCCAATGTGATGACGTGGCTAGATGACGTGGCATCCACGTAATCAATTCGGGGCCCACCTTCGATGACGTGGCAAATGCACGCACTCTTGTTGCTGACGTGGCAGGTGATGACGTGGCTGATGACTGGTCTGATGACGTGGCGGATGACTGTGCAGAATTGCTGGCGTGGCTGATGGCTGGCTGCTGGCGTGGCGGGTCAACCCGGTTCAGTTGCAGACAATTGGGTGAAGACGACGCGTGGAGAGCGTGGCGCGAGTGGTCGCGCGTGGGCAGTGCTGTCGTAGGCGCGTGTTGGAGCGTGCGGTCATGCAGGACGTCGGTTCTTCGCCGGGTTTTCACCAGTGAATGCGTCTCTTCTTCCTCTACGCGATGGTAATGTTACAAACAAGTTTTGAGAACTTTCATTTTTGAGTTTGGATCAAACACCCTCTTTTTCAAGAACAAGCTCTGATACCAGTTGTTGGGCAATTTCCAGAACTCAAACACACACAATTTACGTGGTTCGGCAACTTGCCTACTCCACGGAGCTACTGGTTTGTATTAATGAAGCTTACAAACAATACAAACAAAGGAGGAGGAGATAGAACTCTCTCAACTCAACTCTACTCTCTCAAGCTCTCTCTATTCTTCTCTGTTCTCTCTTCTCTCTGTGTTTCTCACGCTGCTCTCTATGTTCTTCATACACACGTGAGCACACACACACACATAGCTATACATATACAATGGATGATTGAAGGGGCATGATTGATGCCCACCGTTGCCTCCACTTTATGTCCTCCACCATGTGCCAAGTGGGAGATTAGGTATTCCCACTTGCATATGGTGGGACATTGTTTGTCTCCACTAACTAACAATCAATTAGTCAAGCATAAACCTAACCTTAACGCAGATAACGACCAAGCTGACGAGGTTCCAAGTAAACTAGACATCAGGATAGATTATAAAAAAGCTGAGGTTCGAAGAAAATTTTGGTGGCGTATTGCTTCTACGGTGGACACTGTCTCGTCTGTGATAATGGCCGGAGTTTCTGATCAGAGAAAGATGACTTCTGCATTTTCATTTTCGGTTATGGCATTGGCTTGTTTAACCTTTGCGTTAGGAAAAAGCTTTTACTACGCCGACAAACCAACTGGAAGCCCCCTTATCGTTATTTATAGAGTTCTTAAGGCAGCTTTTGTGAAGCGTCACCTGCAACACGCTCGTGAACCCAATGACTACTACATGAATGATAGTGGTGGATTGCTTCTGTTGCCCGACATTCGAATCATCAGGTTGGTGTAGTATTGTGATTCCCGTAGCCCATTTCAATGGGTTATGGGAATTTGGATGAGATACATAGAGTGTTTATGGATCTATATTCCACCATGATTTCCCTTTGGGCAGGGAGGACAACAAGTCCAACTTAGTATTGCATCTGTAAGCCTTGTAGTTGCCAAACAGGCCCTTCCCCAAGGTCCAAGCCGTGACAGTATCACTTTTTCTTTCCCTATATCTCCTCTGCTCTCTTTCTTTTCCCTTCTGATCTGATCTTCTCATGAGGTGGTGTACACAGGTTGCTGGACAAAGCTGCTCTTCTAGAGACATCCAAGTCCCTCTCAGCTGAAGAACAGGAGCAAAACGGGAGACTTCTCCCAGTCCGAGATGTGCAACGAGTAAAGCAACTTCTTGCATTGCTTCCTATGTGGACAGCACTCCCCATCCACGGCCTCGTTCTGGCAACGGGTTCAACTTTCTTCGTTGTGCAAAGTGAAAGCCTCTATTCTGATCCTGTTTTGTCTATAAATGTTCTGTTTCTACTTCAGGGTTTCGTAACAGTTATAGTTCCATACGTCCATGACTTTTTAGTATCCGGATGGATTAAAAAACTTCCGATGCATCATGTTAGACCGATATGGATTCAAAAACTTCTGAAGCATCGTGTTGGACTCGTGAGAATCGCAATTGGGATAGCGTGCTCTATAATCTGTTGCATGGTATCAATGCTGGTTGAGACTCGTAGATTGAATCTTATTAAAACACGTGGAGATGCTGAACCATTTCCAATGAGCACAGTATGGCTGGTTCCACAGTTTTTCCTGATAGGACTCGTAGAAGGACTGGTTGCTGATGGCTTAGCTGATTTTTATAATGTCCATGTAGATGAGTCTTTGGAACATTATGAATCGCCATTCAACGAGTCTGCAATTGGCGTTGGGAAGTTCCTGAGTGCGGCACTTGTTCTTACTTTGTCAGGCAGCTGGTTTCATGACACTCTGAATACAAGTCATCTGGACAAATATTACATGCTGTTAGGTATTCTAAGTTCTGTGAACCTATGTTTCTATCTGCTTGTCATGTACGCCTACGCATGGAAAGCCCTTCAAGTGAATGGCTCCCCTGACCCTGAAGTCTCGACTTAGATCACTCTCCTCTCGACGCTTCAATGAAATTGCCGGCCAAGGTAGCTTTCCGAGCCGTCAAACTCCAGTTGAAACATTGAGTACGAACACGCCCTTATTGAATCTCTTCAGATAAGTGATTGCTGAAAGATTTGAAGAAATTGGTATGAAACACAATCCCGTGATTAATTTCAGAGCTGTATTAATGACTTTTTACAGGTTCCATCAGAACAAAAATTACTAATCTCCCTCTCCCCTCTCTCTCTCTCTCACACACTCAATGTTTACTTCTTTAGTTGCAAATCCACCAAGGACGAGGAGCAAGAGCTGTTGTATCGGAGAAGCCTCAGTAACTAAAAAAGTGGTTGTAATTATTTTTTAAAATCTGTTTTATATTAAAATATATTAAAATAATATTTTATATTTTTAAAAAATTATTTTTAAAAATAATTCAAAATATAAAAAAAATTAAATTTTTTAAAAACAAGGATTAATTATTTTTCAACTATTTTTTTTTATTGAGACTTGTGCTTTCCATCAATTTGCCAATCTTCAATTGACGACTCTGCCATTAATTAATAGAAGTTTCGGCCACGTGGCTTAGTTTTTCTATATTTTTTTTTTAATTCTTAGGTTTTTGTTTTAATTAAATTTTATTTCTTAGTGTTAGTTGTCTATAGAAGAAAAAGGAATTTGCATTCACTTTTGCCATTTAGTTTAGGCTTTTAATATTGGGAAAATAATTAGATTTAAAGTTTTCAATCATGCTAATTATATAGAGAATGTTTGACAAGAATGATGAAAAATAACTTTTGATTTTGAATCATAATTAAAGAATCATTTAAAAAAAATATGATAACAATAATTTAAAATAAATATAAGTTAGATCCATGATGGTAAAAACGACTTAAAACTTTTTTTTTTAAGTATAGTATAAGATAGAATTTATAAGTTAAAAATTCAAAATTGGCGACATAGAATCAAGACAGAATACATAATAGAAACTCGCGCAGGCCGCAAAGACGATTATACAGAAGGAATTTCCATGGATAAGATGACACAATGCATAGCAAAAATGAAGAAACTAAGGTTCCACATATCCTAAAATTACATACCATGTGTTGCTACCCAATTTTTGACCCATGTTTTGATACATTTTCAGAAAAATCCAAAAATACAAAAAAACATAGAAAATCCAAAAAATATATTTTTAATATATTTGCATCATTTTTAGCATTTTCAACATTGTATAAAAAAGAATTTAAATTTTCAAAGGTCTTTCGAATGCGTTCGACTTTTCACGCGTCATTTTTTAAAATTATTGATTTTTCTCATTGAATCGACGTTGATATTGCTCGTTTTCAAAAAAATACAAAAAAAAAAGCAAAATCAAAATTTACAAAAAAAAAGAAAGAAAGTTGAGGAATCAATTTTGAGGCCCAAAAAACATTTTACCATAAATACAGGTTCACAACCCACACAAAAGAGGGGGGCAATTTTGTACATTTGAGAGAAAAAACACAAAAAAACCCTAACCCTAAAACCCATCTCTTTCAAGGCCAACAGCCGCCCCCCCTCTGGTCATTTCTTTTCTTCCTCTTTCCCGGCCATCTTCTCCCCCCGGGCCATTTTTCCTTCTCATCTTCCCTTCCCCAGCCGCTGACCAACACCCATCATCCCTCTCCTCTCTCAGCCTCCATAGACCAGCAAACCGAACACCCCACACTTCCATAGGCCTCCCCCTTTCCCTCAGCCGGTTTTCTCTCAACAGCCCCCTCACCCTTCTCTCTCTGCTTATCCTCGTCGGAGATCCAGCCTATTCATGGTCTCCCTTTGTTATCCCAGCCTTCTCCTAGCCTCACCTTGCAGCAGCGTCTCCTCCACTGCAGCTTCAGAGGCCACCAACCCATTATCTTCACCGTCATCCGCAGCGCCACCTTCTTCCTCCAGCAGTAGCCCAAGCACAACGGCGCCCACGGCCCCAGATCTGTCCACCGCTCATCCTTCAACACCATCATCGGCCAGTTTGCCCGACCAAGCCGGACCCTCCAACAGCAGCGACACACCACCTCGGCCTAACACAGCAGCCCCAGAACTGTCAAGCTCTCGAGTGATTTGAATGCAATGCTTGTGGAGGTGCAATTTCCATAAAAACTCACAACCTACACTCTCGACTTTATCGAATGCTTTGCTCATAAGTCTTTTTAGATATGCTAACTGACCGAGTGGTGGTAGAAAGGAACAATGGCATTCACTAAGCCTCGGATCCACTAAGAATGGGTCTATTAACCAAGCAGGGAATCTTGAACCCCCATAACCAACAATTACAAGACAATGCACATTCACATCAGGCTTTAGTTGATGAAGCACGCGTTCATCAAGAGAACCATATGAATCATTGCTCCATCTCAAATCTAACTTTCCGAGATCCCTCATGCCTTCCAAATTAGCTCCTAAAGCATCTTGAGCATCGACAACATTTTGAAGCACCCAAATACGAAGTTTTCCCTCTAGGCATTTGAGCTCTCCTATTTCCTTTATGCTGGATCCGTTTTGTTTACCCACAAAAAAAATCAGTCAAAGTTTGAAGTTTAGATAATTTACCCATTTGAGGCGTCATCTGTTGCAATCCTGTTCCTTTACTATCCAGATGATACAAGTTTGTTAGATTCATCAGGTTGGTTGGCAACTCAACAAGATTCGTGCACCCACGCAAGATTAGTATCCGCAAGTTGTGCAAGGTACACACAGTTTCGGACAACCTGTGTTCCGATGATTATGAGAGGTTTATATACCATAGTTGTTTCAAGCTGCCAATCGAGTTAGGCAACTTACCTACATGGAGCAAAGATAACACACGAAGACTCTGGAATCTTCTGAGAAAGTCACTGATTTCCTCATCATTCATGTTTGCCAAAAAGAACTTTGATATTAACAAAATTGTACGCAAATTTTGTACTTCATCAAGGCCCACAAGATTGTCTAGATCTTCAGGTCTAGTTCTTGCATACGATAAGTGACGAGTCTTCTTAGAAAGCTTCCAAGAATCACCATCATCTAAACAAACAGCAAACTCTCCACACACAAATTTTGCCAAGTCATTTGTGAGGTCATGCATTACGAATAATGGTGAGTTATCACTTGTTCAAAAAGGGACATTGATGCAAGATCTTCAAAGTACCTGTATCCCGTTTCTTCCATCTCTTTGGTTCCCTCATATGGTGAAAATAACCCAGTTGCTCCATTTCCTTCAGTAAGGAATCTAAGGAGTGACAAGATTGAACTATGAGACTGTGCCCGCCAGAAGTCAATGTCTCTAATTTCACCATATAAGGATGGTCATTTAAATACATTTTGTTAATGGTTGTAGGCCTTGGAAGTGAAAGCACAAACTGGGAACACTTTGTAATTGTGAGTTCTTTTAAAGAATGAAGGTGGCTGGGTAGGCTTTTCTTTAATTTAGGACCTTCACTTATGCAAAAAACACTTGGAGGCGAGGAAAAGCTTTCTCTTCACTTTCAGCAACATTAGGAATCCATTCACACCATTGTGGCATCCTCTCAAAAGTCAAGCTCTCGAGTGATTTGAATGCAATGCTTGTGGAGGTGCAATTTCCATAAAAACTCACAACCTACACTCTCGACTTTATCGAATGCTTTGCTCATAAGTCTTTTTAGATATGCTAACTGACCGAGTGGTGGTAGAAAGGAACAATGGCATTCACTAAGCCTCGGATCCACTAAGAATGGGTCTATTAACCAAGCAGGGAATCTTGAACCCCCATAACCAACAATTACAAGACAATGCACATTCACATCAGGCTTTAGTTGATGAAGCACGCGTTCATCAAGAGAACCATATGAATCATTGCTCCATCTCAAATCTAACTTTCCGAGATCCCTCATGCCTTCCAAATTAGCTCCTAAAGCATCTTGAGCATCGACAACATTTTGAAGCACCCAAATACGAAGTTTTCCCTCTAGGCATTTGAGCTCTCCTATTTCCTTTATGCTGGATCCGTTTTGTTTACCCACAAAAAAAATCAGTCAAAGTTTGAAGTTTAGATAATTTACCCATTTGAGGCGTCATCTGTTGCAATCCTGTTCCTTTACTATCCAGATGATACAAGTTTGTTAGATTCATCAGGTTGGTTGGCAACTCAACAAGATTCGTGCACCCACGCAAGATTAGTATCCGCAAGTTGTGCAAGGTACACACAGTTTCGGACAACCTGTGTTCCGATGATTATGAGAGGTTTATATACCATAGTTGTTTCAAGCTGCCAATCGAGTTAGGCAACTTACCTACATGGAGCAAAGATAACACACGAAGACTCTGGAATCTTCTGAGAAAGTCACTGATTTCCTCATCATTCATGTTTGCCAAAAAGAACTTTGATATTAACAAAATTGTACGCAAATTTTGTACTTCATCAAGGCCCACAAGATTGTCTAGATCTTCAGGTCTAGTTCTTGCATACGATAAGTGACGAGTCTTCTTAGAAAGCTTCCAAGAATCACCATCATCTAAACAAACAGCAAACTCTCCACACACAAATTTTGCCAAGTCATTTGTGAGGTCATGCATTACGAATAATGGTGAGTTATCACTTGTTCAAAAAGGGACATTGATGCAAGATCTTCAAAGTACCTGTATCCCGTTTCTTCCATCTCTTTGGTTCCCTCATATGGTGAAAATAACCCAGTTGCTCCATTTCCTTCAGTAAGGAATCTAAGGAGTGACAAGATTGAACTATGAGACTGTGCCCGCCAGAAGTCAATGTCTCTAATTTCACCATATAAGGATGGTCATTTAAATACATTTTGTTAATGGTTGTAGGCCTTGGAAGTGAAAGCACAAACTGGGAACACTTTGTAATTGTGAGTTCTTTTAAAGAATGAAGGTGGCTGGGTAGGCTTTTCTTTAATTTAGGACCTTCACTTATGCAAAAAACACTTGGAGGCGAGGAAAAGCTTTCTCTTCACTTTCAGCAACATTAGGAATCCATTCACACCATTGTGGCATCCTCTCAAAAGTCAAGCTCTCGAGTGATTTGAATGCAATGCTTGTGGAGGTGCAATTTCCATAAAAACTCACAACCTACACTCTCGACTTTATCGAATGCTTTGCTCATAAGTCTTTTTAGATATGCTAACTGACCGAGTGGTGGTAGAAAGGAACAATGGCATTCACTAAGCCTCGGATCCACTAAGAATGGGTCTATTAACCAAGCAGGGAATCTTGAACCCCCATAACCAACAATTACAAGACAATGCACATTCACATCAGGCTTTAGTTGATGAAGCACGCGTTCATCAAGAGAACCATATGAATCATTGCTCCATCTCAAATCTAACTTTCCGAGATCCCTCATGCCTTCCAAATTAGCTCCTAAAGCATCTTGAGCATCGACAACATTTTGAAGCACCCAAATACGAAGTTTTCCCTCTAGGCATTTGAGCTCTCCTATTTCCTTTATGCTGGATCCGTTTTGTTTACCCACAAAAAAAATCAGTCAAAGTTTGAAGTTTAGATAATTTACCCATTTGAGGCGTCATCTGTTGCAATCCTGTTCCTTTACTATCCAGATGATACAAGTTTGTTAGATTCATCAGGTTGGTTGGCAACTCAACAAGATTCGTGCACCCACGCAAGATTAGTATCCGCAAGTTGTGCAAGGTACACACAGTTTCGGACAACCTGTGTTCCGATGATTATGAGAGGTTTATATACCATAGTTGTTTCAAGCTGCCAATCGAGTTAGGCAACTTACCTACATGGAGCAAAGATAACACACGAAGACTCTGGAATCTTCTGAGAAAGTCACTGATTTCCTCATCATTCATGTTTGCCAAAAAGAACTTTGATATTAACAAAATTGTACGCAAATTTTGTACTTCATCAAGGCCCACAAGATTGTCTAGATCTTCAGGTCTAGTTCTTGCATACGATAAGTGACGAGTCTTCTTAGAAAGCTTCCAAGAATCACCATCATCTAAACAAACAGCAAACTCTCCACACACAAATTTTGCCAAGTCATTTGTGAGGTCATGCATTACGAATAATGGTGAGTTATCACTTGTTCAAAAAGGGACATTGATGCAAGATCTTCAAAGTACCTGTATCCCGTTTCTTCCATCTCTTTGGTTCCCTCATATGGTGAAAATAACCCAGTTGCTCCATTTCCTTCAGTAAGGAATCTAAGGAGTGACAAGATTGAACTATGAGACTGTGCCCGCCAGAAGTCAATGTCTCTAATTTCACCATATAAGGATGGTCATTTAAATACATTTTGTTAATGGTTGTAGGCCTTGGAAGTGAAAGCACAAACTGGGAACACTTTGTAATTGTGAGTTCTTTTAAAGAATGAAGGTGGCTGGGTAGGCTTTTCTTTAATTTAGGACCTTCACTTATGCAAAAAACACTTGGAGGCGAGGAAAAGCTTTCTCTTCACTTTCAGCAACATTAGGAATCCATTCACACCATTGTGGCATCCTCTCAAAAGTCAAGCTCTCGAGTGATTTGAATGCAATGCTTGTGGAGGTGCAATTTCCATAAAAACTCACAACCTACACTCTCGACTTTATCGAATGCTTTGCTCATAAGTCTTTTTAGATATGCTAACTGACCGAGTGGTGGTAGAAAGGAACAATGGCATTCACTAAGCCTCGGATCCACTAAGAATGGGTCTATTAACCAAGCAGGGAATCTTGAACCCCCATAACCAACAATTACAAGACAATGCACATTCACATCAGGCTTTAGTTGATGAAGCACGCGTTCATCAAGAGAACCATATGAATCATTGCTCCATCTCAAATCTAACTTTCCGAGATCCCTCATGCCTTCCAAATTAGCTCCTAAAGCATCTTGAGCATCGACAACATTTTGAAGCACCCAAATACGAAGTTTTCCCTCTAGGCATTTGAGCTCTCCTATTTCCTTTATGCTGGATCCGTTTTGTTTACCCACAAAAAAAATCAGTCAAAGTTTGAAGTTTAGATAATTTACCCATTTGAGGCGTCATCTGTTGCAATCCTGTTCCTTTACTATCCAGATGATACAAGTTTGTTAGATTCATCAGGTTGGTTGGCAACTCAACAAGATTCGTGCACCCACGCAAGATTAGTATCCGCAAGTTGTGCAAGGTACACACAGTTTCGGACAACCTGTGTTCCGATGATTATGAGAGGTTTATATACCATAGTTGTTTCAAGCTGCCAATCGAGTTAGGCAACTTACCTACATGGAGCAAAGATAACACACGAAGACTCTGGAATCTTCTGAGAAAGTCACTGATTTCCTCATCATTCATGTTTGCCAAAAGAACTTTGATATTAACAAAATTGTACGCAAATTTTGTACTTCATCAAGGCCCACAAGATTGTCTAGATCTTCAGGTCTAGTTCTTGCATACGATAAGTGACGAGTCTTCTTAGAAAGCTTCCAAGAATCACCATCATCTAAACAAACAGCAAACTCTCCACACACAAATTTTGCCAAGTCATTTGTGAGGTCATGCATTACGAATAATGGTGAGTTATCACTTGTTCAAAAAGGGACATTGATGCAAGATCTTCAAAGTACCTGTATCCCGTTTCTTCCATCTCTTTGGTTCCCTCATATGGTGAAAATAACCCAGTTGCTCCATTTCCTTCAGTAAGGAATCTAAGGAGTGACAAGATTGAACTATGAGACTGTGCCCGCCAGAAGTCAATGTCTCTAATTTCACCATATAAGGATGGTCATTTAAATACATTTTGTTAATGGTTGTAGGCCTTGGAAGTGAAAGCACAAACTGGGAACACTTTGTAATTGTGAGTTCTTTTAAAGAATGAAGGTGGCTGGGTAGGCTTTTCTTTAATTTAGGACCTTCACTTATGCAAAAAACACTTGGAGGCGAGGAAAAGCTTTCTCTTCACTTTCAGCAACATTAGGAATCCATTCACACCATTGTGGCATCCTCTCAAAAGTCAAGCTCTCGAGTGATTTGAATGCAATGCTTGTGGAGGTGCAATTTCCATAAAAACTCACAACCTACACTCTCGACTTTATCGAATGCTTTGCTCATAAGTCTTTTTAGATATGCTAACTGACCGAGTGGTGGTAGAAAGGAACAATGGCATTCACTAAGCCTCGGATCCACTAAGAATGGGTCTATTAACCAAGCAGGGAATCTTGAACCCCCATAACCAACAATTACAAGACAATGCACATTCACATCAGGCTTTAGTTGATGAAGCACGCGTTCATCAAGAGAACCATATGAATCATTGCTCCATCTCAAATCTAACTTTCCGAGATCCCTCATGCCTTCCAAATTAGCTCCTAAAGCATCTTGAGCATCGACAACATTTTGAAGCACCCAAATACGAAGTTTTCCCTCTAGGCATTTGAGCTCTCCTATTTCCTTTATGCTGGATCCGTTTTGTTTACCCACAAAAAAAATCAGTCAAAGTTTGAAGTTTAGATAATTTACCCATTTGAGGCGTCATCTGTTGCAATCCTGTTCCTTTACTATCCAGATGATACAAGTTTGTTAGATTCATCAGGTTGGTTGGCAACTCAACAAGATTCGTGCACCCACGCAAGATTAGTATCCGCAAGTTGTGCAAGGTACACACAGTTTCGGACAACCTGTGTTCCGATGATTATGAGAGGTTTATATACCATAGTTGTTTCAAGCTGCCAATCGAGTTAGGCAACTTACCTACATGGAGCAAAGATAACACACGAAGACTCTGGAATCTTCTGAGAAAGTCACTGATTTCCTCATCATTCATGTTTGCCAAAAAGAACTTTGATATTAACAAAATTGTACGCAAATTTTGTACTTCATCAAGGCCCACAAGATTGTCTAGATCTTCAGGTCTAGTTCTTGCATACGATAAGTGACGAGTCTTCTTAGAAAGCTTCCAAGAATCACCATCATCTAAATAAACAGCAAACTCTCCACACACAAATTTTGCCAAGTCATTTGTGAGGTCATGCATTACGAATAATGGTGAGTTATCACTTGTTCAAAAAGGGACATTGATGCAAGATCTTCAAAGTACCTGTATCCCGTTTCTTCCATCTCTTTGGTTCCCTCATATGGTGAAAATAACCCAGTTGCTCCATTTCCTTCAGTAAGGAATCTAAGGAGTGACAAGATTGAACTATGAGACTGTGCCCGCCAGAAGTCAATGTCTCTAATTTCACCATATAAGGATGGTCATTTAAATACATTTTGTTAATGGTTGTAGGCCTTGGAAGTGAAAGCACAAACTGGGAACACTTTGTAATTGTGAGTTCTTTTAAAGAATGAAGGTGGCTGGGTAGGCTTTTCTTTAATTTAGGACCTTCACTTATGCAAAAAACACTTGGAGGCGAGGAAAAGCTTTCTCTTCACTTTCAGCAACATTAGGAATCCATTCACACCATTGTGGCATCCTCTCAAAAGTCAAGCTCTCGAGTGATTTGAATGCAATGCTTGTGGAGGTGCAATTTCCATAAAAACTCACAACCTACACTCTCGACTTTATCGAATGCTTTGCTCATAAGTCTTTTTAGATATGCTAACTGACCGAGTGGTGGTAGAAAGGAACAATGGCATTCACTAAGCCTCGGATCCACTAAGAATGGGTCTATTAACCAAGCAGGGAATCTTGAACCCCCATAACCAACAATTACAAGACAATGCACATTCACATCAGGCTTTAGTTGATGAAGCACGCGTTCATCAAGAGAACCATATGAATCATTGCTCCATCTCAAATCTAACTTTCCGAGATCCCTCATGCCTTCCAAATTAGCTCCTAAAGCATCTTGAGCATCGACAACATTTTGAAGCACCCAAATACGAAGTTTTCCCTCTAGGCATTTGAGCTCTCCTATTTCCTTTATGCTGGATCCGTTTTGTTTACCCACAAAAAAAATCAGTCAAAGTTTGAAGTTTAGATAATTTACCCATTTGAGGCGTCATCTGTTGCAATCCTGTTCCTTTACTATCCAGATGATACAAGTTTGTTAGATTCATCAGGTTGGTTGGCAACTCAACAAGATTCGTGCACCCACGCAAGATTAGTATCCGCAAGTTGTGCAAGGTACACACAGTTTCGGACAACCTGTGTTCCGATGATTATGAGAGGTTTATATACCATAGTTGTTTCAAGCTGCCAATCGAGTTAGGCAACTTACCTACATGGAGCAAAGATAACACACGAAGACTCTGGAATCTTCTGAGAAAGTCACTGATTTCCTCATCATTCATGTTTGCCAAAAAGAACTTTGATATTAACAAAATTGTACGCAAATTTTGTACTTCATCAAGGCCCACAAGATTGTCTAGATCTTCAGGTCTAGTTCTTGCATACGATAAGTGACGAGTCTTCTTAGAAAGCTTCCAAGAATCACCATCATCTAAACAAACAGCAAACTCTCCACACACAAATTTTGCCAAGTCATTTGTGAGGTCATGCATTACGAATAATGGTGAGTTATCACTTGTTCAAAAAGGGACATTGATGCAAGATCTTCAAAGTACCTGTATCCCGTTTCTTCCATCTCTTTGGTTCCCTCATATGGTGAAAATAACCCAGTTGCTCCATTTCCTTCAGTAAGGAATCTAAGGAGTGACAAGATTGAACTATGAGACTGTGCCCGCCAGAAGTCAATGTCTCTAATTTCACCATATAAGGATGGTCATTTAAATACATTTTGTTAATGGTTGTAGGCCTTGGAAGTGAAAGCACAAACTGGGAACACTTTGTAATTGTGAGTTCTTTTAAAGAATGAAGGTGGCTGGGTAGGCTTTTCTTTAATTTAGGACCTTCACTTATGCAAAAAACACTTGGAGGCGAGGAAAAGCTTTCTCTTCACTTTCAGCAACATTAGGAATCCATTCACACCATTGTGGCATCCTCTCAAAAGTCAAGCTCTCGAGTGATTTGAATGCAATGCTTGTGGAGGTGCAATTTCCATAAAAACTCACAACCTACACTCTCGACTTTATCGAATGCTTTGCTCATAAGTCTTTTTAGATATGCTAACTGACCGAGTGGTGGTAGAAAGGAACAATGGCATTCACTAAGCCTCGGATCCACTAAGAATGGGTCTATTAACCAAGCAGGGAATCTTGAACCCCCATAACCAACAATTACAAGACAATGCACATTCACATCAGGCTTTAGTTGATGAAGCACGCGTTCATCAAGAGAACCATATGAATCATTGCTCCATCTCAAATCTAACTTTCCGAGATCCCTCATGCCTTCCAAATTAGCTCCTAAAGCATCTTGAGCATCGACAACATTTTGAAGCACCCAAATACGAAGTTTTCCCTCTAGGCATTTGAGCTCTCCTATTTCCTTTATGCTGGATCCGTTTTGTTTACCCACAAAAAAAATCAGTCAAAGTTTGAAGTTTAGATAATTTACCCATTTGAGGCGTCATCTGTTGCAATCCTGTTCCTTTACTATCCAGATGATACAAGTTTGTTAGATTCATCAGGTTGGTTGGCAACTCAACAAGATTCGTGCACCCACGCAAGATTAGTATCCGCAAGTTGTGCAAGGTACACACAGTTTCGGACAACCTGTGTTCCGATGATTATGAGAGGTTTATATACCATAGTTGTTTCAAGCTGCCAATCGAGTTAGGCAACTTACCTACATGGAGCAAAGATAACACACGAAGACTCTGGAATCTTCTGAGAAAGTCACTGATTTCCTCATCATTCATGTTTGCCAAAAAGAACTTTGATATTAACAAAATTGTACGCAAATTTTGTACTTCATCAAGGCCCACAAGATTGTCTAGATCTTCAGGTCTAGTTCTTGCATACGATAAGTGACGAGTCTTCTTAGAAAGCTTCCAAGAATCACCATCATCTAAACAAACAGCAAACTCTCCACACACAAATTTTGCCAAGTCATTTGTGAGGTCATGCATTACGAATAATGGTGAGTTATCACTTGTTCAAAAAGGGACATTGATGCAAGATCTTCAAAGTACCTGTATCCCGTTTCTTCCATCTCTTTGGTTCCCTCATATGGTGAAAATAACCCAGTTGCTCCATTTCCTTCAGTAAGGAATCTAAGGAGTGACAAGATTGAACTATGAGACTGTGCCCGCCAGAAGTCAATGTCTCTAATTTCACCATATAAGGATGGTCATTTAAATACATTTTGTTAATGGTTGTAGGCCTTGGAAGTGAAAGCACAAACTGGGAACACTTTGTAATTGTGAGTTCTTTTAAAGAATGAAGGTGGCTGGGTAGGCTTTTCTTTAATTTAGGACCTTCACTTATGCAAAAAACACTTGGAGGCGAGGAAAAGCTTTCTCTTCACTTTCAGCAACATTAGGAATCCATTCACACCATTGTGGCATCCTCTCAAAAGTCAAGCTCTCGAGTGATTTGAATGCAATGCTTGTGGAGGTGCAATTTCCATAAAAACTCACAACCTACACTCTCGACTTTATCGAATGCTTTGCTCATAAGTCTTTTTAGATATGCTAACTGACCGAGTGGTGGTAGAAAGGAACAATGGCATTCACTAAGCCTCGGATCCACTAAGAATGGGTCTATTAACCAAGCAGGGAATCTTGAACCCCCATAACCAACAATTACAAGACAATGCACATTCACATCAGGCTTTAGTTGATGAAGCACGCGTTCATCAAGAGAACCATATGAATCATTGCTCCATCTCAAATCTAACTTTCCGAGATCCCTCATGCCTTCCAAATTAGCTCCTAAAGCATCTTGAGCATCGACAACATTTTGAAGCACCCAAATACGAAGTTTTCCCTCTAGGCATTTGAGCTCTCCTATTTCCTTTATGCTGGATCCGTTTTGTTTACCCACAAAAAAAATCAGTCAAAGTTTGAAGTTTAGATAATTTACCCATTTGAGGCGTCATCTGTTGCAATCCTGTTCCTTTACTATCCAGATGATACAAGTTTGTTAGATTCATCAGGTTGGTTGGCAACTCAACAAGATTCGTGCACCCACGCAAGATTAGTATCCGCAAGTTGTGCAAGGTACACACAGTTTCGGACAACCTGTGTTCCGATGATTATGAGAGGTTTATATACCATAGTTGTTTCAAGCTGCCAATCGAGTTAGGCAACTTACCTACATGGAGCAAAGATAACACACGAAGACTCTGGAATCTTCTGAGAAAGTCACTGATTTCCTCATCATTCATGTTTGCCAAAAAGAACTTTGATATTAACAAAATTGTACGCAAATTTTGTACTTCATCAAGGCCCACAAGATTGTCTAGATCTTCAGGTCTAGTTCTTGCATACGATAAGTGACGAGTCTTCTTAGAAAGCTTCCAAGAATCACCATCATCTAAACAAACAGCAAACTCTCCACACACAAATTTTGCCAAGTCATTTGTGAGGTCATGCATTACGAATAATGGTGAGTTATCACTTGTTCAAAAAGGGACATTGATGCAAGATCTTCAAAGTACCTGTATCCCGTTTCTTCCATCTCTTTGGTTCCCTCATATGGTGAAAATAACCCAGTTGCTCCATTTCCTTCAGTAAGGAATCTAAGGAGTGACAAGATTGAACTATGAGACTGTGCCCGCCAGAAGTCAATGTCTCTAATTTCACCATATAAGGATGGTCATTTAAATACATTTTGTTAATGGTTGTAGGCCTTGGAAGTGAAAGCACAAACTGGGAACACTTTGTAATTGTGAGTTCTTTTAAAGAATGAAGGTGGCTGGGTAGGCTTTTCTTTAATTTAGGACCTTCACTTATGCAAAAAACACTTGGAGGCGAGGAAAAGCTTTCTCTTCACTTTCAGCAACATTAGGAATCCATTCACACCATTGTGGCATCCTCTCAAAAGTCAAGCTCTCGAGTGATTTGAATGCAATGCTTGTGGAGGTGCAATTTCCATAAAAACTCACAACCTACACTCTCGACTTTATCGAATGCTTTGCTCATAAGTCTTTTTAGATATGCTAACTGACCGAGTGGTGGTAGAAAGGAACAATGGCATTCACTAAGCCTCGGATCCACTAAGAATGGGTCTATTAACCAAGCAGGGAATCTTGAACCCCCATAACCAACAATTACAAGACAATGCACATTCACATCAGGCTTTAGTTGATGAAGCACGCGTTCATCAAGAGAACCATATGAATCATTGCTCCATCTCAAATCTAACTTTCCGAGATCCCTCATGCCTTCCAAATTAGCTCCTAAAGCATCTTGAGCATCGACAACATTTTGAAGCACCCAAATACGAAGTTTTCCCTCTAGGCATTTGAGCTCTCCTATTTCCTTTATGCTGGATCCGTTTTGTTTACCCACAAAAAAAATCAGTCAAAGTTTGAAGTTTAGATAATTTACCCATTTGAGGCGTCATCTGTTGCAATCCTGTTCCTTTACTATCCAGATGATACAAGTTTGTTAGATTCATCAGGTTGGTTGGCAACTCAACAAGATTCGTGCACCCACGCAAGATTAGTATCCGCAAGTTGTGCAAGGTACACACAGTTTCGGACAACCTGTGTTCCGATGATTATGAGAGGTTTATATACCATAGTTGTTTCAAGCTGCCAATCGAGTTAGGCAACTTACCTACATGGAGCAAAGATAACACACGAAGACTCTGGAATCTTCTGAGAAAGTCACTGATTTCCTCATCATTCATGTTTGCCAAAAGAACTTTGATATTAACAAAATTGTACGCAAATTTTGTACTTCATCAAGGCCCACAAGATTGTCTAGATCTTCAGGTCTAGTTCTTGCATACGATAAGTGACGAGTCTTCTTAGAAAGCTTCCAAGAATCACCATCATCTAAACAAACAGCAAACTCTCCACACACAAATTTTGCCAAGTCATTTGTGAGGTCATGCATTACGAATAATGGTGAGTTATCACTTGTTCAAAAAGGGACATTGATGCAAGATCTTCAAAGTACCTGTATCCCGTTTCTTCCATCTCTTTGGTTCCCTCATATGGTGAAAATAACCCAGTTGCTCCATTTCCTTCAGTAAGGAATCTAAGGAGTGACAAGATTGAACTATGAGACTGTGCCCGCCAGAAGTCAATGTCTCTAATTTCACCATATAAGGATGGTCATTTAAATACATTTTGTTAATGGTTGTAGGCCTTGGAAGTGAAAGCACAAACTGGGAACACTTTGTAATTGTGAGTTCTTTTAAAGAATGAAGGTGGCTGGGTAGGCTTTTCTTTAATTTAGGACCTTCACTTATGCAAAAAACACTTGGAGGCGAGGAAAAGCTTTCTCTTCACTTTCAGCAACATTAGGAATCCATTCACACCATTGTGGCATCCTCTCAAAAGTCAAGCTCTCGAGTGATTTGAATGCAATGCTTGTGGAGGTGCAATTTCCATAAAAACTCACAACCTACACTCTCGACTTTATCGAATGCTTTGCTCATAAGTCTTTTTAGATATGCTAACTGACCGAGTGGTGGTAGAAAGGAACAATGGCATTCACTAAGCCTCGGATCCACTAAGAATGGGTCTATTAACCAAGCAGGGAATCTTGAACCCCCATAACCAACAATTACAAGACAATGCACATTCACATCAGGCTTTAGTTGATGAAGCACGCGTTCATCAAGAGAACCATATGAATCATTGCTCCATCTCAAATCTAACTTTCCGAGATCCCTCATGCCTTCCAAATTAGCTCCTAAAGCATCTTGAGCATCGACAACATTTTGAAGCACCCAAATACGAAGTTTTCCCTCTAGGCATTTGAGCTCTCCTATTTCCTTTATGCTGGATCCGTTTTGTTTACCCACAAAAAAAATCAGTCAAAGTTTGAAGTTTAGATAATTTACCCATTTGAGGCGTCATCTGTTGCAATCCTGTTCCTTTACTATCCAGATGATACAAGTTTGTTAGATTCATCAGGTTGGTTGGCAACTCAACAAGATTCGTGCACCCACGCAAGATTAGTATCCGCAAGTTGTGCAAGGTACACACAGTTTCGGACAACCTGTGTTCCGATGATTATGAGAGGTTTATATACCATAGTTGTTTCAAGCTGCCAATCGAGTTAGGCAACTTACCTACATGGAGCAAAGATAACACACGAAGACTCTGGAATCTTCTGAGAAAGTCACTGATTTCCTCATCATTCATGTTTGCCAAAATGAACTTTGATATTAACAAAATTGTACGCAAATTTTGTACTTCATCAAGGCCCACAAGATTGTCTAGATCTTCAGGTCTAGTTCTTGCATACGATAAGTGACGAGTCTTCTTAGAAAGCTTCCAAGAATCACCATCATCTAAACAAACAGCAAACTCTCCACACACAAATTTTGCCAAGTCATTTGTGAGGTCATGCATTACGAATAATGGTGAGTTATCACTTGTTCAAAAAGGGACATTGATGCAAGATCTTCAAAGTACCTGTATCCCGTTTCTTCCATCTCTTTGGTTCCCTCATATGGTGAAAATAACCCAGTTGCTCCATTTCCTTCAGTAAGGAATCTAAGGAGTGACAAGATTGAACTATGAGACTGTGCCCGCCAGAAGTCAATGTCTCTAATTTCACCATATAAGGATGGTCATTTGAATAGTCATTTAAATACATTTTGTTAATGGTTGTAGGCCTTGGAAGTGAAAGCACAAACTGGGAACACTTTGTAATTGTGAGTTCTTTTAAAGAATGAAGGTGGCTGGGTAGGCTTTTCTTTAATTTAGGACCTTCACTTATGCAAAAAACACTTGGAGGCGAGGAAAAGCTTTCTCTTCACTTTCAGCAACATTAGGAATCCATTCACACCATTGTGGCATCCTCTCAAAAGTCAAGCTCTCGAGTGATTTGAATGCAATGCTTGTGGAGGTGCAATTTCCATAAAAACTCACAACCTACACTCTCGACTTTATCGAATGCTTTGCTCATAAGTCTTTTTAGATATGCTAACTGACCGAGTGGTGGTAGAAAGGAACAATGGCATTCACTAAGCCTCGGATCCACTAAGAATGGGTCTATTAACCAAGCAGGGAATCTTGAACCCCCATAACCAACAATTACAAGACAATGCACATTCACATCAGGCTTTAGTTGATGAAGCACGCGTTCATCAAGAGAACCATATGAATCATTGCTCCATCTCAAATCTAACTTTCCGAGATCCCTCATGCCTTCCAAATTAGCTCCTAAAGCATCTTGAGCATCGACAACATTTTGAAGCACCCAAATACGAAGTTTTCCCTCTAGGCATTTGAGCTCTCCTATTTCCTTTATGCTGGATCCGTTTTGTTTACCCACAAAAAAAATCAGTCAAAGTTTGAAGTTTAGATAATTTACCCATTTGAGGCGTCATCTGTTGCAATCCTGTTCCTTTACTATCCAGATGATACAAGTTTGTTAGATTCATCAGGTTGGTTGGCAACTCAACAAGATTCGTGCACCCACGCAAGATTAGTATCCGCAAGTTGTGCAAGGTACACACAGTTTCGGACAACCTGTGTTCCGATGATTATGAGAGGTTTATATACCATAGTTGTTTCAAGCTGCCAATCGAGTTAGGCAACTTACCTACATGGAGCAAAGATAACACACGAAGACTCTGGAATCTTCTGAGAAAGTCACTGATTTCCTCATCATTCATGTTTGCCAAAATGAACTTTGATATTAACAAAATTGTACGCAAATTTTGTACTTCATCAAGGCCCACAAGATTGTCTAGATCTTCAGGTCTAGTTCTTGCATACGATAAGTGACGAGTCTTCTTAGAAAGCTTCCAAGAATCACCATCATCTAAACAAACAGCAAACTCTCCACACACAAATTTTGCCAAGTCATTTGTGAGGTCATGCATTACGAATAATGGTGAGTTATCACTTGTTCATAAAGGGACATTGATGCAAGATCTTCAAAGTACCTGTATCCCGTTTCTTCCATCTCTTTGGTTCCCTCATATGGTGAAAATAACCCAGTTGCTCCATTTCCTTCAGTAAGGAATCTAAGGAGTGACAAGATTGAACTATGAGACTGTGCCCGCCAGAAGTCAATGTCTCTAATTTCACCATATAAGGATGGTCATTTGAAGTCATTTAAATACATTTTGTTAATGGTTGTAGGCCTTGGAAGTGAAAGCACAAACTGGGAACACTTTGTAATTATGAGTTCTTTTAAAGAATGAAGGTGGCTGGGTAGGCTTTTCTTTAATTTAGGACCTTCACTTATGCAAAAAACACTTGGAGGCGAGGAAAAGCTTTCTCTTCACTTTCAGCAACATTAGGAATCCATTCACACCATTGTGGCATCCTCTCAAAAGTCAAGCTCTCGAGTGATTTGAATGCAATGCTTGTGGAGGTGCAATTTCCATAAAAACTCACAACCTACACTCTCGACTTTATCGAATGCTTTGCTCATAAGTCTTTTTAGATATGCTAACTGACCGAGTGGTGGTAGAAAGGAACAATGGCATTCACTAAGCCTCGGATCCACTAAGAATGGGTCTATTAACCAAGCAGGGAATCTTGAACCCCCATAACCAACAATTACAAGACAATGCACATTCACATCAGGCTTTAGTTGATGAAGCACGCGTTCATCAAGAGAACCATATGAATCATTGCTCCATCTCAAATCTAACTTTCCGAGATCCCTCATGCCTTCCAAATTAGCTCCTAAAGCATCTTGAGCATCGACAACATTTTGAAGCACCCAAATACGAAGTTTTCCCTCTAGGCATTTGAGCTCTCCTATTTCCTTTATGCTGGATCCGTTTTGTTTACCCACAAAAAAAATCAGTCAAAGTTTGAAGTTTAGATAATTTACCCATTTGAGGCGTCATCTGTTGCAATCCTGTTCCTTTACTATCCAGATGATACAAGTTTGTTAGATTCATCAGGTTGGTTGGCAACTCAACAAGATTCGTGCACCCACGCAAGATTAGTATCCGCAAGTTGTGCAAGGTACACACAGTTTCGGACAACCTGTGTTCCGATGATTATGAGAGGTTTATATACCATAGTTGTTTCAAGCTGCCAATCGAGTTAGGCAACTTACCTACATGGAGCAAAGATAACACACGAAGACTCTGGAATCTTCTAAGAAAGTCACTGATTTCCTCATCATTCATGTTTGCCAAAATGAACTTTGATATTAACAAAATTGTACGCAAATTTTGTACTTCATCAAGGCCCACAAGATTGTCTAGATCTTCAGGTCTAGTTCTTGCATACGATAAGTGACGAGTCTTCTTAGAAAGCTTCCAAGAATCACCATCATCTAAACAAACAGCAAACTCTCCACACACAAATTTTGCCAAGTCATTTGTGAGGTCATGCATTACAAAAAAGGCACGCACTTAGGAGATGGCAGTTGGTTCATCAGATGGAGGTTACGAGCTTTGTCTTCTAACCTTTCAAGTATTTTGAAAATCTTTTCTAATTTATTGGCCATCTCTCCTTCCTCATTCTTGTTTAAGGACAAAGAAAGGAGATAAAAAAGTTTCACACCTGATACATTCCAGTTTGAGAACCAACTACCAAATCTATTCGTTGAGCTTCATTATCAGTCTCAATCAACAAGTCTTCAGCTTCATATATAGCTTCTTTAGCATCCGCAATCCAAGTCTTCAGAACCATCACAGTAAACAGATCTCTCTCAGCTTCAGTTATTTTCTTCTCCTCGGCGTCATTGAGCAAGCCATTAACAGTATTCAATGTTTCTCTCAACTTCTTGAGCTTTTCCTTATCGGGCTTCCCACATGTGAAAAAGCCCGGAAGCACGGAAGCAAACTGCTGGCCCAGAAAACCAGCAGCACCTTTCAGACATGCTAACGCATTCTCAACTGCCATGATGGATCTTTGCAAAGGGTGTGTGGACAGGAAAATGGTGAATTAAGTAATGGGGAAGTAAAGAATAGCAAGATTGAGAATTTGATAGAAGATGTTCAGAATTTGCGTAGGCAAAAGTCAACTAGCTTCCACTGGAGGACGAAGCCACCCAACCTCATTTACTTTGTTGGAAAATAATATAAATTATATTTTGTGACTTTACTTAACAGCTTAAATTATTTAGTTGAGATAATTTTTTGATATGGTATAAGCGGTCACGAGTTCGAATCTCATTGTCCTCATTTATTTGATAAAAATTAAACATAAGGTAATATGGGTCTGTATAATTTTCAAACCCAAAGAGCTTTCACTTGAGGGATTGTGTTGTAGAATAATATAAATCATATCTTGAAATCTCATATAATAGCTTAAACTATTAGGTTGAGATGATTTTTTGATATACTCTACTTTAATGGATGAAATACATTGTTGGTATCTTTGGTTTACATTATTTATTATTTATTATTATTATTATTATTATTATTATTATTATTATTATTATAGTTTTGGTTTGGTTATTATTATTATTATTATATGTACAATTTTTGTTTACATATATAAAATTAAATCAAAATTATATGATTAAAAAAGATAAAAATAAAATAAAATTATAGATAGTTGTTTGAAATCAAGTCACATAAGAAATTAAATTCAATTTTATATGTGTTTGAATTCAATTAATAAAAAATTAAAATGTTAAGAATTATAGATACAAGAATATTAATGGTCAAATCAAAACTATAAAAAAATATGATCAAAACAGAATTTCTTAATCCAAATATTCAAGTTTGGTCCACCGTTAATTTTGAAATATTTACTAGTATATATATATATATATATATATATATATATATATATATATATAGACAAAAAATAGTAGTAAACTTGAAAATATAAATATAAAATAGAGAAAAAATAAAATTAAAAAGGAAGTAAAATAGAGAAATATAATTTAAATATTTTAAGAAATAGATGAAAAAATAAAAATATAAAAATAGATAAGTATATATAAAAAATAAAATCTAAGAAAAACGGTGGTTATTAAGTTGTTCAATGTTTTAGTCCAAAAGAAAATACATATACCCGACCACAAGTAAGTAGTTTTTTAAAAGATGATTTTATTTTGTACTGTTTTTTACTTTCTTTTGTTTCTCATATTACCAAATTAAGATTTTAATTTTTTCATCTTGTTTTTAAGAATATAAATTTTATTTTAGTTTTTTTTTTATCCTTTAACCTATTTATCATTTTCTTTAGCTTTTCATTGTTTCTTCAAATATAATTTTACATCACCGGGTCTATTCGTCCAAGACCGATTTCTAAGGAGAGTTGACATGAATAAATAAATTTTTTAAAAAATTAAAATTATGTTATTTTAAAGAAAATTTAAAAAAATAAATGAAGTTTTAACTAGGTTAATTGGTTAATGAATGAACTCAAGTTTTTAAGGGAAGAACCAAGTCAATTTTTTTCAATTAGCTAAACTGATTTATATATCAAGTTGGCTAGATCTGGATTAACACATCGGGCTGGGTTGGATTTTTTAACTTTGGGATGGATTTCGAGTATAAGGGTTGAATTAAGCAACTTATCTGTTTAGGGACCAATCGCATAAAAAAATTCAACTAATAAGCCTTGTCTTTAACTCAAAGTTATCGCTTCTTGCAGCCTCTCTCTCTGAACCCCCTCGCTCGCCTCAGCTTTCGAAGTCGATTGTAGTTTAATTCTCTCAAAGCTTTATAGGAATGCTGCAGTTGAGAGTTAATTATGAGGTGTCTTGTTTTTTATGTATATATATTTATGGAAAACCTCAGTGTAATTTGTTAATGGTTTCTATGGGATTCTTGGTCTCTTTTTTCCCTGTAATTTTCAAGGAATCACTACGTCTTGATTATCTGGATTTTGATCTGTAGCAAAATATGATTTTTTTTTTGCTCGGACAGAAATTAGTGTTGAAAGTTGATGTCCATGATCAGAAAACTATGACCAAGATCATTAAGACAACTTCTATTCTGGAAGGTATTAGAATCTTCTATTCTATGCTTATTTTGATGTAAAAAAAGAAAACTTGTATGTGCAATAAGTGGTTTGATAATAAAAAAAATTGGATAATCCATCAATGAAGAAAGATTTGACAAATTAAATGGGATTTTGATTCTTGCAACTGAAGGGCAAGAAATCAGTAGAAAAAGGGACTCGATCAGACACAGATGACAGATGTTTGTCAGACCCTGAAATCTTTGGTGAAGATATTTTGCCAAATTCCTCGAGAAGTTGATCTTGTTGAGTCTGAGATTGAAGGCAATTTTTAGATTTCAATTTTAGAGTGTTTAGCAGAATCATTCTTGAAGAATAAACAAAAGATGATGAAGTGGAAGATAATAGAAAGATTAATCAAGATGATGGTGAATTTAATTTGGAGATTAGTAAGAAGCAACAGACAATTAGGTGAAAGAAGGGCTCAACAAGGTTTCATTGATTGTGTTGTTGAACTTGTTGTTCCGTGTGCTGTGAAGTTGTTGGAGGACAGTAATGGCTTGTTTGAGCAACTATTTTGTCTGTTTTCAATTTGTTAGTAAGTATATTGCAGAAATTGACCCCACACATGAGCCACTTTGGAGAAGAATTGTGGTATTTTGTACTGTGGAAGATGGATTATACTGCTATGTTTTGAGAACCAATTGATTTGTTTTAAAAATGTGCAATTGCATGAATTGAGTAAACGGTTCCGAGTTATCTTCATAATGGGCTGGTGTTGCTTGCATACGTGGAGGAGTTCAACAAAGTAGAGGATATCTTTTTTGACATCTATAATAACAGATGGTTTATCAATACTGGTCTTTGTGAGAGTTTGTTGGGCAAGAAAGACAGCAAATGACTTCAAGTTCTTGTTTTCAAATGGCAAGTAATGCTCAGAATATTTTATGATGATATCTGGGGGCCTGAGCTGTTGTTTGACTTTGACATGTTCAGATCAAATCTGTATGTCCACTTGTGGAACTACATAAGAAGTCTTATCACAGATCTTTGGCAGGGCTCTATATGCCTGTCAATAAGATGGATGCAGGCTATACTGATAACAGACTGGAAAAGAAGTATGGGGGGTGTTGTGGTGCAAGAGAGACAGTATATGATCTCAGATTTTACTGCTGGAATGCGGGTTGAGGGGGATGGAGATTGAAGTGGATTTTGAGTTGTTGAATTGCAAGGTGATAGAGTGGATCCTTACGGAGTATTCTTGGTGTCTGAGCAAATTTGTGCTAGCCCAACTCATTGATTAATCCTACAAGAGCTAAGGGATTGGTGTGATTTGTTGTTATATGTTCTGATATTAAAGAAAGCTGCACAGGAACTAGGAAAGTTATGGCAGCTTTATGTCACAAGTTAAACAGCACCAGTCATCACCTTATTTTGAGGAAGGGTGACTTTGGGTTTATGGAGTGTGCATATTGTTTAGGGTATGTGGTGGTGGTGGTGGTTTGTTCTGTTTGGGTGGTTGATGCTCTCGTGGTGTGGATCTAGAGGGTTTTGGAATTTGTGTTTGTAGTTGGTTTTGGGGTGTTCCTTGAGGATTGTATGCTGTCCAGGTGGTGTTTAGTGATGCTCTCTTCACCCTGGTGCATCTCTAGTTTATGGTGGGATTCTGCAAATAGTGGCTTCGGCTCATTATATTTTTCTTTTTTCCCTTTCCGAAAACAAGATTGTAGTTCAAATTTTGACAGAACTGGGTGTTGTATTTGCAAATTTGCAGGGGTGGATTCAGTATCCGTTGACAGGAAGGCAAATAAAATGACGGTGATAGGGGACGGAATTGATCCAGTGGTCATCATGTGCCAATTGAGAAAGTTCTTTCACGCAGAAATAATTGCAGTAGGACCAGCAAAAGAGCCTGAAAAGAAAATAGAACCCAAGAAAGAAGAGCAGAAGCAGCAAGAAGAAGGTCAGATGAGTAAAGATGAAGATCAAGTTAAAAAAGATGAAAATGCTTTTGCCTAGTTGAACAAGTCTAACCAGGCCAGTGTTGATCCCTATTTAGTTCTTACAGTTCCTGAGGATGATTGAAATGCTTGTGTCCTTGTGTATTCTGGCAGATGTCAAAAGAGTTGGTAGAAGTCTGTAGGACAGAAGTTGACATTGGATTTATATCATATTATTAATGGATTCTCTCCCTCATGTAAAATATATATAATTATTTTTCATTAATGCATAATTGTTGTGGTTTTGATCTTCCTACACCTTTTATTGTTTTGAATGTGGGATGTCCTGTTAAGTTTGTGGTTGGCATTTCTTTTGACAGAGAGGAAGAATGGCAATGGTAACTTGTTCTCAAAATTAGAGCTATGGGTGATCGTACTTTCAATTCCATGTAACAAAAAATTCTGGGATGGATTAGGTCATCTGTGATTTACAATAATTTTAGCTTGAAAATATGTGTGGTAGGAAAAAGAGAGGGATTTAACTGGATTGAAAATGAATAAATGAGAAAAAAAATTAAAAATTCTTTTGACTTCAGGATAAAGAATAAAGGGTTTGATCCAAATTGTTAATTTGTATGTATGGTTGTTTATTATTTTTATTTGAAAATATATTAAAATATTTTTAATTTTTTTAATATTAACATATCAAAATAATTAAAAAATAATAATCTGAAACTTTTAATAAAAAAATCAAAAAAATATTACATCCACACAAACAAACACTCAGTTCCGTTTAAAAAGAGATCAATGGGTTCTCACAAAACAAGTCTCCTTTTTGCAATATGCAGCAGCTAGCGTCTGAGCAACGGCGGCGTGTGGAAGACGGTGGTACATATATTTGGGGCGTGTCCTGACTTTTCCTTTTTCCGATTAGTTTACTGGTTTTTTCTAATTCCAAGCTAGGAATTTGGGCTTTCATAGGCCCGGGATCAAAATGCTTTTATTTTTTTATTTTACATAACTCGTCTATGTCCAGCTTATTTTAAAAAAATAATAATAAATAATAAATTAGTTCTTCAAGTTTGAGAAATAAATTATTGGTTTTTTAATTTCAAAAAATGAACTATTGAGTCACTTTATCATTTTCGAGAACCCTTAATTTTTTATTACTTTATCCTAAGAAATAATTTCTTTACTCATCCATCTTTTCATAATATCTATTTTAAAAAAAAAAATTGGAAAATGAAGGGAAAGGACTAAATAGTTAGTTTTTGAAATAAAAAATACTAACTAATCTATTTCTCATAAATAAAGAAAATAATTTATAATTTAATTTTTATAAAATAAACTTGTGATACTAATTGACATAGCGAAAACTAACAATGAAAAAAGGCTACCGCCTTTTTTTTTATTTTATTTGTTTGAATCCACGAACAAGAATACAATACTCGAATCCACGAGTAAAGAGTAACATTACTGAAAAAAAATTCTTATTAAAAATCAAGAATGACTACAATGTAGAGGCTGCTTATATTCATAAGTTGCCACCCTAATTCTAATAAGAGAATCACTTACCGAAATAAACAGCAAAATAAGAGGAAATAGAAAAATAGACTCATCTTTCTGTTCTTTCTTTCGTTCGAGTTGCTCAAGTGGGCTGTTCATTCCCCTATCGTTTCGGTCAGCTGTGTTGGGCTATTTCCAGAACTCAAACACACACAATTTACGTGGTTCGGCAACTTGCCTACTCCACGGAGCTACTGGTTTGTATTAATGAAGCTTACAAACAATACAAACAAAGGAGGAGGCGATAAAACTCTCTCAACTCAACTCTACTCTCTCAAGCTCTCTCTATTCTTCTCTGTTCTCTCTTCTCTCTGTGTTTCTCACGCTGCTCTCTGTGTTCTTCATGCACTAACAAACACATCACAGGGGGGGCACATTAATATACAATTAATGGGAGTGAGGGGGAGTCCTCCACCATGTGCTAAGTGGGAGATTAGGTAATCCCACTTGCACATGGTGGGGCTTGCTTGTCTCCAATAATTAACAATCTCCCACTTGGAGACAAACAATGAAATTATCTTTTATCCTTGAAGGCCAACTGAAGTTTTGCACAACTTCAGTTTATCAAGTGTAACTCCTTTGGTTAACATGTCAGCTGGATTCTTGCTTCCACAGACCTTTTCTAGCATTAGTTGCTCGTCATCCAGCAGTTGTCGGATGAAGTGATATTTGATCTGAATATGCTTCGTCCTGGAGTGAAATGCTGGATTCTTGGCAAGGAAGATTGCACTCTGACTGTCGCTATACAAAGTACCTTTTCCATTCAACTTGCCCAATTCCTTCAGGAAACTCTGCAACCATACTATCTCTTTTGCAAATTCTGAGACTGCAACATATTCAGCTTCTGTTGTTGAAAGAGCAACGATCTTTTGCAAGGTAGAACTCCAGGAAACAGCAGTACCTCCTAGAGTATAAACATATCCTATAGTGCTCTTTCTGCTATCAACATCTCCTGCTAGATCAGCATCTACAAAACCTTCAAGTTTCAAACCACCAGCTGTGAAACTGAGACAAGTTTCCGAGGAACCTTTTAAGTACCTCATGATCCATTTGACCGCCTCCCAATGCTGCTTTCCAGGATTGCTCATATATCGGCTTACAACTCCCACTGCATGGGCAATGTCTGGTCTGGTACAGACCATAGCATACATCAAAGAGCCGATAGCTGAGGCGTATGGAATCTTATCCATGTATCCACATTCTTGCTCAGTTTTTGGTGACTGATCTTTGCTGAGCTTGAAATGATTCCCCAGTGGTGTACTTACTGGTTTAGGATTATCCATACTAAACCTGCTGAGAACCTTCTTGACATACTCTGTTTGTGAAAGCTTTAGTACGCCTTTATCTTTATCTCTGAAGATTCTCATGCCAAGTATTTGTTTAGCAGCTCCCAGATCCTTCATTTCAAACTGTTTTGACAACTGCTGTTTCAGCTTATCAATCTCCTCAATGCTGGATCCTGCAATCAACATATCATCTACATATAATAGTAGAATGATGTAGGAGTTGTCAAAATGTTTGAACATAGCAACAATGATCAGCTTGGCATCTTGTATACCCGGAACTGCACATGAAGTTGTCAAACTTCTTGTACCACTGTCTTGGAGCTTGCTTCAAACCGTATAGGCTTTTCTGTAGCTTGCAGACTTGATTCTCCTTTCCTTGCATTGCCAACCCCTCTGGCTGTTGCATGTAAATATCTTCCTCCAAGTCACCATGAAGGAATGTTGTTTTTACATCTAACTGTTCAAGATGTAAATTTTCTGCAGCTACTATCCCCAGAACAACTCTGATTGTTGTGAGCTTCACAACTGGAGAAAATATCTCAGAGTAGTCAATGCCTTTCTTTTGTTGAAACCCTTTGACAACAAGTCTTGCCTTGAACCGTTTACTTCCGTCATGCTCAGTCTTCACTCTGTAAACCCACTTGTTTTGTAAAGCCTTCTTTCCTTCAGGCAGTGTGGTTAGCTCCCAAGTCTTGTTCTTCAGCAACGAACTCATCTCATCCTTCATGGCTAACTCCCACTTGCTTGAGTTTCCATCTTGTAAGGATTCTTCATAAGTTAGCGGTCACCATCCATCTGTCAACAAAATGTAATTCAGTAAAAGTGTGAACCGTTGCGGGGGCTTTATCGTCCTCGAAGACCTGCGAACAACTGGTTCAATTGGCTCCGCATCTTCTTGTGTAGTAGCGGGTACAGATATGCTTGAGTCTTCTTATAAAGGCTCTTGATTGTTGTTCTGCTCAGTAACATCGGGAAGGCCTTCTAATCTTATGAATTCAGATCCTTGTGGACTTGTATCTGAATCAGCATTATCTGTTTCTGCACTTGATCTGTCTTTGTACAGAACTTTCTCATTGAAGATCACGTTCCTGCTTCTGATAATCTTTCTATTCTGATCATCCCAGAACCGATATCCAAATTCTTCATCTCCATAGCCGATGAAGAAACATTTCTTGGATTTGGCATCCAACTTGTTGCTAGCATCAGAATCTATATGAACATAGGAAACACACCCAAAGACCTTTAAATGAGAGAGTTGTACCTCTTTTCCTCTCCATACTTCCTCGGGCAGTCTGAACTCCAAAGGAACTGATGGTCCACGGTTGATCAAGTAAACTGCGGTATGAACTGCGTCGGCCCAGAATGTTTGAGGTAACCCTGAATGCAACCTCATGCTTCTAGCTCGTTCATTGATGGTCCTGTTCATCCATTCAGCAACGCCATTCTGTTGCGGTGTGCCTGGAACGGTCTTTTCCATTCTGATACCATTGATAGCACAATACTCCTTGAAACCTCCATCAATGTATTCTCCCCCGTTATCGGATCTCAAGCATTTCAACTTCAGACCTGATTCAGTCTCAACTATAGCCTTCCACTTCTTGAATGTTTCAAACACATCAGATTTATTTTTCAGAAAGTAAACCCATACCTTCCTACTGAAATCATCAATGAAAGTCACATAATACCGAGAACCTCCAAGAGATGCTACTGGAGACGGTCCCCATAAATCTGTGTGTACCAGTTCTAGCTTTCTTGGTCTTAAGGTCCTGCCAACCTTTAAGAAACTGAGCTTCTTCTGTTTTCCAAGAACACAGCTTTCACAAATGTCTAGATCAACATTTTTAAGCTCTGGCAGCTTTCCCTTCGATTGAAGTACCTTCATCCCCTTTTGACTCATATGGCCGAGTCTACAGTGCCATAGATGTGCTTGATTTTCTGCTTCAGTAGAGGCAATAATGTCTGCAAATCTTGTGGTCATATACAGGGTGTCCGGTTTTCTTTCCACGAGCCAAAACCATTGCTCCCTTTGAAATCTTCCACATACCTCCAGAAAAAAGGATTGAATGACCACTATCATCAAGTTGTCCGACCGAGATCAGCTTCTTCTTTAGATCAGGAACATGCCTTACATTTTGCAAGTTCCATATAGATCCATTCATTGTCTTGATTTGTACATCTCCTATACCCACAATATCCAATGGTTGTCCATCGGCCAGATAGACTACACCGTGATCTCCAGCAATATAGTTTTGCATCATTTCATGGTGTGGTGTACAGTGAAATGAAGCACCAGAATCAAGAACCCAATCATCAACAGGACTATGCACAGCAAGAATCAAAGCATCTTGCACCTCATCTGTAGTGGCGTTTGCAGAATCTGCTTCAGGTCTTTTCGGTTTTGTGCAATTCCTCATGAAATGACCAGGTTTGCCACAATTCCAACATTCAACCTGCTTTCTGGGTCCGAACTTGCTTTTACTTCTGTATCTTGATTTTGATCTGCCTCTGGATAAGCCTCTATCTTGTCTCCTCCCTCGAGTGTTGATGTTGAGAGCTGATCCTGAACTTGAACTTTCACCTGAGTCTTTCCTTCGAACTTCTTCAGCTAAAATCAAGTCTCGGATGTCATCATATTTCAGTTTGGATTTTCCAGCTGAGTTGCTCACGGCTGTCCTCATACCTTCCCAACTGCTTGGAAGTGAAGCTAGCAAAATAAGTGCACGGATCTCATCATCAAACTCAATCTCAACAGATGATAATTGATTTGTGATGGTATTAAAGTTGTTGAGGTGTTGTGTCACAGAAGTGTTTTCGACCATCTTCAAGTTGAACAACTTTTTCATCAGGTGCACTTTATTATTTGCTGATGGCTTCTCATACATCCCAGACAAGGCTTCCATCAATCTTGCAGTGGATCTTTCTTTCGTAACATTGTGAGCAACTCTTCTTGATAAGGATAACCGGACAATGCCCAGAACTTGTCTATCAAGAAGTAACCAATCTTCTTCTTGCATATTTTCTGGTTTGCTCCCCAACAAGGGAAGATGAAGTTTCTTCCCATATAGATAATCCTCAATTTGCATTTTCCAGTATCCAAAATTTGTCCCGTCAAATTTTTCAATTCCAGCTGCTTTTATTTCATCTGCCATTTTTACTACTTCTCCGATTCGAATTTCCCAAATCTGACCTTACAGATGTGTCCGGAACGGCCGAAAACCTTGGAAATGACACTGAGAGCACTCCAATCGGACTTCGGATGGCTCAGATTTTAGCAATCAAAGTTTTGGATTAACGGACGGTGCAGATGCAGCCGCGTGTCAGCCAGAGTACCGCCTGCGTCGCACCGGATCAAAAACTCAGTAGCGGTTCTGATGAAGCCACGTGTCAGCAGATTAGGTCCTGCGTCACACCGTATCAAAACTCAGTAACGGTTCTGATGAATCCACGTGGCAGCAAATTAGGTCCTGATCAAAACTCATCAACGGTGCAGAGTGAGCCACGTGTCAGCAGATGATGGCCTGAGTCGCACTGGATCAATACTCAAGAGTGGTCCTGATTTAACCACGTGTCAACTGATTGGATCCTGCGTCGTACTGGATCAAAACCCCTCAACGGTGATGATGTAGCCACGTGTCAGAATATTAGCTTCTGCGACACATCGGAACAAAACTCAGTCGGATGACGTGGCAGGTTACGTGGCAGTTGACGCGGATGGTGACCATACGGAGGTGATGACGTGGCGGGTCAGCCCGACCCGTTTTGCAGAAGTCGGGCGAAGATGGAGCGTGGCGCGCGTACGGCGCGTTGGTGCGCGTGGGCAGTCTGGACGTCGGCGCGTGGGGAGCGTGCGGGCATGCAGGACGTCGGTGCTTCGCCGGGTTTTCAACAGTGGATGCTTCCGGTTGTCCTCTACACGATGGTATGTTCAAAAACACGTTTGGAGAACTTTGATTTTTGAGTTTTGATCAAACACCCTCTTTGTCAAGAACAAGCTCTGATACCAGTTGTTGGGCTATTTCTAGAACTCAAACACACACAATTTACGTGGTTCGGCAACTTGCCTACTCCACGGAGCTACTGGTTTGTATTAATGAAGCTTACAAACAATACAAACAAAGGAGGAGGCGATAAAACTCTCTCAACTCAACTCTACTCTCTCAAGCTCTCTCTATTCTTCTCTGTTCTCTCTTCTCTCTGTGTTTCTCACGCTGCTCTCTGTGTTCTTCATGCACTAACAAACACATCACAGGGGGGCACATTAATATACAATTAATGGGAGTGAGGGGGAGTCCTCCACCATGTGCTAAGTGGGAGATTAGGTAATCCCACTTGCACATGGTGGGGCTTGCTTGTCTCCAATAATTAACAAGTTGCCCCTCGCTTCTTCGCTTCGGCCGCAGCCATAACTCCTATAAATCAAAGTCCTAAACTTAAGCAATAATAATAGCAAAATAGAGACCCTAATATATATAGGAGTCTATGTTAAATAAGGAAAAGGTGGCTGTAGGCAAAATACATTGCTTGGCTCCAGTGTTTTCTTCCTTGTAGAACTATCATTTTTGCTCTGAGATTTAAATGGCATGTTAACCTAAACAACCTTCATAAGACACCTATTAATACATTTGACTCAATCTAAGAACTCATAAGGTGGTTCTTGGAATACAATATACACTTCATCATCTCCATTATAATTTGATTGTTTTTCTTTGAAATTTCATTTTATTAGGGTGTATAGTAAACAATGAACTGTCTTTCAATATCTTTATCTTCACAAAACTTAGAAAAATATCTTTAAATATACACTTTGCTCTTATTACTTCTCAATACTTTTATACAATGACCATATTTTTTTCAATAAGACATTTAAATTGCTTAAAATAGTATTAACTTTAGATTTTTATCTCATAAAATACACCCAAGTTATTCTACTATAATTATTAATAAACAATATAAAAACCTAAGTGTAAAAGACTAAAACTAAAGGAACCAAATATGAGAAAATAAAGCTTTTATGATGAAAACAATTTTTTTACACAAAAGAAAAGGCGACTGGTTGTTTTTTATTTTTATCTTGGTCCTTCTTTCAATTGTTTTTTATATTATAAATTGAAATCTTACTTCATTAAATTGGTTTCTAATTAAACTTTAAAATCATTTCAAATACCTGGAATTCTAAAAAATATGCAAAGAAAATAAAATTTCAAAATAAAAATAGTTATCTTGTAAAATAAAAATAAAAAGGGGGCGGAGTGCACTGTGAGAGGAAGCGCATTAACCGGCAATGAAATAACGTTTTCTTTTTAGGTTTATTGTATAATATATACTTTGGCCTTTCTCTGCTTTTAGCCATCCAATTAGAAGCATATCACGTTTGCTCCATTTTTGGACAGCCTGACAGCTTTTTGTCTATTTTCTTCTTGGATAACGTTCTCCCTTTTCATCTCTCTCTCTCTTTTACACCTCTTATTGTGTAATTTTAAATAAAAACTAGTTTATAAATATCTGGTTAAAAATTAATGTTGAAAATAAAATAATTGAAAAGCCAAAGATTGCTCGTAGAAGGATATTGTTTTTGCTAAACTCAAGGATCGATGTTATTTGAGCAAACTAGTAGTGGATTTGCAGCAATAGTTTTCTCATTTGGACCGTAGTTTGTTGCAGGTCCACACAAAACTCAGCACATTAATTGCAGGTAACCGAAATGGGTAGAAGAATGTGGCTGAAACAAAATGCAGTCCCAACCAATAAAACAACCAGAAATTCTTGTTGTAGTGTTTGTTTTTATAGTTAAATTGTGTTTTTAAGAGTTTTTAATTTTAAATTAATTTATTTTTTTATGTTTTTATATTGTTTTTCCATGCTGATATGAAAAATAAAATTTAAAATATATATATATAATATTTTAATATATTTATAAAAAAATATTTTAAAAAAAAGACTGTACGAAAGTCGTCTATCTAGTCTTAGTAACTGTGTGTGTTTCTTCCTGGCGTCTTCTCTTTTTATGGTCTTCCTCTTTTGACATAACTGTATGTGCTTCTTCCTGGCGTCTTCTCTTTTTATGGTCTTGCCTTTCCCTGTATATAAATCAGCACTGGGCTTACCGGCATTGGAAGTGTAGAGAGCACATCCCACACCTCTCACTATCGTTTCTTTGGAGCAAGACAGAACTCCAGTGTTCAATTAGGTTGGCAGAGTAACTGTGAGCTTACACAATTGCTCCAAAGAGATTGCTCAAGAGTGGGCGTTCATGCAAGGATCAGGTATGTAGAGTCTCTTAAGGCAGTATTTCTTAGCTGGAGAACATGTCAACTTCACTACTGTCTTGCATGCTATTAATTTCCATTGTTTGATAAATATACCTTACCTTGTTTGTTTTCGAGAATTTATTTTTCTGAAACTATTTTCTTTACTTTTTCATGTTTGATAAATATAAAAAAAAATAGGTCAAGAAAACTAAATTCCAGTTAATAATAAAAAATACACTTTATACGCTTTATTCTAAAAAAAACACTTTCCCTTCCATTATTAACAAAACACTTTATTGACAAAACACTTTCCTTTACTGTTGCAGTACAATCATACAAATTAATTGGTTATCGCTTTGAGTTTTTTTTTGATTTGGTAATATAGGGAAATTATTTTTTTAATTAAAATAATATTTTTTAGATTTAATTCATAAAAATTATAAAAATATTAATTTAATATTTTTAAGATAAAAAATACTTTAAAAAATAATTTATGAAGTTACAATTATTATTATTTTAATTTTATTATTTTTCAATTTTTTTATATGTTAGATTTAATATCTATTATTTTGATTATTATTTATTTTATTTGAAATAATTTATAATATTAGAATTTTTTTCAATTTCATTCTCATTCAACTTTTTAATTTATAAGATTTGTTCCTTATTATTTTAATAAATTAAAAAAAAAATAAAATATTAATAAGCTATTTTCCAGCCTTTTTTTTATAAAATAACCAAATACTAAAAAAAAAATTTCCAATTTACTTTCCATCCTACTGCTACTAAACATTTTTTCTTCAAATAAACTGGCCTACCTAGTGAGATTCTTAGCTAACTAATTTGAAAATACCCCTGCTCTGAAATTTGGACCCTGTTTGATGTCATGGCTGACGTTCGAAAGAGTCTTCAAGTGGTTATGAAAATGGAGAGTCATTAACATTAATTTTCTCGAACCAATGAAACCTTAGCTAACTTGACTTAAAGCCAATATGGGGTCAGGTGGTTTTTTATCAAGTCTAGTCAACTTTTTGCGTTTTTCTTTCTTTGCTTATTTTTATGTCTTCTTTTTTTATTTCCTTTTTTTTTTGTTTTCAAATATTGGATACAAAAATAAGATATGAAAAGGTGCTAAAACTTATAAAATGACTGCAGTTTTTTAAAAGCTGACCAAATTGTACAGAAAAGTTTTTTGTTTTTATATATTTTTTCAAAACAAGAGTTGGGAAAAAACGAGTAAAAGGTGTTCATGGTAATTTGCCCTTGATCCCCTCATTGATCTTTATACGCGTTTCATCATACGCGTTGGAGGCAGTTTGAGTCCTCACATGACATGCCGCCCAAAGCGAGCCAGCACCTTTCACTTGTTGACGAGTGATTTGCACGCGCGAGCCTTTTCTCTTCCCCTTCACTTCCATGATTTTAGGCCCCTTCTCTCTCCTGATTTGCTTCCGTGATTTCAGGTCCTTCTCTGCACACGTGTTTTCAGGCAGATAATATTTTAACAATTTTCTTTTTTTTTTTTTATTAAGAGAAGGAAATTCGGACGTCATAATCAACTTGAAAAGCGTTGGTACGACCAAAGGGCAAAGAAGTATACAAAGCTGAGGTGTGCTGTAGCTCAGGTAAATAATTAAATCCTAACCTTCAATATAATTCAAAATTCTAATTCACACATAAATGTAGCAATTAATAGTTTGAATAAGTTCTGAAAAAAAAAATTTCAGTGTTCTAATGAGTCTCAATTAAATTTCCCCAAATATATTCTCATATAAAAACCTCGATTTGGCATTAGTAATCTCTTCTAATATTATTTAGGATTGCAAAATAATTCTTAGTAAACAAACAAAATGCATAACTTAATAAAAACCTAGTTGAATTGTTGAATTTTTTTATTAAGTTTTTATATAAAACATCTATCTTTTATCCAACAAATTGGTAAGAATATCTTCATAGAGAACTCCAACAAAATTAATTAAATTATATTCTTTTCTTTATCTTTAATATTTTAAAAGATATAAATTCATTTTAGATTTCACATACATAGACTAAAAAATTTTAGTCGAGATATATTATGATATTAAAAGCAAGATGTTATTAAATATATTACTCTTGGTTTGGTTAAAATTTAAAAAATTAACCAGTTTTTTTGTGACATCTATTAATTAAATCTTGTTAGTACATTTATTAAAATTTAATTATTTTATATGGTAATTTATGAGCTTTTACAATAAATTCTCTTACAAAATAGAAAAGATAAATATAATTGGGAAGATAAAATTATTATTAGCAAATAACCTAAATAAGATACTAGTGAAATCCTAATTAAGAAAATTGAATAATTTTCATTAAGTTTAGGTATGAATAGTCTATCTTTTATTAGGTAAAAGGAAAATATTGTCTTCTTGAAAAAGATGAAGAACTCCTACTTGTGAACTTGAAAATTGATTTAATTATATCTTATTTTTTACCAACTAATAAAGCATTACTTCAAACTTTAAGAGATGCCGAATTTGATTTTCTCCTTGCATATGTGCAATATGTTTGCACACAATATGAGATTGACATACCATATATAAATACTTTGTATAAAAAAACTACATGTCATTTATGTTAATAACAAAAATCAATTATAGTTTATTAACATTATCATTATGATATATTTAACTCAACAATAGATTTTTAGTTAGAATAATTAAATTCTAGATTTAGTGATGGGACAATAAAACTCCTTGAACTTAACTTTGCTTTAGAACTGGAGAACAACTTTAAATCATTTAAAGTTGATGTTATTTGCAAGCTTGCTAAGAAATTTTATCCTGAAGATTTCAATGAACATGAGATATATTATTTGAGATTTCAAATAGATCATTATTAGATTGATATGATTCATCATAAGAGCTTTTAGAATATGTCTATCATTTCTGAATTATGTCGAAGCTTAGTTGAAATAAATAAGTCGCTGCACTATCATTTGATTGATAAGTTGATTCGTCTTATTTTGACTTTGTCTATTTTCATTGTCATCACAAAGCGAGCATTTTCAGCAATAAAACATGATAAAACCGTGTTTTGCAATAAAATGAAAGATGAATTTTTAGTATATTTTATGATGATTTACATTGAACGAGAGTTTGCTGAAGATATTGATTTAGATTCGATCATAGATGAATTTTATTCCACAAAACATGGAAGGGTGCAACTTCGATAGTATAATTTATTTATTTTTAATTTTATATACTTTAAATTCAAATTAAAACTTTATTATTAACTTGAGAAATTTATATATATAAGTTAATAATTGATCTTGAAAATTAATTTATGTATATCTGCTTGATAGCTCAAGGAGGAAAAATTCCTTGCTCTACATTTGGGTACAACAATTGGAAAATTCTTGTAATAATTCATAATGTTTTTGTAAAAAAATCTACATTATATCCCTACATGTTTTAACTTTTCTTGTAATAATAATATGTTGCCAAGAGTCGACTGATGTCAAATCAAAATACAACATCAAAGCCTGTATGATTAATTTAGTCTTCCATTATGTGTTGAAGAGCGAGCAACGTTGTTTCAAGGCTGCGCAGGTCCTGCAAGTTTGTGAGCAACGGCTTAATTAATCCTGGTGCTGTGAGTCAACATCATATAGCGAAACAGAAGAAATTGCCCATGTAAGTAGTGATTTTGACATTTCTTGTGTTCCTCAATTTCGCGTCATCTAAACTATATATATAATAATATCGTCTTGCGTAATATTGTCTAATGGGTTGCCCATTTTTAGGTGAAATGGCTACTTCTGTACAAAGGAACCTTATATCACTTATTATCAACTTTCAACTGGTGCGTCCGTCATGGTTTCTCAGCGCCCTCTGTAGAGTAACTGGCTGGGTCAAACTTCATGTCTATTTTACGAAGGCCGTCTTCTTCATCCTTGGTGATGTTTCCTGATCTGTTCAGCTAATTAATCTTTTTTGAGTGGAGATTAACATGCTCATCAAGCTTTGTTTCAAAATGTTTTGTGAATTTAGGTTTGATTTATAGCCACAGCTTCGTAAACAATGCTGTGGTGTTTCTGTGGATGGATTACTTAATTGATGTGGGGAAATTACCGCTTCCACTAGCTACTATTGCTGTGAATGTTCAAGAAGGTTTATATGTCATTTGCACTTTTCTCATTGCTAACATAGCCGATGCCTACACAGGACCTTATAAAGCAATAGTTTTCAGCACTGCTTCATATGCATTCGTAAGTCGCTCTATTTTATATATATATATAAAAGCTTGATCTTTCACTCTAATATTCTTATACTTGAATTTGTATCCAGTTTGTTTCATATAAATTTAATACCCTTTAAAAAAAATCAATAGAAAATATTGAAAACCTGATCTAGCTTATTCAAGAAAATCTAGTCAATGGAAATCATGTTATATGTGGAATATTTCTTTTATGTTGTCAACTATTTTATAGAGCAGTCCATCTTTATCATTTAGGGTGAATACGACCATGGTATGCTACAGGTGAAATAATTTTTTTTAATATAATTAAAATTTTTCAAGTTATAAAAAATTATTTGATATTTATATTAAATTTAGATTGATATATTTATCTTGAAATCTTCCTATTAGACTATTGTCTGGTTAAAGTTAAAAATCAAATTATATAAAAATTATTTCAATTTAACTTAATCGACTTCATCAGCTTAAAAATAACTCAAATAACTAGTAAAAAAAATCTAAAATAAAAATAAAAAAAATAAAAAAAATAAAAAAAAATACTAAACAAAAAAGGGGCCCTCACAGAGAAGGAGGAGTGAGTCGCACCCCAACTTTTTTAGTATAGTAATCCTTGTAACTTTACATAAGTTATTGAGTTCATATTATCAAAAAGAAAAAGAAAAAAAGAAAGAGTTATTGAGTTCATATATTATTTGAGTTTCTAGCTTAAAAAATTCTTGTAAATGCTAAAAAGTTGATATTCTCTGTCAACACTAGCAATTATATGACAAATTTAGGCGAATAGTATATAAATTAGCTTTTATTTGTTTGGTTTTCAAATGAAAACATCTATAACGGAATTTGTTTTAATATTCCTATTCTTTTCGATCGATTTTTTGGTGCTTCAATTTATAGTCATCAATTTGCAACTAAATAAACGTCCATTTTCCTGCAGGGACTGTTGCTATGGTTTCTTGCTAACCGGTTCTGGGGCAATTCATCCTCCACCGTGATTATACTACTTTATCTGATGATGGTACTAGCAACTGTGGGCAAGGCAAGTCAGGATCCTTGTTTAAAAGCATTTCTACGTGATCAATTAGTCGAGCATAAACCTAACCTTAACGCAGATAAGGACCAAGCTGACGAGGTTCCCAGTAAACCAGACAAAGCTAAGGTTCGAAGAAAATTTTGGTGGCGTATTGCTTCTACGGTGGGCACTGTGTCGTCTGTGATAATGGCCGGAGTTTCTAATCAGAGAATGATCGCCGTAATTTCATTTTCGGTTATGGCATTGGCTTGTTTAACCTTTGCGTTAGGAAAAAGCTTTTACTACCCCGACAAACCAACTGGAATCCCTCTTATCGTTATTTATAGAGTACTTAAGGCAGCTTTTGTGAAGCGTCACCTGCAACACGCTCGTGAACCCAATGACTACTACATGAATGATAGTGGTGGATTGCATCTATTGCCCAACTTTCGAATCATCAGGTTGGTGTAGTATTGTGATTCCCGTAGCCCATTTCAATGGGTTATGGGAATTTGGATGCGATACATAAAGTGTTTATGGATCTATATGCCCTTTGGGTAGGGAGGACAACAAGTCCAACTTAGTATTGCATCTGTAAGCCTTGTAGTTGCAAAACAGGCCTTTCCCCAAGGTCCAAGCAGTGACAGTATCACTTTTTCTTTCCCTATATCTCCTCTGCTCTCTTTCTTTTCCCTTCTGATCTGATCTTCTGAGGTGGTGTACACAGGTGGCTGGACAAAGCTGCTCTTTTAGAGACATCCAAGTCCCTCTCAGCTGAAGAACAGGAGAAAAACAGGAGACTTTTCTCAGTCCAAGATGTGCAACAAGTAAAGCAACTTCTTGCAATGGTTCCTATGTGGACAGCACTCCCCATCCACGGCCTCGTTCTGGCAACGGGTTCGACTTTCTTCGTTGTGCAAAGTGAAAGCCTCTATTCTGATCCTGTTTTTTCTATAAATGTTCTGTTTCTACTTCAGGGTTTCGTAACAGTTATAGTTCCATACGTCCATGACATTTTAGTATCCGGATGGATTAAAAAACTTCCGATGCATCATGGTAGAACGGTATGGATTCAAAAACTTCTGAAGCATCGTGTTGGACTCGTGAGAATCGCAATTGGGATTGCGTGCTCTATAATCTGTTGCATGGTATCAATGCTGGTTGAGACTCGTAGATTGAATCTTATTAAAACACGTGGAGATGCTGAACCATTTCCAATGAGCACAGTATGGCTGGTTCCACAGTTTTTCCTGATAGGACTCGTAGAAGGACTGGTTGCTGATGGCTTAGCTGATTTTTATAATGTCCATGTAGATGAGTCTTTGAAACATTATGAATCGCCATTCAACGAGTCTGCAATTGGCGTTGGGAAGTTCCTGAGTGCGGCACTTGTTCTTACTTTGTCAGGCAGCTGGTTTCATCACACTCTGAATACAAGTCATCTGGACAAATATTACATGCTGTTAGGTATTCTAAGTTCTGTGAACCTATGCTTTTATCTGCTTGTCATGTACGCCTACGCATGGAAAGCTCAAGTGAATGGCTCCCCTGACCCTGAAGTCTCGACTTAGATCACTCTCCTCTCGACGCTTCAATGAAATTGCCGGCCAAGGTAGCTTTCCGAGCTGTCAAACTCCAGTTGAAACATTGAGTACGAACACGCCCTTATTGAATCTCTTCAGATAAGTGATTGCTGAAAGATTTGAAGAAATTGGTATGAAACACAATCCCGTGATTAATTTCAGAGCTGTATTAATGACTTTTTACAGGTTCCATCAGAACAAAAATTACTAATCTCTCTCTCTCTCTCTCTCTGTCTCTCTCTCTCTCTCTCTCTCTCTCTCTCTCACACACACACACACTCAATGTTTACTTCTTTAGTTGCAAATCCACCAAGGACGAGGAGCAGGAGCTGTTGTATCGGAGAAGCCTCAGCAACTGAAAGTGTGAATTATTTTTTAAAATATTTTTTATGATAAAATATATTAAAATAATATTTTTTATATTTCAAAAATTATTTTTAAAAACAATTCAAAACATTAAAAAAAATTAATATTTTTAAAAACACAGATCGGTTATTTTTCAACTATAGTTTTTTTTTTCCTTCAGACTTGTGCTCTCCATCAATTTGCCAATCTTCAATTGACGACTCTGCCATTAATTAATAGAAGTTTCGGGCACGTGGCTTAGTTTTTCTATATTTTTTTTAATTCTTAGGTTTTTGTTTTAATTAAATTTTTTTTCTTAGTGTTAGTTGTCTATAAAAGAAAAAGGGATTTGCATTCACTTTTGCCATTTAGTTTAGGCTTTTAATATTGGGAAAATAATTAGATTTAAAGTTTTCAATCATGCTAATTATATAGAGAATGTTTGACAAGAATGATGAAAAATAACTTTTGATTTTGAATCATAATTAAAGAATCATTTAAAAAAAAAATAACAATAATTTAAAATAAATATAAGTTAGAACTATGATGGTAAAAACAACTTAAAACTTTTTTTTTAAAAAAAAAGTGTAGCATAAGTTAGAATTTATAAGTTAAAAATTCAAAGTTGGCAATGCAGAGTCAAGACAGAACACATAACAGAGACTCGCGCAGGCCGCAAAGAGGACTATAAAAAAGGAACTTCCATGGATAAGATGACACAGCGCATAGCAAAAATGAAGAAACTAGGGTTCCACATATCCTAAAATTACATCAAGCACAATCAGAAAGATCATGGCTTTCACGCCAGATAAACACTTGTGGTTGGATCCTCTTCTTCATGGCCATTATGTTGACTCTGGAACTTGGCAATCCAGTGAAGTTACTGGCCATGGAACCACTTTGAAAGCTCTGGCACTGTGCTGCACAGTCTCTGCGTGTTGTCATAAGATTTTTCTGTGTTGTAAAGATTTTGATTTCTGCCGTCCAAAACAGATATCAAAATTCTAAGTAGTTTGGCAAACTTCAGGCTACGAAAAGATAGCAGAATAAAAGGTGATTTCCTCTTCTAATGACTGATAAAAAATTAAAGTTATTTTTTTCTTTTAATACACATGCTATTCTCTTTTCGATTGGTTGTCGAATAAAAATAACACTTTACTTATTTAACAAGTATTTACTAAAATAAAAATACAAAAAATATTTATTATTTTCATTAGTTGTGGAACTTTGAAAAGAAGGTGAAGTCTAATTAGGCAAATACTTGTAATTGCCTTTAATTGTGGTAAAAACAAAATAAAAACTCTAAAATAAAGAAGGTTTCAATACCGAAAAATATTTATTATTGCCTTTAATTATGGAAAATGAAAAAAAAAATCAAAATAAAAAAAGTGAAGTACAATTAGGAATAATGCTAAAATAAGAAACGTGAAAATTTCAACAAATTAATTAGAAGATTTGAAGAAATTGTTTTAATGAAAGGATTTGTTCTATTTGCCTTAATCAAATACTCCAAGACATTGTTCTATAATAGGAAACAATGCAAATATTTCTCATACAATTAAAAGATATATAAAATGTGAATTAATTAAAACACTGATTTTTTTTTGTACACACACCACACATATATGAGATATTTATTCCAAAAATATAATAATTATTTTTTTTTACAAAAATAAAAATATAAAAATACTAAAAAAATATTAATTTAATTTTTTAAAACTAAAAATACTTAAAAAAAAAAAACACCGTCCAAAATGCACACTAAATAAGAAATAAAAGTATCCCGCCCAAGTAATAGATCCGGACCTAAGAAAGCCCGAGACACAAGCTTGGAACCCGAAGAAACCTCCCGTAAACTAATTGGCACAAGGACAGGGCAGGACACGCACTAAATAAGACGTCACCAAATAATACTTCTTACCCTCTGCCTCCGCCTCTCCCTCCGCTCCCCCACCCAGCTACCTTTCCAGGTTGATTGTGGTTCAAATCTCTCCGTGGCAGATTAATCATAGGATTACTAAAACAAATTCTATGGAGAACGCGGTGGAGAGCGAGACAGAGTCCAGGATGAAGAGATAGACAATTCCAAGCAATGCTGTAAAGGAACTGATGTCGATATGTCCACTTTTTATTACAATGTGATAGAGAATACTCAAACTGGAGCTGCACATTCCACTTTGACTTCCATAATGTAAGATTTCTTCCAAAAAAATAGGAGAATGACAGAAGATCGAATTGACACGTAGAAGCATAGTGTTTGTCATAAACAAACTGGATAAACTTATGTACAGCCAAAACTTGATTGAGTGGGACGAAATTATGAGAAACCTCAAGAAATGTCCACTTAAATATGAGCGATGATCACCCAGAGAATTAGCCTTCCATTCCATGCGATATTACTTGTCAGAATAAGAGCAGAACCTTTCATCCAGCTTTCCTTAGCCCATCCTTAGCAAACGACCCTCCACCACAAATAACTGCGCCAAAAACCTTAGCCCATCGTCGAGGACTTGTAGTTTTTCAGTTTCTCCATCCTGCTTGTGATAAGCAACTCAGTAAACTATAGGAATCAAGTGAAATTGGAGTGAACTTCAAGTGATTTACCACAAGATGAACCAGAAAGTACCCGAAGATAACTGCCAACAGAAAAGTGAAACTTGGAATGACGTAACTCAACAAGCTTGCAAAAGTCAGAGAAGTTCATGCTAAATAAGCATAGGAAACATTAAGATGGATAATAGATTGACGGTTCCAAGAGGTGAAAGCACAGAAGTCTTTGTTATCACTAAGAGTGAAAGTGATGGTCGCTGCATGCTGCTACCTGGAATGAAGATACACAGGAAATTACAAGTAAACACATTTTGACTCTCCTAAGAGCAGTATTCATGAGGATATTTGGTACGTTCTAAAAAGTATAATTTACCTCGGCAAACATTCTGCTTTTGATGTTCATGAAGTCAGCGATCCCAATCAGGAACGACCCCGGTTTACACAAGGACAAACTGAGAGCACCAAATGTGCATGGAAAGATAAAATTATGATCAGAATCATGCCAAGAATTCACAAAGAATTAGTAGCATAAGGTGGAGATGCAATAGTTGTTGATAGAATAAAAAAAATTAATTCATTACCTCGGCAAACACAAGTGGACATAGAGAGCCCTGCCAAAGATCTGTGATAAGACTTGTTATGTAGTTCCACAAGTGGACATACAGATTTGATCTGAACTTGTAAAAGTCAAACAACAGCTCAGGCCCCCAGATATCATCATAAAATTCACCACAATATTCTGAGTATTACTTGCCATTTGAAAACAAAGAACTTGAAGTCATTTGCTGTCTTTCTTGCCCAACAAACTCTCACAAAGACCAGTATTGATAAACCATCTGTTATTATAGATGTCAAAAAAGATATCTTCTACTTTGTTGAACTCCTCCACGTATGCAAGCAACACCACCCCATTATGAAGATAACTCGGAACCGTTTACTCAATTCATGCAATTGCACATTTTTAAAACAAATCAATTGGTTCTCACAAAACATAGCAGTATAATCCATCTTCCACAGTACAAAAAACCGCAATTCTTCTCCAAAGCGGCTCGTGTGTGGGCTCAATTTCTGCAATATACTTAATAACAAATTGAAAACAGACAAAATAGTTGCTCAAACAAGGCATTACTGTCCCCATTTAATTCTTCAAGAATGATTCTGCTAAACACTCTAAAATTGAAATCTAAAAATTGCCTTCAATATCAGACTCAACAAGATCAACTTCCCGAGGAATTTGGAAAAATATCTTCACCAAAGATTTCAGGGTCTGACAAACATCTGTCATCTGTGTTTGATCGAGTCCCTTTTTCTACTGATTTCTTGCCCTTCAGTTGCAAGAATCAAAATCCCATTTAATTTGTCAAATCTTTCTTCATTGATAGGTCATCCCATTTTATTTTATTTATTATCAAACCACTTATTGCACATACAAGTTTACTTTTTTAAAATCAAAATAAGCATAGAATAGAAGATTCTAATACCTGACAGAGAAACAGCTGTCTTGATGATCTGGTCATGGTTTTCTGATCTTGGACATCAACTTTCAACACTAATTTCTGTCCGAATTTTTTTAATCACACCTTTGATGGCCGGGGCAGAGGGAAGTAAGATTATCATTTCAATATGTTAGAAGAGCGGAGGATCAATATGTTAGAAGAGCGGAGGATCATCAATATTGCAAAATTTTCATCCTAATCTTTTACAAACTCTCCATCCTATTCCCTTGCAGGGAATAAATAGTGAGAAGCACTGGTTGTTATTTTCAAAATATGCATTTAGTGATGCAAATCGCAGTGCCCGTTTACTATTTGAATAAATGTTTCACTCCACCATAGTGAGAAGATGCAAGGGTTTGCTTTTAACTGCAAAGTTACTTGGGGTCTCTTAAAGTCCAAAATAAATGCTGACAAATGAAAAAAAAAAATATTGAACAGCAACATGTGAGATTTGCGAGATGACCGGGGTCTACATGTTCTAAAAGTGACCTATTATTATTTACCGCAACGTCTAAAACGATGTTTTGCTTATTGTGTAATTTTTCCTAAATGTTATAAATTTCACAATGAGGATATAGCTCTTTTGTGGATGGCTAGGATTTTCTGCTTGCTTATAATGGAAATAAAGAGATGAAAGAAACAAGATACAGGTACTTTGAAGATCTTGCATCAATATTCTTTTTTGAACAAGTAATAACTCACCATTATTCGTAATGCATAACCTCACAAATGACTTAACAAAATTTGTGTACGGAGAGTTTGCTGTTTGTTTAGATGATGGTAATTCTTGGAAGGTTTCTAAGAAGACTCATCACTTATCATATGCAAGAACTAGATCTGAAAATCTAGACAATCTCGTGTGCCTCTAAAAAAAAATTAATTCATTACTTCACAGTGTTCAATAATTGAAGAAGAGTAGAGACAAAATTGATGAGACTCTTTTACTCATTTGATGTTCTAACACTCAATCTTGCAAATCCCACATGTTGTTGTTCAATATTTCTCTCTCTTATGACGTAGAGATTAAGTGCTAGAAGATCAAATGAGCAAAAGAATCACTAATTTTGTCTTTATTCTTCTTCAATCATTAAACACTGTGAAATAATGAATTAATTTTTTTTAGAGACACACGAGATTGTCTAGATCTTCAAATCTAGTTCTTGTATACGATAAAATACAAGTCTTTTGAGAAACCTTCCAAGAATCACTATCATGTAAATAAACAGCAAACTCTCCGTACACAAATTTTGTCAAGTCATTTGTGAGATCATGCATTACGAATAATAATGAGTTATCACTTATTCAAAAAGAAACATTAATACAAGATCTTCAAAATGTATGTATCATGTTTCTTTTATCTTTTTATTTTCACCATAAGCAAGCAAAAAACCCGCAACTATCCATAAAAGAATTGCATCCTCCTTGTAAAATTTATAACATTTAGGAAAATTTACACAATAAGCAAAACATCGTTTTAGACATTGCGGCAAACAATAATAAGTTATTTTTAGAACATTTAGACTCTGGTCATCTTGCAAATCTCACATGTTGCTATTCAATATTTTTCTTCATTCGTCAGTATTTATTTTAGATTTTAAAAGACCCCTAAATAAATTTGCAGCTAAAAACAAACCCTTACATTTTCTTATTATGATAGAGTGAAACATTTCTTTAATTAGTGAACAAACACTTTAATTTGCATCACTAAATATATATTTTAAAAACAACAACCAACAATTATTTGTTTATTTTCTATAAGGGAATAAAATGAAAAGTTTGCAAAAAAAAAATAAAGATGAAGAATTTACAATACTAATAATACTATGCTTATCTCGTGTAGTGGTATAATGATAATCGTACTTACCTTTGCCCCGGCCATCAAAGGTGTGATTAAAAACTTGCTTTGCTCTGGATCATCATTCCAAAAATCATCTAAAACAAGAAATAATTTGTTGCCCATCAATATCTCCCGGAGTTTACAGTGAAGACTACTGTGAGGCATGAGATCACAATCCAAAAACCCAAGCTCTTTGACAATGATTTTTGTTAGGTTGAAAACATTAAGATCTTGTGAAACAGAGACCCATGCTTTCAGATCAGAGGCATGAGATCACAATCCAAAAACCCAAGCTCTTTGAGAATGATTTTTGTTAGGTTGAAAACATTAAGATCTTGTCAAACAGAGACCCATGCTTTCAGATCAAACCACTTTCGCACGTCATCACCATGGTAGACAAATCTTGCCAATCCCAGGCATGCCCACTATGGGAATTACCTGCAAACTTTCTCCTTCTGCATCATCGGATAGAAGCAACTTCTTTATGGCCTCCTTAGATTGGTCCCTACCATAAACTCGAGTGTGACCTAGCAGAGAAGTCGAAGGCACGCGCTCATGAGATGGCTGTTGCTTCATCAGATGGAGGCTACGAGCTTTGTTTCTAACCTTTCAAGTTTTGCGAAAATCTTTTCTAATTAATGGGCCATCTCTCCTTCCTCGTTCTTGCTTAAAGGACAAAGAAAGGAGATAAAAAAAAGTTTCGCACCTGATACATGCCAGTTTGAGAGCCAGCTACCAACTCTATTCATCGAGCTTCATTATCAATCTCAATCAACAAGTCTTCAGCTTCATAGATAGCTTCTTTAGCATCCGCAATCCAAGTCTTCAGAACCATCACAGTAAAACAGATCTCTCCCAGCTTCAGTTATTTGCTTCTCCTCGGCGCCATTGAGCAAGCCATTAACAGTATTCAATGTTTCTCTCAACTTCTCGAGCTTTTCCTTATCGATCTCCCCGCATGTGCAAAAGCCCAGAAGCACAGGAACCAACTGCTGGCCCAGAAAACCAGCAGCACCATTCAGACATGCTAACGCCATCTCAACTGCCATGATGAATCTTTGCAGAGGGTGTGAGTGTGGAGAGGGAAATGGTGAATTGAGCAGTGGGGAAGTAAAGAACAGTGAGGAGAGTGAATTGGGGCCGTTGACTAGGGATTAATCGACGGGTAGGAATGTTTGGATTCTCAAGACGAGAATCGTGATTCATAGAGCTTTGAGAAATTTAAACTACAGCCAACTTGGAAACCTAACTGGATACGGGGGCGAGGCAGAGGCGGAGGGGAAGAAATATTATTTCTCCTTTTTCCAATTTGCAGCCGCTTGCGTATGAGCAGCGGCGGCGTGTGGATGACGGTGGTACACATATCCGGGGCGTGTACTGGCTTTTCCTTTTTCCGATTAGTTTACTGGTTTCTTTTGATTCCAGGCTTGGAATTTGGGCTTTCATAGGCCCGGATCTATTAGTTAATCAAGATATTTTTATTTTTTTAATTTACATAACTCGTTTATGTCTAACTTATTTTTTTAAAAAAAATAATAAATTATAAATTAGTTCTTAAAGTTTGAGAAATAAATTATTGATCTTTTAATTTCAAAAAATTAATTATTGAGTCTCTTGATCATTGTCGAGAACCCTTAATTTTTTATTATTTTATCCCAATAAATAATTTCTTTGTTCATCAATCTTTTTATAATATCTATTTTTAAAAAAATAAAAAAAATTGGAAAAAGACTAAATAGTTATTTTTAAAAAAATAAAAAAATACTAATTAATATATTTCTCAAAAATAAATAAAATAATTTATAATTTAATCTTTACAAAAATAAATAAAATCATCATTTGTTTTTTTCGATAGCAAAGATACCATCCAATGACTAAATGTTATTCATTTTTTTTCTTCTGATTAAGGAAAACTTATAATTAGAAACTTAATCTAGGTTTCTAGCAACTTTACAAAATCAAATAGACAGTGGATATGAAACGACATTTATTTTGTCTTTAAGGCGCGACATTTAGAATTCCACTAGCTTTGATACCCGCGCGATGCCGCGGGTTATTTTTTTGCATAAAAAATATTAAAAAACAATAAAAATTTAAAAATCTTGGGTTTTTCTGCAAAGTTATATCCAAGAAGTTTAAGTGAGTCTGGCTGTAACACCGGACCCAAGAATACTGGATGTGGGTCTGACTATAAGGTCGTGTCATAAAAGTGTGATAATTAAATAGATTAATTAAAAAAACAAAGAAAAAAAATCAACAGGAAGTAAAAAAATAATGAAAAAAAAGAAAAAAAAAACATTGAATTAATTGGGTCAACCTTTTAAACCAGGTTATTCCGTAAAATCTGGGATTTGCGTCATGAAAGTTTGATAATTAAATAGAAAAAAAATGACGGGTTTACCTAGAATTAACCGGGTTAACCCATCAAACCAAGTTAACCCGTCAAGCCCAGGATACGTGTCATGAAAGTATGAAAGTCTGATAATTAAATAGAAAGAAAATTAACTTTAACAAACTAACCTAAATGAAAAAAATAACTCGTCAAATCAGGTTAACCCATCAAACCCGAGATTCGTATCATGAAAATCTGATAACTAAATAAAAAAAATTTAACATTAACAAACTAAATCAAACAAAAAAAATTCATTAAAAAAAATAAAAAGAAAAAACAAAAGAAAAAAACAGTTATATAATATAATACAATATAATTATAATTATAATGAAAAAACGCGGGGAAAATTTAAAAAAATGAAAAAAAAAAGTGGGCAAAGCTAAAACTAAAGCTAAATTCTCAACCAACTCAATATTGAAAAAATAAATTTAACAAAGATAATTTAAAAAAAAACATGTGGGGGAAACACTGTAACCAAACAAAAACCATGTAAGGGAAATAATGTAGTAATCCATAGTATGATAACTAAATAGAAAAAAAATTAATTAAAAATAATAAAAAACAAAAACAAACAAAAGACATAAACCTGTTACTAATGAGGAAAAAGAAAAAAAATCTGAATCAACTGAGTTAACCCGTCAAATCAGGTTAACCCGTCAAACCTGGGATTCGCATCATGAAAGTTTGATAACTAAATAGATAAAAAAAATCGATGGGTCAAACGAAAAAAAATTAACAAACTAAACAAAACGAAAAAAGATGATTAAAAAGGAAAAAAACAAAAAAAAAATTCAAGTCAACTCGTTAAACCAGGTTAACCCGTCAAACCCGAGATCCATGTCATGAAAGTATGATAACTAAATAAAAAAAAATTTCACATTAACAAACTAAATTAAAAAAAAAATTATTAAAAGAAATAGAAAAAAAAGTGAACATTAACAACCTAAACTAAACGAAAAAAATTAATTAAAAAAACAAAAACAAACAAAAGACATAAGCATATTACCAATGAGAAAAAAGAAAAAAAATCTGAATCAACTGAGTTAGCCCGTCAAACCTGGGATTCGCGTCATGAAAGTTTGATAACTAAATAAAAAAAAATCGATGGGTCAAACGAAAAAAATTGATTAGAAAGGAAAAAAACAAAAAATTTCAAACTAAATTAAACAAAAAAAAATTCATTAAAGAAAAATGCAAAACAAAAAAAAAAAGTCAAGTGTATCACTGTATGCACAGTGATACATTTCACTGTGCACTGTGTGCACAGTGATATAAAAAACAGAAGCAGCAAAAGCAAAAAAAAAAAAAAAAAAATACTGCTACAGTGAATATCCCACGCGTTTTAAAGTATTCTATAATTAACTGCTCTAAGTCAACTGCTTCAAATCTTCTATATATAAATTTTTTTACTAAATTCTCTTATTTCAAACTCAGATTTTCTAGCACAAGAAAAGAAATAGGAACCCTAAACCCCTTTCTTCTTGCCAAGACATTAAGGAGCAAGTACACGCCTTTCTTAGCTAGGAGACTGAAGAGGGAATTTAAGCTTGTCAATTAATTGTTATTATATATCATTGCAACCAGTGGATAAAAACGAACTTATTTTCTGGGCTTGAATTCTGCTGAAACATGAAGTGATGATCATTTACATTCCCATAGGAACAAAAAGAAAACACAAACAAAATTAATGGATTCAAAGAAAACTCAAAATTTTAATCATTTTTGTGCCTAGTAAGGTTGTGCCTTGAATTCCTGGGCTTGGTGCTCTTCTTTTCGTTGTCATCAAAGAATATGTTATCTGAAACAAGATGTGAATTATATCCTTGAATCTCTCAAGATTGTTAATTTGACTGTAAATAGTTCACTAAGTATTCTCTTTCACAAGCATCGTAGTAGTACTCTTGATATGATGAGGATGTGTTTTTGAACAGGAAGCACACAGATTAAGAGGCCAGATACTGTACATCAAGTATATATTCAAGACTGCAGAGTCTCCATGAATAATATTTTCTCCATCACATAAAGTCAATGCCGGCCTAAATATTCTAATCTCTAAGAGGTTGGTGAGTGATTTGATCCTTGGAAATTTAAAATGTTTTCAGCGCTTGCAAGATGAGATCGTTTACTTGAAAATTTTATAAGTGCAGGGTGGTAGGTTGAGCAAGATCTTTTATAATTGCAAGGCAGCCAACAAAACTAGAGCAAAAGAACAATAAATGAGATTCCAAACACAATCAGCCAAATCCAAAAAACTATCAAACCAAAAGGAAAAGAAAAATGTTGGAAACTGCTGAAGATAAATAACTAGACAAACTAAATTCTTAAGATACGCTGTGAAAAATAAATGTCAAAAAGCACAGCCAACAACCCCCATAAGGATGCAATTACGACAGCACGGTCAAAGGCTTTACTTTCTACGATGAGAAAAGAATAGACGCAATTACGACACCACGGTCAAAGGCTTTACTTTCCACGATGAGAAAAGAATGGTCTCTATGGAAAAAAAAAAAGCAATGGTCATGGCTGACGTTCGAAAACGTCTTCAAGTGGTTATGAAAATGGAAAGTCATTAACATTAATTTTCTCGAACTAATTAAACCTTAGCTAACTTGACTTAAAGCCAATGTGGGGTCAAGTGTTTGTTGATGAATCCGAAGAAGGTACAAATAGAGTCTGAATGCATCTCAAGGATCCTGTCCGTTCCTTACATATAATGTTGTTTCATCCACAGAGCATCACAACAAGCCCTTTCATCTCAACTTAAATCTCTAGGACCCCATTGAAACTGAAGCTTTCAAGCATGAGTTCATGCATTTTGTGGTTTCTTTTCTTGCAAGTAATTCACCACTCTTTCTCCATCTCATTTGCTAGAGGAGAAAGCGAGATAGACAAGCTCTCGCTACTAGCTTTTAAGGCTCAAATCTCAGACCCCCCTGAAAAACTAAGCTCGTGGAATGAATCCTTGCCCTTCTGCCAGTGGTCAGGAGTAACATGTGGAAGACGGCATCAAAGAGTCATAGAGCTTGACCTCCACTCCAGCCAACTGGTGGGCAGCCTATCTCCCCACATTGGGAACTTGAGTTTTCTTAGGCTGCTAAGATTGGAGAACAACAGTTTCACCAATACTATCCCCCAAGAAATAGATCGTTTGGTTCGGCTACAGACACTGATTCTCGGGAACAACTCGTTCACCGGTGAAATCCCGGCTAACATTTCTCATTGCTCGAACCTCCTGAGCCTTAATTTAGAGGGAAACAATCTTACTGGCAACCTTCCTGCAGGACTTGGATCGTTATCAAAGCTGCAGGTATTTAGTTTTAGAAAAAACAATCTAGGAGGCAAGATACCCCCCTCTTTCGAAAATCTTTCATCTATCATTGAAATTGACGGAACACTTAATAATTTACAAGGGGGTATTCCCAGTAGTATTGGGAAACTGAAAACATTAAGCTTCTTTTCACTTGGCTCAAATAATCTGAGTGGTACAATCCCTCTCTCCCTATACAATATTTCCTCTCTCCTTCATTTATCTTTGGCTCATAACCAATTTCATGGTACACTTCCTCCAAATATGGGCCTAACTCTTCCAAATCTCCAATATCTTGGCATTCACGACAATCGATTAAGCGGGCTAATTCCAGCAACGCTCATAAATGCCACAAAATTTACTGGTATTTATCTTTCATACAATGAATTCACTGGAAAAGTTCCCACTTTAGCAAGCATGCCTAACCTAAGGGTTCTTTCAATGCAAGCAATTGGGCTTGGAAATGGTGAGGATGATGATTTGTCCTTTCTCTACACCCTCTCAAACAGCAGCAAGTTGGAAGCTTTGGCTATAAATGAGAACAATTTTGGAGGGGTGCTGCCTGATATAATTAGCAACTTCTCAACAAAGCTCAAGCAGATGACATTCGGAAGCAATCAAATCCGAGGAAGCATTCCCGATGGCATTGGAAATCTCGTAAGCTTGGATACTTTGGGTTTAGAGGCAAATCACTTGACTGGCAGTATACCAAGTTCTATTGGTAAATTACAAAATTTAGCTGATTTCTTTCTTAATGAAAACAAATTATCAGGGAGCATCCCTTCTTCTTTAGGGAACATCACCTCGTTGATGCAAATTAATTTTGATCAAAATAATCTACAGGGAAGCATCCCTCCAAGCCTTGGAAACTGCCAGAACTTGTTGGTCTTGGCTCTCTCCCAAAACAATCTTAGTGGTCCCATACCAAAAGAGGTCCTTAGCATTTCATCCTTGTCAATGTATTTGGTCCTGTCTGAAAATCAGTTGACTGGTTCCCTTCCCTTTGAAGTTGGCAAGTTAGTGACTCTTGGATACATGGACATCTCCAAAAACAGGCTATCAGGGGAAATTCCCGCAAGTCTTGGCAGTTGCGAGAGTTTGGAACATTTGTATTTGGATGGAAACTTCTTACAAGGCCCCATTTCTGAGTCTTTGAGATCTTTGAGGGCACTTCAAGATCTTAATCTCTCTCACAACAACTTGTCTGGCCAAATTCCCAAGTTTTTGGGAGATCTGAAGTTGCAGAGTTTGGACCTGTCATTTAATGACCTTGAAGGTGAGGTGCCCATGAACGGTGTTTTTGAGAACACCAGTGCGATTTCAATTTCAGGGAACAAGAATCTTTGTGGAGGAATTCTTCAGTTGAATCTGCCCAAATGCAGATCCAAGTCAACAAAGCCAAAATCCTCTACCAAGCTGGCATTGATAGTCGCAATTCCTTGTGGCTTTATTGGATTAATCTTCATCACATCTTTTTTATATTTTTGCTGCTTGAAAAAATCATTGAGAAAAACAAAAAATGATTTGGCACGTGAAATCCCATTCCAAGGAGTAGCCTACAAAGACCTCCGTCAAGCAACTAATGGATTCTCTTCTGAAAATTTAATTGGTGCTGGTAGTTTTGGGTCTGTGTATAAAGGATTACTAGCCTCTGATGGAGTGATTGTTGCTGTGAAAGTATTCAACTTGCTACGCGAAGGAGCTTCCAAAAGCTTCATGAGAGAATGTGCAGCCTTGACAAACATCAGGCACCGAAATCTTGTCAAAGTATTATGTGCATATGCTGGCGTTGACGTTCAAGGTAAAGATTTCAAAGCTCTTGTTTATGAGTTCATGATCAATGGAAGTCTAGAAGAATGGTTGCATCCAAACCAAACATTGTATCAGGAAGTGCATGAGCCAAGAAATCTTAATCTCATTCAGAGGTTAAACATTGCAATTGATGTGGCTAATGCGCTCGACTATTTGCACAACCATTGCAAAACGCCTATTGCTCATTGTGATCTTAAGCCTAGTAATGTTCTTCTCGATGGAGATATGACTGCTCATGTTGGGGACTTTGGATTGTTAAAGTTCCTTTCTGAAGCATCCTGTCAGACAAGCTCTGTTGGATTAAAAGGCACCGTTGGCTACGCAGCTCCAGGTAACACACAGCACTAGAAGGATATGTATTCCATTATTTACAATTTTTCTCTTGACATTCACCTGAAAGGTCATGAACAACCCTGATTAATTAACCATGCAAACAAATGGACTGCAGAGTATGGCATCGGAAGCGAGGTGTCAACTTTGGGGGATGTGTACAGCTATGGCATCCTACTGCTGGAGATGATTACTGGAAAGAGACCTACAGATAGCATGTTTAAAGATGGAATAGAACTTCACAATTATGTTAAAATGGCATTACCTGACCGTGTAGTTGATGTTGCGGATCCGAAACTTGTGATAGAAGTTGATCAGGGAAAAGACGCTCATCAAATCCTGGAGTGTTTGATATCAATTAGCAAGGTAGGAGTGTTTTGTTCAGAAAAGTTTCCAAGAGAGAGAATGGGCATCAGCAATGTTGTAGCTGTATTGAATCGAACTAAGGCCAATTTTCTCGAAGGCATGGACAGCTACCCTCCTAGAAGTTCCAGCTTGCCCTACGGGGTCCAGACGACTTCGAAGTGAGTATGTGACATGAGGATTAATAGAGTTCAAATATTGTAACTTGCTTATTTGCATTAGCATGAGTCCTACCTAGCTACTAGTCAGAAGCGTCCCTGAAAGGGCACGAAACCTGTTTAAGTGCCTGTCTTGTTCAAGCAATCTGTTCTGTGTAATTAAACGTTATGCAAAAATCAAGCACTCTCATTTTACATGTCACTTATTACTTGACAAATTACAGGAAATATGCCAAACTATACAAATTAACTGAGCTTCCACCGGGAACAAAATTCACTAAAAGAAGGGTTGTTTTGACATTGTTAATTATGAGTAATATTGTTGACGAGAAATAAAATCCACTAATTAATCTCAAGCCTTTAACATTTACTTCTAATTAACATTAAAGACTGTTAATAATGGTGACGGATTGTCTTCTGCTCGTGACCTTGCTGCCGCTATTCTGCTGGAACTTGAGAGAGGTAACGAGTGTTCTTGTCAAGCATCCATTGTAATTCCCTTGAGAGCGAGCCCGTTGAAATTTTGATTCATGGAGAATACATTCCAAGGCTGACGCCATGCATGCGTTACAAATCGAGAATGAAGTAAACTTAATTAGTCTCTTTGAAACGTATTCCAAATATAATTATTAAATATAATATGATAACGAAGTTGTTCCAATCCACCAATCTTGAAATTAAAATCTCTAAAACCCAATTACACTTGATAACATAAAAAAATAAGCTGTGAAGAGAAGTGATAGAGAAATATCATACATATAAGAAATATAAAGATTCAAAACGGTATGAAAAATGAGTAGAAGTTGACAAAAGATATTCAACGATTGATCGTGTTGAAAATTTAAAAGCAGGCTGAACTAGAAGGTGGTGGTGGTAATCGGAAATTGACTAGGTACAGTCGCTAGCTGTGATATTTATAAATGCGTTCTTGACTTGGGAAATTAATTATTATTGATACTGCATGCCTTGCCAACGTGCTAAACCACTGTTTGAGAATTAGTGGGTTAATCTTTTGACCGATCATGTCATGTAATTGATTTAGGGAAATCTAAACAACTATTAAATCCAAGTGGGATATGAATATTTTATTTTATTTTATTTTATTTAAATGATATTGTTTTAAGTTAAAAAAATAATTGTTATTTCAATTTTTTTAAAATAAATAATATGAAATTGTTTTTTTTTATATATACATACCTTGGGTTAACCCACCGTTTTATATAAAACTCAAGACTGAGACAACACCTACTCAAGAGAGGCAAATTACCATCCTCCGAAGGAATATGACCGCCCCGAACCTTATTTTAAAACATTTTTTCCCACCGCCTGACATCAATATCAACTTATACATTTTAAACTCTAGTTAAGTGGATGATTTTAATGCATGATCCTGAGGACTGTTCCGTTATTGCTCATGAAGCTCGTATTTTGTTATGGGTTAGATATATTTGTATTTTTTATAGAAAAAAATTCCTATAGATTTTTTAATATATTTTGTAGTTTTAATTTATCGATTTAATTTTAAGTTCATTATTATTTTTTAATTAATATGGATATTTAGACTAATTTGTGTGCATCTTGACTAATTTTATAAACTCTAGAATTAACAAGATTATATAAATACCTAGTAACACTAAAATTTATAAAATTTAAACTAATAATTTTAAAAGAATAAATTTACTACTAGTTGAGCTGAGTGAGCGTAGGAGATATTCTATCATGTATTGAGATTGTATCATGACCAATGAATGAGACAGTTTCTCTTTGGGTTTGTAGGGCCCATGATTTCGCTTGTAGAAGAATCCATTAGTTTTGATTTATTGCATTTTCCTAACTTGATTATGGTTGGCCCATTAGTCCTTTTCCATGGAAGACAGCCCATTGATTTTGTTCATTTGTTTCCTATCTACACACAGGAGCTTCTCGAATTGTTTCCCACTAGTCAACTCAGCCGCATGCTCTTTTTTTTTTTCTTTTTTCTTTACCAAACCAATTGTTGCACCCCCTAGTTTTCTTCTTCTTTTCTAGTTTTACTTTTTCAATGAAAAATTAAAAAATATATTTATTTGTTGAAATTAAACAAAGATGAATTTTTCAAATACAAAATATATCACAATTACAAGTTTACAACTGTTTTTCATAAAAACAAATTCAGAACCATAGTTTATAATGCTCATATTACTTTTGCATTATAATCTAATTTTAGAATATTAATTTTATTTCATTCAAATTAAAAATTAGTTAGCTAAACATAATTATATTTTATTTATAATGAAAATTAAATTTATGACCCTAACTAAATATGCAACTAGGAAAAGAACTTAATATTTTACATCGCTAAAAAATGATTGTATATAAAAGAAAAAAAATTGTATTGTTCATGTTTTTCTTTATTTTTAAATAGTGAAAAACTTGTATTGAGAAATTATGGAAAACCTCTAAAAATATTTTTCAAACTCAGTATAAATTTTTTAAAAAATAAAAAACCAGTTTTAAGTTTTTCAAATAGAAAAATATTGCATTTAATCATGAAATTCCCGTTGTTTTTTTTTTCCCCGACTTAAGTTTTCTATAAAATTGAAGCATTACTTTATTTCTCGTTTTTTTTCCAATTTGTAACGGCTAGTATTGGGTTCAAATATATTTGGTGCATGCCCTATCTTTTCATAGGATTCAAGGCTTGCGTTTTGGGCTTTAACTTGTATTATTTCATAGGCCCAGGTCTACTTTCCCTTTCTCAACTTTTGTAGGATCCTAAGCTGTAAGTGGCCCGATGTCTAGCTTTATTAAGTGTAAATTATTTCTTCAGTTTTGAGAAATAAATTACTATTTTTATTTATAAAATTAATTATTTAGTCACTTGATTATTGTTTACCACGCTTAATTACTTAATTATTTTATCTTAAAATGATATTTTCTTTACTCAATAATCTTTTCGTAATATCTGTTTATTTTCTTCCTTTTCTATTTAAAAAATGAACAAAAAAACTAAATAATTACTTTTTGGAAAAAATATTAATTGACATATTTCTCAGAACTATATGCAATACTTTATAGTTTAATTAATTTAAAAAAATGAATAAGATTGGTAATTTGATTTTTTTTTGTTTGGTAATAAAAGTATTTTATGACCGGATTGTGTATTAATCAAGACTAAATTCTCCTCTAAGCTATCTTAATGATGCACCCTTTACATTAACTTATCCATTCAAAAGAATTTAATATTTTTTTTTAATATCGACTTTGTAATTTAAAACTAAGAAAGTCAAGAGATTGAGATGTGATTACTCTAAAAATAAGTCAGCTCATAAATTCAACAAGTGTTGTTTAGTCATCAAAACTAGATTATATTAAAAATTATATCAATTCAAAAACACTTTAAATTCTGATTTATATTGTTTTCTAACAATATAATATACATTTTTCTTCAACAAACGAGGCTAAGTTTATGTATTGTTTTGTCTAGATTGATCAACAATATTATAGCACTGCTACTTTATTGTAGTTTGATTAATATCTAATAGCATAACAAGAAATCATGAAATGATAAAATTAAATTATTAGGTTAACCAGATGAAGAATATTAGGAGCAAGATAAACAAATAGCTGCAAGTAATTAATTAAGTTGGGAATTACAAGGTATCGAAGATAACAGATATATGAATTTACTCTTGACAACATACTAAATTTAAAAAAATTCAGCTAGAGACTAAAAGGACAAGGCCAACACATGTTTGGAAGAAGAAAGATACAACCATGGAGTCTGCAGAGCCAAAGGTGGAGCTAGCCATTAATAACAGGTGCAGGATCATGATAATAAGAAAGTACAGAGTAGATGGTTTGTATTAAAGTAGCTACTAGAAGGATAATGGCAGCAACGACTGATGTAGCCATCCAGGGATTGGCAAGATAGTCACGTAGCAAGGATTGCACATATCTGAGCCACCAGCTCGTTTTGCAGTAGTTAACCACCTCCTCGGATGTTCCTGCAAAATAAAAGTCTCGCACGACAACCTGCTTACCGATATTGTTAAAGAGATGTGCAACTTCTTCATAATCACCAAAATTGTGTGGAATTATGCCCTTGTTCACAAGAAACTCGACGTCTTTAGATGAGTCAACAAGAAAATCCATGAGTAACCCATAAGATGTCATGAAATGTTCTCGGCCATGCAAGCATTGCTCCATGGCAATGAGGTTTTGGAAGAGTGAATTCTCAACACACAATTGTCGGATTTTCATAGTACCCTTTTCAAACTTCAAATCAAATAGATCTTTTTTACTACCATTTCCAACCTCAATTCCCTTTTTCTTGTGATTGTTTTCAATGTCAGATCTAGCAAACTTAATTCCATTGTAACTGAGTTTTGTCGCACATTGCATTACTTTCCATTCTCCTTTGGCTGTTGCATGTTTACTTGCAGAATCCGGTGAGTAACAATTGTGTATTAGATCAAGCAAATGACAACTTTTGCTTCCCTTTCTCGACCGATCTAGTTTGAAAAAAGAAATAGCAAGATCATTTAATTCTGGTAGAGTAATATCACTATGGTCTTGTATTACCTTAAATAACTCCTCGAGAACAATGAACGGAATCTGGTTCTCTAGCAGTGCCAAATCACGCCGGACAACTGAGATCATCCGAGGATTAAGAAGTATGGGATCATCAGGTCTGAGGTCATTGATATAATATCTTATGAAAAGCTCTAGTATAAAGCAACCATCAACTAACAACATTCTGGCAAGTTCAGTTCCTGAGTGTTCAACTTTTTCTTCATAGTTAAGACGAACTTTTGCATCCAAATCTAAAGTAGCTTTACCACAAGCTTCTAAAGCATCTGTTTCGTTGCGTGTTCGTTCAAGCAGGGATAGCATGTAGGACAATTTATGTTCCTGCATAGCCTTCAGATTCTCCTTCGGCTTGTCCTTTGGATTGTGAAGAGGTCCGATTGAGATGGTTTGAGGACTGTAAGCATCATTTTTCTCATTCCGAAGCTTGTATGGTACCTTACAGATGGTATAACGAGTGGATGTTGATTGCAAATTTGCAATGTCTAGCTTTATGCTCTCCAGCCAAGCACCACCATCTGCACCTTGAGCTATATCTTTGGCCATAAGTTCCAAATTGATCCAAACGAGATCGATCTGACAAAGAATCAAAATATTGTTTTCAGTTTTCTAACCACCTTACTCTTATTCTTCATTAGCTAGTTGGGGTAGCATGTGCCTTTCCCATAACAATAGGTAGCAAAATAAATTCATATGCAATCCAACTTCAACCAAGAAATAACATGAACTGGAAGCTTTCACAATCTCAAATGTATTCTTAAACAAGCAGCTGGAAATCCAACAACAGCAAAAATAAATTGACACCAAATAGCAGACAACAGTCTTCCAACAAAGACAAGCACTCTCTCAATTAAAAAAAAGAATGGCAAGAAGGTCAGAGCAAATTCTGGGCAAGAGGATAAGATGCTACAACTTAGGAATCATGAAAGTGACAAGAATCAACATGCAAAAATGATGTGAAAGTGAATATAAATGACTAGGATCATACCATACCAAGAGGAAATAACAATAATTGGTCTAAAGCTTTTTTCAAATATAGACTTTAATTTGTTCCCAAAAGACTTTAAGAAGCAAAATCAGTTGTTCAAGCTTTGATTTAACACTTCGTATAGAGCATTTTCAAAAAGCAATAAGCAAAACACAATTACCTCTCGGTTCACCACAGTTTGCTTCCAAATTATCAGCGTTCTATCCAGCAATCCTTGTTGGAAAATAGCTTCGACTGTTGTTGCTGAGATTTGAACTCTCTTGGAGTCTTCAACTATGAATCTTTCATATTATCTTGGTGTGGAAATTTGGATCTACTCATCGGCAGTTAGGAAGCTAATTTGGCATGTGCTGGACTACTGTGCTTGGTGAAAGGCTGTAAAAAGAGGAAGAAAGATGTGATATATATATATATATATATATATATATATATATATATATATATATTGGAAATTGGTTTTAATATGATTAATGTGTATATTTAAAGTCAAAATAAATACCGAGTTTACTCACATTTAAAGGGAAGATTTTGTTGAAAAATTTTATTCAAGAAATATTTTAACATAAAATACTCAAATATTTAAAATAAATTAAGGTAAATCAAAAATTAATATCAAATAATTTTTGTATCATACTGAAAAATTACAAAACTTTTAAAGTGGTTTATACTGTGATGTCTTCGGAAATATAAATTGAGCTCATAGCATACCAAAATTTTTAAAGGGGAGAGGCTTTATAGTTTATACTGTGAGTTTTTTGCTCGGGAAAATTATAAAATAATTTTTCAATTCATAAAATTATTTGTTGTCACCCCCATAAACTATGTCTGATCAATTATTTTTAGTCATAGTTTTGCTTTATTTTTTAAAATTGAAAAAACATTTGATATTAAAATTCTATAAATGGTATGTAATTAAGGGTTAAAACGGTGGAATTAATTCTCTCTATAGCAGTTTTAATCCTAGGTCGCTTGTATAAATAGAGGGTGGAGAGGCTATTAGAAGCATTGGAAAATTATCAAGTCTTCTGCTATCTACTACCCTTTGACTCCTCTTGTTTTCTTTGTTGTCTTTTTGTATTCTTCAAACTTTAGATTTTTTTTTTCTTTCTCCTATGTTCTTTATTCCCCACTTCTATCTATTAAAGAGATAATGAACGAATTGGTATCTATATTTATTGATTTTATTTTAATTTAATACTTATTTTTTTCTTCTATTTTTTTTTACAATGCTATTGTTTGGGGAGGGAGGGGTTCTTTTACCATCAACTTATATATTACAGTTTTATGATTAAAATGGCGACAAGGATTTCTAAATAAATAAAAGAAATTTAAAACTCAAATCATTGAGTCAAATATGTTTAATAAGTTTAATTATTGTAATATATATATATATATATATAATTTAATAACATGAAAAACTAAGCAAATCTAAAATTAGTTATTTTTAATCAATTGCTGTAATATTCGGGTGTGATAAATATAAAATTTTAGATTAGATTAAAGCTACATCCATAAACGAAAAGGAAAGGAAATTCCGCTGTCAATCAGCAACACAAAATACAATACAATGGCAATTTTTTTATATTAAAATATAGAGGTTTTAGAGACTCAAAATCCTTATCCCTGTACACTTATTGCCCTCTGGATGTTCTGACAGCTAAAAAACAATGAAGATACAATACACAAGGCAAGTGAAACGGCTACCGTTCGAAACACCACAACAGGTCCTGCACATTCGGGACAAAGGCCCCATAATAATTCATAAACTATTGGTTTAACATCTGAAGACGGACTCAACAACCTGGAAAGCAAAAGAGCCGGATCAGCCACTACTACAAAATAGAATTACAATGGTAATTGTTCGATATCTATACTGATATTTTGAATAAAATCCCATTATAAATACATATTATAATGACATTTTAAACAATTTTATTTATTTATTATATATATAGTCGAAGAGCTTTATTTAACTTCAAAGATAATTATATCAATTTTATTAGCAATTATAAAGAACTTTATTGGCATTAGATCTAAAGACATGTTATTGAAATTTAATGGTGTTTAAGACAAAAGATACCTTAGGGCGAGTTCCGTTTACAGTAAGATCAACTTAGGATCAACAACGTGCATCGACAAAAGTAAAGGTTCATCAAGAATCCTGTCAAGATTCACAAGAATTAATTAGAGAATATGGAAAGCGTTGCCATAAGTTTGTTCATATTGATAACGCGAAAGAAATCTTTCAGTGGCAATACCTCATTGTGTTGGATTAAACAGAGGTTACAATCTCCTGCTCTTCACATTGAAATTGTGGTAACCAATCTTTATATTGGGGACATGAGATATCTTGGGCCAGTCTTCCCCTGTATCCTGTTGACACCTCTGTTCCATCAAGGGACATGACCTGATGTGCAGAGAGAAGAGATCATAAGGCAGGCTGCCTTCTGACAAGGATTGGAGCTTAGGGCAGTCTTCGAGTTCGAGTCCATAAAGGAACGTGAACCCTTGAAGTTCCAGAGACGTCAGATTTGGAAGATCACAGATTGAAAGAAATGTGAACGGCGCGGGGAGGAACGTACGTTGCTTGAGGGAGCATTCCACTTCATCACTGTAATCTAATGATAAGGTTGAAAGAGAAGGGAATCTACCCATACCCCATTTGTCGCAGCCAGCAAGGAGTTTTCTGCATCCTCGGATCACTAGTGATTTTAATTTGGAAGGCGAACTCAATCCAAAAGATGAAGACAAGCCCATTCCGAGAAATGGCTCAAGTTGACCACAATTATATAATTCCAGATTCTCAAGAGAAGGGAGGAGGCAATGCACTGTTTTCAAATTTGAACAATGTTCCAGTGAAAGAAGTTTCAAATTGGGGTACTCGCAGACTTCCGAATTCCAATTACTGTTGCCAGCAAGCGGTTCTAATGAAGCGGAGAAATCCATCCCAGGAAATGACTGAAGTTTCCCACAAGCAACTATTTTTAGATTCACTAGGGAAGGTAGGGAGCAGAACAATGATTCAAAATTTGAGCAACGTTCTAGTGAAAGAATTTTCAATTCTGGGTACATGCAGGCTTCCGAATTCCAATTACTGTTGCCAGCAAGCGGTTCTGATGAAGCGGAGAAATCCATCCCAGGCAATGACTGAAGTTTCCCACAAGAAACTATTTTTAGATTCACAAGGGAAGGGAGGGAGCAAAACAATGATTCAAAATTTGAGCAATTTGATAATGCAAGGGTTTCCAAAGTCGGACAGCCACTGCAAAAGGATTCGGTAGACATGGAATCACCAAGAAGTTCCTCTGGTCCACAAAGGGATTTGAGCTTTGGACACCTGCTGATCTCAAGTTGCTTTAACTGGGGGAAAAGATTTAGTGGGAAGAACTCGAGGGGATAGCGAGTGATGTCAATTTTTTGTAAAGTAGAGCAAGCATAACCCCACTCTTCAATTTCCTGACGTATAAAATCGAAGGCATGGAATGAATCGACTGTGAGACTTTGCGAGTCAGAAGACAATTTCTCTAATTGCACCTTATGAAAATCATTAGCGAGAATTATTTTACTGATGGGTGCAGGAGACCAGCCAGAAGGTGGACCCACAAGCTTACACTTTGCAATCTCAAGCTCCACTAAAGAAGGAAGGTCGCTGGGCAGTGTTGTTAGGCTTGGACACTTTCTGATGCAAAGCACTTGAAGGCTTCTGAAAGCTCTGCCTTTAGATTTCCATTCACGCCATTGTAGCATCCTCTCAAAAGTTAGGCTTTCAAGGGATTGGAATGGATTCCCTTCGGTGGTGGGACTTCCATAGAACTCATCACCAACATACTCTAGATTATAAAAGTCTTCAATCAACAGCGTTTTTAGAGATTCTAACTGACCAAGAGATGGTAAAGAGACACAGTATTTACATCCACTAAGCCTCAGATCGACCATTTTTTCGAAAGAAGTGTGTCCTACCCATCCTGGAAGGTTTTTACCTCCGTAACCGATTATAGAAAGATCTTCCACTTTTGCACTAGGCCACAATGCTTCAAGTACATCTTCTTCAGTTAAAGAATCGTCAGTATCCCTCCTGCCACTCCATCTTAACTCTAACTTCTTAAGATCCTTGCCCTTCAAATTGGCTTCAGAAGCATTTAGACCATGAGAAACATTTTGAAGGTTCCAAATACGAAGTTCTCCCAGTAGATATCTAAGCTCTCCTAGCTCATCAATTCTGCACCCATTTTGTTGTCCCACAAAAAAATCAGTCAACGTTTCAAGCTCTGTTAGTTTGCCCATTTGTGGTGGCGTCTGTTGCAATCCTGTTTCTCTAATATCAAGATGACACAGTTCAGTTAACTTCACAATGTTGGCTGGTAACTCAGCTAGATTTGGGCACTGGCGCAAGATTAATGTTTGCAAAGTGAACGTCATACACAAAGTTTCAGGTAAACTTTTTATTGATTCTCCAGAGATTTCAAGATGTCGTAGGTGTTTCAGCCAGCAAAATACATCAGGCAACTGATTTATGTTAGACAAAGACAATACCCGTAGGCGATTGAATGCCTTGAGTTTCTCATCATTAACATCTCCCCAAAAGGACTCATTTGATGGTGGCAAAATGGTACGGAAACTGTGAAATCCATCGCCCACAAGATTCTTTAGGTCTTCATATCCCCTTTTGCTACCACACCATAAGTGACGAGCTTTGCTAAAAATATGTGAATCACCATCATCCAAACTGACAGAAAAATCTCCACGTAAAAATTTCGCCCAACTGTGTACCAGGTCATTCATAACAAAGGCTGATGTATCGTCATTTTTTTGTTGAAAAAAAGAGTAGGCTACAAGTTTTTGAAAGTACCCGTATCCTACTTCTTTCTTCCCCTTATCCCCTCCTAGAAAACCATTAGCCAGCCATAAAAGTACAATTGTCTCCCTTTTAAATGAATGATCCTTAGGAAAGAGTGAGCAGTAAACAAAGCATTGTTTAAGATTTGAAGGAAATCTATAATACCTTAATTTCATAGTAGCAGGAATAATGACCGGTTGAAGATCCCACCTACTCGATATTTCCTCCCAGTACAAATCTGGTTTGCACCGAAGGTGATTCCCAATCATTTTTGCACGTAGAGGTATGCCACCGCACCTTCCCAATACTTTCGAACGGAAATTTATATCAAATGACAAACGAGCCTGGCTTTCTTCACCACAAAAAGCATGTTCTAAAAACAAGGCCCAGCAATCAGCATCGCTTATTTCCTTCAAATTAAAAGGTGTAACAGATGGCAGGACTGATGCTACAGTAGGACTCATCTCTCGTGTTGTAATGATGATCTTGCTCCCCTTTGCTGCAGATTCCAAAGCTGTGACTAAGAAATTCCATTGAGCATGCTGATCATCTGCCTTCCAAACTTCATCTAATACAAGCAATAATTTCTTTCTTGTCAATCTTTTCTTAAGCTCCTTTTGAAGCTCATTTGCATCCATGGTAACACCTCTGAATGAACCAATATTCTTCAGAATATCTACTACTATCCTGACAGCATCAAATTCTTGCGAGACGTAGACCCATGCTTTCAGATCAAAGCACTCCTGTACCTTCATATCAAGGTAGACAAGCTTAGCAAAGGTGGTTTTACCAATACCGCCAATACCCTCTAAAACAATTGCTTCTAAGCTTTTACCTTTTGCATCTTCTGATAGCAGCAAGGGCATTATGGTTTCTTTATCATAGTCCCTGCCATAAACACCATTATCAATATATGAATGTCCATCACTCCGTAGAAGATTGTGGCGGTTCTCCCCTTCTTTTGCCAACATTTCAAGCTTTTCAAAAATCTTGACTGAGTTTTCTACCATTGTCCCTTCCTTATTGTTTTCGTTAGAAGTACAAAGAGAGGTGAAAACGTTCTCGATCTTATCTAGATAGCTTTGAGAGCTGGATTTCAATTCTGCTCGTCTAGCTTCATGAACAATCTCGTCCAGCAAATTTCCAGCTTCATACACGGCATCTGTAGCTTGTTGAAGCCAATTCTTCACGTCTTCATTGGTGATCTGCTTTGTCTCAGCCTCAGGGAGCATGATCTTGATAGTATTCAAAGGTTCCTTCAACTTCTCGAAGAGTCCTTCGATGAGAATTTGGCGTCTGAAGGAACCTCGAAATTCAATCGGAGAACCCAACTGCTGGACCAAGAGAACAATAGTACTGCTGAGAAATTCTGATCCAAACTCAGCTTCCACAAAGCTCAAGCATGGGAGGCTTCCCTTAAAACTCTTTATCAGACAGAGTGTACGAGCCCTTTCCTCTAGCCCTCTTAGTCTCTCAAGAATATCTTTCAAGTTGTTTATAATTTCGTCCTCGGTGTTAAAATAGCCAGGTTTCAACTTTGATCCTCGAGCTTGACAAGAAATCACGTCCACCAAGTCCTCAGCTTCATGAACAACATGCTGAACATCATCGAGCCAATCCTTTACACCTTCCTTGGTGGTCTGCTTCCTCTCTGCATCAAGGAGTATGCTGTTGACGGATTTCAAACTTGTTGTCAACTTGAATGGGAGTCGTCCTTCAAGCAGCTTCTGGCGTTGAAAGAACCGCTGAACCTCAGGAGAATTAAACTTATGGACCAAAAGATCAACAGCACTTTTGAGAAATGCTGATCCAATCTCACCTAGAAAGGCCATAGAGAATCTTTGCAAAGGGTACGAGAGCAGAAAAATGGTGAGAGCAAAATGCAAAAGAATTGCAGGTAAGCAAAGAGAAGAGATAAGAGACTTTGATTGAAGATATAACTAAGCTTATGCATTGAATTTTCCTTGATAAAGTCTAGATCGGGGATAATATATATATATATATATATATATATATATATATATATATATATATATATATATATATAACTTTTATTTTATTTAGTGGTTCAATATTCACAAGGGCATTTTTTTTAATAAAAAATTAGGAATTTAAAAGGTTAAAAATGAAATTTCAGTATAACTTATATTAATTTTTAATAGTTAATTATTTAAAAAATTTGCTGAAAGCAGCTCAACTTATCAAGTGTTAACAAGTGAAATATAAATAACAAAAAACTTTAGAGATCTAAAGAGGAAATCAACCTTAAAAAACCTGAGGTTGATGAACAGTGAAAAACTGAGCTCTTTTAAATTTTTTTATTTGTTATTGTTAATGTTAATTTTTTGTTATTTTTATTTTGAAAAATGTTTTTGAAGATGTGTGTTATGTTTATAGACCATCACGTGAACTCTTAGCAAAATTATTGGAAGGATGAATATTCTACTATTTATTGAAAGATAATTTATGATATTAAATTAAAATTTTAAAGGTTTTTGTGTATATGTTTGATAACAGTTGTGATATTAAAATAATATTTTTTATTTATAAAAAATTATATTTTAAAATATAAAAAATAATTTTAAATAAAAAACATAAATTTGAAGGAACAACTTTTCCAAACACGCTCACAAGTATTGATGACAAGATATACTATTTGAGAAAGATTCTATTATTTATTGCATTGATTCTGAAAGAAATTATTGAAGGAAAGTGGTGATGGAGTCTCTTTCTGATCACATCCATCATGTCAGCGGTGGCTATTTCTCAGCCAACAATCACCTGTTGTGAAATCGTTAGTCGACCAATCACCCATTTCTTTCTTGATAATGACTTGTACCTTGAGCCAAATCATCAACCATTAGGCTCCAAATTTCCAAACAACGTATATGGACCCACCTTGGCATAAGAAACCGGACCCAGCACCAAGAAGAAAAGGGGCCGCAAAACCGAACCCATAGAGAAAGAAACAGGGCTGCGAAACCAGCCTAGAGAGGAAGAAACAAGGCTGCAAAACCGAGCCGAGAGGAGAAGAAAAAGGGTCTCAAAACCGAGCCCAAGAAGGAAGGAGAAAAGAAGATCTCAAAACCAAGCTTAATAATGCTGGAAAATGAGTTCAAATCCGAGCACATTGATCCCCTCATTTTCTGTGTGTTTCGGGCAATTCTTTTTTCTTTTTATAGACATACCAAATGATGTCCAGGCATCTTTACGCCACTGCAATGATGTTTGGAAATATAATTATAGTTATTTTTTAAAATGTTTTTTTATTCAGAAATACATTAAAATAATATGTTTTTATTTTTTAAAAATTATTTTTAATATTAGCACATCAAAACGATCCAAAAATACTAAAATATTATTAATTTTAAACAAAAAAAATCAAAATTTTCCCAAATAGTCTCTTATACTTGTCTAGACATCTTGACACACAACTATCTAAAAATAACATTCTCTCGCATTTCATCATATTTTTTTTTCTATACATTGCATTCCTTCCATACTTCAATATCTCATATTGGAGGCTATTTTTGTAGGAGAACACAAACCACCCGCCAAGTTACTTCAATTTTTTTTTTTTTCCCAAAATCAATTAAACAGCCGTAAAAAGGCTCATAATCATTTGAATTTCTTTTTTGGATTTCATCACTAACATCCTATTTGTACGTTTTCATTTAGTTTTAGCTATTACTAATTAAATCCAATCCGGTCCTCTAGAGTTACATAGATCAACTTAATTAAGTTTGAGCCAGCTAGTTCTTAAAAATAAATAATTGCGCAACATTACCTGAAATTGCTTCATACTACTATACAAATCTCCTTAAAAAAAATGAATGATCATCGACGAAAAGAAATTGATAATTAATTATGCAGCTTCTCGTTTTTGTAATGTACTGATGTGATGAAAAGCCTAAACCATCTTCATTAAAAAAAAAAAAAAAAATACCCTTTTAAAAACGAACTCATTAACACCAACACAGGTTTTGGTTGTGGCTGGGTAAAATACTTGTTTTTGCTGTGGCTTGACAAAATCTTTCTCCTTCCTCTTTTTTTTTCAGCTACTTTCTCTATCATTTATTAACATTCAGAACTAAAAGGTGAGAAAAATTAAGTTTTATGGATGAAATGTTAAAAGATCAAATATAAAAAATAAAAATTCCATGGAATAAAGTTATTTTAAATTACACTATGATGCACAAAGTGTATATGTGTATAGTAGTGCTAGCTCTTTTAATTTATAGGGTAATGTCTCTTAAATTGATTCTTAAAATAAACAATTCTTTTGACCTTCGTTCAAATGAAAAGAAAAAGGCACTGCAGCCATTTCCCACGCGATGGTGAAGGAATCCAGCCACTACATCGTTAAAAACACCATTAAATGAAATATCCTTCGATAATGAATTTATAGATATTTAAATTAGATCATTTCATTAACAAAATTAGGAGATATATAGATTTAGAAATTTCTTGTTAATGATGGGCCTGAAACTCATGCTGCTGCGCTCCTTGGATGGTGTTGGAGTGGAAATGAAAACTCATGGATATATTTGAACATATATGGGGAAAATTGGGGAATGGATGGCACATGAGTCATTGCAGTAAATGCAGTCCTTTGATATATTTATTCCAATTATTACTCCTGTCTCTTGATACTTGCAATTTCACTCATGAATGTGTTTTATCTCCCTGAGCTGATGAATGTTTTTTGTTATTTGCTTGGCACGGGTTATTGGTTAGTTTGCTTACAATATAGTTATTTAACCATAAGTTAGGTTGACTTGGAAAACTGTGATCTAAAATTTAACCTAGATCAGGTTTCAATTTAAAGTAGAAAAAACATTCTTCTAGTCAAACCCAACTAAACGAAATTATAATATAATTTTTTTTTTTTAATAAAAATAATAATAGTGACTTATGAATTGACTTGACATCCCATCTTTCTTTTGATCCATAAGCAAAATGCTTTCTCTATTTAGAATGAATTGTGTTGTTCAGCCAAGTTCCACTGCTCAACATCCATTCCAATTTTAGAGAAAACCTAGCTTGAGTTAGGTTTTAAGTTAATGGATCACCTGACAGTGCCAAGTTTTATTACTATGCTATTCTATATATGATACTAGTGAAATTGAAATGATCTTCAGAACAAATTCTAGCTGCCTAATAACTTCCACAAACTGGCGAAAAATTGGAAAGTGGAAAACAAACATAATCTGATGGTCAGCTGCTCATTGATTCATTGAACAAACTGTTTTCTCATTTTCCAACTATTACACAGGGGAAGCTATAACTTTCACAGAAGAAAATGGTAAGTTGAAAAATGACTCCTTAATTCTACGAGGTATGATTACTATTTGAAAAATACAGCACAGTAGAAATGGATAATACGAATCTCTCGATTCATTCCTCGTACACATGCTCATTCATGCAAGAATACTTGCCAGCATACGTTGGATGTAACCCATCCCTGTTGAACATAGCCATGAATCATGATTTGATGGGTCGGGTGGCACATAACCACTGCCTTGGGGTCTCAAGATCATCATTTGTGGTTGTCGGAACATGCCAACTACCATTTTCTGACTCCTGCGTTCACAAAACCATCATACACCAAAATCTCTTGAAAGCTCCCATATAATGATGAAAAAGATTAGCACGAATGCAGACTCATGGTTGAACATCGCACCTGAATAACAATTGAGTAAGGGGGAGGCATCTGCAAAGCAATTCCAGATCGCGATACTGAGAGTCGAACCTGCAAATATTTCCAAGAAAGATGAGTCCCTATATAATACATGGCATTATCAATTTCTTCTAATACTGAATATAGTGGAATACATTTTTTATTTATGAAATTCGATTAAACACATTCTTGGGTGAGTTTAAACTGGACACTCCAAGAAAACTTTGGCACATTCTGAAATGTTATTTCATGCAATGTAAGACAACTATTAGATCATATGATATTCTGGACACTCCAAGAAAACTTTGGCACATTCTGAAATGTTATTTCATGCAATGTAAGACAACTATTAGATCATATGATATTCAGTAGCCCTTAAGTAATGTGAGGTAAAAATGCTCTTAGGCAAAGAGTGTATAAGATCAATGAATTCAGAGCAAAACTTGGAAGCCCTTAAATGTACAACATCATGGACGTATCACCAGAAAGTACATAGTTTAGAAAACGCTCAAGAAAAAGCAAAACAAGGAGGTTTCACCTACTTCTCAATCAGAGAAAAGCTTAGTTTTGTAAATCTGCGAACCAACACAACATAAAACATATATATACACCACATGCATCTGAAAGAGTTGAAATACCTGATGCTTTTCCTTCCATCTTGGAAAAAAGGAAGTCCCTAGCAACTGGAACAAGTGGTCCCTCATTTCATCATTTGTCACCAACAAACACTTATAGCAAACAGCAGCATATAACCAGTACCTGTAAATAAACATGGCACAAATACAGCAAAGGAATTACAAAGGAGAAAGTGCCAAACAACAGCCACGTGGATTGCTAGGATGCACCTTAGCATTTGGTTGTGACACTTAGCAAGTTCTATCATACAAGGCCAAAACAATTGTTTAGAAAGATGATGGTTTGCAAAGATTCTAGCGTTTATACTCAAATACCAAATAACTGAAATCATAGCATACATAAGAGGTCGGTATCTTTACTACTCCCAAAACCTATGGCACGCAGCAGAAACAGCAACTCCACTTGTTTCGACAGGCCCAAAGGTCACCTATAGAACAATTTGAATTAATGCAAAAATTTGATCCTTTGGTAATCCAATCAATAAAAGTGATTAGCTTGCAGGGAATCCTAAATTAAAATATGATTTCTAATAACACTGGATAAAAATTCATTCATCTTGTATGCATTGTTGAAAGAATAATTCTCTTAGATCCTCACACATCAAGGCAATTTTCTTGCTTCTTTGTCCTGAAAACATTGAGCATTACTTTTCTTTTTCCAGCAACCAAATTGGACATCCAATGGTAATTCTAACACGTTGTTGGTTAGTTGAGAGTTTTGAAAGAGAAGAATTGCAAGAACTTCTGGTACTGTGCCATAAGTGTAGACCTTCAATATTTTTGGATGGAGAGTTATGCAAGACTTTTAACCAATCACATAGCACTGAGACATGTATTATGAGATAAAATATGATTTTGTTTTGCTTCACTTGGTGTAATTTTGTGGAAGCTTTTAGGAGCAATTACTTATACAGCGACAGGAGTGCACTTATTTTATGATTTTGGGATTTAGACTGTCTTCATTGTAAATTTCATAGCAAAGAACTTGCAAAACAGGGCAAGTTCGTATGAATACAACAGTCATATATTTCATGAAATGCACACTCACCAATCATCATTGGAACCAGCCGGAGTAACATAAAGAGCACCAGAATTTTTCCACCTCTCTAACAACTTCTTGTTATAAGGACTCTGAGCTGGACCCCCAGTTACACGACTTTTATGCAAAATAACGAGTGGCAATTTCTTGGATGGACTCATGTCGTGTAATCGATGTACAACAGAATTAAGCTACAATCCAAAAGAAGCATTCAGCGTCCCATCAGCATATCTTGCTATAAAGATATTAAGAGATGTAGTCTCATAAGAGTTACTCAACAGGCAACTTACCTGGGAGAAGCTGAAAGTCTGTTGATTGATAAGACTCAAATTAGCTCCATCTACAACTGCATCAAATGGACCATGCCGCTGAAGCCAATCCTGAATCAGTTCATTACGTAAGTCAGTTAATAGCTTATTGGCAATTATTTTATGTGTTATTAGCCTTAAGCATACAGACAAGGCGGTATCTACCATTGTTTATTCATTAAAAATTCAGTGACCAAAAAGTTATGGAGTACGTTGAGATTTGAGATTTTGATGGGAAGAAGAATACGATCATAAACAAACTAGTGATATACCAATGATCACATAGACCCATCCAACAAATTCTCATAATGTTGAGCGTATTTTGATTAAAGTTCTCATATGGAGACTCTTTTCCATGCTCAAGCAGTGGCGACAGAGAAACCAAGAGCTTTAAATTGATCAATTATTTAGTGACCCTTATGTTACAGAAGGAATTGTCTCGCACCTGGAACCGAATAAAATCAGCCTTAACCTCTCTTCCCAAAGCCAACTTAGATAATGAGATAGCAAAGTCCTCCGTCTCTCTTGGATCAATATCAATACAAGCAAGCCTCTCACCACAAGAACCACAAACACCCTCCTTGTCCATTTGAGTCCTGACCACTCTCCACTGCCCACATCCTAACCACCCTTGTCCATGCCAACCTCCTCCTCCTCTCGCAACTCCTTCCTTCACCTTTCTCACATCCCAATTCTCCTTTCCAGTTTTTGCAGCATGTTTGGACTTAAACCAATCTTCAATAATCCCTACAGTTGACTCTGTGGCCTGCCTTACAGAGGTTCGCAACCGATGCAGCAACTCATACACCTTGTCAGCATTGTTTACATCAGCACTAACTTTCAGAAGAGCAGAAAGCTCAGGCTCTTCAGCCACAACCCCATATTCAATCATATGTGCATCAACTTCATAAGCTTTATCAGCCATCCCTTTCTTACAAAACCCAAACAACGGCGGACCATAAGACCTCAACTTCGGCAGAATACCAAAACCCTTCATTTGCTTAACCAAATCAAAAGCCATTTCTGGATCTTCCATTGCAGAAGCCAACCTTGCTGCATTTGTAAACGTAGCCTCATTGGGAGGAACTTTATCGATAATCATCTGCTGAAATATCTCGAAACCCTGTTTTCTCAAATCACTTACATTTTCACCTCCATTTTGAGAGCACAGATAAAGCAACACATTATAATGGTGTTGATTAAGCTCAACCCCATTTTTCCTCGCCTCATCATACAACCTAAGCCCTTCAACAACATCACCACGCTTTGAACACGTATCTAGCTTAAACTTAAGCACTCCCTCTGGTGCCTCTCGTCGTGCTTTCTTTTTCTCCCTTAAAGACATTACATTACCACCAACAGCTTTCTCATTTCTCCGTGATGTCCCGGAGATTGCCAAGTTGCAAAATTTAGCTTTTTTATTCACAAACAAATCATGTGCACCAATAAAGTTTGAATCTTTTATGGGTTTTCCAAATAAATAACTGTGATTACAATGAATTGGGCTGTTCTTAAACAATGAAAGAGCATGGGTTTTCTTAGTAAAGTAAGAAAAAAGATTTGGTGAGGTTTTTGCAATAAAAGAAGGAACAAAAATAGTGCTTCTTCTACAGAGCAGCATTACTAACAGATACTGATAATTCCTCTTTCAAATTATTTTCCTAACAAGCAATAATAATTATATACTAAATCAGAAATAAAAAAATACATGAAATTAACAAAAAAATTATATATAAAAAAATATTTTTAGCAGGCAAAGTTTCTCCCTTTTTTAGCAGAAAAAACATTAAAGTTTCAATTTTGATGCAATACTTAGAAAGTAAGTGATTTGAGAGAAAGAGAAAACCTTGAGGTTTTGGGATTCTTTGAAATCCTTGACTTTGGAGGGACATAGCCAAAACCCTAAGAATTGGGGGTTTAGTGCAGGAGAAGAAGGCGGTAATTGGATGAATCCGGATCCGGGTGATAACCCAGAAGGGCAAACAATGTGGGTTTTGTGTGTTTTGGCCCATGTTTAATCCCTATGGGTTATGGGTTATGGAATGATGGGTTTATTCCTTTTCTTTTAATAATTTGACCCAAAAGGTTTTGTTTTTTTTTCTGTAAATATATTATATGAATTTAATGGCAAATGTAATTTCTTGGGAAATCTTTTGCACAGAAAAAATATTTATTTTTTATTTTTTTGAACATTAAAATATACAGGAACTCAAATAGAAAAAATTAAAGCAGGGAAGCTATTTTTATAAAATATAGGTACTAAATTATAAGATATAGATAATATAAGAGTTCATTCTTTATGAGTTCTTTTTTAGTACTTTATACTCAGTCCATTGATCTCCCTTTTGAATATGGCCCCATGGACTTGGACATCATCCTATCCTCAAAATCGAAGTGGAACTCTCATCTAGAATCGGTATTTTGTTTCATGTGTTCTCTCACTAAATTAGTCACCCCTTCATTTTATGTCTGTGGAAACCATGCCTTTTTTTACTTTTATTTTGAGTTGCATGTTAGAATTGATGAATCCCCTGCACTATAGAGTCTAGAGGAGGATCTCGCACATTCAACGACTCTGAACCTTCTTCCAGTAGATTTCTATGGTGATTTTCGTGTACATGTTGCTGCTCTCTCTGCATGCAATTAGCAAAGAAAAATGGCATATGCTTCTTGTTGAAGAAGGGTGTTTCTGTCACAAAAATCAGTGTTCCCACTCAATGCACTGATTTGTAAAATAGGCATTACCATTCTTTTCTATACAGCCGAATAAAATTGGGTGATAAAAATCTCAGTTCATGCAAAAATACTTGCAAGCTTCGACAGTGGATGAATCCTATCAAACCCGTGACCAGAATCTTGGTCTGGTTTTAATAACTTTGCTGTCTGCCATGCCAGTCACTTTACCGGTTGATCTAGCTATCATCCTACTCTAGATTTCTTGGATGAATATCAACATCACAAACTAAACCCTTTAACCAAAATCATTGATCTGTATAATAGTTTCCGTTCTCTTCTTTTCATGGAAGAATCTTGGTCCGCCCCTATCTGAAAAATAGCCGAAGAAGATGCTGACTAATTCCTCGTTCCAATCATTGCAAAATTGAAGAGATGGTATACCATATATGCACAGCAAGAGGAGACAATATGGAAAGACAGATTCATAGAGACCACCTGCCTTAATGCTTGAAGGTAAATACAGTAAGTACTGCTTTATGATTTTGTACAGAGGCCAAAACAAAGCTAGGTGGCTAAGGGATTCACAGTTCAAAGAAGAAAAAGAATATATGAGACCAGAAAGGTAATCCAGAGGATCAAAAAGGAAAATAAATAAGACAGACAGAACATGATGCGTACAAGAAAAGGAGGAAATAAAGATATAAACAGTTGAAGGTGGAAAAACCAAGTAACAAGATGAGAATCTAGAGAGCTGCAGATGGCAACTGCTTAAGCACCATTCCCCCTCTGATTCGAGTTCATCCAGCAACTGATGTTCTCAGAGTCCATGATCCTCAACTTGCTCAAAAAAGTTATATGTTCTAGTTAAGGGAAACTAAGGCTGTTCGATGAGGCTAACTACAGGCAAAGGCGGATTCTTTGCTCTTCCCTCTCTTCGCCGGTTATTGTTGAGGATTGACTGTCTCTTTCTGCAGTCCGTTTCTTATAAGGCACAAACCCTTTCGTGCACTTTTCATTGAATGCTTTTGATCCAGATGAGGCTGATTTCTTCTTTGGCTTAAGCTCCAAAAATGGAGATGGCTCTTTTTCCTCGTAAGAAAATTGGTGACTTTCAGTCTCAGCATCCATAATTTTATCAACATTTTCCCCTTCATTCACTGATCCGGAGTTGGAACCAGTCCAAGATACTTCCTTGTGAATCTCTTTATCTTGGACTTCATCTCCATTTGAATCTAAATTTTCCACCGCAGGCTCATGCTTGTGAAATGGTATGAAAGGAAATGGCATGCCTTCATAAGAACCCCACCAAGGCATTAGAGCAGCAGAGTCGTTTTCTGTGGGACTTGAGTTTTCCTTTTTAAATTGTATTTGATATAATGCTCCATGAGATCCATGAGGCAGCGGGCTCCAAGTGGATTCCTCATTCCTGGACTGCAATTTTGCAGCTGTGATGTTCAGTGTTAATGGTTGCACAAGTTTCTCTTCAGTGGCATCTGGCAGCGACAATTTAGAAGTCCCCATGTTTGGATAAGATGGTTTATGGCATTCTGTGACTAATAGTGTCCTTCCAAAGAGCTTGAGAGTAATGGGTTCTTCAGAAGAGACATTTTCTTTGGGAAATGAGTCAAGTTTCTGGACCTTAAAGAAAATAGAAAAAAACATTTAGGACAACCTGAGAACTTTTAGACATCATAAGCAGAGTAAAAACCTGATTTCCTTTGAAGGGGTTTGCCAATACCTTGGGAAATTGCTCGTCAGGAGCTGAGCTAGCAGTTGGTGGTGATGGAGATCCATTGTCTTCAGGTGACGAATCAACATGACGCACACCACCAGCAGATGAAACTGGTGATAAGCTATGGCTTGGCATGTCTGAGTCAGTGGAACCAAGGGCATCTGAACCAACCGCAGACAATACCGATGTAGGAGATTGGTTTTCTTGTTCTGAAATGGAAAAATTTGGAGATGAAGACCTTAGCGGATTCTCAAGAATTAGAAGATCTCTTTCCAGCGGATGTGCCAATTTGCGAGGGTAAGGATGCATAGGTTTTCTTTTTGGTCTGGGAGGAGGAATTTCAATTGGTTCCTCTGAGCTAGTGTTGCTGCCACCAGATTCACGCGCAACCTGCCTCAAATAAAAAGATAGTGTAAGAGAAACATTAAGCATGAAAAATGAACCCATCAAAGATCACTCGCACTCCGGGGGCTCGTTGAAAATCCAACTTACTTTAATTGAGGGTATTTATATATTATGGTAGTAGAGAGCAGAAGTTGGAATAAGAGCAGTAAACCTTAGAGAAGAATTTCTGAGCATGGCTTCGAATCTGAACTGCAGTCTTTGTGCCTAAATGCTCTGCCAAACAAAACACACAATTATTTAGATTCACAAGTCACGGAAGAAATAAACTTAATTAAGAAACTTGACAACAAATTATACCTTCAATCCGTCTCCAAGCACGGCCGTAAAGCTTTAGAGCATCAAGGAACTTCTTATGCTCTTCCTCTGTCCATCTCTCTCTTTGTTTCGTAATTGTGTAAGGTTTCCTCGCCTAATTAAAGTAAAAACAACAATAGAATGAGTATCGAGTAATATTTGTGAATGGAATAAGATCAATCATAATTCATATCCAACATGTTAAGAATAGAACCTTGGGAGAGTAATCACTCCCACAAGAGAACTGCTCCTTTAGTTGGTGGTCAGTTGCCTTCTGTAGTGTAGCACTCGGTAAAATTCCATTGCCTGCTGGGAGAACCAGATTTGATCGAGTCCCTCCACACTGATCCTGCATCAAATTGTGGGAAACAAAGTCATCAGAAAGATATTCCCGCTTCCACCACTACCAGCCCCATCACACTAATCTCCATTCACTAATTGAACTAAGTATACAATTCTTTTAACTTCCAAACAATTCAATATCCATTTAAATTCATTACTTAAGCAGATACAGTAAAATTCAACAAGAAGAATCAAATGATCATCATATTTCATAGAAATCTAAACTAAAATACAACTAAAGTAACAATTACAATGTGCTTATGCTGCTTTCTGTTGCGAGAAAATAAGGCAAGAACTGTATTCATAAATAATAACAGGCCAAATGTTCACCAAAGCAAAACCTACCTGAAACTTCCATATCACACTCCCCATAAAACTACACTCGTAAAGAAACTTGCTTGTGTAATTATATAGACCGACAAAAGACACATCAACATGAACCATAAATCTTGCCACTTGCCACAAATAGTCCCTTTCAGACCACACAAGTTCTTACAACATGAATCTTTTTACACTTTAGGTATCGAGACCAGAGCTTTAACACAAGTATTCATTACATGATCACACTTTAGATCCATCTTTCCTTAACTTCAGTAAATGAATTCTTGCAAACAGCCACAAAAACAAAAAAGCAAAAAAAAAAATCATTTTTTCTTCGCAACTCTTTTGAATTACAAGATTTTAAAAGCAACCCTCAAAATTTAGCAATTTCATGCACTGATCCAACAAAAATAAACAAGAAAGTTAAATAAACTTAATTTTCATACCTGAATAGCCATAGCTGAAAAAACCACTCAAAATACCCTTCTTAAAGAAACTCTTACAGTACCCTTCTTGATGATATCTTCCTCAAACTCATAAACTAACATAATAACACCAAAAAATATATCTCTCCACTTTCACTTATTCTCTGACACAAACAAAAAACGCAACCTGACCCTTCAAAGCAATGAAGTCAAAGCTTAATATTCTAACAAAAACCTAGAAAGATTGAAGCTTTTGGCTTCAACCAAGCTAAAAAAAGAAACCCAAAAGAACTAAACAAGCAACAAAGTTAGAGAAGTGAAGAAACAGGGAAAGAAACAGGGAGAGAGAGTGAGATAGAGAGAGAGAGAAAGGTGAGCGTCTGCCTGTCTATTTGGCTTGTGATGAAAAAAAAAACAAGAGAGAGAGAGAGAGAGAGAGAGGAAGGAAGGACGCCACGTCAGAAGTATTTTTTTATTTTTTATTTTCTTAAGATAGAAAGCTTTAAGATAGGAAAGCTCGGGAATTCAATGGAATCTTGTGGCTCACGTCAAAAGAGCAGCTGGACACGTGGCATCTGGGTTTTTGTTTGTGTCTTCCCTTTTTATTAGGCAAGCATGTTTAATTCGGTGGAGAAAAACATGGAGGCCAGTTTTTTCTTTTATTTTTATTTTTATTTTTTATGGATAATTAAGCAATTCCTTTTATTATATAAACTTGCACTTGGTCTTGTCCACCTCTCTATTAGCCACAAATATTTTTAGATTTTTATTTTTTTCCATTGCCTTATGGAGTATATATGTTGTTTAATTTCCTTAGGAATAGAGAAGAAAAGGGGGAAGAAGAAAAGGTAATAGTGATTCTAGATGCTCTTTGCTTGTTGATGATAAGATTAAATAGTTCTTGCCTCTTGAGAAAATTCAGTTCACTTTGGCTTGCTATTAGGGTTTGTGAGGAGGACAAAATTACTTGTTACTTGTGGGTGAAAAAAATTTATGAATAACTTTTTTTAATAAATTGAAAGTAATTTATTTTGATGTTAATAAAATCATAAATTGAAAGTATATATATATATAACTATAGAAGTTAAATATTATAAATTTCACATTAATAATACCTATTATTTTAGTTCTCTTTCAATTTTAGTTTTAACTAGACAAATATTAATTGAAGTCAATTGTGTTTGTGTTTTAGTTTTAACATGTTTTTTAAATTGTTTTTTATTTAAAAATTATTAAATTAATTTTTTAATGTACTTTTCAACTACTTTGATCTGCTGGCCATATAAATAAAATACTTTAAAAAATATTTTAATAAATTTTTAATTGAAAAATGTTTTGGACCGCGGTATCAAAAACACACTTAGTTTTTGATTAATTTATTTTTAAAAAAAATAATTAATTCAAATAATAAATGACAAACAAATCTAGGGAATTGAGAGGATGAGTTTTCCATAATTCCAGCTCTTTTCCATTTTTATTTTATTTTTTGCCAATAGTTTTGTTCCTATTTCCCCTTCTTAATTAGTACTAGAAAATGCAAGAAGAACAAAAAGATGATACTGACTTTATCGAGCTTTCATGAACATGGAAAAGCACCACGTTGGGGAGGCAGTAGGCATCACAAACCCTTCTGTGATTGGTCTAAATTAGCCAGTACATTACCTGTCGTTCATACCTCGTGCTGTCACCTGTCAGTGGATCGCGATTGCTAGAGAAACATTCAATTCATTATCATCAAAGAAAAGATATTTATTTTTTTCAATACAATAAATATTATTCCAATATTGTCGGTTCACTTTCCAATAAAAAAAATGCAAAGAATATTTTTTTTTATTAAAATATAATAAAAAAAATTTTGTTTTATAGTATCATTTGGGTGCTTGTAAGAACATAAAAACAACTCGAATTTTATTAAATTAATTGAGAAAGAAATTAATCAATAAAGTTACACTTTATTAATTGAATTAATATTAAAATAAAATTTAATTTACAATAATTTCAAGTAAAACATTTAACAACTTAAACTCAATCTAGTTTAATAACTATATAAAAAAACTTTAAAAGTTTGATTAAAAATGGCTTAGTAATTAAAAATGAAAAACAAAAAAATATTTCTTATTAAAAATCTAAAAAATTAAAACTCAATCCATGTCACATGATTATGATTTAAATTTAACTGAATTAATATCAAATTGATTTAAATTAAACTTGATTAGGATTTAAATTGTAAATTTATCATTTAGATCAAATTTAATAATTATTGTAAAAAAGACAGCTGTGATAGAGGAAAGCTTAGCTTAAAGATGCAAAAACAAACAAATTTTGTTTATCAAAAAATCCGAATTGATATTTTGTGACGAGGAAAAAGATTAAAATATCTACAACTTGTTTTTAAAATAATAAAGAAAGGAAAAAAAACAATGTGCGTGACCATGAGAGAGAGAGAGAGAGAGAGAGAGAGAGAGGAGGTTAGCCAAGAGTTGTGGATTAAAAAAGAGCCAGGTGACTTACTTTTGCACTTTTTGCCACGCAAGCACCACTGGCCGCCCTTGCTTATCAACAATGCCACGTGTATTTTCTAAGGAGAAGAGAGAGAAGAAAAGCGGATACACATCACTGCTTAGCCACTCATTTTTATTTCTTTTAAAAAAAATTCTCAAAAATTTATATCCACGAGTTTTGTTTTTTAGCTTTGAGAGTTTCTTGCTGGGAGGAAAGGATGACCTCATTTTGAAGTGTAGAGTGAACTTTTTGCCTTTTCAACCATCTTAGATCCATCATGATCTCATATGATGCACTAATTTGACTATGTCCTTCAATTTTTTTTTTTTCTAAAACCTAAAAGTATTGGGTTTTGAACATGGAAATTATCCTATCTTATTTAGGATTTAATCTGAAAAAATATGTTAATTGAGTTACTAGATTAATCTATATAAAAAAAATTGAATTATTGAGACACTAGGTTAAATTATGGGGTCATTAGATCGATGTATATTTATATTTTTTTTAAAAAATTATTTTGTTTTGTTTAAAAAAATAAATTCTGATCGGTTAAGTTTGGATTGAGTTTGATTAAATTACTAATTTTTATATTTAAATTAAAATTTATTTAGAGTTAATTTTAAATTATAAAGTTTTTAGATCAAACCATACTAAATTTAATAAATATGTTTAAAAATAATTGGAAAAGTTTCATAAGTGCATGTGCATGATAATGAACCACTCTCTTCCATTATACGATTCTTTTTTTTTTTCGTTTTTAAGCTATGCTTAAGTTTAAATATTAAAAAGTAATAAGAAAAAATTTTAAAAATATACGGGAATCAAAAGATTTATGAGATTATTTAATGATTTTATGTTAAAATCTCAATCTAATGACTCCTAATGTTATTGAATTCATTTGTTTGTTTGTTTATTTTGTTATTTATATTTTTTTATAAAAAATTATATATTATTTACATTATTTTAAAACTCAAACTAGCATGGAGAGTTAAAAATCCAAGTAAATCTAATGATTTAATCAATCTTGCTTGACTTGGTCTAAGCATAGTTTTGAACTTGATATAAGTTAACGCTGTCAAGCTATAACTGGATAGCTGTCCCAATTAGGATTATAAAACTATAATTCTGCAATATTTCATTGAAAAGGGAGATCCCATTTCATTTTTATCTGAAAGAGGTGGCCGACATTGAAAATCTAATTGGACAGCTCCTTTTGCTTTTTACAGATGTCTATGACAGCACAACTATATCAAATCAAAGTATCTTTACCATTACAAAAAAAAGGAGAAAGATAACGTTTGGTGTCCATCTATCTATAATTACAAGTACGATAATATTTTTATTCTCTCTACGTCATATATATATATATATATATATATATATATATATATATATTATTGAATTATTGAGTGGTGTTTTTTTATGAATTAATTACTAAAGTGTTTATCTTGTATTGGGTGAGCTTGCTTTTTATACTACTATTTTGGTTTGCAATTTAATTTATTTATTTTGTCATAGATATACTATATCCAATCGAAATAAAATCATATTTCAGTATGAGAAAAGAACTGGCCTATTAATTAATTATTGTCGAATGAAAGTAAATTATTAAATAGTTGGACAGTTTAACTACTTGTTTTCCTACACAAAAATTAAATCTAATCTCTTCGTTGTTGAGTTGACTAGAGTGTACATTTTAAAATTTAAAATTTAAAATTTCTTATCACTAATTTAAAATAAGAAGATTTTTTTTTCCTATCAAGAATGCAATTTAATTTCATTTAGAAAAAAAATTCAAAGTTATTATTGGAAAATTTGTTAAAACATTGTTAATGAGTATATTTAAGGTCAAATTAAAATTGGATCTACTTAGTTTTTTAAGTTAAAATTTTGTTGAAATTTAATATCCAATATAAGTTCTTTAACATAGAATATTAATTAAAATGATTTAAATAAATTATGATAAATGAGAAATTGACCTCAAATAACTCTTGGCTAACATGTTATGATGAAATTCAAGACGCTCTAAAGAAACTCTATCATGTATAAAAAAAAAAAAAATTGGTATTTATAAAATGAAGAGTTAGAAAGATAAAATTTGGCTTAAAATACATATTTTTTATAATGATTTTTAAAAGCTAAAAGGTTTAATAATAAAATATTTTCTTAGAGAAGCTGTTAATAGAAGAGTTATAATCTTTAATAGAAAGTCAAACATATATTATTGAGAGGTAAATTCAATATTATTTTCTTAAAAGAAAAATTGACTGATCAATAAATATGCTAGATTTTACCAACAAAAATAAAAGAAATATACTAAATCAAAAAAATAATATGAACTTTTATTTATAACATCTTCAGATTTTTCATGAGACGGATGATGTTTTCCATCTCTATTATTATTTACATGTCGAGAAAAAAATATTTTCATATCCTTTCATCAGATAAATAATTGTACCGTCCTTGTGATTTTGGTATCCTCCACGTACATCTTTAGAAACCAAGCACTTGCTTAGATCATGGTTAAGTAAAATTCAAACCTTCAAGGGGTTTCAACTACTTCGACTCCTAACTAGCACAAAGTCATTCTAACCATAGTTTTGAAAAAAAATAATTTTTTTAGTTTTAAATTAATATTTTTTATAGTTATAATATTTTAATGTTAAAAAAAATATTATATTAATATATCACCAAACTAATTTTTTTTTTTTAAAATCTCTATCGAACATAAAAAAAAGCTAAAAATCCATGTTTGTAGAAGAGCTTGGAAGAGACTAGCATGATGCATCATAATATCTGCCTTTGAGGTGTCCCATTCACCTAGGAGATTCTAAACTCCTGTGGCCATTAGCCTTGATGACAATACATGTTCCTGTTAAAGCAAAAATAAGGATAACATGAAGGAGAAAATTAGGTGCGGGGAGAAGAAGGTGAGCCATCCAAAATAAAAAAAAAGCAAATGAGAAGATATATATATAATGATAAAAGCAAATGTTTCGTTTTCTTTTTCCTTGTTAAACCACGCTATCTCCATTTTTTCTTAATTTTTAAACTTTTTTAAAACAATATATTTTTTTTAATTAACGTGAATGTTCGGGTTAACTTGCACATATCTTGACTAATCTTACGAGCAGTAAAATTAACGATCATATAAATCAAATATTTGAACTGTACTATTACACATGATGGTGTGGTCTTTTTAGTTCTAACTCAATACAAACTTGGGCTCCTGTGGCACACACACGTAAATATTTGGCATTATCGTTTTTTTTTATATAGAAAATAGAATAGAAAAAAATATATAGTCTTGTTAAATAGTTTAATTCTAAAAAAATTTATAATTCCTAATTTAATCCGAGCTAGTTTTTAAGTTAATTCAGAAATTATATTAATCAAATAATATTTATTAATCCGGTTATGTTCTTAGTAACCTAGTTGATTGTACTGAGTTAAACCAACACAAATGAATTTTTTTTTTTAAAATAAAATAATATTATTTTAATAAAAATTAATTAATTCAAGTTAATCTTACAATTCAATAACTTAATATTGTTATGAAATATGCCAACTATGTAATGAAGTTGTAGGATTTTAAAATAAGATGTGAGCAACTAATCAATATGTAGATAATAAAGTCAAAATATTGATATCAAGATGCTCAATTTCTATAGAAAATTAGAAATCAATAATAATAATATAAAAGAAGAAAAGGGAGTCAAAATTCAATAAAGGGGGAATTGAAAATTTGACAATCACAGCAAAGAGAAAATACTGTAAGCCACAAATTCAGACCAAACATGACCCACACACACCACCATTCAACCAACCAACCAACCAACCAAGCAAAGAGGGTGTAGATAAATCAAGACCAGAACAGTGATGGCTAACATGGCAGAAGCATTTTGCATGGAACCAACCAGTAATAAATATTTCTTGGCATTGGATGGAGAAGGAATATATAAGAGAGGAATATCTTAGAGAAAGATCTTAGCCACTCATTTCAATGTTGATTGAATTCTTCTTCCCCGATGTTATGTTAGGTGACACCTCCTTCCTTCTGCTTAAATTGCTCCATTGTATCTGCCCCTTTTCCTTTCCTTTTCTTCTTTTACCTTTAAGAGCTTTTCTCTTATGCAACTATCACATAGTACCGGTCTTAGGCTTTGTGATACGTGACACATGTACATCAATGTTTTGATGGATACCGTCTCGATTATTAAACTTAGCTTGGCTAGCAAGTTAACATGAAATTTAATTTATTTGACCCATGTTTTAAGCTTAATTAAAAAGATCAACTTATAATTAACGTAATTGTTCTAATCAAAATTTAATTTAATTTAATTTTTTTCTTAAAAAAACATCATTTCAGCTATTTAAAAAAAAAATCTTAAAATAAAATGGTTTTAAATTTACCTAAATCAACTTGAATTACATTACCCATTCAATAACCTAAACTATAATTTAAGTTATGTATTGAATCAAGTTTAATAAATTGATTTTTTTAAAAATATGGGCTGGCCGATGTTTCCAAACTTGTCTAAAAACAAGTCTTTCCACCATACATATGGGATGGAGGAGGGAATAACCCGAACCTAAACATGTCCCATTACAATTCTAGCTTTTTTATTTAGTTATTAATTATTTATTATCCTACTACAAGAATAGACTAAGCTTTTTTTGTAAACGATTTTAAGCACATCATCCGTATCGTTAGGGCAATTCCCCAAGATTTATGAATCTATTAATCAAAGAGCATGTATTTATATATCAATTAAAGTTAAAAATGCAGTTTATATACATACATTAATTAATAGAATATTGAAACACTGAAATCCCAAAACAAAATCTAACAAAAACGTTTGAGAGTACTTAAGACTCGATCGAGACACTAGGATTGGCCTGTACATAGCCTAGTCTCACAGTGGATTAGGGTTTCAAATCCAACCACATGCAAAATGATAAAATATAAACCCTCAAAATATTATTTTGTATTTAATTCTCTATGTTTTAACATTTAAGAGGAGACAAGACACATAGTTTGCAACGAAATAATTTCATTTTTATATTCAATTTAGTTAAATTTTAAAATTCTAGTTCAGGTGAATCGGCTTATGCTCATCCCAGCCGTACTCAAGTTGTAAAAGTATGTAACTTGTCCAGCCTAACGAGGCTCGATGCGAAGAATATATCGGCTCAGGGATCTATTTCAGCCCATTGAACAATAAAAACAGCTGCCTTGAAATCCTGTACATATGTAGATCATTAGGGGCCAAGTTCATGTTGAAAAGAAGAATTGAAAACTGAAAAGCATTCTCCACCCTTCAATCCTGCAAGTGAAACGGAGAAGACGAGAAGGTTTCCTCTTTTTTGAAGCTCACAAAGGGTTATTGGTGTGAAATCCATGGATCAAATTGCCATGTAACCTTCTGAAAATTGGTTTGAGCTTTGATTTGTAAACACCAAACAGCAACAAGGGAAATTGTCTCTTGTCTAGATCTCTTAATAAAGTAGTCATTCACTTGCAAGAAAGACATCTCATCGAACAACTGAAACCCAAATTTCACCAAACGTAGGTTAACTTTGCACTTTCCTATACATGTGCGTGTATCTTCCTTCCTTAATTAGGTTCGGTGTGATAGGTTTATTATTATTTTTTTTTAACGTACTTAATGCACAAAACATCACCATCAAAACCAAGTTTCCACGCTTTTCTCTGTTTTTTCCATGTGAAAGCCATAAAAAAAAACCCACCTTGTTTGTTATGTTATCAAGTATAATGATAATTATTTTTTAAAATATTTTTCACTTAGAAATATATTAAAATAATATATATTTTTTATTTTTTAAAAATTATTTTTAACATCAGCGCATCAAAATGATCTAAAAATACTAAAAAAATATTAATTAAAAAAAATAAAAAAATTTCAAATTTTTTCAAAAACATTTTTAAAACACAAAAATAAATAGAATTTTAACCACAATTCTAATATACATTTAATAAAACAACAATACACCTTCAAGATTATAGAAACAAATAATAAAGATTATATAATTATTAATATAGTTATTATTAGATCCGAGATGCAACTTAGCCTTAATTAGAGTTTGAATCATTAGCTGGTTGGGTAAATTCATAAGTTATTAGATCAATTTAAATTTATTATTTTTATTTAGATGATATCATTTTGTTTTTTTTCTTTAATTTTTTTCTTTTATAGATTCAACGGCATACCAAATATGATTGAATTTAATAACTGTGATGATTAAACATCAATTTTTTTTTTTTTATAATTGCTTGTCTTTTCAGGAACTCAATGTAATGCCTCTTTAATTTATCTCTTGTGCTCTTGTACCATGGACTTATGAAGAGCAAAGTCCTGATTTTAATATTTTTATTTGGTGAGATACATCGTTGACTTATTGCCAACCCTCTCAAATTGCAATTATTTTAGCATTTCTCCCTAAATTTAATAACTAATAGAACCAAAGTTTGTTTCGATATCTCTTAATTGAAACTAAAATTAAAATAATAAAATTTTTTTATCAAATTAATTTATTTTTTTAAACTCGAACGAATTTAAATCTCAAATTAATCAAATCCAAAAACCTTTCGAGTTTTAAAACAATGCAGGAAACACTTGCGAAAACATACGTGGAGTGGAGGGCTTGTTCAAACCCATGCGTGAAAAAGGCGTCACCTCCTTCTCCTTCCCTCTTGTTTCAATGCTATCTCTATGGGCTAAAAGGGAAAAAACGTTATATTCGCCTGCATATTCTCTTTCAATCTCGAACACATTGACCCTTCTTTCTTGCCTGTTCCAAAACCATCGTCTGTTGCCCACCAAAATCCATCACTCCTTCATGCATCCAGTTTTATTTGATCCAAATTCCACAGACAAAATTTTATTTGATCCAAATTCACTCCCTCCCAAATCTTATTATATAATTAAAAAAATTAAAAAAACCTCTGTTTTCTGCATTTTCCTTACACCATACCTTATTACAATTGCAAGAATGTAAAAAGTAAAATATAGTATTTTCTTATGAATGTATCGAGTATATATAGCTTGTCTTGAAGTCTGAAGATATTTAATTTGATCGGTTAAAATTCAAAAAAATATATATGAATTTTTCAGTCTAAACGTGGATGATTTTCTTCCAAATTAAATAAGGATTTAGTTTGATTTGCTTATAACATAATAAGAATCTTTAAATTAGCTTTACATTTCATTCACTCCAAAAACGAAAACATATGATTTGGTTTTGGTGGGAAGATGATTGAAAAGAACTCTAATTCAGTCCCTAAACTTATATAATTATTTTCAATTGAGTCCCAAAATAAAAAATCATCAATAAATTCTTAGCAACAACACATCTCTCAATCGGTCATTCAACAGTATCTGTTAATATTTTCCATTAAAATGTGCATAATTTATGCACAAAATGGCTGCACTTCCAAGAAATTTGACATAAAAATCAATATTTGTAAGAAAAAAAAGACTCGATTGAGAAATGAGTACAGCTTTAGGGACTAATTTAGGTTTCATAAAAATACTATCACTGCTTATATATACAGGCATGCATCCAGTTCCTCAAATCACCTTTCCTCTCAAACACTCTTAATTCCTCTTCAGTTATAGAATCACGCCTTTACCTGTAGCTTCTTAAGCTCAAATCAATCAACAATGGCTACTGATACGGCCAAGATCTCTCAGCTCAAATCAGCTGTTGCTAATCTCAATCAAATCAGGTACTCTTCTTCCCTCCATTTCAATTGATGATCAAAGCAATCACATTTCTTTGATGGATTGATGAATTAAGAGATCTTTTTTTCGCTTCTCTAATCTGAATTGCGTGTTTTCTTGCAGCGAGAGTGAGAAAACTGGATTCGTCAACCTCGTTTCTCGCTATCTCAGGTCTTTCATTTTTCTTCCGTTATTTTGAAATTTGTTTTGTTCCGTTTTGTTGCTTGAAAATGAAAAAAAAAAGATTTTTTGAGCTGTTTTAGATAATTGTGATGTATTAGCGCGTTCAATGTGATCAATTTTTATTTATTTATTTATTTTGGGGTCTGGATGGAGTTTTTTTTGGTTAGATGATATGAGATCTGGGATTTGAAATTTATTGAATTATTGTTATTAATTGTTGGGAATTTGTGTGGTAAAAGTGGGGAAGCGCAGCAAGTTGAGTGGAGTAAGATTCAGACACCTACTGATGAAGTAGTGGTTCCTTATGATACCTTGGCGCCAACTCCGGAGGGTAATCAATAATGATCTAAGTTTATTTGGGATTTTTTTTTAGAGCTGAATTTGAGTGGTTATTGCTTAAAGTGGTTTGAATTTGTTGCAGATCCGGAGGAAACAAAGAAGCTTTTGGACAAGCTTGTCGTTTTGAAGCTTAATGGAGGTTTGGGGACTACAATGGGATGCACTGGTCCTAAGTATGTATAACATTCGCTTTGATATGGACAATGCATTTTAGTTTGTTGATCAAATCACTGCAAGGAAAAAAAGTGGCAACTTTCAGATTGATGGCCCCCACTGTGGGCTTGTTGTTGTCTGTGTTGAATAGAACTGCCCTTTTGTTTGCGGGGCAGAACGGATGTTTTGGAGAGGTAGATGATGGTGAGCTTGATTTATGTTGTTGTATTTTGCAGGTCTGTCATTGAAGTTCGTAATGGATTGACATTTCTTGACCTTATTGTCATCCAGATCGAGGTTAGTTTGTGTTATTTCTCTTGTGTTTTGATTTGATTTTGGTTACATGAAACTAAATGTTTTGATTGCTGCAGAATCTTAATAAGAAATATGGGTGCAGTGTTCCCTTGCTTCTAATGAACTCATTCAACACTCATGATGATACACAGAAGGTGCTCTGTCCTTACTCTTTTTCCCTGCTATACTTATTTTTTCCTTGTTAGACTTTACTTGTACACTAACCTACTCTTTTGTCCAACTTAGATTGTTGAGAAGTACTCGAACTCAAATATTGAGATTCACACTTTTAATCAGGTTTGTAATACTACTGCTTGATCAGTTCTTTGAGATTCACTTTTCACTTTGCTGAAAATGTGAAATAACTAATTTACACAGAGCCAATACCCTCGTCTGGTTGTTGATGATTTTGTTCCATTGCCTTCCAAAGGACATACTGACAAGGACGGATGGTATGGTTTCTAATTCCTGTATGATAGCATCTGAAGTGCAATGCTCTTTCAGTCACTCAATTTTACCGTTTTCCATGCGCCATCTTTATATATTTCAACAGATGCACTGTGGACGTGATAGATAAACCGCCTGTTTGAGAACTGAAGTGATTTTTTATCTAGCTGTACACATACATTTGCCAATAAAAAGCACTGAAATGCCTTTTTCCCTCTGTAATCATGACATATTTAGCAACGGAGGCCTCTCTGCTGTAAAACTTGGGTAGAGCTTGATTCCTTTTGAATTCCATTTAAGAAAGTAATTGAAAACTCCTCCATTAACTTGTTGCTATGAATTTGTGAAGCACCATTGGTCAATTTCACTCTTTACTTCTTGAGTTTTATATAAGCTTTTCTAGTGATACATGACAAGGTTTACCTATTATGCCATCATCTGTTTATTGGAAACCGAGTGATGAATGTAACCTAGCTTAGTGAGTGGAGTTTGTGGATCATCGGCCAGTGAATGAAGGTATATCTCAATTGGAAGATAATGTACAACATAACAAATGTTAGCACATCTATGATGTTAGCTGTTACTCTCAAAGATTTTGCTAGCAGATAGTATCCGATCGAGGTTGCTCACCTCGAAAAAGAAACAAAAAACTTCTTCAGTGTGATCCCCCATGAGCAAATTCTTAAAATTCAGAAATGAATGCAAAATAAAACCTATACAATAGTTGGAATGGCATAATGCATGGAATTGGTTTGAGTGAATGGTCTAATTTATCGAGAATTCTTATTAAATATTAGTCTTCTTGCTTGTTCTAAAAAAATGTATTTACTGGTGTTCTCTCATGTGAAGGTATCCTCCTGGACATGGTGATGTGTTCCCATCCCTAAAGAACAGTGGCAAACTTGATGCTTTATTGTCGAAGGTTGGAGTTGTGACACAGCTTTTGCTTTATCCTTGTAATGCTGGTCTGTTAAATTCTTCTTATCCCTACATGTTACCTTGCAGGGTAAAGAGTATGTGTTTGTCGCCAACTCAGACAACCTCGGCGCTGTTGTTGATTTGAGTATCCTGATTTTGGTTCCCATTGTAACCTTTGACTTCAGGGTTTTAGTTTTGTAACAATCTGTTCTAGTTTCATTGATGAAAATGCTTGGAATTGAAGTCTTTTAGCCTGCTATATCCTTGACTTAGTGCTACAGAAATCTTAAATCATCTGATCAGAAACAAGAATGAATACTGCATGGAGGTACAGAAAGATGAATGCAGCCAGTTTTGATGAATTTCTGGATTCAGAATTTTTTTTCTTGTATTTGTGCTTCTGCAGGTGACACCCAAAACCCTGGCTGATGTGAAGGGTGGTACTCTCATCTCTTATGAAGGGAAGGTTCAGGTACACACCTCTCACCTAGTGTTTACAACTCATTTCTTTCCTGCCTCGAGTTCAGCAGTCAAACAAAAGTGGATAAAATTCCAAAAAGACCTTTGCATAAATTATGCTAAATTGCACTTGCTTAACTTGCAAATGACTTGATTATGTTGACCTTGGAAGTGCTTTCATTTATCCTGTCTGACAGTTTTGTCTTGTTTTTTCTTCTTCACCCTAAATTTCAGTTTTGAGGTTACATATTCGTTTTGCTCATGCCATGTTTGTTCCTTTCTTTGGGAATGCAATCATGATGAGCTTTCTTTTCATATAAAAACAGACAGCATTACAAGTCTCTCTTTTTGCCCCCTTAAATCAAACCCACCATAGAAAAAAGGAAGAAAAAGATGGCTTCTGGCACTGACTAATGTTTTTCTCCTTGATTATGTGATGCAGCTCCTGGAAATTGCTCAGGTCCCTGATCAGCATGTAAGACATGCTCCGATTCTTCCATTTTTAGATAATTTGTTCCTTTAAATTTCCCTGTCCAATCTCTATAATGGATAGCTGGCAGTGCCTTTTAGCCATATATATATGTCGTAGATCAGTAGCCTTTAGATAAAGGCAAGGGACACTATTGAGGTGCTAGCATACAGTGTCAAGGTAAATGGCACCAGTGAACAGGGAGATTTGCCCACTCTGAGGCTGGCAGCATTTCTGTAATCGAAACTGATTTATCCATTTCCTTCAATCCATCTGGCATTTGTGAAGCAGTGTGCCTTGATGGAAATGGAATTAGCACGTCTTTAAATATTTTTGGAGAATATCTTCAATGAGTTCATGCCCAATTGATTTTGTTTGAAACAGGTTAATGAGTTCAAGTCAATCGAGAAGTTCAAAATTTTCAATACAAACAACTTGTAAGTCAACCTTGCAATCAATGCAGTAATGATACTTTGGTAGACTACTAACAATATATGCTATTACAGGTGGGTGAACTTGAAAGCAATTAAAAGGCTTGTGGAAGCAGATGCACTTGAGATGGAGATCATTCCAAACCCAAAGGTATATTGTCATTTCTTTCCTTTCATCTACTGTTTCTTTGTTTGCAGAATGATGAGTTTAGAATAGCTAATTATAATAATGTTGATCTCACTTTCAGGAAGTGGATGGAGTCAAAGTACTTCAGCTAGAAACTGCAGCTGGAGCAGCAATTAAGGTACTTGTTACTCAAAATGATTTTCCATGAAGCTTTAATGTTGAAATTGCAATTCTGATATTATTTTTCTTCTCATGTCTACCAGTTTTTCGATCATGCAATTGGTATAAATGTACCTCGTTCTCGATTCCTTCCAGTGAAGGCAACTTCAGATCTGCTTCTTGTTCAGGTTGCTTTCTTTTCTGTCGCTGTCATTGGATCTCGGTGAAGTGTTGAGACTTGTTTAACTCATTTAGTTGCTTCTTCTGCAGTCTGATCTTTACACTTTAGTTGATGGTTTTGTCATCCGAAATCCAGCTCGAACAATTCCTGCAAATCCTTCTATTGATCTGGGACCAGAGTATAAGAAGGTAAAACATTATTTTATAATTATTCTTAGGAGTTCTATTATTGTTTTTTGTGATATCGATTTTTTTCCCTTGTTGGCAGGTTGCCAACTTCTTGAGCCGATTTAAATCGATCCCTAGCATTATTGAGCTTGATAGTCTAAAGGTGGCCGGTGATGTATGGTTTGGTGCTGGTATTACTCTCAAGGTATTACATGTTCTGTTTTTTTTTTTTTTTTACTTTTCTGATGTTCATTCTTTAATCATGTGCCCCCCACCATATATATGTGTGTGTACCCTTGGTATGTGTGTTTTTTTTTAAAAAAATTTAGCAGATGTAGTTGCAAGTGTTTTGAACTCGACTAACTTGAATGTTTATCCTTATTCTAGTATAATGTTGTTGGTGAAAATGATATAATTTGTAAGGTGGTTATATCTTTGATATACTTATGTCATGATACAAGCAAAAGTTCTCTCTGTTGTCCGATCCCAATTCTGTTTACTCACGACACTCCCAACCTCTAGCTAAAGACCTTTTTTACCCTTTGCTGATCATGCTACGAAAACTATTAAGGGACTCTTCACTTAGCATTGTTTTTGAAGTGTTTTGATACTTCACTTAACATGGGAATAGATGACAGTTTTTGACCGTATACTGGCATGTTAGTGATCACTGAGCTCTACACCTGCCCTTGCATTGACTTTCAACAACTTGCCGCCAACTTATTTTACTTCCTTTATCTGTAATATGTGACCTGTAATCATCGCTTTGCTCCCTTTGTCTTTCTTTGGTAGAAGCCTTCATAACTGACTTGAAATTCTGCTCTCACCTCTGTAGGGGAAAGTGAGTATCGTGGCAAAATCTGGTGTGAAATTGGAAATACCAGATGGAGCTATTCTTCAAAACAAGGTACGTTACTAAACCTACGTAACTTATTGCAATTAAACATTCTTTACAATGACTCCCTATGGAGTCATCATTTTTTTGTTTTTCTGCCCAGGAAATCAATGGCCCGGAGGACCTCTAAGAAGTTGCTTGGCGCAACTGTGTCGAAGAAAAACTCTGCGCAGCCTTGTGTTCATGTTGCAATTCTCTTTTAGTTTGGTAGAACAATAAGAGATGAGTTCAGTTTGCAGTGTGTCTGAATTTTGAAATTATGTCGCAGCAGCATATTAATCCTAACTTATAAAATACCCGAGGGTGTAAACTGCTACATATGAATATTTGGAACTGTATGGTCCAATTTTTGGTTCAATTATCCATCACTTTTTTCGGATATCAAAGGTTTACAAGTATCTGCATTTTTTATTACCTCATGGAAACTTTGGTCAGCGTCAAGACCTGGTATTTCCATTACTATTTCCAGCAAGAGGTCTGAGGAAGGGGTGGAGCTGTGATCTTGAGATTGAGACGAGCTGGATTTTGAAAATGATTTTTATTGTAGCCTCGTGATATCATAGAAAGAGAGGGTATTAATTTAAATTTAGATAAAAAAAAATTAATGCAAAGTAGAGAATATATATATATATATATATATATATATATATTTTTTTTTTTTTTTTTTGTTTCAAGAGCACAGATATTGACTCCATCAGCGGTGATTTCCTCTCTCTTAAGGAAGTTCAGCTGAGCTTCATTGACGACCAAGTAAGACAATAAAGCAATGGAAAGTGCGTAAATCCTTAGTTCTCATCAGTTAGCTACAACAACATAGCTTGAAATATATATAAACAAGCAAAATCAAATATCCCACTGTTGAATGCAAGACCATCATCCTAGAGATAAAATGTTTCAAAACAACTGATGAGTTGACAGCCAAAAGTTATGGAAAAGTAGCAGCTGATTATTATTATTTCTGTTTCAGTTCCCAGGCAGAAATCATATGATAAATAACTGAAGTCTTGTCCACAGCATCACCAAAGCTTAATCCAAATCTGAGCAATTAAAAGCAGATTTAATTTTCAGAACAGTGGTGCTGATGAGGGTATTCACTGTTGCCACAGATTCCATGTTGAATTCTGTGGAGGATGAGGAATTAGAGCCAGAGACCAGAATTTGGAAGGCTATTGTAAGGAGTGAACCTCCTGAGTTTGACCCAGTAGAACTGGTGGAACTAGAACTGGTCCCTCTTGTGTCCATACGGCCGTCGCCAGATATTACAAAACCTGATGGAAGTATGGGAATGATTGATGAGTCATCACCGCTTATCGCCACGTTCATGGCTGGAATGCCTACTGGAGCGTATACTACCATTGATACCGAGGAGTCTGTGCAGCTCTCTTGCAGTATCAGCATGTTGTTCTCAGCAGGAATGAAAGGCTGTTTTAATTTGATAGAAAAAATTTTCAGTAAACTTGCGTTGATAAACTTTCTGAGAATGAATCAAGACATTGTTATATTAGGAATTTCAGCTATTTTCTACACACCAGAATAGGAGAGAAAGGATGAGAAATTACTCGAATAATGGAGATGCAGTTCCCTGGATCAGCCCCATTAGAAATGTGTGAAATCTCAAGCACAGGATTGCCATTCGACAGAATATCCCACTGTTGAAGACAATGGAAGGAAATGCTTATTTTTCCATTTCTGTAAACATCTGAATGTGCAAAACATGTACGTATCTATTGATCACAGAATGAACCATTTGTAAACCTGAGTTCGCGATTTCTCGGCTTTGAAGAAGTTAAACACGTTCTGAGGTGAGAGTGGAAGCCAAAAAGAAGTAGCAGCACTAGCAACTGTGCCAATCGGCTGGCCTTGTTCTGCATTCTTACAAATAGCCACCCGAACTCCACTATTGTTCCCTTCAGACAATTGACGGAAATCCAGTTTTCCTGACATACCCAAACTTGAACAGAAAATCTTCACCATCCTGTGGGCTAGGTTTACTATGCTCTTTCTACCCTCAGGGGAAGTGACCACTGAGCAAATGGAAGATGTTAAAGCAGCAATATTGCAAAGATTGGGAATCAGAGAAAAGGAAAGGCCAAAAACTGATTATTGTTACCTCCTCCGAGTTCTCGTGGAGGCACAGCTGTAGAGAAAGCGAGCCTCTCACAAATCCTCTGGAGACTAGCAATCCATCTTTCTGCCCCATAAGCATAACTACCACATATGAGATCTCGGTACAGGCAGTGAGTTTGAATCCTATCATTCGCTTCCACATGTTCTACCCATATTATCTATCAAAGTTTGAGCAATAAGAAATTAGTCTCGCACGCGATTCCCGTAAATTATTGTCAGACAAGTTAAGATATAATGCTATGATAACGATTCTATGCTAAATTAAGCACACAATTTTTAAGTCATCATTGGTAGCTCATGGAGACGCATACAAATGCCTGCTTATGACAGAAAAAGATCATATATGATATTTACCAGTGATGAAAAAGTTGGTATCATATTAATGAGGTTCTGCAGATATGCTTGATTTAGAATAGTCATGCTCATTTATTGATATGATCATTACACTCAATGCAGCCGTTAATCAAATCGTGTCGTGTTGTGCAGATATCCTGTTAAAAAAGGATAGAGATGCTAGGCTCCATTCAATTCATAGTTCATTGATTAACTGACAACTGCACTTCCGAACTTTGTCGTTATTCGTCAGAATTGGTATCATTCGATGATTGTAAAGCTCATCAGGAATCAGCCCTAATCTGCTTGATCTAGGACAAGCAGTTCTCAGAAGTGCTGCTTGCTCATTCATTTGATAATTTCTGATACAGAGATGCAGTTACTAATCACCTTGGAACATCCATTAGGCATGTCTTGGATCATGCATCCAGAAGGAAGCCGCCAAGCGCAGGGAGGGGATCCGCTTTCTTTCAAGTAGTTATAAGATACATCTGCTATCACCCATTGCCCAGGTTCAAGTTGCAGACAAAGGCGAAGGAAGTAAAATTCCCTAGGCGGAACCAAGGGTGATAGTATGTGCATTTGTTCATACATCTGCATTTAACCTCTTCAAATCAATACATAACTCATGCTTTAACAAAATTTAAGGAATGCTAGAAATAATTAGCAACTTAAAATACCATCTGCAACGAACCATGACGGTTCCCTACTGTTCCAGCTTCAAGTACTTGAATTGTTCTTGCTTCGGTAACAATTGTCGGAAAAAGATCCACCCATTTATTCTGTAAAATCAAAGCATATAGTTAAACTTGTTTCCTCTTTAGCAAAATATTATCTGATTTTACAGGATGGAAACTAACAGCCAATATTGAGCACTAACAGGATCCAAAAACATGTCAACCAAGTCCATTCCAGGCATGGTCACTGTTGCCGAATCCTTGGAGGATTCGACACGAGCATTGCGACTTATGAAATGAGCGGCCCTGGGGTAAATTCTCTCATAACTGAGCCGATCAAGGATGAGTCTTCCGTCAGATGGAGACTTGATCCAAAAAGGCTCATTTACTCGCAAAAGTCTGATCAACTCATCCATTGCACCGGCAGCAGTCTCAGCCATGAGTGCATTTTCCATATCTGGAATTCCTTCAAGTCTACATGCGAAATGACTAATGTCCGATCCTGGATTCCGTCCCCAATCAATGCCAGGGTTTCCCATCCTTTGATTCTGGACAAATGTTGGCAGTTCTTCTTGTGAAGATCCAGTGTCAGACGTCAACAAATCAATCTGTGACTTTGGTTTTCCAATATACTTGGCAAGAAGGCTGGATACTTTTTCATGCTGCACAACAATCATAAACAATCATCACCAAAACTAAATCCTTAAAACTCTCGAGACAAGAACCTTTATGAATCATTAAAAAGTATGAGGTGATATTAGAAAGGGAAGTTAGTTGAAAAAAATCCAAACTAGCCTCTTCTCTCAATCTAGCATTTTCCTGCCTCAGTTTCTGCAAATTAAGTTGGCGTTCTTCTTCTCCGAAAGGGTGTCCTCCACAAGCTGGGCAAATCACGTTTTTCATTGCCTCTCTGATAGAAAGATTTTCACAATGAATCCTCTCATTTTCTGTCCGAAGAACTGAATTATCTGATCGCTCACTTTGCGCCTGCGAAATGGATCAGAAGGTATAAGAGCATCAGTTTATCATTAAGGGATACAATTTATTCAAACACAAAAGCTTAGACTAAGAAATCACTTGTACCTTTTCCTGCGTCCTTCTGTTTTGAAACCAGAACTTGATCTGTTTAGCCTCAAGGCCTAGTTCCCTGCTCAACTGACGCCGCTGTTTTTCATTCGGATGTGGACATTCCTTGAAAAATCTTCATCAGACCAACAAAAACACAGATTATTTTGGAAGGACTTTCTGAAGAAACATAAAATATTCTTACAAGATGCATATACAAATCCTGACATTTAGTAATTAACTAAGCCAAGTAATTAATTAATTAAGGAAGCAAACAAGCCGAACAACACAATTAAGGGCCAAACAAACACATAGGAAAATTGACTTAATCAAGACAGAAATGAATGCATTAACATAAGAGTAAATCTCCATTAAAAACACCGCCATCTATCTGAAATGTGGAAATGATGGAAAAATCCTTTTCAATTCACTGATAAATAAAATAGATCCATTATGTCAAGTGAAATGACTTAGTCCAAAAGCCACTCAACTATGCCTTTACAAGACTATATATCTATACCAACTAAGATTCGAAGGCAAATTAACCCTAATCAAGCCCTTACCAACAGAGAGTAAACCAAGAGAGAAACACTAGAAAAACAGAACATGTAAAAGATATACAAGGATTTCCTCATGAACATCAACAAAAACTCCAAAGTCATAAAAAATGGATGGCAAAACTAGAAATCAAACCTATCATATCTGAAGAACATAAAATATAGTTCTTGATAAGATAAATTCATTGATAATTTTATAATACTTTTCAAGCTGCAGAATCTGTTGACAAGTATGGCGATGGTAAGCCTTCTTTCCCTTATTTCCAGAGTTAAAAGCTTCATGTTCATCACCAGAAACACCTCCATTGTTTCCCAATTGAAGCTCCATTTTTTTCTCCCACTCTCAAAAAATATTAGCACTACAACTCAGGCTAGTGATACAATGAGCACTCTGTGATTATATATCAGATACTTCGCATATATAGCCCAACAATTGGATTCCAAACAAGGACAGAAAATGAACACCAAACCAGCACTATAAAGAGAGATATCTGATTCTTGGGTTTCTACTGTTTTAGGTATATTATTTTTTTGAAAAACGAAAAAAATCTTCTGGCCATGAACTACATTACACGTTACAGGAAAAGCAATGTGCAGGTCAGCAAAATTCGTGGTTTTCTGAGATATGCTTTGCATGAAAAGCTACCATATATGGGATTGATACAAATGGTTTGTATCCATAACCTTTTTATATATATATATATATATATATATATATATATATATATATATTTCCAATTCCTTTTATTTTAGTTGATTTAAAAACTGGAATTTTATTACGTGTTTGGTAATGTAGTGTAGAAATATTTGTAAAAGTATTTAATTTTGAATTGAAAATGTATTTAAATGATTTTTTTAAAGAATTTGTTTTACATCAACCCATAAAAACCATGACAAACACTTAATAAAATATTAATTTAATATTTTTTCAGAAAAAAAACAGTTTAAAAAGCCAAACCACAAAAACAAATTTTTTTTTAGAACATGTTTGAAAGTGCGGTAAATATTATTTTTTAAAGTATTTTTTATTTGGAAATGCATTAAATAATAATTTTTTTTATTTTTGATTTCAGTATATTAAAATGATAAAAAATTTAATTTAAAATAAAAAAATTTAATTTTTTTTAAAATACAATATAACTACAAGAACAAATACAACCGTAAGTTTAAATGGTGAAGGGCTAGTTATGGACTTGCAACGGCTTTAGGAACCCCCCACAGCCACTGCTTGAAAATATATGAAAAGAACTTCATTAAAACGTTTTCAGTTTTTATGAATGAATATATATTTATGGGCTTTTTTTTTTAGTTTTTTAAATTAAGAAATTAATGATAATTTATTTTTGTTTAATAAGATACCAAAATAGATGATTAAGTATTAGAAATAATCATTGAAATTTTTTTGACAACATGAGTTCATATTTTTTAATATATCCTACCATCAAGATAATTAGCTGAATCTCATGAAATCATTTCATAGAAATTTATTAATATCTTTATTTTTATAAAGTAAATCTATTTTAATTCTTAAATAATCTACATTATTCCTACTTTTATAGGATTTTTTTGTGAGTTCTTTAAATATTTTTAAATGCAAGAGATTGATGATTGAAAAATCAAATGCAGCAGGTTATTGATAGTACAGCCTTGACGGGTTTGGATTTGGAGTAGCACTATTTGTCTTGTGTGTTCAAGATTTTGTGCCATGCTGGCCTTATTTACTGTGCAATTAACACTAGATAATACTAATCATTTAACAAATTTAGTATATTGATGTTGGGTTTTATCGTTTCCAAAATTATTGAAATTTAATACGTCTCCATAATATTAATGCAACAAATAGGCATTATTATGCGCTCAAAATGCAACTAGTATTAGATAATTATAATTTCCTTGATTTAAACCTTTTTAAAAATTACAATTAATTGAAACTGAAATGTAGAAGCTTCTAGTTCATTTAATTGATTGATTTATGCACTATTTTACTAGCTCGCGCTATGCTTCAGATTACATCAAAATTTCTTTCAATGTGAAAAAAAAATTCAGATTACAAGAAATTATTTAGCAATATTGTTATTAAACCTGATCTAGAAAGTCGGCATTGAATCCTTTAGATTTGGCTCACTACTTAGCTTGAATTTAAAATTAACCCACGTGAAATATATCTTAACATGACCTAGTTGACTTGATAGATCCTAAAACAACTTAAAAGACATGCAAAAAACGTGTTTTGGCTTTTAAAAATTTTCAAGGGGATATCTTTTTTTAAAATATTGAGATGATAACATATTGAATTGACTTGGACTTCACAACTTAACCTACTAAACTTGCGACCTGGATCATGGACTCCATTGAGTTTAACAACTTTATTTAAAAAAACTATTTTTACTTAATAATATTATAACAAGAATAGACGCACAAAATTAAGCACTAATCAAATATCGTGACATTTGTTTGAGGCTGTGATAACTTCATAGTAAGCAAACCGAAACAAATTATGAAGACCAATGCAAAATCAACCAAATATTAAAGGATAAAATTGAAAAAAAAAACCCAAAAAAGATTCATTCGAAAGAAAATAAATGAAAGATGGAATTTAAAAAAAAAAGAAGAAAAGGAAAAAATAAAAGGTTTGACTCAGCATATCATTCTTGAAATCTCTCGACCTGACTGCTTATTTAGTTCGAGTTTAAAATTAACCAATGCGGAAGCTGCCCCGAGTGAATTAGTTGACTTAACAGGTTCAAAAACAACCCAAAAAACTAATAAAAAATATGGGTTAATTTTAAAAAAAATCAAGATAATATTTTTTTTTAATATTAAGATGACGACACATATTGGATCGACTAGAGCTTCGTGACTTAACTCGTCAAAGTAATGACCTGAATCATGGATTTCACTAGGTTTAACAACTTTTTAAAAAATTATTTTTTACTTAATGATATAATAAAAAAAATAGACGCTTGCAAAATTAAAAACCAATCAATTATCAAAATATTTGTTTGAGACTATGATAATTTAACAAAAAATAAATAAAAATAAATTTCAAAAACCAATTCAAAATTAATAGAATATTGAAGGATAAATTAAAAAAAATTTAAAAAAAAACCCAATAAAAAAGTAAAAAATGGATGGCAAAACTAGAAAAAATTCGAAAGTATGCGTATTAGCTTTCACTCCAAATTTGTTCTCTAATATCCATATCTATTGATTTAATGTTTTACTTTATAAAATATAACAAAACTTTTTTTTAAAATCTGGGATAGAGTTCTCTTTATTTTACGTGGTATTCAAGCTATTATAACATGAAGAATATATAATATAGTTCATGATAGATAAATTCAATGATAATTTTATAATACTTTTCAAGCTACAGAATCTGTTTACAAGTATGGCAATGGTCTTTCCCTTATTTCCAGAGTTAAAAGCTTCATGTTCATCACCAGAAGCACCTCCATTGTTTCCCAATTGAAGCTCCATTTTTTTATCCCACACTCAAAAAATATTATCACTACAACTCAGGCTAGTGATACAATGAACACTCTGTGCATGATTATATATCAGATACTTCGCATATATAGGCCAACAACTGGATTACAAACAAGGACAGAAAATGAACACCAAACCAGCCCTATAAAGAGAGAGATCTGATTCTTGGATTTCTACTGTTTTAGGTATATTATTTCTGTGAAAAATGAAAAAAATCTTCTGGCCATGAACTGCAATATTACACGTTAATTAAAAAGCAATGTGCAGGTCAGCAAAATTCGTGGTTTTCTGAGATATGCTTGCATGAAAAACTACCATATACGGGATCGATACAATTAATGGTTTGTATCCAACTCTTTCTTTATTAGTAAAAACTAGAATGACTTGACAGAAGGACTAGTTGTGGACTTGCAACGGCTCTAGGAACACCCCCACCACTTGAAAATATATGAAAAAGCTCCATAAAAAACGTTTTTCTCTCTCTTTATTTTTTAGTTTTTATGAGTGAATATACATTTATGGGCCTTTACTTTTGAGTTCTTTAAAGTTTTTAAATTAAAAAATTGATGCACAATCATTTTTGTTTAATAAAATATACCAAATGATTCGTTTTATATTAGAAATAATAGTAGAAATGTTTTTGATAACTTGATTCTTCTTTGTCAATATATCCCACAAGCAAGATAATTAGCTAAATCTCATGAAACCGCTTCATAGAAGTTTTTTAATATCTTATTTTTTATAAAGTAAATCGATTTGATTATTGAATAATCTATATTATTTCTGTTTTTATACTATTTTTTGAGTTTTTTAATTTATTTTTAAATATAAAAAATAAATCATTAAAAAATAATTAAAAACAGCAGGTTAAGAGCTTGAGAATAAGTAGAATTAAGAGCTTTTAGGCAACCTAATAACAACTTGGAGTAAAATAAATTTTGTGGAGGGTAAAATAAATTTTGTAAAATAAATTTTGTGGAGGGTAAAATAAATTTTGTGGAGGTAAAAGAATGGCTAAGATGAAAGATATCTTGGATTATCATATGAATTGATGATTTTAAACTTAATATTTAGTATAAGAATCAATTACATATAGATGATTTTATTCACCTTACAAATTAATTAGGACTCTCTTCTAATATATAATTTTGTTGTTGTTGTTGTTATTTTAGTTTGATTAGCAAAATTTCTAAGCAATTAAAAATATGTGATTTTTATTTCACCATCTACATCTTTTTTTGATAATGGGATTGAAGATTTTAACATATTAATGTAATAACTTTATAGGAATATTTAAAATAAAAAAGTGTTATGGTCTCCAACTTATGATTATTGACTATAATAGAGAAAGAGGGTTCTCATGTACATTCTATTGACCATGTTAAAAAAGAAAACGAATATCAAGGGTGCTTATCCTTTTTCTAACAAAGTTTGATAAATTGTTTTTTAGCAAATTACCATAGTAATATTTTTTTTGAAAAATAGCACTATTTATTAAAAGTCAAAAGTGGTAGGTGTCTCGCTTAACTTTGAACTGACCAATATCATTAACGATCTTTCTTGATGTTATTCGATTAATTTTATTGAGATCTTTTTGATAGATCTCCATATATATATATATATATATATATATATATATATATATATATATATATATATATATATATATATATGCAAATCAGTTCACATATTAATGGAGATTCAATTCAATGACTTGTCATCTAATAAGTTTTATATGAAAAAAGGTATTTGATAAGGGGGTTCTTTGTCACCCTTTCTATTTCATATAGTTGTAGAAGGTTTAATGATCTTATCTTTTTTCAAGGGAGGGCTCCATTAAGGAGTAAATGTACCTTTTTAAACAACTCTACTTTAATGTAATGATTTTTTGCTCAAATGACATGGAAACGCTTAAGAATATCAAAATAATTCTTAATTCGTTTTCGTTATGCTCAGGTTTGAAAGTTAACTTTAATAATAAAGTTCTTTTAGTTGGTATTAATATTGATTTGGGATTTACTAAAGGAATGACTGACTTTTTGAGATGTAAATCAAGATGTTTAATTACTTGTGAATTATCTAAGGTTTTCTCTAGGAGCAAATTTGAGACTATGCTCTATTTAGAAACTTGTTCTAGAAAAGATCACATCTATCTCAAGAGTTAAAAAGGTAGGATTCTCTCAATTAGTGGAAGACTTTGCTTATTAAAATTAGTGTTGTCTAATCTTTCTCTTTTCTATATGTTTTTGTTTAAAATTTCATATGGAGTAGCTAAAAAGATTGTTTCCATTTAAAGACACTTTTTTTGGGGTGGAGATATTAATAAACAATCTATTTATAAGATGTTTAGAATTTCCTAACTAGGTCTAAAGTTAGATGGGGATTAGGAGTTGAGTCTATTATGGCTAAAAACAAAGCAATGCCGTTTAAATGATTATGACAATACAATAATAATGTTTCAGCGGTCTAAAGGATTTTTTTGAAAATAAAATACTAGCCTCATAATATTGGAGTGGTTATAAAATTTACATGATCTCTTTTACCTGTTTGGAATGGTATTTGTGATACTTTATATTATGAATAATTGTTCTATTAACTTATATAAAGCTTGAATTTTATTTTGGATTTCAAAATGGTTAGGAGATTCTGGTCTCAAACACAAGTTTTCTAGTTTTTATATTGTTGCTTGCAAATACAAATGCTTTATTCTCTAAAATGGGAACATGAAATAACTTTACATGAGATTAGTCTTTATCATGGAGGAGAATATTATAAGATTGAGAGAAGGAAAAGGAAATGCAACTTTTACAAATGTTATATGGGTTTCTTTAAGCCAAAATGATGTAGATGGGAAGTTTTTTTTATTGATTCAGCTATTCTTTCAAGAGATAAATCATTTCAGTCATTTTTATGGTCTTCTTGCGGTCCTCCTAAGGTGGAGGTTAATTTCTAGCTTACTATTATGAATAAATTACCATTAATTATTAATTAATTAATGCAATTAACCCAAATGCAATCTCAAAATATTTGAGACACCGAAACTTGACATATGTCCTCCTCACTTCTTTTCTTTATCTCTGAAAAAGATATGTATTAAACATCTATCCATTAATAAATTGGAAAATACAGTCGATATTCTAAGAAAATTTAATCTTAGTTAATACATAGATTATTTAAAAAATATCTTTTAACTTCGATCAAAAAACACAAATATATACACATTTTTTCTATAATAACCACAGATCAAAAGCTAATTTATTTTTTAAAAACATCGTTTTTTCATGAAATTTATTATTCAAGAGAAATTCATTTTAAGCAAAGAAATGACGTGCGGATTAATTGGGTTATGTTTTGATTCTAGGGTACTGAGTCTACTTTTTCTCTTAGTAGCATCTCCCTTCTTTCTTACCATTGCAAGAGCTCTCAGGTCTCAGCCCATAGCACAAGATCACACCACCTGCACCTTCCCTTCATGCATGCAATTCTATCCAACACGAAAAAAACCTAGCTATTCGTGCATACATCAACTTTTGGCTATAGTTCTATTAAATAGAATTGAAGTTCAATCATTTCGGTAATTTTATTGTTCTATAGGTCCCAGAGGACATGTTTATGACGGAGGGCAATTTCCGACGAAGGAGGTCTTGTTCCAAGAACATTACGTATGTTAGACATGTTCATGGAGAAGGAAGATGGTTTCTAGATCAGAAGGTTCTGCCCTAAAAATATTATATTCAATGATTGATGATTGGGGATTTGCAAAGGTAGGTTGTCGAGTTGCCCCATCTTTTGATGGATCAAGATCTAGAGGATCGGTAGATGGATGATTGCGACTCTACAAGGTTCAACTTTGCAATTCATTAATTACTCTACGAGCTAATGGAAAATAAATAGTTTTACAATTAATGTTTCTCATATGAAATTTGACATGAAAGAACTGAAGCTGATATTTAAATTTATTATATAAGTGAAGTAAAGAAAAAAAAATTTTAATTAAACAACTACGAAATTGAGATAAAAACAAGTTAAATTTGATGACAAATTCCTTCTAATTTGAGAAGATTAATGCAATAATTTTTTTGAAAAAAAATAAATATTTTTCTTAGTTATTTATTTTTCTTTTTATTCAATTTAGGAATTTATTTTATTTTTATTTAGTATTATTAGGATTTTCTAATTTTTCTATTTAAATAAAATGATTTTATTCATTATTATTAAAGTTTTTTATTTTTTTGACAAGTATTTTTAATATCTCCCTGTGATTATAAGATTCTTCATCTTAAGATATTTGTTTTAAAATGCATAATTATTTCATCAATAATTATTTAGAATTGATTCAATGATAAAGAAAAAATAAAAAAAGACGTGAACTAAGTGGCCTTCTCACGGTAGACGTGGGGCAAAAAATACAGATAGTTTGGATAAGCTGCAAAAGAAGACTAAGGATTTATTTATTTATTTATTTTATTGGAACAAGATATTTAATTTGATTTTTATTCGTGACTTGGACATTTCCTCCAATACATTTCACCGGAGAGTCCAAATTTTCGGATTGGGGCTTTGTCATTGTGTTAGGTGGAGTAGCCTGGTACGACTGCACCACCCCCAAAAAAATATTGCCCATCATTAACACTATTATTACAATATGGTATCATGCTTTCTAATAATAATAAAAAAAAAAAACAAGAAAGAACCTTATCTATTTTTTTATTTCGTAGCTTAAAATGTTTGATTTCTTCTCTCTTTATTTTTATTTTTTGTTTTATAATCTTGGATTTAATCCTTAATTTGTAATTCTTAATCCCATTATTATGTGCATGGATATGTTTTCTTCATTTCTTTATATCCATTAGCTTTACCAGCATAAAGTTTTAAGCTCTATCTTTTAATGTATTATTAAGATTGTTAGAAAATAAAACTTATTTTTAATAAATGTATAAGCTATTGTAAAAAAAAAAATGATATTCAAATTATTAATATATTTTTTTGGCATGATGGACCGCATTGCCGATCAAATATAAAATCTCTATTAACTTTTTTTAATCTTTATAAACATTATTCTTTTCACTATCTTAAGCTAGTTCAAAAAGATTATGGTTTTGGGTTTTGTTAGGTCTAATAATGATGAGGAATTTAGAGGACGAAATAGTTCGATTCACACGTGAAAGTTAGAAGAAAATATTTATTTCGTGGAAAATATCAAGACATGAATTTTTTTTAGTAAGATTTGAGTTATAAGAAAGAATTCGGTTAAAAAAGAGCTGTAATTTTATTTTCTTATGTTAATATACAATTTTAATCCAAGACATTTTTTTTTCTTATCTTTTACTTTGCCAAAAAGTACAATTTAGTTAAATATTTACAGTGTTCTATAACATAAAAAATAAATTAAAAATTAAAAATATATTTAGTTATTGAAATAAAGATAAAGATATAAATAAAAATTAATCGTTAGATAATTTTAAAATGAAAGACATATTTTTTTTTCATTATTTTTATCTCTTCTATATAAGTTGATCCTGAACAATAAACAAAAATTAAAAATAAAATAAAAAATAAAAAATCTAAGAATTAAAAGTAAAAACTAGAAAAAAGAGAGAATTTAAGAAGGGAAATGTCTATTTTTTTTTTTTTTTGTTTAGATCAACTGTTTTTAATGATCAACCTAGAGATTTTCACAAGCCCTCATAAATTATTTAATTGTAAGAATAATTAAAAACTTAAAGCTCTGATATTAAAGTTGATGCGAAACAATAAATAAATAAAAATTTAAAACAAGAAAAAAAGAAAGAAGCATTAAAAAAAAACTAAAATTAAAAGCAAAGAAGGGAAAAAGACAAGAAAAATAGAGAATTAAAAAAAAAGTTTGTTGTCTTTTTGGGACTCTATCAACTATTTCTAATGATTATTTTAGAGATTTTCACAAGCCTTAATATGTCGTTTAATTATAAGATTAATTAAAAACTAAAAGTTCTGATATTAAAGTTATACAAAATAATGAAAAAACATATTAAAGCATTAAAGAAAGAAATTTTAAAGAAAAAAAACTAAAAATTAAAAGCAAAAACCTAGAAAAAAAAAATTCAAAAAGAGAAAAGTCTATCATTTTTTTCTTTGATATAATAACCAAACAATGCTCGAGCATAGTTATTAGATAGATGGTGTTGCTATCCTATAAATATTCTTATCCTCGAACTAAAAAAATAATAATAATGTTTGCCATGATTATCATATCGTTGTCTTGTTTTTGTGCTCCAAGACTTTATTTAGTTTCCACTCCCACCTACCACGAGAGAGGAAATTTGGAACAAAGTAAATGGTGCTCGATATAAATGACATAGGGAGGTTGAAAAATTCAACTCAAGATGGTCAAAAACATCAATAATTAATAAGATAATGTACCTGCTACAACATTGACCAATTTAAAAACTATTGGGACAAAAGTTATTTTCAACTGATGTGAAAATTAATAAAAAATAATTATGATAATTGAATTACAAAAACATTATAAAACCAAAGAGAAAAAGTTTTATCTTCCATTCAACATTATTGATGTCAAATTTTTTTTAATTAACGTCGGTATTCGGGCCAGCTTGCGTGCACCTCGACTAATCTCACGGGCTCTGAAATTAACGACCATGTAAGTTTCCGGTGATCATCATATTAACAACCACATAGTTTGAACTTGAGACCACATGAGAAATAAACGCTTTGATCCCAAACTTTTACCATTAAACTACCTACTAGATAGTTACATTATTAATGTCTATTACGAGCACATTAGCCATCAATGATAATGTTTATTACACTTTTGTAAAAATAATTCTTCGAAGTGTTATTTATAATGTACCTTTTGATTTTAATGACTAACAAATATGAAAGTGAGATCGTAGGATTCTTCATGAGCAACACACAGGAAGTAGTTAATAGTTTTTCATTCTTGGATCAAGTTTTATACATTGAAAAGGAAATCTTTCTTAATGAATCTTTAGCAAATAATTTATATTGTGTGAATGAATAAGAAAAATTTATTTATCTTAATATCTGATCTATTTAAATTCAAAATAATAATATAAAAACATATTATAATTATTTAAGTCGTGAAATAATTTGTTTCACAAACATATTTATAACATCAATTAATATTATAGCTATTAAATGAGTAATGAGTTAATCATTAACTTGGCTATCCTATTCTATAACCCAGATTAAATTTAAAGAAAATAGTTTGGAAATTAATATAGATTTACCTAACAAGTCAACTCATAACTTAATCAATTCAATTAAAATTTAAATTGATTTTTTATATATAAAATAAAATTATTTTAATTTAACAATTAAAAAAAATATTATTTTTATTAACTAAGTCAATTTAAATTAATTCAGAACTCATGACTTGTGCAGTTTAATACATTGGAAATATCTATTTTTTTATCTTTTCAAAAAAAAAAAAAAGCCCAACATTGAATAATTTTGCCATGCTGCCGTATTGGTGGAGAACGTTAGGTTGGCCAAATGTGTAATTCAAACAAAACACAAGGACAAAGTGATTACGAGGACAAAACAGTCCCCAGTTGAATATACTTTAAAGTCTAAACCAGTTCCTGCTTCCTTTTGTCTTTGCTCTGATCTCTGTCTCATTTTCCTTCTGTGCTCAATTTTCGGGAGGAGAAAGAAAGATAGAAAGACAACATAAAAGTTTCAATCTTTAAAAATCTCTGAGCTTCCTCAAAAAGCAAGACAACATAACAATGGCTTTCGAAAAGATCAAGGTTGCTAACCCCATCGTTGAAATGGATGGTAAGATTTATGTTTCTTTACTCATTTGACGATCAAATCAATTTTATCTGGTTTTTTTGTTCTTGACGAGTGAAAGTCTAGATTTTGATTGGTTATTAGTGACGTAGTAGTGTTATGAAGTGAGCATCTTTGCTTTTGGAGATTCATGAAAGTTTGTATCTTTATGTTTCTTTGTCTAAAAAAGTTGGCGGGGCATGGCTAGGATCTGATGTTGAATCTGGGTTTGATTGATCTCTTTATTTGAGATCTGGGTTTTACTGGAATCTTCATTCGTTGATCACAAAGACAGTCCTTTTCTTTCTGTGTTTCTCATGCTGTGCTTATTTGTTGTTGTGATGACACAGGAGATGAAATGACCAGAGTTTTCTGGCAATCAATAAAGGAAAAGGTGATTTTAATATTTGTTTGTACATTTATGATTTTGGATTGCTGGTTGATGAAGGTTTGAGCTAATTGATTTAATTTGTAATGCTGCTTTTGATGTGATGATGGCAGCTTATTTTCCCATTTTTGGAGTTGGATATCAAGTACTTTGACCTTGGCCTTCCTCATCGCGATGCCACTGATGATAAAGTCACTATTGAAAGCGCAGAAGCTACTCTTAAGTGAGTGTTTTGGACATTTCTATATAAATTCCTTCAGATAAAAAAAATGTTATGTATAAGCTCCTAACATTGATCGATCCTTCTTTTCATATTCATGAGTATTTTGGTGTACATAATAGGTTATTAGTATTAAACTAGTGAAGGTTTGACTTGACTCTGATCGTATTGGGCCCTAATTTTATTAAAACTCAACTCTATCTAGGTACAATGTAGCAATCAAGTGTGCAACTATTACTCCAGGTATGCATTCATTTCTCTTGGGATGAACGTAATGAATATTAGGTTCATATGGAAATAATTTTTTCCGAAAATATCCATACACAAATCTTATATTCAATGTGCAATTGACAGATGAAGATCGTGTCAAGGAGTTTAAATTGAAGCAGATGTGGAAGAGTCCAAACGGAACAATTAGGAACATTTTGAACGGTCAGTGGAGTTGCACTTGAGGCAGGCTATGTGTCTATGTAAAAATTCTTTCATATTTTGCTCCAATAACATCTTTGTTTTCTGCAGGTACTGTCTTCAGAGAACCAATTATTTGCAAAAACGTTCCCCGCCTTGTCCCAGGTATTTCCATTTTCTTAATAAAGCAGCTCAACACTTTCTGTGGTGGACTGGGCTTTAATGATTGTTGCTGTTCTCAGGCTGGACGAAGGCAATTTGCATCGGAAGACATGCTTTTGGTGATCAATATCGAGCAACTGATGCAGTAATCAAAGGAGCTGGCAAACTCAAGCTAGTGTTTGGTAAGCTTTTTTATCAACTCAGCTTTTTTTCAGAATTGTACTGATTAATTTCCCATTTGTTGGTCTTTTCTCATTTCTCATTTATCTTTCATTCTGCAGTGCCAGAAGGACAGGATGAGAAGACAGAGTTGGAGGTGTACAACTTTACAGGTGCTGGTGGGGTGGCATTGGCCATGTATAACACCGATGAGGTACAACTCTGCAAATTCTCCAATGATTGTCATGCACTGAAATGCAGAAAAATTAATTTTCTTTTTTATTCTTGAACCTGAAATGCAGTCCATCCGTTCTTTTGCTGAAGCTTCTATGAACACTGCTTACCAAAAGAAGTGGCCACTTTATCTCAGCACAAAAAATACTATCCTTAAGAAGTACGATGGGAGGTATGGCACTTTCATCACTCTGTATACCTACCTGCATTATCATTTGGTTATTTAGTTGATATATCATCAAGTTTTTTTTTCTATTAAATGAAGATTCAAGGACATCTTTCAAGAAGTCTATGAGGCTAACTGGAAATCAAAGTACGAGGCTGCAGGAATATGGTGAGCGACCTAGTGTCTTAGGCTTGAAATGATGTTTGTTTTGGCTGCATTTGTATTTATTAATAACTCGGATGGTTGAATTGTAAGGTATGAACACCGACTCATTGATGATATGGTTGCATATGCTCTCAAGAGTGAAGGAGGTTATGTATGGGCATGCAAAAACTATGATGGGGATGTGCAGAGTGATTTCTTGGCCCAAGGTATGTGAAACAGACCGTTAACACCTGGAATATTCAGCGCACCAAAACTTTTGCAGTGTGCTTATCTTATCCCTCAGAATTTGGATTGAATTTGGCTGCTATATTAACTATTCATCTTGGTAGCATTTGCTATATTAATTATTCATCTGGCTGTGTTTTTACAGGTTTTGGATCTCTTGGCTTGATGACCTCTGTATTGGTATGATTGTAGACCTACTTTCTTGTTTTATTTTTTCAGTTGTCGTTTGTTTCATTTTTGATAGTTGTCTCTGTTCCTCTGTATTCTCCCTGTACTCCTGCAGCAGAGTAATGCTCTTTCTTTATTAAACTGTCTTCCTTCCTTTTCTCTTTATAAACGACTTTTTACATACACAAAGCATTGGTCGAAGCAGTTTTTAAGCTTCGATAATTTTCATATGCAACAGTTAATAACGTGTTATAAGTGTATGATCTAACTAATGTTTAGTTATAAGAAATAGGTTATTGCTAGTGTGGGAGGGAGTGATTTGCAGAGAGAAATTGCAGTAACATCTAAGAGATTAACATATTGTTTGCGCTCATCTTTGACTTTGTTGAAAGTGGTATGGTTCAGGTGTGCCCTGATGGAAAGACCATAGAGGCCGAGGCAGCCCATGGCACAGTTACTCGGCATTACAGGGTTCACCAGAAAGGTGGTGAAACCAGCACAAACAGTATTGCCTCTATTTTTGCTTGGTCAAGAGGACTTGCCCACAGGTATATATTTATGATTTTGCAAATCTACACTATTGGTCTTGAAGCATCTAAGTATGCTGGAAGCAGTGGTCAAGAAATTGAAACGTATTTTTCTCTTGTCCAGGGCTAAGTTGGATGACAATGCTAAACTCTTGGATTTCACTGAGAAACTAGAGGCAGCTTGCGTTGGAGCTGTGGAGTCTGGCAAGATGACCAAGGATCTTGCATTGCTTATCCATGGATCTAAGTAAGCACCATCATTAAAAAAGTGCTTTCTGAATGTTATCAATGTTTATACTCTGCTTTATATGATGTTTATGTGTATAATATTCTTCTTCTGTGTGATGCAGGGTTAGTAGGGACCAGTACCTCAACACTGAAGAGTTCATTGATGCTGTGGCCGTGGAGCTGAAAGCCAGACTTTCTGTCGAGGCATAATTGTATGTGATATTCACCAACTTGGCTTGACAGTAGAATGATTTTAACGCTGTAGTTTCTTCATTGCCCTTAATGCTTCATCAATCTGGAGTGTCTTTGCTAAACAAGGATAATGAACATAGGCTCGTTGGAATAATTAATTTTGACATCAAACTTGAGTGCTGCCAAATCTCTAGTTGCCAGAGAACATCAGGTTTAGCTTCCTGTTCTTTAGGAGGATGTAATGCAAAAGCTATGTCAGAACCAACTGCACCTCAATTTCGACGTAGTTTACTGTAACTCATTGATGTAATCAACTTCATCTCCCTGACAAGTAAAGTGTTAGCAAGAGTTGCTGCATTTCATGTTTATTCTTCGACTTTTCAATGATTTAGGAGGCTTTGGTGTTGTGTACAGGACTTGGCAGGCAAAGTGAGCAGTGCAGTAAAGCTTGATTCGAGCTTCTTATTGGAAGGAAATAAAGGAGAGGAGAAAGAAGGAAGAAAGGGGATGATTAGAGGATTCATGAATTTAATCAACTCAGCTTTATTTTTCCTCTCTTCGGTCTCTTGTTTGATTTAGCTTCATATCATTTCAATTTGACTTTTTTTTGCCAGCAACTTACTATAACGTGTTTTTGATCTTATTCTCTGCTTACTTGCGTTTAGGGCTGCTTTTTTCTTTTTTCTTTTTGATCTCTCGGAAGGAAAACAAGAAAAGGACAGTCATGGCCAATATGCTGTAGATGAAAGTACAGAATTACAGTTAAATAAGAATGTTATATAACCCTACTTTATATTTTTATTATTAAATAAATGATTTTGATGTAGTTTGTTTCTTTACCAGGGTTACAATTCCTTAATTAAATGTCTAATCAAACTAAGAAACTCGAAAATAAAGAAAAAACAATAAGATTTTAAGCAAAACTTGAAAAATAATATATGAATCTCAAATCAAATAAAAAAATCTTAAATCAATTTAGAAATATAGCAAATTTTAAATAATAATTTTTGAGTTTAATTTGAAGGATTTTCTAATCTTTAATGGATATAAAATCTCAGTCCAACAGAAAATAGGGTTTAAGAACACATTCGCAGGCGAAGGGCACTCTGTCATAGGAGTAAACCTCTCCCTATGAAGAGAAGAATATCATTTATATTTCATGTGTGGTTTATTAAAACTGATTAGTTATTCCTTGTGTCATCTCTCTTGTCCACAGCCGTCCACAGCGTCGTGCTACTCAATGGTGTTTGGCATAATTTATTTTATTTTTAGATATTTTTTTGAAAGTATGTTTTCTTTGAAAAAAATTAAATTAATATTATTTTAATTTTTTTTATGAAGTTATCCTACTCGAGTTTAGTAAGTTAATTTAGGTTTATTTTTTGTTATTTTTTATTTAACTATTTTTTTTTCAATTTAATCCTTCAACATTGAATTGATTTAAAATGAAATTATATAATTTTTTTATTTGTTTTTTATGTGGTTATTACGATCATATGACCAAGATTGTAGGTTAGATATGTTGACTCAGGTTTTTTTTTTTGTTTTTATTCTTCATTTTCATCTTTCAATATTGAGTTGATTGAGAAATATGTTTTATAATTTGTTTCATTTTGCGTTTTACGAAGTTATATCGGTTTCATGACTTGGATCACAGGTTTGGTCTGTTGACTCGGGTGATTTTTTTTGTGTTTTTATTTTATTTTATTCTTCATTATTGAGTTGATTGAGAATTGAGTTTTATAATTTGTTTTGATTTATTTTCTATAAAATTATCTTGATCTTATAATTCAAGTTTAACATGTTAATCCAGGTTAACTTGAATTATATTTTTAATTAAATTTTATTTTTAATTTTATCATTCAACATTAATATTATTTGAAATGAACTTTTGCATACAAAATAATTGAAATAATATTATTTTAGTTTCTGCAAAATCAATATTTGAAACAATCTATGATTCCTAGAGGAAGGAACAGTAACTATTTGGCGAACTAAATGGGTTTTTTACGTGGCTGGGAAAAAAATGGAAGCTACCCAATACCTATCTTCCAAGTGTTTTTATTCAGGTCATCGGAAACTCATGAATGAGACATTGCTGTAAGTTTGAAATTCTTAATGACTGTTGTATCATTGAAACATAAGGTTGGTTTTTTTCTTTTAATATCAAAAGTCAGAATTATGTTGTTTTCAATCTCTGTGAATATAAATCCCAAATGAAAAAAAATCAGTATTTAGAAGGACAAATTTATATGTTAAGCATAAATATTTAGATGATCACACACAGTATTTCACACAAACCTGAGTGGCAACCATCGGGAGCAACTCCAGGAATATCGTAAAAATTAGACCACGGCATAGGAACGAGAACCATGGAAATCACCAGCAGGAACTACGAGAGCAGCAACATGGAACAAATTGAAGTCCCCGAATAACCATCAGCAGAAACCCCAGTGAAAGCTGGAAAAAAAATCAGACAAACATAGAATTTAATAATGATTTAGCAAGTTAAATTTGCTGAATGAATTAGTTATCTTTTAATTAGGATGCAATATCGTGACATACTCTGTCTTGTTCTTTTGCTCTGGCAAAGCTGATAGAGTTCCATTTGAGATCAACTCGCGCACATGACACAAGCCAACATGTTCCAAGTTACAAAGCTATTGAGTATTTCCAAACATCATCCAAAAGAAGCAAGTATTTCCTACCATTCAAAATTTCTTCAGTTTTTGTATTAGTTCACCCTCATCCAAATCTGCACATCTTTCCCCGGTCGCAGATTTAATAATTTTTTGTGTCACTTGTTTTAAGCCAAAACCATCTGAAACACATGCCTCCATTTTCAGTTCAAAATGAGATTTTACAATTTCATTCTCATACACAGATTTGGCAAGAGCAGTCTTCCCCAATCCTCCCATTCCAACTATCGAAAAGACAAGGGGATGAGCATCATCAACCTTAAAAGGTTCTACTAGCAGGTTGATGATGCGTTCTTTGTCTTCATCTCTTCCAACAAGACCGGAAAATCTCTCAAAGGATCGGTTCATCTCTGTTTCCTCATGACTATAATCATTAGTCTGCTCGCTGAGGTTGAAGTCACACTTAAGAGATGAAATCTCAGATAGTCTTTCTATGATGCTCTTTATCTTATGACCCATTCTTAAACAAAATGCAATCTTATTAGAACTTGAAAACAAACGTCGTACCTTTCTGCTGGTACTTCCTGTATTTTTCACCACCTGCCTTCGCAAAGTTTCGCACTGAAATTCGTCCAGCACGTCCTCTTGATCTGTAGCTACGAGTACCATTAATTAATATCTAATATCCAAGTAAAGGCAACACAAACGCCTGTAATTTTACTTTCTGGCATTCCCTTATTCTCTACTTTGGTGGTAGATAATTTCTCTCTTACTTTGGAAACAAACTTCCTTTGAATGTATCCTTTACCTGGAACTTCCTAAGCAGTAAGCACAACAGTATAAAGAACGTTTGTACAAAAGCAAGTGATGATGTCTCTGCCAGAATCTGAGATGCTTTTGATCAAAGATTATCATGACCTATCCCATGTTAAAATATGAAGAGTTGTCAATTATGATAGTGATGACGTATTATTGTTAATTAATTTTAGTTAGGTTAAAAACTTGTTTTAAAAATACCAGGAAGTTCTTAAGTTGTATGAAGTAACAGTACATGAGTCTCCTTTATCATAAAAAGGACTAAAAGTTCAAAAGAACAAATTTATATATCTATATGCATGTATGTATGCGTGGATGCATGCATGTATGTATATGTTCACTTACTAAACTGTGCTCTTTTGTCTATATATCAAATATAAGAGCAACAAGGAAGTCTGCCAATTTTGAATTATATAGTTTTTTAACAGCTTATTAATTTTTCTTGGTCAACGAATTCAGGATTTTTTTATTTTATAAGGTGGGGAGAGAATGCCTGCATACTAGCGTGGACTGGCTGGATTTAATGTAAAGAAGATTACTGAATTTAATTTATTTGATAAGTAGAACTTCTATTTTTATAAGGACTCGGTGATGTTGTTAGTTACAGATTCAAAAAACACGAGGGTAGCAGATACAAGACATAAGACACCACCAGATTTACCAATTTTATAGAATGAAGTTTATGTTAGTATGTACACGGACACTTTGTTACTGATTATTTTACCAAAAAATCATTTGAAAAAACACTTGTTAGTAATTTTTAACTTTTCAGTAAATTCATCTTAATAAATTTACAAATAGATTTACAGACGGACCATGTATATCAAAAAAATTACCCGTTTAATTCAGTCGGTATTTCTCTTAGTACTAGTTAACATATCATCGACAGGAGAACCATATGTAATTTTATCGGTGAGTTAACAGTTACAAAGACATTTGCAATACTATTTTCTAACTTTCTGGAATATATCAACAGATTGATTTGTTTTTAAAACAATCAACAACTAATAGAGAAAACAATCAAGTGCACCAAAAAAAGACAAACCATATTGACCAATCGGCCGACCACTACACAAATCAATCAGTCAGCTGGTAACAACAAGTAAACCGCTTGACCAGTTTAGCCCAATTGATTAACCGGTTAGTCAGGATTTCTAAAATCCCGACCTGCTAGTGGAAAATCTACAGAACCAAAAAATACAAACATTGTATTATTCAATAAATTTATAATTCAGATATTAACCTAGTTGATTTTAAGGAATTTAACACCCTAATATATAAAATAAATCCCTTAAATTATGAAATCATCGACGTAAAATACAAACTCTAAATCTTCTTCGGTTCTTCCACATTCAATTCACTAATTTTAAGCAATAAGGAGAGGGAATACCTACTTGTTTTCTCCAACCCTTCTCGAACCAAAATCTTTAATAGTCCAAAACCGAAATCTCTTTGTAGTGGGACAGGAAAGTCACGGCATGGGGGGAAAGCAAGCAGAAGAAAAGAGAGAGAGAGAGAGAGAGAGAGAGAGAGAGAGAGGGAGGAAAAAAAATAATCTGACGAGCTGTTCCAAAGAATAAAAAATAATGTGCCAACATGGAATCCATACAAAAAAAAAAAAATACTAATAGTTCAGTCCAACAACAGCTCCTGCTGATTCCAAAGAACGTTCTTATTAGCATGATGAAGTGGGTAAATCAAAAAACAAGAGAGCCAATTGTATTAGACAAAAGCAAAGATGGTATTGGTAGCTAGCTGGGGAGCCACCATCAATTTATGATCTTCAACACCTTCTTTATATCGCAAGGAATATGACTGTATATGCACAACTATTTAGACCAACATTGTTTTTTGTTTTTTATTTTTAACTACTTGGGCTGACCATTGACCGTCCTTTCCTTTTCATCACTATATAAACCTACCCATGGTATCACTTTCCTCACACATCTTCATTCTTGACTTCTTCCTATTTCATCAACAGTACTGAACATTCTCTTGATCACCAGCCATGGTTCTCTCCAAGACATCTTCAGAATCTGATGACTCCGTTCACTCAACCTTCGCCTCGAGATATGTCCGAGCTTCACTTCCGAGGTACTTGATCATGTATTTTCTTTATTTACTGTTCCATTTCCTTCAAATCAGCTATGTAAATACATGACTAAATGGAGTTTCTTTATTTTTCTTCACTTTTGGATAGGTTCAAGATGCCAGAAAATTCGATCCCAAAGGAGGCAGCCTTTCAGATCATAAACGACGAGCTCATGTTGGATGGTAACCCTAGGCTTAACCTAGCATCATTTGTGACCACATGGATGGAGCCTGAATGTGATAAGCTTATCATGGCTTCTATCAACAAAAACTACGTGGACATGGATGAATACCCTGTCACCACTGAGCTTCAGGCAAGCCATCTCCTCCACACACACACACACACACCATTTTTTTTCAAAAAAAAAAAAGGTTAAATAATTATCCCATGACCAACTTTTGGAAACTAGATAATTTTATATATATATCATCTTAATCTGGTCAAGTTCACACTGATCGATTTCAACATGGGGTAGGGGTGATCCATTAAAATAATGGATTGGTTCTGGCTAGGTAGTTCCTTCTTAATTATAATTAATTAATAACATTAACTATTGCTATAACTTTTCGTGGGGAGTGGGGATCTTAATTTCAAAGTAAATCCAATAGTGTTTATAAGCGCACAGCAATGGTGAAGAAATTTAATTTTGACGAGTAATCTAATCATGATAGGTTCGATTCTTGAGATGAGTGTAGAGAATTTAATATAGATTGGACGGTTAATTTCTTTAGTATAAATCTAATGTTTGAGCTGAACTTCAAGGTGATAACATTTAGGAACTGGATCTCAATACTGTTCGTTGGTGCCTCCATCGTTTTAATTAGCATATTATTTATTCCTAAATCTTGATTATAACTGAGATCATGCCTCAAGTGTTTATTGCTAGGAAAATACTAATAATATCCATGTCCACTTCTCGATCGGCAGGCTTCGATCAGCCACATCACAGAACTGTATAATAATTAAAGAAAGTTTCAAATTCGCTAAAAGCAATGTCATTAATTTCCTAGATTTTAAAGAGTCAAATTGAAACAATTATATTCACATAAAAAGTCAAGAAGGTGCGGCTGTTTGACCAAGACGCGGCGCAGCCATTGAAAATAGAAGAAGAATAACTACAATAAATTAATTTAAATGCTTTTTAAATCTATCTATCTAACTTTCAAAAGTGCATGTCAGTCTCGAATTTCTTTTTCAAAATTCTAGATCATATGTGATGTGATATCTGTTGTGAAAAGCATAGGAGAGGAGACAAGTTTAGGTGAGGCAAGTATAATAAAACAATACTTTTCAACACAGAGAATATAAAATAATGTTTTTCAAATTACATAAATTACTTTTCAAACTCTTTTTCAACTAAAAAAATATATAAAATAATATTTTTTAAAATACTTTTCAAAAAATGATTTATAAATTTTGGTTGTTTATATGTATTCTCTAACTTAAGGATTATATATATAAACTAGGTTAATGTCAACCCTTTTAGTCCCTCTTGCAAAAGAAAATGTGATCGGAAAAGTCATGGTGAATACTTGAATTACTTTGAAGGAATGGTTATTTCACTTTGGATTCAATTATTAAAAAAAAAAGTTAAAATAAATTCAAGTGAAATGATGATTATTTTTTGAAATCAATCCCTTAACGTGTCCATCGATCAGTTTGTATAAAGAACAAAAACTATTTGTTTTTGTTGTGAATTATGAGGCCGGTGCCTGCATACTTGTTTCAATCAATTATTGGCCCACCAAACAGGAATTGGAAGGAAGCTACCTGATAAAGTACGAAAATCAATTGAATTGGATTCGGAATAGTTAGTGCTTTCAAATTGAATTACTTTAGTCTTCATTCTTGCCGAAATTGAAGCCATTGATTTGTAGTTGTAGGTCCCAAATTATTTATTGAGCTATTAGCTGTGTAGATGGTGATAGGATGAGCCATCCAAAACACACGGCATGAATATTCAACTGCCGGCCATAGAAAGTTAGAAATTAATTATAGCTATTCACTCTCTGAAAATCTATGAATTGAACGAGTTATTTTGTACAAAATTCTGTTAATTTGCTTGATTTTTTTCAAAACCAATTGCCAAATGCAAAGATTTTCTTAGCTTTTTGACACTTTTTTCCTCATACAAGTACTTGCAGGACTTTTTCCATGTTTTATCATATCGAATCCACTAGACCAATTGCCCCATATCAGAAGTGCTTTTTCATCTTCTCTCTCAAAATGGAATTAGAAAAAGACAAGCACACTTTTGGTCCATGGAGCCAGTGATGATGATAGATGAATGAATGGAGTCAGTGTACTGTATGGACCAGTCACGGCTCTTTAATTCTTGACAACAACAAAAATTACGTTGTTCATGATTTGTGTTGAACATATGCTCCTTTCCCCTAAGAAAATCTGATTATTCCTCGAGGCTTAATGATTTTACAAAAAAAAATGAGAATGGAAATCTCTTCAAGAACAAGTTCTTAAGAGTAATGATTTTACAAAAAAATGGTATTGGATAGGTTCAATGTAATTTTAATCAACAAAAGTAATGGATTCATGAGCTACACTTAAATTAGTCTTTGCAAGAAAAAATCTAAAAAAAAAAATGGTAGCAATTACTATCTAGAGTGAATTATTGATTGATACATTTGTTTGTCTGTCTTCTAAATTGGATCGATGATTTATTTCAAATGGTGATGTAGAAAATATGAAATTTTCAAGAACATTTTGACCAGAGGAGCTTAATTAACAGTTTGATGATTGTTTATGCATGCAGAACCGATGTGTTAACATAATAGCCCATCTCTTCAATGCACCACTTGGAGACTCAGAGACAGCAATTGGAGTCGGAACCGTAGGATCCTCCGAGGCTATAATGTTGGCTGGTTTAGCATTCAAGAGAAGGTGGCAGAACAAGATGAAAGCTGAGGGAAAGCCCTATGATAAGCCTAACATTGTCACCGGAGCCAATGTTCAGGTATTCTAATATGATTAATATATACACCACTAGATAGCTTGTAAGTTATAAATTAGAATCATAATGCGCTAACAAATATCATACCAAATAATCTGATGTTCATTCTTGTTTGAAGGTGTGTTGGGAGAAATTTGCAAGGTATTTTGAAGTGGAGTTGAAGGAGGTGAAGCTTAGAGATGGTTACTATGTGATGGATCCAGAAAAGGCTGTGAAAATGGTGGATGAGAACACAATCTGTGTTGCAGCTATCCTTGGCTCCACCCTTAATGGAGAATTTGAAGATGTTAAGCTCTTGAATGATCTCTTGGTGGAGAAGAACAAAGAAACTGGGTAATCTCTCTTTTTCTTTTTTGTAAACTTCATGATATCATGGGAATGAAAGAATTTATCAATCTGAGTACTCCAATTTACATTTTGTTTAATGCTGATTTTCTTCTTCTGTAGATGGGATACTCCGATCCATGTTGATGCGGCCAGCGGTGGCTTCATTGCTCCTTTTATTTACCCAGAACTTGAGTGGGATTTCAGGTTGCCGTTGGTGAAGAGTATCAATGTTAGCGGGCACAAATATGGACTAGTCTATGCTGGAATCGGTTGGGTCGTTTGGAGGAACAAAGAGGACTTGCCTGAAGAACTTATTTTTCATATTAATTATCTTGGAGCTGATCAACCCACCTTCACCCTCAACTTCTCCAAAGGTATAAATCTTGACAAACATCCATAATTCTTAATATTTTCTTCAGTATTTCATGATTGGAAACTAAACTCAATGTGCCTTAATCTTTATCTTTCGTAGGATCTAGTCAAGTTATTGCTCAATATTACCAACTCATTCGCTTGGGTTATGAGGTGAGTCTAACCATGTGCGGATAAGCTTGTAGCTTAACTCGCATCCACGTTCCTTTTTCATCGAGAGATCTCGAGTTCGAACCCCTTTTTTATATAAATATATAAACAAATTTTGTTTACCTACAGGGATACAAAAATGTTATGGAAAATTGCAGAGATAACATGATGGTGCTTAAACAAGGACTGGAGAACACAGGCAAGTTCAACATTGTCTCAAAAGACAATGGGGTGCCATTAGTGGCCTTTTCATTGAAGGACAATAGCAGCCATAAGGAATTTGAGGTATCCGAAATGTTAAGGCGATTTGGTTGGATTGTGCCTGCCTACACCATGCCCCCTGACGCTCAACATGTTACTGTCTTGCGTGTGGTGATCCGAGAAGATTTCTCTAGGACACTCGCCGAACGTCTTGTTCTTGACATTGAAAAGGTCTTACATGAGCTTGAGACATTGCCATGCAGGATCAGTACCAAGATTGCTTTGGCTAATGAGGAGAAGGAAGCTGCGGCCAATAAAGAGAAGAGGGATCTGGAGAAAACAAGAGAGATTACTACAGTTTGGAGGAAGTTCGTCATGCAAAGGAAGATGAATGGTGTGTGTTAGAGAACGGAAAAAGATCATGATGGATTGAGCAGGAATATTTCACTTTCGCAATTTTATTATCTATAATGTTGAGCGTCTTGTCAATCGGATTGTTTTTTTTTTTGGTACCATCTTGAGTTTATTTATAGTGCAACTACTTGATTATGTGTATCTTGGAAATCGAAGAATGGATTTATGCTTCGAATACTAATCAAGCAAGGATCATGAGGAATTTATATATTTCCTACTTCTCAATAGGTTCTTTTATAAGTTTCTAGTAATCTTGTCATCAATTGCATAACGAACATTGACAAAGGGATGCAATCGAGAAATTAAAACATGTGAGACCTAATAATCAATAAAACATTTTGTTTTGGTACTCAATTGAGAATAGGTATATTTATTAGCGACTAAAATGAGTTCTTCCGATAAAACAATGTTATGATATGCCTTTCCACTAAAATTACAATGTTCACTCGAGTTGCCTCTCTCCTCTGTTCCTTCCTTTCAATGCATCTAAGCCTTGTTAGGTTTGGTTTGGGAGTGGAGGAGTAGTTTGGAATTGTATTCTAAATAATTAATTATTTAATATTTTAATGCTGATCGGTGAGGGAGGAAGAAGAATTGCAAGGGGGCTGGGAAGCTCCTCTTCCTCTCTGGGCAGGATGAAAGGGTTCTCTTCTCCCTTCTCTTTTTTTTTTCTTCTTTCTTTTCTTTTCTTTTCTGTTTCTTCCCTTTTCTTTTAGTTTTTCCTCCGCCATGAACTTGCAAGAATCTTTAAAAGGACCTGTCATGAACTTGCTAGTCATCTCCAAAATTTCATTACGAAGACTAGCAGAAATCAAGAAAACCTGAAGCTCGGATGCGATGCGAGATATCTTCATAAATTTTATCCTTGAACTATCTGCTCAACTTCTAATCAGATTCATCAAGAACTAGTACTCTAATGGCTATTGTACTTAATGACCTACTCTTGATCATGTCACAGGCTCTGCCTGGAGTTGCAGAGACTACATGATTCTAGTTTCCGAATATCCTCGCTGTTTTGTGTGGTCCCGCACCATGTGATAATGGAACCCCATATTAATTAGTAAGAGGCAGCAGGCTGCCTCTTTGAAAAACAAAATATTACCACTGTAGCAACAAAATGGTTTTTAACAGGAGAGAAAAGAGAGAGCACGGGAGAAAGAAAGAACAGAGGCAGTGAGCAGTCTGTCTTAATTCTTCGATTTGCAGCTCGTTAACCGTTCGATCGGGATGAGATTTTTACAGCTGATTCTAGGCACGTTTCTCTTCATTATGAACGGTTGGATCGAAGATTAGTGGTGTACAAGCTGGTTTCTTGGTCAGAAAACGGGGCTATCAGTGTTGTGAGTTTTTCCCATACATTTCTCTTTTTAATCTTGTTGTATTCCAAGAATAAATTGTTCTTCATGATATGTATATTGTAGTCCTTAGTTATATCTAAGGAAGAACACTTGTGAACCCATTAATTGTTGATAGTGGAAGTTTTTAGGTGGACTACAATCCTGTGGTTTTTCTCACATTGGGTTTTCTACGTAAAAATCTTGGTGTTAATTTGTGTGTTTGATTATATTATTTTGTTGATTATATTTTTTTGTTGATTGAGTGATCCTAATTTTGATTGCACAAAGAGAAAAAAAGATTGGGACTTGTGAATTGTGTATTTGGCTAGATTGGTGTCCGATTATTTGAATTTTTCCCAACAAAGTAGTATCAGAGCATTGGTTATGTAAATTGAATTTCTTGTGCAGTTAAAATAAAAAAGGAAGATTCAGGCATAATAAATCTCACTTCCTCCAATTATTTTTTATGAAAAACAATGATGAAGGATCACTTATATTGCAATGATTTAGCTTTGCCACTTAAATGTAAAGAAATAAAGCATGATGAAATGCATGAGGCAAGATGGAATGAGCTTAATAGAAAGGCGGTTGCTAATGTTAGAAAATAGGTATCTTATAAGTCCATTAATCATATTTTTCAAGAACACGACTGCTATACAATTTGAAAGATGTTGGAAGAAACCTTTACTAAGAAGAGCGCATAAAATAAGGTTTTTGTAATTAGAGACCTTGTGAATTTAAAGTACAAAGATGTTGAAGATGCTTCAGTGCACATAAATAAATTCCAAGAGTTCCTGAATCAGCTGTCATTAATGAATCTTGAGTTAGCTGATTAAATACCAGCACTAATTCTATTGAGTTCATTGCCGGATGATTGAGAGACTTTAGTGATGTCACTTAGCAATTCTACTCTAAATGAAAACATCACTTTGAAGAAAGTGATTAAAGGGGAGGTGAATGCAATTGAAGGTGAAGCTAAATCAGTAGAGTAATCTTCAATTGCATTCACCTCCCCTTTAATCACCTTGGCTTGTGACATGTAGAGACCTATCTTCTTCCCTTCACTTTCTTTAAAGTGATCTTTCCATTCGAAATAGAATTGCTAAGTAACATCATTAAAGTCTCTTAACTATCCGACAATGAACTCAATAGGATTAGTGCTTGCATCTCATCAGCTAACTCAAGATTCATCAATGACAGCTGATTTAGGAACTCTTGGAATTCATTTATGTGCACTGAAGCATCTTCACCATCTTTGTACTTTAAATTCACAAGGTTTCTAATTACAAAAATCTTGTTTTGTGCACTCTCCTTAGCAAATGTTTCTTCCAACATCTTCCAAATTATATAGCAGTCATGTTCTTGAGAAATATGATTAATGGACTTAGAAGATACCTATTTTCTAACATTAGTAGTCGTCTTTCTGTGAAGCCCATTTCATTTTGCCTCATCCATTTCATTAGGCCTTATTTCCTTACACTCAAGCGGCAAAGTCAAATCATTGCAATATAAGTGATTCTCCATCATTGTTTTTCATATAAAATAATTGGAGGAAGTGAGCTTTA